>NC_133219.1:35356180-35989514 GCF_040436345.1 Pagrus major | reverse complement strand
ATGTCTTCTTGAGCTCATATGAATGTCCTTGTGCAATTCTCTGGTTTCATCAGTTTTGATGTGAATTGTTAATATTGGCTATTAGTCCTGTAAGATCAAAAATGGAGTTGGACAAAAGGGGAAACTGTTAGATGGATTGTGTACCTGTGTTTATTCTGGAAAGACAATTACTATCACACCGCTTTAAATAATAATAAACCACTTTCACTTTTTGCAGACTAGTTCGTTAAACTATTTGGTATGAGAGAGGTGAATTTGTTTTAGCCAATTTCACAAGATTAAAATGCAATTCTCGACTGAAGTCATTAAATTAATCTTGATGACACGTTTTGGCCTTTCACAAACAAATTGGTATTTTAAGCAGTAATTAGTAATCAATGGAGTGAGGATATGTTGTTCCAAGTTAAAAGGTTCATCTTCTTCACACAGCTAAATACGATCTTCGCTAGCTGATAATTAGCGTGAGGTAATTTTCCTCTTAATGATAAACATCTGTGCTATAACACTTAAATGTCACCGTCGTGTTTGTAACCCTGACAACAGGGAATCTAATCTAATAATAAAACAGTTTCTTACATGGGATCAAACAGCACATGTCACTCGTTATAACTGTCTTTTAACCCTCCACCCTGCAATAATAATGATAATAATCCTTTTATATGTTGTTTTGCCAGCAAGTTTAGTCCAACAGCTCTGTTTTAGTTTCCAGCTCACTGCAGTGAGTTAAATAAAATATAAATGGTAATTGGCTGTATTTATATTGCGCTTTTATCCAAAGTACTAGACAACTTTCCTCTCATTTACCCGTTCACACACACACACACTCACAAATCGATGGGCATGAGCTACCAAACTTCCCTAAAGACACTTTAACAGAACGAGAGGAGGAGGAGATGAGGATCAACCCTGTGGTCAGTGGACGACCCGCTCTATCCTCTGAGCCACAGCTGCTCCTGTTATGTGTTGGATCTGTTTACTCTTTATCCAAAGCATTGTTTGGGAAAGATGGTATTCATTGTCCCCTGCACTGGACCTGTCTATGTTTTTACTGTTTTTGTTATTATATTGCTTTTATATTCGATCATATCACAGATGTTATTCAGGGGATTATTAGATGTTTGCGTTGGCTGTTAGGTGATCTCCTTTGCTGCTGAGCTGTGCATAGCAGACAGAACAAATAATGTTCATTGTCTTTCTTATCAAGCTCGTGGTTCTTGGTTTCTTTGGCTGGTGGAGGTTTAGGAAATGGAAAACCTTAATATGGACTTGTATGCATGCTCTTTGGTTTCTGGAGGAGGTTAAATCAAAAAAGAAATACATGTGATTGCTTTTTGGGGGTGCCCTGGGGGTATTGAGTCTTGATATTGAATGTTATGTCAGTCACTAACAGAATTTTTGGCTACAGTTCACTGAGCAGAATGTTTCGGTGTAGGGAGACGGCCACAGTCTCCAACCTCACTCCCCAAAAGAACAGACAGCTACAGCTATGTTATGTCTGAGGGCACACAGAGTGACTTTCAGCAGCTAAATCCTGTGTTTGACAATGATGGCCAGTTTTAATTAACCTTCAAGCTGCTTGGTTCCAATATTGGTCTACAAAATCTGTATTACATCTTTGCAGTGAGGCAAATATACCCAATCCTGATACTATCACCCGTTTGCAAATAACCATTTTACCTTTCCCAGTCTTTTGTTGACCCTGTCCCAACTTGTTTGAGATGTGTTGCTGGCATCAAATTTGGAATATGCATATATTAACAAAAAAGTATGAGGTTGATGAGACAAAACATTGAATATATTGTTTTTGGATTGTTTTCAAGTGAGTGTCCAGTTTGTCATGAAGGATTGGCAAATGATCCCATTCTGTTCTTTTGTTATTTATGTTTAACACGTTTGAACTTTTTGAAATCAAGGTTGTGTATTTCCTCAAACTAATCAGAACCTATGTTTTATCAGAAGAAGGGATGTCACGATATATACCAATATTGACGATTGTGATATTTAAAAATGAAATACTGCTACTTTTCTATAGATAGTGGCTTAATCTCGGGATTGGTGTGTATTACTGGAAGGAAACCTTGAGCGATGGTTGTTATTTTTCCCACTGCACAACACTGACTCAATATTGTCTTTACTAGAGGCATCAAGTTATCAGTGCTCCTAGAAATAACAAACTGTAGATATCTCTGTTTTACTGTATATTTTCTCATGTCTACCTTTTTGATCGGTTCTTCTAGAACTATCCGTCCAGAGCATGTTGTCCGTTCGGTCTACAAGGCAACAGGATGCACTGACAACCACAACAACCATGTGATCTTCCTGGAGCATGTGGTTGTACGTATTACAATCACGCACCCTCGTCGTGGGGACCTGTCAATCAACCTGACCTCACCCTCAGGGACCAAGTCTCAGCTGCTTGCCAACAGGTAATAAAAACAAGATGAGAGATGTTATCTCTATTGGGTTAAATATTTACAGTAGCTAAATTTAATTAAATTGTTACAACAATCATTTTTAATACTGGCTGAAACAGCACTAAATGTTGCAACCTCCAGGGGATTGGATACTGAATGGAGTGTAAGTGCTATATGTGCCTAGTCTACTTTCACCTCAAATAAACCACAGTCCTGTACAAAGTTTATACATAGTTCATTAGAGACTTTGATTGGACTTGGATGAGTGGTTGCGTTTGTTTGTACTGGTATTTGCAATACTTGAGTCGTTTCCTTATCTGATATCTTTGTGTGATTTGTGTGTGTGTGCGTGCTTGTATGTGTGTTTGTGTGTGCGTGTGTGTGTGCAGGTTGTTTGATCACTCCATGGAGGGTTTTAAGAACTGGGAGTTTATGACCACCCACTGCTGGGGAGAGAAGGCAGCAGGCGACTGGGTCCTAGAGATCTACGATTCACCTTCTCAACTCCGTAGCCAGAAAGTACCGGGTATGACAGTATTAATCATTTCTTTAATTAAACAAAGAATCATTAATCTATGAAATATTTTGTATTTTGTTTTTTAGTCTGAAACAGTAAAAATAGAAGACGTAGGGGAAAGTTTTGCCTGGATTCGCTGCAGGACCAGCAGGAGCACACATGTTGCTCTGGAGGCAGTGAACTTAACTGCTCAAATGACCCACTAATTTAACAACATAATAAAGTCTCAGATGGAGAGTAGCAGTTCCTAAGAAGCTGTTGCGTCGATTACCATAATCCCATGTAACTTGTGCCTGGTTTTCTCATGTGTATCATTAAGAGTCTAATGTAATATAATCTCTTTATGGTAGCTGAAATGTAGCGTCATTTAGATTATGCGGTTGTTGTTTTAGTAGTGAAAGATGGTTGAACTGTCTGACATGACACATCTGGATGTTATATCAAATATACAAATGAAATACATATTCAAGCATATTCAGCTGCTTTCTGTGGATCTGTGTATACAATGAGTTTTGCACTGCGTTTGTTTCCTCAGGCAAGCTGAAGGAGTGGTCACTGGTGCTGTACGGCACCACTGAGCACCCGTACCTTCCGATACACACCGGCAAGCCCCGCTCCACTGAGGAGTTCACAGAGGAGTACAATGGTAAGTGATAAATCCAGAGCTGCGCACAGACGGGTTAACCACAGTAGCAGCATTGCAAATTAGCATAATTCCTCAGCAGCTGCTATTGTTCTTGTCCCATTACAATGACAGTAAGTACTCCGAGATTAGACGATAAAGCGTATTCCTGTGATCGTCACTTCTTCACACTGCTACTTCTGTGTGTCCCCAGGCCCCTGTGACTCTGAATGCAATGAAAATGGATGTGAAGGTCCTGGACCCCATCACTGCAACAACTGCCTCCACTACTTCCTCAAGTTCAAGAACAACACAAAGTCAGACACCATAAGAAATTAGTATTAACCAATTAATCATCAGTCAATCAAAATGTATTTATATAGCACCTTTCAGACACATAAAAATGCAATTCAAAGTGCTTTAGAAGTGATTCGAAAAAAGAAAAAAAAACATATTATAAAATACTGCACTTAAAAATTTATTTAAAAAAGTTAATAAAATAAAATGGCATATATTGATAATAATGATAAACAGTAAAAGGTCTGAAATGAAGGAGTATCAATATTTCCAGCTCCTCTCAGATCCTCTCAGATCGCTGGGAAGGCTGCTCCAACAGCTCGGAGCGTAGTGGAAATTAGAAATTAGTAATAAGTAGAATATTGGCCTTGTGTTGGATCACAGCAAAGAATTACTACTTCAGCCACATGCTGAAGTGTCTTGGATGCATGTGAAGATCTATTGAATGTACTTGCCAATGGGCAGAAAGGATTTTGTCTCTTGAATCATTTTATTTTGTACCTATCGTACATATTTTTATGAATAGCAAAACAAAGGTGATATAATTACTTTTGGGAATATAATGATTCATTCCACTCAGCGTCACTGACTTTTCTCACTTTTTTAGACACTTTATAGATTCTCAAAGTATGCATTGGAGATCTAAAAGTGATTGCTCTGTCAACTCCACTAGAACCAATTTGTTTTTTCCCCCCCTCATAATTTAAAAAGTGCATTTAGAAAGTACGTCTTGCTCGTATGTGATTTCAACCACATCTGATTTTGTTAAAGAGCTTGAAGTCTTCTGAGAGTCCAGAGACAGACAAATAAAGAGAAGGATCAATAATAGCTGAGAGGGTCTCAATCAGAATGTTTTGCGAAGGTAAAGTGCATGTTGGTGCATACCAATCCACAGATAACTAGGTTTAATCAGCTTGAGGCAATATTTCAATTGTGTTTACAGGCCTCAAATAAACATTTATGCTTTTTAAAGGCCTGTTTGTTTCAGCCCAGTTTAAATTAATTTAATAGTTTTAATTTATATTGCATATAAATACAATAACCAAATAATTAGACCAACAACTAGTACAATAATTTGCAGTAAATCCAGTGTCCTTGTTTTGACCTCTGTCTCATGCTTTGCATCAAGTATGTTTCTTACATAAGGCTCAAATGTATTTCAAGTGTTTACTGGAGCACCTTTCTGGATCAGATGTGACGATGCACTGCACAGCAAAAGCCAGAAATGAAACATTAAGCAGAGACGCGATATAAAAGTAATGACAGAGTTTAAGTGAGTGGCTCTTGAGCTGCTTTGTAAAGGTTTCAACAGTAGAAGCCACAGCTTCCAAAGCACATTGACAATACACAGATGCTGTTTTGTTTGCTTTTTAGTTTTTATGACTGAACTACATAATCTCTTGCTTTTTGTTATATTCTGACCCTGAGTCATATCTAAGTTTAATTTTCTTCAGAATTTCACAAGGTTGCATTTTGATTTCTTGGCATTGAACCGCTATAATGCTCTCGGCTGTATTACAACTTGCTCCGGTTCATTTGAAATTCAACACATTTCCTTTTTTCCACTATTTAAGGTCACAGGTCAACTGTGTTATTCCGTGAGCTTAATATAAATACAGTGAAGGAACAGTGCAGGTGGTGTCCTGATTAGTTTAAGCTTGTCAGTTTTATAACAGAGATGCTGTTTCCTGTCGACCACATCATGTTCGGTCTCTCTCTTCCTCCTGTTTAAAGTGTGTGCACGCTTGTGAGTGTGAGTGACTTTGAAGGTGTGTGCGTGCATGCACATTTGTGTGTGCCCTCAGGATCCCATTAGGATCAAAGTCTGTTGTAATTGCCTTTGTGTCAGCGGGTCTCTGCACTAATAAAAGACAAACCAATGCAGGTGCATGAGAATGTGCAAGCTTAGGCGCTGCCTTATCATTAGCCCACTTTAGAGGTGTGCTGCCCTTTTCTGCCACCACAGGGAGCAATTGATGAATGAAGATTGGGGGGAGTGGTGGGAGGAAGGATGGCGGTGGTGTCGAATGTTCAGATAATTACATCCCTACATATGTGTTTGATGGTCTAGACTCACCAAAAGGTGTGTGTGGTGCTTTGAAACTTTGTAGGTAGCACTTCTATGTGTATCAGCACATATGTGTGTACATTGTGTACAGGGCTATAGACAGAATTTTAGAAATACTCGGGTCATAAGTCCAATAAGTCCCCAGATAGTGTATTTTCTGAGGAACTTATTTTTAAAAATGTTCAATTCTGGTGTCACGTGCGCCAGTAGTGATTTTGACAATGAGGCTAAAATTCTCGTGTTTGTCTGAATGCTTGTGTTTCATCCTCCCCAGATCTTAGTTATGAATTTGGTGACTAAAACATGATCATAACTTTTAGGAATGATGGCAAATAGGGCTACAACTAACAATTATTATTGATTAATCTGGCATTTATTTTCACAATTGATCATTGAGCCCAAAGCGATGTCTTCAGATTGCTTCTTTTATTTCCAACCAGCTGTCCGATCATCGTAGCTGACAAAGAAAAGCAGCAAATCGTTACGTTTGACCTTTTTTTTCTTGGAAAAAGACTGAAATGATTTATCGATTGTCAGAATAGTTAATTAATTTTCTTTCAATCAACTAATCAATTAATTGTTGCAGCTCTAATTGCCCAAAAATATTAATAAATGGTCATGTTGGGAAAAAAATCCTTTAAATTGCTTGTACTGCACTTTCATGTCCATAGGATTTAAATCGCTGACATCTGCTTGCACTAACCGTGTGGTCGGGACTATGCGGTTTTGAAATTTTAACACATTCTGTGGTGTCCTTGGGGTAGGCGTTACATTATAGTGTTTATATAATCTTTAGTGGTTAAATAATCATTTTAGCCGAGGAATGGTATTGTAGTTGGAGGACATAGGTATGGCAGTGAGTGTGCACACGTGGATTATGTGTTTCACACGTGCCATATGTGTTTCTTGGCAGAAAACTCTGTAGTGTGTGAATAAGGCTTAAGCTGTGTGTGTGTGTGTGTGTGTGTGTGTGTGTGTGTGTGCATGTGTGCGTGTGTGTGCGTGCGTGCGTGCGTGCGTGCGTGTGTGTGTGTGTGTGTGTGTATTGTGCTCTTGAGGATTTTGGAGATCTTTTTCACCTTAGGAACGGAGCCTCAGGGTGAAATGAGGGGGTGACAGAGAGCTGTGAAGTTATCCAACAGATGTTGCACCTGTTCACTATATAGCGCCTGCACGCACACACTTGGCCCCTCTACATCTGTTTGTCCCAATTTTATTACATGCAATCGATACATGAAAAATAGGTTTACATTTACAACGAGTAATTATGAAAAACTTTTTCTGCTTTAGTCCTATAAAATTACATTTTTCTTGAGCTTATATTCATGATTGGACCAGTTGTATTATGCCCATAATACTCTTTCACAAGAGGCATATGTTTTTAGTCAGACATGTGTTTTACATTTTGAGCCTGTTAACATTACACTGAGATACAGAGGTTGTTAATCACGGCACAATGAGGTCTATTTTGTCTTTGTTATGTTATATGTCTGAAACCTGAATATGTCTGTAAGAAATATATATGGTCCCTTCTTTGTGTTCCACTTTTGTCATTTCTGACGTTCTTTCACCTTATGTAGCTCTTTTTTCTCTCTTTATTCGCCTCTCTCTCCAGGATGTGCGTGTCAGAGTGCCCCAGTGGCTTTTTCCGTGACGATAGGAAGCGCTGCAAGAAGTGCTCCTCGTTGTGTGAGACCTGCGTTGGTAGCCGGAGTGACCAGTGCACCACATGCAGGACTGGTTTCCATCTTAACGAGGGCTCCAACACGTGTGTCGCCAACTGTGCCGACAACTTCTACCTCGACCGTGGTACGTTTCACTGCTGGCTCTAAAATGTACATGAATGACTACACACATGATAGCACACCATGCTGTCAAAAATGTGTTTCTAAACGATTAATTTTAATTTTCTCTGGCCCCAGCTTTGGTTTTTAAAGTCGTGTGAGTTCTCCCGAACAACATTTAAAAGTTAATTGAACAATTCTAGTGATGCTGCTGCAAAATGCCTCCAACAACACAAAATCAGCCTCACCTCGTGATTGGTACACTCCCCCGCAGGGTCAATGATCTGTCTTTCCAAGATCAATGTCACCTTTCTGTCCACTGATGAAAGTCTCCAAGTGTGAAGTTCCTAAGATTAAAGAATAGCCCTCAGTGGTGAAGGTAATCCACATGAAAAAAACTGCTTTCGTCCACTACCTCAGAATGATGCAGTTGTATCCTTGATGTCACGTCTAGCCAGTCATTTATTTTCATGCACTTGCTGAACTGAACAGGACTGGAAAGTTTGTGCTAAAAGTAGAATTTTTCATCAGTGTAACATGGAGTAAAACATGAAATAAAACGGCTCTGCAGGAGGATTGTCTATGGATTATGTTTATGAGAAGTCAGCTTATTTTATTTCTGTCGACCTCTGGTACAGTGTTAACATACCGTTTTTACTGTATGTATATACTTAAGATGTATACCAGCCTGGATGAAAGTAAAGCAGAAATGAGAGACTGAATCTATGTATGTCTTATAATTATGTCTATATATTGGTTTGCAGCCAACGCAAAGTCCTGGCAGCTCTAAGAGTCTCTGGCAGCAGATCTGATGTGATCTGATCCAGGTTCAATCATAACATTTCAACAGGCCAAGATGTAGTGGATACTTTTTCTTTTCAAAATGTTGGCACCGCTGAGTATTGTGTTGTGTTAAATGAGCGAGAGTTTATTTTCTCTGTGTCAGTCTGACGGCCAGCCAAGATGAATTCCTGCCTTTATTAACACATGGACACGTTCATGTGATGGTTGCATTACTGGTCAAGAATCACATTTCAAGCATATTTTTTGTAATATTTCATTTACAATCATTCTTTAGGGACAGAATAGTCAATATGTAGAAAATGCACATCAAGGTGGCCTCTTCACATAACTTGTTTTGTATAAATAGCCGTCTGAAATTGAAAGTTACTCTATTTACTAAGATATAAAACAGAAAAGCAGAAAATCTTCATTTTTGAGAAGCTGGAACAGTGAAATGTTATACAGCACTGCTTGATAAATGACTTTAGACCCAAAGTTTCCAACTAAAATGGGAAAGTTACACTAGTGAGACAACATAAAAGTGCATTTTCTTCTATGTAAATCTTTCCGTGACCTGTCCATATCCTGCATACACCCTGTAATGATTTTCAGATTCCTGAAAATCTAACCAGCAATCCTCACTTACTCTCAGTCTCCTCCTCTTAGCTCTGACCATGTGACTTCCCAGACAAAGCCATAGAGGTTGTGTCATACATAAGCAACATTTTTGGATATGTAGACATAATGGTTTTGATTAATAGCTGTAGTCCACTCTATGGTTTCCCAGGAATAATAAAACGCGTTGTTCCCATCACTTTTTGGCAATCCTCGTCGCTGCTGAAGAAACAAGTGTCCATGTGTATTGTGTCAAAGCGTGTCATTGCTTTTAGTCTGCCTTTTGAAATATTCATCTACATTCCCATCCTCCCTCACCAACACTACAATCTTTTCTTTTTCATCCCCACAGCTTTAGCCTTCTGATATTTCACTCCTTCCCCTCTCTTGCCATCTCCTCCTGCTGCCTTTTGTCCTGTTTTGTTCATCTGCCCCTTTTCCCACTCAGTCTCTCACCTTTTCTCTCCCACTTTTCTTAGTGGTCTTCAACTTCTCGCCTCCTTCTTCCTTCTCTTCTCCTCTCCCTTTCTTCATTTCAAATGCAACCAGACTTCTGGATCCTATTAGCCACTGTGTATGACTGGCTCTCCCTGTGTCTTTCAGATTCCAACATTTGCAGGAGATGTCCAGAGAACTGTAAGAGGTGCACTGCCTCCATTATCTGCACAGAATGTAAACCTGGGATGAGGTAAGCTGGGAGCCACGCTGAGCAATGCCTAACCAGTGACTGAAATTTAAAACAGTGACAATTTTTCTGTCTTGAAAGCAAGTTATTTCAGTTATGCTGCATTTTGACCATTTTGACCACAATACTGGTACAGTAGGAATGTCTGCAAACACATTAAAGTAAATTTACTCTAAACTGCTGCAGAACCCGTTTGGGGGATTTATCTGAGCGCTTAACCGCTGTATTTAACCACTGCAAGTGTAAGAAATGAGGCTGGTGTTGTCCGAGAACTTTTGTAACTTTACGAAATCAACAATCCAACATTATTGTTTTATTGTTATGTTGTCCATGTGGCTGTGGGCCTCTGTGTTTTATTAAAAATGTTAATATAATTAATTACAGACCTGCTGGTAGTAATTACAGCTTGATATGTAGATTGACAATTAAAGTTAGTCGTTTTTAAAATGAGTCCAAATAGCCAAAGTATTGTCTTTTTGCTCCAGTTTGGCTTTAGTGTCAGTGTAAAAACCTTTTGTTTTCACATACTTTAATGCTGCAGGAACACAGTGTTGCTAATTTAGACCAGCACTTTGTGTTACACTGTGGTTTGGGTTCGCAGCATGAACCAGTGAAATCAGGGCTTCCCAACCGTTTTCCACTTGGGACCAGAATTGAATAAACAGAGTTTCACCCTGTGACCCAGGCTTATTAAAGCCCACACATACTCATGCGGAGACCCACAAGAAGTGGAGCTGTTGCCAAATTTTGGGTCGTGATCCTTACTTTAAAGAACCTCTGTTCAAAATCATTTAGGTATCTATGTAGACATGTTCCAGGTCATTTTCTGGCCACTTCCACAGCAGTTTCTTCAAACCCCCCCAATTGCACTTGACCTCAGAGACGATAGGGCATTTCAAAGTGCTAAAATTCCTGGAAGGTCACGAAGGAAACACTTGCGAAGCATTTAAAACACATTGCGGTCTTGAACCCAGCTTTAAGTGTTCAGTATAGCCAGAGGTGGAGGTGGGGACACTTGTAAGCCATAATTTCCTTTGAATGCCAGCACCACAGTTAGACACATGCTAACATGCTCTCACACACACACACGCACACACACACACACACACACACACACACACACACACACACACACACACACACACACACACACACACACACACACACACAGTCTTCTCGCTCTCATTCAGTTCACCACTCATGGTCGGTTAGGAAGGAGGAGGAAGAGAGGACCAGACGAGATTGTTTCTGGGAAACGTTAGCTAACACAAACCAGCTGTTTTTCAGCTTAGCGTAGCAAGCGTAGCAAGCTCACCAACCTGTCCTCAGTGTGACTTCACATAATTGACTTTATAACCTTCAAACCTACTTCCTAACTTACCTCCGGCCCTAGATCAGGCATTTGCAAAATCTTTTTTTCGATATATCGGTTAAAACAGCTAATTCCCCTTGACTGCACTTGAATCTAGAAGAAGCCTAATACCTAGATATCAAAGAAAAAAGGTAAACTAAAGGTTCAGCCACTAATATGTACACCGACACAATGTCACTGGTGCTGTAGTTGTTTTATTATTTTTTTCATTCTTCCTAAATATTGGCCCAGAAAAAACAAATTGCAACACGGTTAAAGCCTTTTAAAAGCCAGCTGCTACTGAGCTTTTTTTCCCCCTTCATTTCTTTCCCGGCTAATATGATGATATTAATCTTTTTCTATTTCTCTCTCCAGTCTTCAAGCAAACAAGTGTCAGATGACCTGTGACCCGGGTACTTATTACAATGGTCACAGAAGAACTTGTGAGCCCTGTCATCGGGCCT
Organism: Pagrus major; assembly: GCF_040436345.1. Lineage (NCBI taxonomy): Eukaryota > Metazoa > Chordata > Actinopteri > Spariformes > Sparidae > Pagrus > Pagrus major. Next base: position 35,977,914 of record NC_133219.1, on the reverse strand, counting down.
GTGCCACCTGCGCAGGTAAGAAGCCATAAGACACAAGAACAAACACGATTAAAAGACATTTATTTTGTAGGTCAGTGTATTTGTTGTTTATCATCTGATTTTTAATGCCCTGAAAACATCCCTCAAGTGTGTGTCTGCATGTTTTTCAGGCACAGGAGTAGAGGCGTGCACTAAGTGTGCAGATGGCTACTTACTTGAGGACTGGCGGTGTGTGTCAACATGCAGCACTGGCTACTACCTGTCAGAGCAGACCTCAGACAACGGGCAGGTGCAGAGGTCCTGTAAGAAGTGAGTCATCACACCTGCCAACACCTCAACACACAGTAAAAGTGAAAAACCTTTAGACCTCCAGTCTACAGAGATAAAGTCAGACATCTAGAGCTTCAGCAAGTCTAGTGAAGTGACAGGAAGATTCCTTCTTTTTCCAACTCCAGTTTAGCCTTTACTGCTACTGTGCAAGCACTACTTGTTCTCTCTGCAATGCTATGTGAGCAGAAGTGTATTACCAGCACTTCATTTTTCTGTAGTAAAATCTTACACATACAGTCTAACCATGTATGCGTATGCGTAGTGCGTTATGTGTCATCTTTATGTCCTCACACTCAGCACTTGTCTGTACTTTCTCTGCATACGGCATTTGTTTTTGTCTCCTAACGTCCTCAAGTTGAGAGAACATCGAGATTCTGTTTCAAGAAAATAAAAAACACACAGGATTTACAGACAAGAAACTTCCAGGCAGCGTAAAGGCCACCTTAAATTCTTTAATTCATTTAGAGTTTACTGTAAAACCATGAGAGTGGTACCTCCTCACATAAGCCCTTCAGGTCTGCTCTTTGGAGGAGTCATTGTTTTTATCTTAAAGCTGTTGGCAGTTTTCCCACAAACCGTTCAGTTGCCTCACTCTTCACTCACATTAACCTGACTGAGGAGAAGAAGGAGGATTCCTGTTTCCCAGACAGTTTGATGACTACTTTGTTTCCTATCACACCCACTGTTGACTTCCTCCACGGAGTCAGACATTTTGTCTGCGTGTCTTATCGTTCCTTGAGGTGGACTCGCCTCCCTGTTGTTTTTCTATCCCACCTTGAATTATTTATCACTCACTTGACCCCTTACCTTACTTGATTTCTTAATTCTCTGTCAGCTCCCTCCTGGTTGGATCATTTCCGATAAAGGTCTTGGCCCCTTTTCTCACTGGCAGGATTATAAATGGGATAACTGTTTTCCTGTTGCCTCTCTTTTGTCCTTTGCTCTGGAAGGATTATTTCAAATATTTTTTATATAGTTTTTGTTGTGACTGTGTTCAAAACTTAAAAAGCTTTCAGTCCTTTGCCCACGCTGCTCTCCAACAGACACTGAAGAGCCCAAGGCAGTGAAGTTACAAAATAATTTAGAGCAGATAGCTTGAAGTGTTGTGCTAAGGTCAATCATTCAGGAATAAATACAAGGTATTATTTCATTTTAATTTTTAATATTTTCTCAGGTCCACTCTTTTGTCCCTGGTTTACACACTTGCACACAAGGGCATAAATTCAGTATCAAGTATCAAGTCATGTATATTTTAAAGTCTCACAAAGGTCTTTGTTACTGTTGCTACATTTGACAGTGTCCTTATCATTCAGTGGTTTGAACATATATTAAGCTCAACCACTGAAAGATAGTCAAATTATCCTTGAAGAACAGTTCCAACTTTCAAAAGGAGACCTGAGCACAGTATAGCGTTGCATAGTATCTAACCCTTCACGCAACCTTCGACAGGTGTGACCATAGCTGCTACGAGTGCTTGGGGCCCGGTGAAAGAAACTGCAGCAGCTGTGTCAGTGGTTACAATCTGGAGTCAGGAGCCTGCGTGGTCAGCACCATCTGCAAAGATGGTGAGTTGTCAGCTTTCTTATCTCCAAGATGGCCCAATGTGATTATTTTATACTTGTTGCATTGCCTCTCACAGGAAATAGTCATAATGCATACTAGTATGGTCTGCAGTGACATTTCTGTGAAGTCTAGACCAGCTAGAGCATTGAATTGGACAGGGTCACAACAGAAAATTATAGTTTATAATGTATTTGATTCAAAACAATATTCTTAAAAAAATTAAAAGGCAAATGTTCACAAATTGTGGCCTAAACAATCTCAGCTAATCAAAGAGCCAAAGGCGTCAGAGGTGCTGATTTACATCCCAACTCTCTCTGAGACTATTTTGCTTCTCCAGATGAATTAAATTGTGTTATATCCCACAGGGTATGATAAATGAATGCACAAGATAGCTTTTTTAAAGTGGCCTTCTTTTTTTACTTTTGAGCTTTGCACTAACTTCTTGAATCAAACTGTTCAGTGTTGATGCTTTACAGCAGAGAAGCGGTCTGTCCTTGCTTTAGCCTTTTGTGTTCTTTATGAAAGGTCTCATTCATGTTCTGCATATTATTAATATAAAATCTCTCTGGGACTAGACACTCACACATTGTAGTTGCTTTTTTAACACGAACTCACCTTTTCCTTGGATACTCTTATTGTACTTTGTCACACTGCACAGGCTGAAAGGTTTCTTGAAGCATCTGCCTACTCTTTATCCCTTTTCTAACTTTTCAAGTGTTTCACATAATCTCATCGTCTGCAACACTTATCTCTTGTCTTTACTTGCACGATTTTATCTCTTTGCCGTGCTTTATGGTGTTGTCTTTCTGGATTGTGCATGTTTAACTTATGGATCTTTTAGTGTAAATATTCCTGTTTTTCTCTAACCGGCTGTTTGATTATGAGGCTTCAACTGCAGCCTGTGAATTGCTGCTCGAGCCACGACCTTCTCGTTAGAATAAACCCACGGCCGACGGCAAGACTTTTTTAAGAGATAAAGTTCTGAAGAGAAAAATTTCTATACTGTGTGAACTTTCTGTTGATGATGAATTCCTTGCTTAAAGTGCACACCCAGTCTGCTTCCAACCTTCATACACCAAACATAACTGGTTTCATAATGATGACATTTTGATTGGCAGTGAAAAAAAATGTTGTATATAAATTAAAGAATCGGCTTATTTACAGACTGGTGGGCCACTTTAAGTTTTCTGTGTTGTTAAATGACACCAAGTTGTGAATTTCTTCAATTTGCTAATTGTGTGATGTTTGTTTTTTCTCTCTCTCTCTGTTTTTTTTTTCTCCCAAATCTGTTTTCCCTCTCTCCTGACACGGATCCAATCACTCCACTGGACTACAATCATTTTCCACCTCGATGAACATCACCTGTGATTGGATCAAAAAACTCTTCCTGTCATCTGAACTCTCCTGACCAATCACATGGCTCTGCCTGCCATTCAACCATTTCTAATGGTTCTGCCTCTGTGTGTGTGTGTGTGTGTGTGTGTGTTTCTACATGTATTTGTGTGTGTGTGTGTGTGTGTGTGTGTGTGTGTGTGTTCATGCCTCCCTCTCCTTCCCTCCTTCCACCCCCACCCCCCATGTATTTCTTCTTCCTGGTCTGTGGAAAGCAAATGAAGAATCTTGGGCGGAAGGCAGTTTCTGCGTGCTCGTTAAAAAGAACAATCTTTGCCAGAGGAAAGTGCTGCAGCAACTGTGCTGCAGAACGTGCTCGCAAAAGGGTTGATGGGACGTACTCACTGGGCGTAAAGGGAGTGCGGGGGGGGTGGATGTGGGGGCACAGGGAGCACCCCTCCTTCTCAAACCCCCCCTGCCCACTCATTCACAGTCACATAATTTATAAGAGAATCTGTGCCTCTTTAAAGGGACTGCATCGGAGGTGCGATGGCAGGACTACAACAAACCTACCTTTTTTCTGTACTGGGACACACACACGTGGTCAGGGTGTAAAATGACTGGGACTTATTTCAAGAACAAATGAGCAAATGAAACAAAAGTGAAAACAAAAAAAAAAAGAATAAAAGTGTCGGTATTTTGTGACCAAAGCATCGATGCCAAAATAATTGAATCTTTTTTTGTTGCCAGTGTAGGAAGCATAGCTTAAAACAGGAGCCACTCAGCCTGTGAGCTGTGTGCATTTTTATTCTGGCTCCTCTTCCTCCTCTTCCTTTCCAGTGGTAACGATAAACAGATGGAAAGTGAACATACAGTAGGAAAGGCCCTGGTTTTCTGCCTGTAAATATACGTCAAAGGAAAAAAAAAAAAGAAGCTCACTCAGTAATGTGAAAATAATGTCTGTCTGGGCTGACTCTGGGAGGGAAGACAAATTCACACACACTTACAAAGACAAAGATATATATATATATATATATACCACACGCATACTCTTATAAACATGAACTCTGACATATGAATTAGCCACCACTTGAAGTTAGATGCTACAGTGTCAACATAGCCCAAGAACAATGCACGATAAAGACCAAAATCACCTCATTTCATTTATTTAAAAACATAACTCTGCCCTCTGAATAGGTGTGTGTGTTTGTCTTTATTGGGTTGTGTCTAGGAGAATGCCATTAATTCTTAATGTAAGCCCAGACAGCATTGATTCATTCCAGAGGTACTACAAGATGAGTCGATAGTCATTCCTTCTGGAGCTTTCTGCAGGGAAGGAAACGCTGCAGTGAGTTATAATGAATTTGTGGTACTGGGGATGCACCGATGCCCATTTTTCACGATGCAGATTCTGGATACTAAACTTTAGCCCAAAACTGAGCATTGATTCCATCCATTACTGTGACTGAGCAATTTAAAGTCGCCACTGGATAAAATAATTGAAATATAAGTCACATTTGTTCCAGGGAACTGCATTTCTTCTTTGTGTTGGTTTGGATTTTCCACATGCCATATGTAACCCCCATAAAGGGAATTTTGTCTAATAATTATATTTTATCCGTTTCGGTGCATCCCTTCATGTTACTGTTCTCAAATAAAATAGAGTTTTAGAAGTTTCTTCTCTCTGTCATTCCAATGTAACGGCAATGCATATCAACTGAAGTATTGCTCTACACTTTCAACACAGAAGGTCAATGATCAGTATAGAAAATGTTCTGTCATTATCATGTTTCATTTGCAGGTAAAGGTCTCTGACAGGCAGACTGCTATGGTGCAAATCAGAGCTGTGACGTTTTGCTTTCAGTTATTTCAGAAAAGGGATTTTGTTTTAGACATAGAAAACACATTTGGCATTAAAATCTGAAAAACAAACAAAACGAGGCAATCAATTTTTTTTTCTCTATATACATTGTTATTGTTACACCTGAAAGTGACCCGACAGCATCACTGCAGAACCAGGACTGCGTTTGTAATCATATTGAGCCAAAACTGTGTTAAGGCTGACAGACTTCATATGTCTGGTTTCTCCTCCTGATGACATGTCTTTAAACCTTACCTGGTGAAACTCAAAGGTTATTCTGATGGTGCTGGCTTCTAATAAAAGAACAGCAAATATAATGTTTAAAAATTCTTATTCTATTTGTGTGGGTTTTCAAACCTGCAGCTTGAGCATTTACAGTATTAGATGAATTGTTGTACTGTCGACTGGTTATGGTTCTTGATGATTTGTAATAAAGATTGATGACTCCCCTGTTTTGGTTAACAAAAACTTATTCTTGGTCATTGTTTAAGATGACTTGAATTGACTTTAGATAGTGTGGTGGTAGTAGACGCACACACACCCCTCGCATAAAAGCTGTTTTTATTGTGTACCTGTGACATATCTGTGACAATGCATTATTAATGTTACTCAAAGTCCTAGTTTTGAAAATCTTTTTTTTTACTTAAGTGTTCTTATTAAAATGTTTAATCTGTTCATGTTTTTGTTTTCTTTTCCGCTCTCATTAATACTTATATATTATTTTCTCCCATCAGTTTCTCACTTTCTTTCCAAACATTCAGTTTTTCACTCTCCATTGAGTTTTCTTTTTCTTTCTACAAATTCATGAAAGGAAAAAAAACATCATTGTAATTCAGATCATCGCTTTCAGAGAGTTTTTCAGCACTCGATCAGATTGATTAAATGAAAGTTTCACATGCCCCGGGCAGAACACTTAAAGGGAGACATGTGCACTCAATGACAATTAGGTGGAAGTTAAAAGCGGGTCAGCTTCTTCATAATAGGTGCAAACTTCAGTGTCTTATGTGGATTTAGCCGCAACCGTTTTATATTCATGAGAAGAATAAGATGAGCCAGAATATTGAACTAATTTTCGAGTTACTCTTTTTCATTATTCTCTCTCTTTTCTTGCCATACAACAGAAATTAATATTGTAGCAGTAGATCTCAACAAATCCAGGGCTATAATTCAAATCATGTCATCAAATACTTCTCCAGTTCCTTTTCAGGAGGGAGCAGATAACACATTTCCCAGCTTGTGACCGGTTGTATTTTAACAGATGAGATATTTATTGTTAGATATTGTGCAAGTGTTCATAAGTAACTGTGGCCACACTCCCTGTCACCCCCATACAAGTATTTTTTTGTTCCTTTCCAGGTTGTGCAACTGTTATAACATTGTGTTTCAGCACTAATTTAATTGTGGATTCGAGAGCTCATTGTTGCTGTTAAGGTTACCCTGTCGAAATTAATGTATTTCTCATTTAAGCAGGGAAAAACTTGTTTTACCAACTGGTGTAAGTGAGTCAGCATGGTTTAATTTGTAGGTTATACAATTAAAGGTCCTCTGTGTCAGATTTAGGGCAATTAAGGAGTATCCACTGGGTCCTCGTCCACCGATTCGCCATATTGCACCATCATGTTTCTACAGTAGCCTCAAATGGACAAACTAAACTCTAGCCCTAGAGACAGCCTTTCAGATTTTTAGCCGCCACATAGGGGAGCGTGAGATGGGGTATTCAGTTTGTTGCCATTTGCATCCTCCCCACTAAAAGCCATTAAATCCCACAAAGTGGTGCTTTAATTCACTTGCATTCACAGGTGTTGAGACTCATTGACAACTGTGAACAGTACTTGCATTGATACACAAACTGCACGATAGAGCATGTGTGAGAACAACATAATGCAGTATGATTCAGATCTATTTCTGCTCATAAATGAATGCTACACAACTTTCTGGGAGTCCTTCTGGGAAGTCTATAGAAACCAAACAGTCATTATGGGCTTATTCATTTAAAAAAAATAAAATAAAAGTAAGCATCTTGCACATAATTACTGATTTCAGTCCTCACCAAATTCCCAACAGATTTCTGCTAAATGCACCTCATGTCATGACCTGAGTGCTATCCACTGCTGATTCTGGCCATAATTAACATGATCCTTCCAATTTTGCCATTGGCTGGCGTTCAGTCATGTTGGGAGCCATTACAAATCTTAGTTTATCTTGTTATAATTCATGGGTGGGAAGCACTGTGGCTTAGTGGTTGTCTGCATGTTTTTTTTTTGTCTTTAGGAGCTTCCCAGTACAAATGACATGCATATTAGGTAGTAATCCTAACACTGCCCTTGAACAAGGAATTGTCCAACTAGTCACATGGACAGATTTCCCTGCACGGATTAATAATGTATAACCTAACTCAGGTCAGGAAGCAGGAACGCATCTCTGTGGTAATATATGCATAAAATTAGATAAACAATGCTGTTGATATTCTCTTGACCACCTGCGGGGTGAAGCCAATATAAGTTGTTTTTCTACTTTCTTGGACCAACTATGTGGAGGTATCAGGAGGTGGAAGGGCTGGGGAATTTGGATTCAGGGCCAGGTGTGTTGGATGTCAGTGTGATATCAGCCAACAGGGCTCTCGCTCCTAACAGAGTAGACTGTCAATGTCCTCACAAGGTCAGCCGAGTCCATAACAGAGGAAAAGTTTTACTCCCCTGAGTGACAGGCTCTCTTTCTTCTCCGCTCCATTCTTCTCCCGTCTGGCAGTGGGAGTCCAAAGTGTCTGCTTTTGCTGAGCAGAGTTGTGCGGCTCTCCGTCCCTTGAGAACTTGGCTCCCCGTTTGTTTGTGTGCGTGAGTGAGGGGGAGACAAACAGAAAGACAGGGAGACAATTTGTATGTGTGTGTGTGTGTGTGTGTGGTTTAGGGAGAGTGACGGCGTTTATTCGGGGGCTGTTTGAATGGTTTCAGCAGAGCTCTACTGAATGGGAAGCCACCGCCTGTTGTGTTTGTACACAAAGAAGCTCTTTTGTTTTGAAAGGAACAATTGAGCTTTTCACAGAAAGCCAGAGAGCACAGACAACCTCGCCGCTGCCTTGAAGGATGCTCACAGACACACACATACACACACACACTGATCCATCCTTATGCCTGAGCCAGTGTGTGTCACCTTTGTCTAATACAAAGGTGGGGTAGGAGACAATGTTTATGCCTCTTTTGTTATGGCTCTTTTCAGTGTTGCCAAGTATAAAGCTGAAGGTTGATGGGTTTTTGGAAGTTCTCTCTCAATCCTTTCGCAACTTTGGATACAATAGCTTACTGTACGTGTGTCCTTGCTGAATATGGCCAATCTGTACCTAACACTCAATCATGTGGTGGAAGAAAAGATAATTTGGAAAATATGATTTGTATGTAATGTTACAAGTGCAGTAAGTATGATTTCTAGTGCTGCATATTGCGGAATGACAATCATATGCACCTGGAGTGAGATAATGCTTTTGATCATCGTCAGTGACTCAACAATTGCTTCGCCAGGTGTTGAGATTTCTGGCACTAAATGACCGATTTCCAGCCTGCACCCGTCTTTTAACAAAAACTTTCCGACTTCCCAAATCCTACGCACATTTTCAGCATTTTCAACAGTGGAGGATGAGGCCATGAGGCCTTGAGGCTGTTGTAACAGACACTTTATCCTCATTGGTATTATGACAGACTGTTGCAGTACCATATTTTAGCTGATTCTGTTGCATCTCTGCTCTAATCACCGCTCTAATGCGTCATATAGCTGAGCCAAAGACCTGCTGATGTTGCCATTGCCTGGTCAGTAGCAGGTCATTAAAAGTATTGCTCATGGAATGAGTCTTACACCCAAAAATATGTTTTTTTTCCAACCATCCTCTCAGTTTGTCCTATTCAAGATCTTAGAAAAAGCTCCAGAGTGCACCAGACATATACACTTGTGTAACTCAGTTCAAACTGTATGCCCATGAACTGTGGCAGGAATCCACATGAACATAAAGAAAACATACTTCAAATGCTTTGTGTTGCAGCAGTACTACAAACGTATTACTGTGGTTGTATAGTGAATGAAATTGCACTTTCAGGTCAGATAAAACGTTTTCATTAGTCTCTGCTGTCCTCAAATGATGTATTTATATCCAATAACAGTGGTGTATGAAGAGTAGACACATTTATGGCTCTTCTTGGCTATCTAGTCCAAACAACAGATATGCAGCATATCAAGAAACTGAGATACTCAAAAGTCTTATGATCTGATAGTCTGAACCTCCTCACATGCTTGGCAGAGTAGGTTAAAGGCCAGCATTGGTTAACCATGTCACTGCAGAAACTCATACATTTTTATCCCTAAAAATAATGTTTCTACTACACCGTATCAGTTTGCTTTTTAAAGTAGATATAATGTATGTTTCTTTTATCTGTAGAGAAGAGGTTGTGTAACTTCATATCAATTTAAATCAGTAAAAATCTGTCTTTGTTTAAAAAGTCTTAAGCTGTTTTTGAATCTTCGCCTTGTTTTCAAGCTCATAAGCAGGCAAAAACATCTAAATCCAGTCTTTATTTATTGTAAAAACAATTGAAAAAGAATTAGAAAGAGAGTGACATTTTCAAACTGTGCAATGTTTTGTTTCAAACCTGTGAAGAGTATTTGCACACAATATAAAAACATGACAAAGAGAGAAGATGTTCTAGTGCAGGAGGTGTCAGAAGCTTGAGGATAATGAGTTGGACCTTCAATGAAGTGAAAACAAAAACAACTGGCTGTTGATAATTGGCGCAACTAGGACACATCACAGCGACAACTCTAGTCACTCAAGTAAAGAAGAAAGAAAGAAGTGAGCAAAGACACAACAAAGCTGATAAACAAATAAAAACAGAAGGCGTTGGAGGAAGCAAAGTATGTCATTTTGAAATTAGTTTTTCGGGCTAAAACGCATGTTGTTTACTGTTGCTCTCCGTCTACAGGACAGTACATGAGTCATAAAAAGTGCCACCTGTGTGATGTGACCTGTCTGCAGTGCACAGGTCCGGAGAGAGAGGACTGCACCACCTGCCCTACAGCACGGTAAGAATCACTGGCATACAAACGATGCAAGGTAATACTGATGAGGTGGACCATTTGCTGTACTCCAATCCAACAAACCCACATATTATAAAACATGAGGAACTAACAGCTGATTCCACCTGACCAAAAACTGTCAGGAGTTCAGATTATACTGTTTCAGTCTTGTATGTGCAGCCTGTACACACTCACTAGTTGTGGTGATGTTACACATTGTGAACAACCTCAGATACAGATGTAGAAATAAGATTATTATTAGAACTCTTGTTACTGTCTATTGTAAAAAGTGATTCTGCTTGATGACGCTGATTTTTGCATGATCGTTGTTAACCACATCCTCGCCTGCAGGTTCTTTGATGATGGACGCTGCGAAATCCGCTGTCAGAGGGGGCGTTATGCCATGGGGAGGCAGTGCCATCTCTGTCACCACACCTGCCATGAATGTACTGACGAGGGACCTGACAACTGCACCAGCTGTGACAGAGGTACACTAACGATTTGATAATGAAATCAACGTTCAACTAAAAGAATCTGTATGTATTTGTAAATCAAAACTGTCTTAACAGACAGGGTAAAGCTGCACCAGCTATAGCAGAACAATTTCATATGTCAGCAACTTCATCAGCAGTTTTTCCTCGCTGCCTCATAAAACCTCAGAGTGACACAGGTGGCTTTTTGCAGAGGTGCACTGGTGTTGACTTAAAACCCCATCTATCTAGCTGTGACTGGAATGTAAGTGAAATCGTGCTTTTTCGTAACATCACATGGATCAAGCCAAGGCTCATTTGTGCCAGACTCCACCGATCAATCCTCTAAAAGTAAATGAATCTAATTAAAGCAGTAATTCAGCCAGGGCCTGCTGATGGATGTGTTAAAAGGGGGAATCAGTCATTTGTTCGTTGAATCCCCGTCAAGAGGTCACCGCACAGCTCTCAGATTTTTAGCTCAGTTAAAGAGCAAGCTGTGTCAGGATTTTGCTTCCTTTAAAGATCTCACCTTCTGGTAAATTTTATGATCTTCGCATCCGGTGCAGCCAAACCAAAGTCCATAAAAAAACCTTTTTTCATCAGTGTGAAAACAATCGTTATGATAAAACCCGGACTTCATTAGAGGCTCACAGCTGAAGCAATATCAGCTTGAAGAGGTGGTGGTAGTAATAACTGTGTTTATCACAGTGTCACAGACAGTATTATGGCTGTCAGAGTGAGTGTATTTACACTGGGGAGATTCTGTTACACACACACCCACCTAGACACACACACGCACTCTAAGATAGCAGACAGCCAAGGAGAAGATTAACACCAGATTTGCCCTTCACACACACACACGCACACACACACACACACACACACACACACACACACACACACACACACACACACACACACACACTCTCTCTCTCTCTCTCTCTCTCTCTCTCTCTCTCTCTCACCTCACGTGTGCGCGCGCTCACTCACACACACGCACACACACGCACACACACACACGTACACACACACACACACACACACACTCAATTAGCCGGCAAGTTTGTCAGACTGTGTTTGCAAATGTGGTTCCATTTAATTGCAGGTCTGTCTGAAGCTCAATGAGACATAACAATAATAACATGAAGAGACCCTCCATCTGTCTCTCCCCATGTCTTTCCTCTCTCAAAACAACCTCTCTTCTCTTGGCCAGTCACACAACCACACACACACACACACACACACACACACACACACGCACACACACACACACACACACACACACACACACACACACACACACACAGAATTGCATACTAGTGCATACTGAGCAGACGATTCTTGACACTAACCTTTGATTGTAATGTGGAGTTTTACGCCCCTGCTGTCTCTAGAGAGTAAAAAAAAGAGAAAGAGCTGCAGAAGGGACACACACACACACACACACACACACACACACACACACACACACACACACACACACACACACACACACACACACACACACACACACACATAAGCTCTTTCTGTGTACAAATGAGTCCCTGTCCTAGTGTGTCTGCATACCTGTTCTGTGCATCAGCAACTTTTGTTTTTCACTTATCGGAGTTCTTGTCCCTCAAAGCCATTCCTTTTCTTCTCTTGCTCCATAGATAAGTTTGGGGAAGCCAGGTACCTCTTTCAGACTCAGTGTCGGGATGCCTGTCCAGAGGGGTTCTTCCACTCTGCGAGGAGACGGTGTGAACCCTGCCCTGCAGACTGCATCATCTGCACAGCAGCAGATCACTGCCTCCGCTGCAGCCCAGGACACAAGCTCAGAAATGGCCAGTGCGTGCCGTTGGAGTGCAGTGCAGGTGAGAGGTTTTGGTAGAGCCTCATGACACTTGATTACATGCTCATTTACTGAGGTCACTTTAAAAAGCAGGAATGCTCAGTGGGTGGATGACTTCTGCAGAGGTTGTGTTGTATGAGAAAAATAAAAGCGTGAATAAAGAAATATCTCATCTACATTTCACCGTTGTTGAATAAATAAAGAGTGAGTGAAGGATTTTGAAATAGCTGCCAGTCTTGCTCAGCACCACTGTCAGAGAGAGGGGCTGAATTTGGCAAACGTCACCTCAGGGAGCGCACATGTAGCACAGTGACCTCATTTTAAAGCCTGTATTAAAATTCAAATACAAAATATGCCAAAAGAAAGTATGCCAACACAGGGCTCTGAGCCACGTGCAAAAATTGACCGAAGAATTGGAAACTACTCTTTGGACTGACTTCTTTGAACTACTACTCTGTGGTACTAATAGTATTAAGATTACAGTGTTATGTGTAAACAATGAGCAGTCAAGAGGAGGAATTTTAAGCTTCTGAAGATATGAGACATTAATAAAGAAGTTATTCAGCTCATTTTCTGTGCCACTTTTGAAAGTTAAGTAATGGAGGAATCTGAATGCTATGGCCATGAAAGTCTTTTAAACAAAAGATGATTACTTAACAAATACAGTCACACTGTTTGTGTTCTGGTATTACATTAATTCTGTTGCTTTAGCGAAATACTGAATAAAACAGAGAACGAAAAGAAACAAATGAAAATGCCCCACCAGACAAATTCAGTCAATGATTTGTCTTAACTTTGTTCCCCATCGAGGTCTGACTGATGCTGACGTGTTCTTGCATCTACTTTCTGTTCGCAATCTGTTCAACATTTGCTGAATTTACCTTAATCCACAGAGAGATTGTCAAAGATCAACACATTGCGCTCAAGTGTGAATGCCAGCCAAAGGAGGATTGAGAAACAGCTGAAATATTTTGAGCGAGATGTTTTTTTTTTTTTTTAAGATAAGAAGGACAGGTTGAGGTGGGCAGCTACAACTTCACTACACTGAATGTAAGACAGAGGTGAAGACTAATGTTGAGAGTCTGTATGTGAGGATATAAAGAGTATGAGTGGGAGGATGAGACCAAATTCTTATCATATGACACAGGCAGGTCTCAACAGGCTCCACAGACAGCTTGAACTTTGGAGTAGGCAAAACTTTAGCTGCTGTGGACGGGCGGTGGTGGGATTTATCAGTTGTGCCTGTCTGGCTAGCTTGTTAGTAATTTGGCAGTTTTTAATGTAGGCGTTATGTTTTTGGGTTGTGTATCCATCTGTCCAATTCTCATGAATGTGAAATTTCATCACATCTGGCACAAACATCCACTTGAACTCAAGGATGACTGATGAGAATTTGGTGGTCAAAAGTAACTTCACAAAATACATTTTGTTTGTTGTTTGTAAGTTTTAATAACGGAAGGTGGATCTGTAGGAAAGCAAAAGATGTATATGCATGGAAATGATCTGGAAAATAAAGACCTGTATACCTGTATGAAGAACAACCAGTTACTAAGAGATACCAGAACATTATGGTGATAAACCATAATCTCCAGTCAGAGCTCTGAGGAAATGTCTCCAAAAATGATAAATATGAATATTTATTCCTGTTGCCTTAGTTATGGAAGAGCATTAACTCATGAACTGAAGACACTTGGCTTAATACATTTCATTAAATTCCTTCATGGTCTTCACTACATATAATGTATGAATGTGGACACATGGATGTAAACAGCAACTTTAATTGTGTAGCGATCATTCTAGTCCTCTCCTCTCCTCTCCTCTCCTCTCCTCTCCTCTCCTCTCCTCTCCTCTCCCTTTTCTAATTTTGGTCAAAAGGTCAAACGACGGCTTATTATAAAAAGAGACAAGCACTGTCAAAGCGGTTGATTGATGACCAAAAATAGCGGTGCAGGTTGTAATTTGCCTGTTGTGTCTGTATATGTACTGCAATCCATTTGAAACATCTCTGACTTTGTTGTGACAAACAAAAAATGTGCAGGCTTGAAATCTGCTTTATAACTAATTTTTCTCTACTAGCGAACCTTATTTTAAACAACTGTGCGATGCAGTTTTAAGCAGCCAACATTCTTTCACAAACATTTTGAATTTAAAGTTACTTTGCTTGAGTCTTTTTTCATCTTCTCTGTGACATTTCATCACCATGTTCTTCTGTCTCTCTCTCTTTTTTTGAATCCACCGTCTCAGGTGAGGTTGCAGATGCAGAGAATGAGGACTGTCTCCCCTGTGACGAGGGCTGCAAGCAATGCAAACGCAGTAAGTAGACAACATCTTTTACTCTTCACTTTCTCTTTCCTACCTCGTTCACCATCTGGTTGATTAAATTGTGGAAATAAAACCGAGTGCACTAGCTTCAGCAGCAGCAGGGAAAGTGACTTGTACTGCTCAAGTTTTATTGCTTTGAAGACTTTTATCATTTCATTGCTCAGGTGTGATTTGTGGGGAATGCTTGTAAGAAAAACATGATACCTAATAAAGGTCAATTCCCTGTTGGTGCCACTGATCGTTCATGCACGTTGTAGGCTTTCTACTACTGCATATACATCATTAAATTGACTTGAAATGAGCCCTGACAACAGAGCACAAGTTGTTAGAATAAATGTAAGGTGTTCTGCAATTAATGAACATTTTGTTTTTTTTTCCAAAAAGCCTCATTCATTAACTTAACTGCACTTAACTGCAGAGTTCCTTAATTGTCAGGCACTTTACCCCATTAGAAGATGCCAAATGAGTATTTGGACTCGTGTCGGTGCAGAGTATACTTTCTGCATGACTGATGTTGAATATTTTCAAACATTAGTCCACATGAAAACTTCCTGAAAATCTAATTCATGTCAGAGGTAGACATTATCTATCTCACAAATGGTTGGAAAATGGATTTTTCAACCCTGGGAAAATTCTGGCATTAACAATTTGTCCTTCTACTGCTGATTCCCTCCACAGTTTGTAAATATCAAAAGTCAACACAGCGTTTAATTCAGCAATACAGGATGTTAAAACTCTCTTTTTCTGAATGGCGTTTCGAATGAGATTTGTTGTTGACGTAAAGAGTGAACCATGCAGTATGAGTCCTCCATAAATCTCATTCCATGTGCTCTTACACCTCACCCTGTCAGTGCAAGCCACATAAAAACAAGAGCACATCCTTTATCCGGAGATGGTTACCAACATGCCATAGAAAGTTGTTATTGTGCTGAACTAGTCTGAGGTGGAGAGACGGGCTGTTATTATGTCATTATGCATTCTGGGTGGAATATCTCTCGTCACTCTCACCCCCACCACAACCTCCCTGCCACCCACCTGCTCTTAGTAATCACAATTCTGCAAGCTAAACAAGTCGGTAAGATTAGAGATCTGCGGTGATTGGCCCTGTGACACGATGCTACACACTGAAGTGAAGATGAAACAGAATGTGTAGTGTCTGAGACTGGTATCTGTCTGTGAGGAAGTTTTGGTCGCCTCACACTTTTTTCTGGGGCTACTTTGGGGTTAGGATTTAGGTGTAGTTTTTAAAAATTAAAATTAGGATAAGATAAAGGTAAGAATCAAGCCATGCAGTATTATGTATTAAAAGGAAAAGTTCACCCAAAAATGGTATGATTATGTGTTTTAGGCTGGTTACTGACCACAAAAATGCACCAAACTATTTCACAGTTCAAGGCAGTTTAATCACTTTATTTGCAGAGGCAAGTAGGCAACAATTAACAAGTCACAAAACAGAGGAAAACGTTTTCTAAAATTGGTACACAACACATTATATGCAGTGCAGCACTGCTGATATGGCATACCATAAAAAATAATATTACAGTGTAGCAGTCACAGTATATGTACTGATGAATAGTTCCGTAATCTACAGGTGCAGGTGTTCACACTTGAGGTTTAGTTTAATTTTGCTTGAATTTCACACTAAAGATTAAAGTTTGTAAATGAGCTGTGTATGTGTGTGTGTGTGTGTGTGTGTGTGTGTGTGTGTGTGTGTGTGTGTGTGTGTGTGTGTGTGTGTGTGTGTGTGCTGGTATGTGAGATCTACCAGTGAGCTCAGCAGCCTGACAGTGTGTGATAAGATGCAGCAGCCCTTAACTCAGTCCTATCTCCCTCCATCAAATTACTTCAGTACTTCTTTTTAACTCTCATCATCAGTTTTATACCCATTAATCCTCTCTGCGTACTATACTCCTTAATCGAGGAATAATGGTTGGAAATTATTTTATAATTGGATTAGTCATGTCTTGGCTTTGTGTTAAGGAAATGGCAGTGATGCTCAGGTCCTGTGTAGCTCAAAGATAAGAGCTCTCTCAGGCTAAATCACCAGAAGATGTATTTTACCTTGGACGAAAAAATCTTCATTATTTTGTCCCTCCTTGGCAAGCGGCCTCCTCCTGTCCCTGACACATCTCTAATCAGTCTGTGTTGCTTTAACTTTCTCTCTGAACATCAGCAGTCCTCCTCCATGGGTGATCTGTGCCTTTTCTTCTTTCTCAACATGATTTTCATTTCATTGATGAGGTTGCCAAACACCTTTTTTAATCATCATTGTTCACGATTTACACAGCGAATGCACCGTTCCACCTCTCCTGCTGCTCAGACGCTGTTAGCACGCTGAAACTCATCTCACCTCCAGCGTTAAGCTGTAGTAAAGCTGCGCAGCACCTTCCCATGCTTGAAAAAAGCTGCCTTTCTCATGAATGCTCTGCTTTATTATATTCTCACGTCTGTTCTCTTTTTCACTATTAGCAAATCCACTCCTTAAGCATGTCTTGATAAACAGTGTGTCAGTTTCTCCCACTGAAGTGATGATTTGAGCTGATGTGTGATTGTGTTCATATGCATGTTTTTCATATGTGTGTAAAAGCTTCTGTAATATGTCAACTTTAATATGTGTGTATGAGAGCTTGCACATTCCACAAGTGCATACTTCAGGATGTGTATGCCAGTTTAAATTCTGTTGAAATCCCCCATCCCCTGGCTTGCACGGTTAATATTTATGCGGGCGCTATTTTCTCTCCTCGCATAGACACAGCCCGAAGGCATGATTTCCGGCTCCTCTGTCCCTCCCACCTTTCCTTTCTCCCAGTCTCTCTCTGTATGAGTAATTACTTTCACAGGTAGCGGCTTGTCGACCGCATTGAAGTGCAAACCAGTGCAGTGTTAAGTTGTGGGTGCTGGAAGGAAGAGAGGAATGGGGTGTGGGGGTCGTTGGAGACTTTTCTGGAGAGGATGAATGTCCCAAGGGAAAGTCTGCAGAAGGTGCTTTTTTAAGTAGTTATTTCCATCTCTTTCTCTCCCCCCACTAACTCTCCTTTACTCTCTCTCTCTCTCTCTCTCTCTCTATCTTTCTGCTTCCTGTCTGATCCTTTCTTTCTCATACTCTTGCCCCACTTCTCGCTCCCTCTGTCCTGGGAGATACCTTGACATCATTGGACTAAGGGATGACAGCGAGGCTCTTCCTCAGTTACCAGTTGGATGGTTTTGATTGACAGCAGGAATTAATTAGTTTGGAAGCAAAATTAACTTTCTCAGTTGGTGTATGTACAAAAACAGTCTCTCTCTCTCACACACACACCTGAATTACTTATTAATATCCCCTGCATAGGTCCCCCTGTCTCCAATAACAAAACACAACCTGTCACTCATATTATGCTTGTTGTTGTGTTGTTCAGCAAAAGTACACCTGCAGTGCAAGACGAACAGAAACACCCGCTACACAATGCAGCAGAGCAGCAGCAGCATCTGATTTCCTGATGATTAGAGAAACTAACAGACATGAACTAAATGCCTGTAGAGACTATTTGACTTTTTCATTTGTTTGAAGAGTTAGATATGCTTGCTAGTTCTACATTGATCACACTCAACTGGTGATTGATCTCAGAGGGCCAATCTACAGTGAAATGAACACATTTATTGTGTGTTGTCAGAGTGCCCCCTGCTGGCGTTAAAGGAAACTGTTCAGAGAAATCACAGTGCTGCCTTTGTATGCACAAAAAGACTAGATGGGATTTTACCACATTTTAATTGCATGATTAGCCAACCACTTACACCTACCACCATGGTAATACCTTTATATTTTGTTATTTTTCACCTTTTTTCAGCATATAAAGCAAAACACACACTTGGCTCTATCTTGTGACCTGTAACATATAAAGAGGACACCATAACCGAGAGCAAATTTGCAAAAAAAAAAAAAAAAAGGATTTACAAATAATACTAAGTCTGGGTCAGCCACACTGTGCCAGTAGGACCCAGAACTTCCCTCCCTAAACTAAGGAAAACAACATGAGCTAAATTAACAAACAAAGCCGTGAAAACAGTACTACCAGGCCTCCATCCTCAAAAGAAAAGAAGAGCACCAACTGAGGAAAAGACAGAAACACTCTAAAACTGTCAGGAGTGCTTGTTCTGTGGAAGAGAGAGATCCTTCACCTCCAGCCTTCCTTGAATATGAGGCAGGGCCTAATCACCTGATCAGAAACACCTGAGAGGGAAGAGTGTAGAGAAGAGGAGGAGAGAAAACACAGAAGGGCAGTTTGTGAAATTGTGATGAAATTTAATCCAAAGGAAACGTGTCCAAATGCTCAAGATTAAATTTGTCAGTATTTCACAAACTGATTTTATTTACATACAAATTAAATCAGAATCTTTTCCAAACCTTCATCAAACTGAATCCTACAGATTTTATGACCGTTTCACAAACTGAATATATGTTTTTCTAACCTCAGTCAGGGTGCCTAACCACAGACTGGATGCAAACACTGGACTTTGTACACCCACTGTCCACCCCAGCCTCCTCACTGCAACTCCAGCGTGGCTACTCATGACATTAATGTTTCTTTCAGTCAAAGAAAGTTGTGCAGGCACTGGAGATAGTCGTGCTGAGAGTCATGAAAACAATTAAAAAATATAAGAAAAGTGCCTGAAATTTTGTGATGATCAGTAAAACAAAGACTGCTGCTTCACACATGTCAGTGTAAAACGTGTAAAACTACTGCATCATATTTAAATGTCAACAACTAAAATTAAGGTTAAACGTCTTTCGTGCCTTGCTTTGAGAGTTCCACAGTTTGACAATATGCCTGATCTGTTGTTTATGATTCGTTGTAATTTCTGCTCTTCACCACAGAGGATTCAGGAGACCAGACGCAGGAAACTGTTTGCCACAAATGTGAAGATGGTTACTACCAGTAAGTTTCTTAGATTTAGAGTTTTATGGCGTGACACCCCCATATTCATATGTCCTCACATTGATTCTGTCCATCTGTCTGTCAGGTTAGGTACAGACTGTCATCGGTCCTGTCCAGATCGGACCTACAGTGCAAACGACACCATGGTGTGTGATCCATGTAAAGACAAGAAGTGTGTGATCTGTGACCCGTCCCAGTGCTACTTTTGTGAAGACGGATTATACGTCTTTGGTAAGAACTGAACCATTTATAATTTTTTGGCATGGTGTGAATATCAGCTGACAAACTTCTGTGACCACAATGAGACAGGGTTGGGCACTGTACCCTGAGGAGCTGACACCAGGAATAATAGTTTTAGTGTCACCGTACTGTTTTTAAGAATCTTTCAGAGGAAACTGTGATCTGCATCCGATTTTGATATAAAATGGTGTAAATTGGTAGATATCTCAGGCATACATTGCGCACAACTGTTGACCTCCATGATCACAAGTACAAAAAAGTGTCAGATATGATAAAATTTCCATTGAAAGAACAATACCTTTAAAGATACACAGAGGAAGTAATGCCATGTATTTGTGTGTCCAGATGGAGAGTGTGTGGATCACTGTAAGGAAGGATTCTTTGTGGATGAGGAGAGCCAGGAATGTGAGCCTTGTCATCGCGCCTGTCGCACCTGTGGAGGGCCACAATATGACGACTGTGACTCCTGCGAGGAGGGATTCACGCTGAATAACGGGGAGTGTTTCGAGGGCAGTCAGCTCACTCTCTGCTCTGAGAAACACTTCAGAAACAGTATGGCAAATGTTAATTTTACCTCAGTACTAGAATTCTTTCAGCTAGTGTGACATTTTATGAGGGTCGTCCCCTCTCATTTCTTCCTCTGTTCTAAATCGTTCATGTCTACATTGATTTCCTCTGTTCACCATCAGTCCAGGGCGATTGCGAGCTGTGTCACTCATCTTGTAAGTCTTGCTCTGCTGAAGGAAAGGAGCACTGCACCAGCTGCATCTCAGGTAAACGTGCTGCAAATTAGATGTTTGACAAAGGATGATATGGACTCTACTTTAAATTCAAATAAGTTGTTGACCACTGACAGCCTTTGTGTCCTTCATTCTTTTCCCTCTATCAGTGGTGTGATTTTTCTGTCCGTCTTCAGGTCGTTTTTTGACCGCTCAACAGACCTGCATGCCACGCTGTCCATCTGGTACCTTTGCTAACAAGACATCCAGTCGTTGTGAAGACTGCTCCAAGGGATGTGTCATGTGTCTGGATGCCCAGCAGTGCCAGCGCTGTCTCAACGGGCTTTACGTGCACAATGGAGTGTGTGTGGAGGATTGTCAGAGGTTATTTTCCTGTTTTCTCATTTCTTGACTTGCAGATGAACATGCATCATCATAACATGCCAGCAATGCCTAATTTTTTCCTCTCTCTGCCTCTGTCCCAGAGGGTTTCCTAAAGATGGCGTATGCCAGCCATGTGCCCCAGAGTGTACATCCTGCAAGGGAAATTCCTCTTATTGTCTGAACTGTGAGACAGACTACCTGCTGCTGGACCATTCCTGCAGGTCTCACTGTCTACAGGGCTACTACGCCACAGAGAAAGAATGTCTTCACTGTCCAGCTCACTGTAAAGATTGCAATCATGAAGGCTTGTGTAAGAGTAAGTATGCTTGGTGGAGGTGCGAGAAGTTGAGAAATTTGGAGATGTGGAGAGGAGGATTAAAGACAGGTCTTGTTGTGAAAGGTAACTGTTGAAGTAGCAGTATAGAGGAGCAGGAAGAAGTGATGCAGACACGAGAAAAACAGGAAATGCAGAAAGCTCCTTCTCTGCTCACTAGACTGCAAATGGTTTAGCAATGACGGCTGAATGTAAGAGTTGGAAGGGGTAAAGGAAATAAAGACCAGATGAAAATTAGATGACAAGAGAGGAAAACATCAGAGAGAAGATGGGGGAAGGTAAAACCAACATTTGTCAGGGTCAGAGTAGTTTCAGTACCTTCTTAAGGAAGCCACTTGACATCGCATAAATGTTCAGGTTTTCTTTGACTGTGTTAGCAGTAGTTTAGGATGAAAGTGAGGGCTGAATGAGGGTCAAATGTGCACCACAAAGACTCGAGAGTTGTATATTCAGTGTATAAATCCATGCTTTCATTTAGGAAACCACAACTAGTCATGTGATTGGGGTGCATGAGGAAAGAAATTGGCACTTAGTGCAAAAAATGAAACAAAATTGGAACACAAAGGCTATTTTTTTTACAATTTAAACATTTAAGTCTGTTGAATAACATTTACCATGAAACTGGTAAACTAATTTATTCTCTGGCCAAAATGTCAGGGTTTTCTTTAAGCACTGTAAACAGCTGTTCCTTTCTTGCATCTCCCAGAGTGTGACCAGTATTACTTCCTTCATGAGGGTGAGTGTGTGGATGATTGTCCTGATGGCTACTTTGCCAGCGAGCAGCAACAGGAGTGTGTGCGCTGCCATGCTGATTGTGCCTCCTGTGACGGCCCTGACTCTGATGACTGTGATGTGTGTCGCAACCCGAAAGCTGTCCGATTCAATGGAGAGTGTCTGCCTGAGTGTCCCTCTGACACTTACTATGATAAGACTACTAATGAGTGCAGAGGTAGGGGAGGTGGAAGTTTGTTTTGATCATGCAAAATACAACAAAATAAAAGTTCTACATCATCATCACAGGCTGACTGTGTCTTGATTTTTCGCAGACTGTGACAAGTCATGTCTGACCTGCTCAGGCCATGAGCCCTCATCCTGCCGCAGCTGCGGTACCGACAGGCTTCTGGATGCCAGCGGACACTGTGTGTGGTACAGTGAATGCTCTCTGCGCTCATACAAGGACAAGAATGGGGAGTGCCAACAGTGTCACAAAATCTGCCACCGCTGTTTTGGGCCGGACAAAGACCAGTGCCTTAGCTGCAATGAGCCTTACTTCCTCCTGAGTATGTTATTGAAATAATAAATTAGAAAGTCAGAAAATATTTTTGATCAATCTGTAGTGACTGTTAAGCTGGTAACGTACACAAAAACGTGCAAGAAAGGAATAAATCAGGAACAACTTGATAGTTGTGAGTAATACCTGAGCAACTCTGATTCGAGGGCTATATAGTAGATAATGATGAGTTACTAGAGAGCAGACTGGGAGATACTACACTAATGAACCATTAGATAACGATTAGTTCATAAATATCTGTGAATCTACTTACTGAACACTTAACTAACTGACTGGCACAAACTAATGACGACTCACTAATTGCATAATCATTAGTCACTCTTTTTGTGTCCCTTCAAGTAAAGTGAAACAAAATACTGAGTAGTTACCCAACAGACTACCATATTTCCTGATTCATTCCTTACTCACTCCTAAGTAACTACTCACATTTTTGTGTACCTTATTGTAAAGTGTTACCGTTAAGCTTCTTATCCACCAGTTGTGCCTTTGTATCTTTGTCCATCAGACAACACGTGTATGTCGAAGTGTCCTGTAAGTTACTACGTAGGGGACAAGGACGAACGTGTGTGTGAGCGCTGTCACTTCAGCTGTCAGTCCTGCGTTGGCCATCACAGCGTGCAGTGTGTCACCTGTAAACCTGGATTCTTCAAGCAGGGAATCAGCTGCGTCAAAGTCTGTTCAGAGAGGTTCGAAGAGCTCACAAAGTCTCCTCTTGTTAATCATCAAAGAACAGCACAAACTAAACCTCCTTACTCCTTTTCAGTTACTTTGCCAACACCTCCACCATGGTTTGCGAGCGATGTGACCCCTCTTGCAGCCAGTGTTGGGGTCAGGGAAACAGAAACTGTCTAAGCTGTCGGGCGGACTTTGTCTACCTGAGGCAGTGGGGGCAGTGCCTGCGTAGCTGTCCTCCAGGCTTCCACAAATACAGACGGTCCAAGATCTGTCACATGTGTCACTCCACCTGCAAGACCTGCAGCGGTAAAGGAAGCCTGTGATGGCTTATTTGGGCTGTATTTTTGTGTGGGGTATTGTTTTCTACAGTGACATAGAATCAGAATACATTTTAAGAGTCAACATAATTTCTACATTGAAGTGTTAATATTACATTTTCATAGAGTAATAAAATTAAGTTATCCTTGATGGGTCTGATGATACTGTGAAAATAGGGAATGTGGCTTGCGGCAGATTTGTCATAAGTGAACACTGTAGTTCACGATATTGATGCCAAATAAGACGAAGAAGCATAATTTCCTAACAGATCACCTCTTCGTTAAGTGTTTTATTAAATTGTAACAAGAATAAATGACATCTAATGTAGTGATGCATTGTTGGGATAACAATCCAGGGGTAAAGAGTTAACAAAAAGACATTACTTGGAGGATTTTTAAAAACCTATTTAATGGAGAATACAGTCAAGAGCTGACAGATGATAGAGGGACAGATAGAGAAGGATGACTAAGCTGAGAAGGCTACACACAAAATAATGTCTCAGTACTGTAATGATAAATGCCAAGCCATGACGAACTTCTGCTCTTCCTTCTGATATGCTTTTCATTTGGAAACTGCACTTCAGTCATGTGCGGACATTTAACACTGTTTCCTATAATGTGAGTTCTCGCTCTTCTTCCAGATGAGGGCGCTCTGGCCTGCGAGTCCTGTTATGAAGGCTACAAGTTCATGAGTGGCATCTGTGAGTCGGAGTGTCTCATAGGTTTCTATGCTGCTTCACAGGTGACAGACAGCTTCTGTGTTGCTTTACATGCTTTACAAAGTTTGTTTTCAAAAAACTTTTCACTGTTGCCTCATGAAAATATGAATGACATGTTAACAGTTTGGCAAGGCTGCTCTGTAAGTCATGAAGCAGTTGCTGTGTTTACAATCTCTTCTGTTGCTCCAGGGCTCAGACCCCAAAAATGATGAGCCAGTCTGCAAGGCATGTGATCCGTCCTGCGTGGACTGCCGAGGACCCAGCATTCACAACTGCACAGTGTGCCCTGCACTCAAGATCCTGTCTGATGATGGCCGCTGCTTGTCCTGCTGTGGAAATGAGACACGCCGCGATAATAAACCAATATCCAGGGAGTGCTGTGACTGCACAGCCTCACGAGGTAAACAAGAACCCACACAGACTTCCAGCGAAACCCCCACACACAGATTACTGTACTGAAACATGTTCCTTTAAAAGAGTGTGTGTGTATGTGTGAAAGTCATCAGGGCATCCTTAATTTGTGGTTGCCCTGTATAATCAATTGCTTTTACACCAGACATGAGTTACATCTTCCATGAGTTTCCAGTATTTGAGAAAGATAATAATATGTTCCTGTTACAGATGATTGTTACAAGCTTTCATGACTAGGTGTGCCACAATAACCAAATTCAACCTGGCAAACTTAAGGCACATAAGAACGTATCTAACAACAGAGGCAGCCAACATCTTTATGCATGCTATCATCTCTTCACACATAACATATTGTTTAACAAGCTGATCACAAGTAAGCATGACAACCCTGAAACCAATTGAGCCTCTCTACAAACAGACACTAAAACCACTAAAAATGTCTTACATGGGCCTGCCCCTCACCCACTGGGCCAGTTCGTAAAGCAGAGGGATAGTAGCCGCAGGGCAACAAGAGCAGTTACCAGACTGGACTCTAGTGTACATTAAAGGTGTAGGAAGTTTGGGCAGGAAGAGCGACCCACCATCGCAGAGGTCCTACAATTTAATTAGGAAGAAGGTACTGATTACCCAACCTTCAAACATAAGCTTAATAAAATAGCTTAAAGCAAATTAAACTTGCAATCATGAGTAATTAGTTCATCTTCAGCATTGCCTTTACATACTCTTTTTAAAAAAAAAAAAAAAAAAAGTTAATACAGTGTAAGGTTTTTATGTATTATATTGCAGTTCTGATGAAGCACTGTATTAAAATCATTAGGGATGACCGAGTACACCATTATTTATCTTTATAACTGAGTGATGTGTGTCCATATCTGTTCACAGAATAGGCAGGGCTTGAATTAGAAGTATGTGGTGCTTGATCCAGATGTTGGTGGTACTGACGGGCAGTTGTTAATGTAAAGGATAAATTCACCCAAAAATGAGAAGTTGGGTGAAGTTTCGTATTCAACAAAACATTTCTTAAGTTTCACCGCAAAACAGCGTTGCAGCATTCTCCTAAAAAACAGAAGCAGATGGGGACTTGTTTTAAAAGGCAAAAAAATTTTTTAAGAAATGAAAGAATACATAAAATGTGTCCACACAGCTTGTTCAGTGTAATCGAAGTCACTGGATCTTGGGGCTTCCAGTGACTTGGATTACACTAGACTAGCTGTATGAGGACATTTTATAATATTCTTTTTTTTTTTGCATTCCCCAAGTCCCAAACGCCGTTTTGCGGTGAAACTCAAGAAATGTTTTGACTTGACTGACTTTCCATCAGCATGTGGGGTTGAGTAGATAATGACTGAAGTTTCATTTTCATTCTTTCAGCCGGAAATTGATGCAGGTTCAGATTTAATACATTTATTATTATAAGAAAAAAATACTTACAGAACAGCTGCAGAATTGAGCTTCGAATCAAGGAAGAGTATTTTTTTATAAACTTGAATGATAAACTTTAGAGTATGCATATTGAAACATTTTATTTGGATGATACTCGTAAAAGTACATTATGAAAATTAGCTCATTACCTAACTTACTCTGGCATGAAATGAAACAGACAAAACACTTTTATTTAAACAACAGTCTTGTAATACAAGACAGGGAGTCATCAGAGAGGACTCCAGTATACTGATTACTTTTTTCTATGTAACCTAATGATCTGCTCCATCTCCTTCTTCTCAGACGAGTGCATCCTGGGTGTCAATTTTGTGATGAAGAAATTTGATGCCCAAGGCAGCACTTCTAAAGTCTTTGTCACTGCCTGTGTTCTACTTGTCCTCTCTGTGGGCGGGGTGATCTTCATCTTCCTTAATGCTCGGTCTAAATCACTCGCCAGCGGACCCAAAACCAAAGCTGGAGGTTATAAGCAGCTCGACACCAATGGAGAGATTGCCTCAAAAGCCACCAACTCTCCATACGGGGAGTTCAGCGACAGAATCATCGGATGTGAGGAAGATGTGGAAGACGAAGAGGATGATATTGTGTACATGTCACAAGATGGGACGGTGTATCGGAAGTTCAAATATGGACTCTTGGATGACGATGAGATTGAGCTAGAGTATGATGATGAAAGCTACTCGTACACATGAAAAGAGAGCACAAAAGACCTGACTGGAGAGAAGTAGCTCTTCCTTACGCATCACTTTAATCCTGTTGTGAAAATTGTTTCTCGTTTGGAAAGTGCTTGAACCAGAGGGGGGACTGACTCTTCAGACACCTGATGTCTATTTACTTCTTCACGAAAAATTTAGGATCTCTTCAGGTTTTCTTGGCACAATCAGCAGGTGGAGCAGTCGTTAGTGAAGAAAACTTGATTGTTATGGTGTAATCAACATTTTCCTGTTAAACTCTCTTGTAGCCACATTTACACTGGTCCAATATCTAATATGTGGCTGTATTAGCAGCACTGATCACATTGTTTTGTGTTTGTCTTAAAACCAAGTGAAGCCGACATTTTGATTATGACAAATGATGTCCAACCATCTCCAACTTAATATCTTGCCGCAGTTGTTTGACAGTATACAGTTACAGTTGTCCGCTATCACTACTTCTGACTTTCTCTCAGTGAGAATGGCAGTAGTAAAAGGGGCCGCAAAAAATGTGATGTGCTTAAAGTAATTTTTCTCTTTCCAGCTTGCTCCTGCTGAGCCTGATATCACAACTCACATTCCTGTGACATATTCAAGCACATTTTTGAGATACATACAAACCTGAGAACAAACAATATTTTACATACTGTGTGTAGATCTATTACAGAAATACAATTAATCATATTACTAGTGGTAGTGTTGAGTTAGTCAGTAGACCTGCTTTTTTTGATTGTTAAAACTGCTACAAGGTTGAATGTTGACTTCTTTTCTGGTGTAATTTTTTCAACATCAGTAATTTTGGTTTACTGTCAGATTATGTAACCTATTCCTTTGATTGAGCTTTTCTAATACAGGCATACAGTAGTACAAATAATTTTCTTTGTTGAGTCACTGACAATCCTATTAATGTGTTTGTTTACATTTTCTAGAATAAAACATATCATTGAAAGAAAATTTTGTATGTTTACAACAAAAAACGATGTAATCATCATCGTCTGTTTCTGCATCATCTGGTTTAAAGCACTTATTAATCACTGTAATATCACTGTCAGTATTTGCTGTTATACCTTTTTTTTTGTTTAATTTGTAAAATGGACTGTGTATCACACTGCAGGAGTCAGCTCAAAATTCAAAGCAATATTTACACTGACGCACCATCTCACCTGTAACACTGTGTGGAACTGTTTGGATGTTATCAGGTTAGTTTACACAGTGAGGAACAGTTTTTCTCAGGGTTTCATCTTGTTCAGGCCAGTGAAATACTGGCATCTGCACATCTGGGCATGTGTCCAGTTTTGTGCTCTTAACACAGCAGAAAGATGCAGCAGAAGTGATTCATCAGGACTGCAAAAATATTTCTTTTTTTAACTCTGCTCTTATGTTTTGACCTCAAGGCTGTACATCTGGCTTGTGTTGCTGTGTCCCTGAGATAATAACAGGAAAGTGTGAATAGCAAATAATTAGAATTTTTCTCTACTCTGTTGAGGTGAACTGTGTGCTCGTTTCATAATAAAATTGGAATTTGATCTGTGTCGTAAGTGTGCAAGCTTGTTTAAAGTTTGTGTTATGAATTAACCTGCAGACGTGCTGTTGTACAGAGATGAGTTAAGGAGGATTTGGGGAAGGACTGCATACAAGTCAACACACAGGTGACTGTTGTTAGCTGTTACACAAACTCATAATGAAGGGCCACTCGAGAACAATCAAAACTTATACTCAGTTTTAAGATTTCAAATTATTCTAAGTACTTAACTTCTTTAGCACAGTTATGTCAAATTATTTTAATGATATATAACACTCATGAAATACCAATGTAAAATTAATGCTTTTCAATATAACATTTAACCTCAGTTGCTAGCAGAGCAGGCTGAGTCCAGTCTCTAATCTCATACTAAACTCAACAAATAGACACAACATCGACTCTGGGACATCTGCCACTGAACATCCTTCACACATGTTGACATTGGGGACCTTCCTGTGCCTTCACAGTTAAAATGAACTCTTTGGACTTCAGCTTTTATTCTTGCAGTTACACTGATAATCAGAACAGATGCATTATCAGACTTGTTATGAAATTACAGGAAAATCTGGTTTATTCTCAATGCCCACTTTCCCTATGCATGTGCTGAAAATAAATTTTACAGAAAATGTGAACCTTATAACTGCACATTTTGTAGGGGCGCTTGTAAAGCAATTTAAAGATGATTTGTTAAACTTTTAGTATTTGAAAAATTATATTTATAGAAATTATTGAAATATAGCAAAGTCTTTGTATCTTTGTATATTTTCTGATGTTAGGAAAATGACATTCAGGCAGCTTTACAATGATGCAAGAGTCCCAAAAAGATTCCTCAGCTGCAAAAACAAAAATCAAAAGATCTTGATCAAACTATTTATTTGATAAAATTACATTTAACACAAGAATGAAAACATAAAAGATGTGCGGAAGATGCAATTATACATGCAGTAACCCTGGTCCCTGTGTAAACTAAAACAAATAATTGCAACAAATATGCCTGGAACACATTTGACCTTACTGCAGTGAGGTCAAGCGTACTCCTCCTGAAACTCTTTGACAGATTTGAGGCAGCAGCACATTACAGTTGAAAGTTACAGTGACATTTCTTCTGTACATGAAGTGCTTCAGAAGATGACCATGATGGATAATGTAGTATTCAACATAAAAGAAAAGCTTTACATAGCAAAGTGAAGTACTGCTTTCTCGGTTGGCTTTTTTATTATCTTATAGGCCTCAAGCTCTTAGAATCTTTCCTTTTCAGAAAAGAAAGTAAAATGTATAAAATGAAATTGCAGTCAAACCTTTTACTCCAGATAACACTTTAACAAACTAAATTACTATACAGACTTAAGATCCAGTAGCACATTGCTGGACTCATATACTTCATTCATTTAAAACAAGTATTTACAGGGGTTCAAAGAACTTTACACACTTGTATGTTAAAAAGTTTCATGTCATTTTCTTTCCTAAACAGGTCCGCACACAAACGGTACAGAGGTACTCCTCTTACATGGTTTTGTCAACAATTTGTGAATGATTGTTTGAATTTTTAAAAGACCCCATGAACTAAAAAAGGAACTGTCATATAAATAAAGAATATTATGTTTATGGTAGGGTTTTCTGTTCCGACTTCTGCATCATCATTTAACATTTTTATGGCATAAGTTTGTGTTTATACACTTCAAAGAATGGCAAGTTGCAGTGAGAAAAAAACCCCAAAACACTTAAACTTAACCGAGATGCATAAGAACTCGGCTATTCAGCCTTAGTGATTGTTCACCATTAATCTAAAATCATTTTCCATCAACCTACCAGGCCGGCAGTGGAAAGACAGTACCACTCAAATCCAGAGGGCGATTGTATTTAAATAATTTTCAACCCTTCAAGCATCTGCTTAAAACATGTTTTTGTACACTGTTTGTTCAATGAATAACCATGCTGCTGGTTATTAAATAATTCTTGTACAGAAAGAAACAACAATCACAAATCCCATCATGAGTTTGATGTTTGAGGGTCATTCATTTTTAGGACAGTGTTAAACAGGGCTTGTGTCACAAAAACAAGGTGGCAGACACTTTCTCAAGAGGAAAATGAAAGAAGGTAGCAAGGATACTTTAATACCATTGATGCATAAAGTCATCCAGTGTTTCTGTCACAGATAATAATGCCCAGACTCTAACCATCTAACGCAGACACAAAACGCAACAACAGAGAAGATCTATAGTGTTGTATTTTTTACCTTGGCTACGAAGTATTCAGAGTTGAGTTTATGGTCTATTTGTGTCATTTCTCATATACAGTTGGTTACAAATCTGCCACTATTTTGTGGTGAGCAATATCCTAAAATCTATATTTAAAAAAGGTACCTTCTCACATGAAAGATTCCAGATTATACAGGAGGACTACTGAGATCCAAGAGCTTCATACACCGTTACGCTGTTTGATTAGGCAACTGGTCTAAATATATACATATCCATATCTTCTACGAAGTGGTTGGATGTCTGCAACAAACCCGTACAGGAAGTTGAAGAGCTCTTTAAACACAGACAAATCAACAAAGTACAAGAAAAAAAGAAAAAGATCGGCTGTTTATGATAAGGTCCATGTGCAGCCACGATGACAGCAAATAAATCTCAGAACAAGGGTGTGGATTTTAATGAGTACATACACACACACACACACCTGTGTGTATATAGAAACTTCTGGTTCCTCTGGTGTGTGCGTGTGCACAAAGTGCTGCAGTCACAGCCAGCTGTCAGTGACCATTCATAATAGTCTGTGACGTGGATGCGGTGGTGGGGGGCACAGCTGAAGACGAGGTACGAGCACTGGTAAAGAAGTTGTCTTCTCTCAGTTTGAGATGCTCTGGGAGCTCCAGCTTGACCTTGGCCTCCTCGATGTCATTGTTGATGGCCGTAATAAGGGCTTCTATTACAAACAGAGACAAGACAGAGATGAGGACAAGCAGAAAAGAACTCAGACAAGACAGAGTGAGTGTGTGCCAGAGGTGCAAAGAAATAAAATAATAATATTTATATGAAAGGGGGAGTCATGGCAGGACAAGGTGAAGAACAGTAAGATCAAATCTGTAGGCATGGGAAACCTCAGATATTTGAGATAGGCACACGAAGATGGAAGCTTGTGTGTGCAAGTGAATGTGCGTAAGACAAATGTGTCTTACCAAGTGAGTCGTAACTTCTCTCTGGACGGATGTAGCCCACCATGACAACATTGAGAATCTCGCCATAAAAGTCTTCTTTGAATGTGTGAATCACATGGGTCTCCTAGAACCAAAAAAAACAAACATACTTTTTACTTTTCAACTGTCGAAATATAACATGCTGCCTTTCTCTTGTTGTGTTATTAAATCAGAAAGTATTAGAATGGCTTGCACACAGCCCTGCACCTGAAATTAATAAAACTGGGGAGTTGCTAAATAAATACTGAAAAAGGGCAGCGTATACAGTATGACTTAAGTATACAATACTATTTTAATCATTTTAAAAAGATTTAAACATATTTCAAGGAATAATAATTTTGTAACAAGTATCGACAAAACACCACATTTTCCAATATGGCAAGGCTACCTGTGTGTGGGTTGTAAATTCCTGCATTAATGAAAGTAGAATTTTTTTAAACAAAACTTTACCATTTTTACTTTTTCACTAAATAGATTATAATGTTCACTGTCACATTGTTGTAACTGTATATATAACATATATGTATATATAACATACAGTGGTTTAACTCAGAGGACATGAAGTGGACTTTCCCAGCTCATCACACTCTATGATAAGCAAACACAAAAATGTCTATTCTCAATAGTTGACGGGATTTTCCAACCACATTGATCAGCTGAATGTTGCCGAGCTAAAGTGTGGTTAAGTAGTTCCCCAGAGTCAAAACTAACTAAAACTTAATTTAATTTGTTCCAACATTTTTCTCCCTGTTTGACCCCACAGGGGCAGTACAAACAAGTATTGAAATATTGAAAAGATCAATTCAGTCCAACATCCAGATTCCTGGAAATGTTAGCAAAATTTGTCTTAATGTAAAATATTATCAAATTAGTGTTTAAATACAATTAGTCCTATTTGTATAACATGCGATAGATGACCTCTGCCATTTGATCTATTTTTCTTAAATCACGATGGAACAAACCACAAAAAAGGAAAGCCTTGTAACCTGTTAAATCTTCCTGAAAACTGAGGTAAACCATGTCTCTCCCAGTACTGGATTGTATTGTGAAGAGAATTGTGCAAAAAATTTCTCTTTCCAGTAAAATATACTATCAAATGAGACAAACCACAAACAAGTCTCAAGTCTGGAACCAGCATTCATGTGCAACCATGAATGAAACCACGTTGACTGATCAGTTATACTTTAATGAATGTATGCATTACTTATGAAAAGATGTTTACGTTCTTTATATTTGTGCAGCCCTATAAAACACAACCTCAATGAGCAGTTATTCATTCATTTTCAATACAAATGTTCTTTGTGTCACTGTGGGAAATTTGATTTCCAGACGAAAGTGGGCTTGTGACCATACTATCACTGCCCAGGATTGTTAGAGACTTTATAATTTTATAAATAGATTTCTCAGTAAAACACCAAACAGTTTGCAATGAACGTTGATTTCCTACTAACCATGGACTTCTTAGTATTTTTGTAGTAAGGGTTCCAGCCAATGCTCATCACCATTTTGTAGACATCCCCATTACCAACGCAGGCCCAGCCATAGTAGATCCCTGTACTGATATCTGCTGGAAGATTGTCCACCACAGGGTCCGGAAAGTTGGCTGGAGATAGCAAAGAAAAAGGGAGGAAGAGTCAGAAGAAGGAGAGACAAAGGTTAGCAGATAAAGAACTGCTCCTCCTGAAATCAAGTTGGTGTTTTACAGGAGGGCATTTCATCAAAGCAGATGAAAGTCATTTTTTTAACCAGAGGTTTGATTTAGATAACCTCAGCTAGAAAATTCTCTTTAGAAATGTTCAATTACATTGGTGGCAATTAATGTGTTACTTTTGGCAAATGAAGCTCTGTATGGTTAGACAAAAGCCTCCTCCGTGACAGCTGACATTATTTGTTTAAGAATTTACATACATGTTCTCTATATCAAATGAACTTTAGTGTTTTAGGACAAACCAAGCTGCCTGCCTATTTTATTAAGTGTCTCTTCTATTCCCTTTATGATTTGCAGTAATTACAAAAAGGGATTTACTATAAGGTTTGACAATTATTTTGGAGCTATGTATTTTTGGATCTTGTACCCTTATGATGCTTATTAATGTTCTTTATGCTTACTTATGTCCTTTCTGAGAGTAAATGTCAGGGTAATATAGAGAATAACGACAGTACAACATATATTACTACAAATTTTAGATTTTCTTCTCAAAAAGATTTGATATTCTTTAGATGACAACGTCGGGGGAACAATTTATTCAATATCTATTTGCAAATGTTCGTCTGTTTAATTGAGATACGACGTTCCCACACATTTCTGGAAATGCTATCATTACATAATAGCTATGGTTTCGGTCAGATGACATTATCATTGTCTGTGAAGATCTCTTTTTCCAAGTACTCAAATCACTCAACTCATTGCAGCAGCAAAATGACGCACGGTCGTTGCGTAAAAACGTGTCGTCACACATGATATTCACTTGGTAACTACAAACGGAACATGAATGGGCAGTAATCAGCCAAATCATCTGACAAAAGGCTGGCAGAAATTCAGGAAGACGACAATACAAAACCACACTCTGGCAATGTTATCTTAATTATCTGACTGGACTCTCTGTTCTCCGGCTGCGCGTTCATAAAGTAAACGAGCCAGACAATCCTGACGTTGTCTAAAATAGGCTATGGATTAATGACAGATTAATAACTCACCTGTGGGAATCCCCAGTTCTTTGCTTCCTCTCCCAAAGCCTCGAATGACCTCTCCGCGGCAGAAGTACGGGAGGCTCTTCATGATTAATTTCACGGCAGTAGCTGGCTCTCTTAGATGGACGGTACGGAATGACCTCGAACGACACAAGGAAGTCCGACTGGCTAATCAGCAACTACTACTCCGTTGGCTAGCACCTCTTGGCAGCTAAACAAAACAGAATTCTTACCCTTGTAAAGTTCAAAGTCCGTCCTTGCGTTTCGCTATAGCTTCACCTGCCTGGCTAGCTCGACCGACTTGGGTAAAGTTGAGCGTTACTCAATCAGCAGCGGTGGTAAAGTTCATCGGCGATGCTAGCTAAGCTAACCGCTGTTAGCTTCATCGGAGGCACCTTGTTCCTCAAACGGTTGCATCCAGAGGTGTCGGTTGTTACGGTGGTTAGTCGAGAGAAGACAGCCCTGCCTTCGCTGAAGGTCCACTCGTAGTATGACGGCGAAATGAAGCGGTGGTGCTCGTAGAAAGCCGGCTGTTACATGTGTTGTACACATCTGCGTACGTAACGCTCCTGCTGATGTCATTGACCGCGTGACCAAAAGCAGGCAGAGTCACATGTCGCCTTCACGTGTTGTAGGAAAAAGCGGTTACGGGTGAGGCGTTCAATGACCCATCTGGGGAATTTGCAATTGCTAAATTTCAGCTGGATGTTTTCAGACTCACACATTGGTGGCAATTAATGTGTTGCTTTTGGCAAATGAAGCTCTGTATGGTTAGACAAAAGCCTCCTCCGTGACAGCTGACATTATTTGTTTAAGAATTTACGTACATGTTCTCTATATCAAATGAACTTTAGTGTTTTAGGACAAAACAAGCTGCCTGCCTCTTTTATTAAGTGTCTCTTCTATTCCCTTTATGATTTGCAGTAATTACAAAAAGGGAGTTTGGCCAATTTACTATATGGTTTGACAATTATTTTGGAGCTATGTATTTTTGGATCTTGTACCCTTATGATGCTTATTAATGTTCTTTATGCTTACTTATGTCCTTTCTGAGAGTAAGTGTCAGGGTAATATAGAGAATAACGACAGTACAACATATATTACTACAAATTTTAGATTCGAGACTCGAAAGGCTGCAGTGTGGCCCCAGAGCGGTGGGAGCCGATGACGAGTCTGCAAAGGAGTGCACTTGGCTATACTGTTACATCATAACCGATAGTATTTTGCACAAAAAAAAAAAGTTTATGTTAAGTGTATAAAAGTTTTACACAAAGATATATTACATACATACAAATGTAAGAGGGACATGTTGTAATGTCATCAAAATAAAGCCCATTTAAAATGCTATCAAGTGCCAAGGTGTGTCTCTTTTTGACTTGGTGAAGGACTACCACACAACTCGTCTTCCATTTTGTTGCAAAAGTGCATATTATTTTGTCCAATACAAATCTGGGTGCAACTTCGGCAGGTTTTTCTACAAAACCAGCATAAGCCTAAATCACAGCACGACAATTCACTGCATTATTACAACCAACACCTGCCACAGGTGACTCCTGCCTCTCACACACATCTTTGACCTCTGACATTTTGGTTTAATCTTCATAACAATAGGGTGCCTTTGATAAAGCAGCTCCCTCTGACTGCTTGTCTGCCTGATACAAGCCACATTATATT
Source organism: Pagrus major (assembly GCF_040436345.1). NCBI lineage: Eukaryota > Metazoa > Chordata > Actinopteri > Spariformes > Sparidae > Pagrus > Pagrus major. Next base: position 35,941,950 of record NC_133219.1, on the reverse strand, counting down.
TTGTTTATTTTCTAAAGATTATTCATTTATTTTACTAAAGATGTTTTTAAAAGACTACGTACAGCCAGGGAAACAGATTTGTCTAAACTTTTGTTGGGGATAACACCATATAAGTTATTACATTTACAGTAAGCTATATATTTTCACCTTATCAATGTGTGAAACTTTGCAAGTTTTGAATATGGTACAGTGTTTCCGGAGAATGCCATTTTTAGCTCAGTGCTTCACATATCCACATCGACTCTCACCTGATGCATTTTTTATTTTTATTTTACAGGGAACCATCTTTACTATACTAAAATCTATTGTAACTAGGCCTTCTTATTTAATTAATTAATTAATTAAATTATGTATTTATTTATTTTTTAAAATGTATTTATTTATTTAACTCTTTTTTACTTTTGTGTAGAAAGTTTATTTGGTGATTCCCCTTTGCAAAAACCCATGTGAGAGGAGGGCTTAAGGCAGTTGATACTGTGATTTTATATGTGATTATATTGTATTTACCTTGACATCAAAGGTTGGAATCTTTTATGAGTGATCAGGGGGAAAAAAAGAAAAAAAAAGATTCCACAATTGGTAGTGTGCAACATGTGCATCCTGGTGTGGGCTCATAAAAAATATCATCCTACTCATAGCGGATGCATGCATGCAATTAATTTGAGCAGATTACCAGTGGTGCGAAGTTTAGGTGTGTGGTAACAGACAGATGAGACGCTATCATTCCAGTCAGATCTGCTGCTTGTTTTAAAGTTGACTGCAATTTAATTTATTTTCGTTACTGTATGTTCTTAAATTGGGGAAAAAATTGCAGGGAAAAACAATTTAGATTTTAAAAAGTATTTATTGGTAAAAATCTGATTTTATAATTGATTGGTTGTTTTCTTGACAGTGCTTATGTAACTACTCTCACTGCCAGAGGGGGGAGACAATCATCCGCACTGCAGGTTAAAAACTGTGATCGTGTGTTTCAGAAGTATTACTATACGAAAAGCTGAACTGATGTGAGAAAGTCCCAAGTTCTGTGAATGTTTTAAAGTTTGAATGGAGCATCGAGGTCAAAGTTTGAATGAGTAGATGACAGTTGAAGAATCTTGAGAGTGTGAAAATTAAGTCAATAAAGTAATCTATTGCCAGTTGAAGCTCATCAGAGTCTTATCCTTATGACACCCGGATCTTCAGCCATTCTCTTCACCCATCAGCACAACCACCTGTGTCTAGATTCCAATTTAAACATTATTCAATAAAGTCTCTCCATATTGAAATTACATTTTCTGTATTTGTATTAGGTAATTTTTACCCCATCTTATACACTTGTTGATCTGCTTGACCATTTTCCACATGAAAATGTGTAAAATGGACAAGCATTTCATTGGTTAAATGTTTCCTTGTGCACACCAAAAAAACATTCAACAAAAAACATCCATGGTCCTCAGGTAACACTCCCAATAATGCTGTTTTGGGGTCCATGTGTAGGGAAACCTTCTAAAAATGTTTAATGAAAAGAAAAACTTCATCTTTTTCTACCATGCTCCTACTAGCCAAGATACCATCATTAAAACATGAGCACTAAAAAGTTCCTCCTCTGCCTGCCTGTCTGCCTGCTAGTCCAGTTTAAGGACTATCACTGACATGACCTTTGTTTTATGGTCCCGTACGTTAGGTTATATAGCTATCTGGCCGGAGAACAGATGTCTTCCGATTACCTTACCTTTCTTATATGGTTTCCAGATGCCAGATAGCGACAGAGTCATCAGTGACTCTATGAAAGTCATATAAAGGCTAAGTGCAGCAGCAGCTGGACTGCATACAGAACTCACCGTGTAAAAGCATCTTAGTTGAGGTCCTCTTCTCAAGAAATGAAGCTACTGAAACGAGGCTGGCTGCTGTGGTTGCTGAGGCTCATTGTTGTACTAGGGTCACTATGGATGCTTACTCTACTCAGTCACACCCAAACAAGCTGGAAGCCTACCTACAGTCTCAGGTACAGCTGGTTGGAGTACACTGAGCTTGATGGAGATCCAGAGAAAATGTACGACTGTTCAGGAATCCTGCGGGGAGAGAGGGAGGCACTGGAGCAGGCCAAATTACTGACCATCACTAAGACATTCAAGAACAGCACTCAGATCCCTGACGAGTATTACATCAATGCAACAAAAGACTGCAGGTGTGTTGCTTCAAACTACAGTTTGCACTAAAGTATAACTCCAAGTAAATGCTTAGGTGTGGTATTTGTTTAATGTTATGTATTTACAGGAAATTTAAGATAAGCAGGAAATACGTATCATTCCCGTTGAGCCAGGAAGAAAAGGACTTCCCTCTGGCTTATTCTATGGTTGTCCATCATAAGGTATGTAAATTCTAAAGCCTGAATGTGAATACAATAAATTTTAAAGACAGCGTTGTAGTCTAAACAATTCACTTTAATCATTGTTTAAAGGGGCACTCCACCGATTTTACACATAAAGGTCTGTTTAAATGTAACAAGGAGTAAGGCTGTAGAAACATCTGTGTAATGTCTTCTGTTCCTCTGGAGGAAGCTTTCCAAAGTTTGAAAAAAAATATTCCCTGATGTAGTAATCAGATTATCTCAGTTTGGCCTCCAGATTTATTTATCAGAAAGCATGTGTTTCAAACTGTGAGGCGTTGAATTTGATAAAAGCATTTTGGAGGCAGGCGGTCTAATAAACTTTGCATCATGGTCAAGTCAGGATATCTCAGTTTCTGCTGCTTCAATTTTTATATTTCTCCTTTGAGTCCTCTAGTTTTATGGAAGAGGAATATTGAATTGCTGGAGGGCTCCTTTAAATATACCAAAAATAAAGATGCAACACGTACAGAAAGGATTTAATTTATTGTTTTTTCATATGCTCTAGGTGCAGAACTTTGAGCGACTGCTTCGAGCCATCTATGCACCTCAAAATATTTATTGTGTCCATGTGGACAAAAAATCTGACATCTCAGTCTTCTCTGCCATCATGGCCATTACTTCCTGTTTCCCGAATGTCTTCATGGTCAGCAAGTCTGTGAGCGTGGTCTATGCTGCCTGGCCACGAGTCCAGGCTGACCTTAACTGTATGGCTGATCTTTATAACGCCAGCACAACATGGAAATACTTCATCAACCTTTGTGGTCAGGATTTCCCTCTGAAAACCAACTTGGAGATTGTACGAATGTTGCGTTCATTGAGGGGCGGTAACAGCTTGGAGTCGGAACAAATGCCTGAAGGAAAGAAATGGAGGGTGACAAATGCTCACCAGATAGTTGATGGACAAATCCAGGTGCTTCTTTTGGAGATTTTTGTAATTTGCTAAATTTGCACAGTAATTTTGCCATTGCAAAAACCTTGTTTTGAGATTGATATTAATGTCTGTCACCATCATATTAATATATATTTTTTCAACTGTCTCAGGCAGTAGGAAAGGTGAAGGACCCACCTCCATTCAACCTGCCTATTATGTCTGGAAATGCCTACATTGTGGTTAACAGAGGCTATGTCCGCAGCGTGTTGGAGGACAACCGAATACAGACACTAATCGAGTGGGCCAAAGATACCTACAGTCCTGATGAGTTCCTCTGGGCAACTATTCAACGAATCCCTGGTGTTCCTGGATCAACTTGGCCCAACTCCAAATATGACATGACAGACATCAATGCTATTGCACGGCTGGTGAAGTGGTTGTGGCATGAGGGGTCAGAGGGGTCACTGGAGGCAGTGTACCCAGAGTGTCACGGCAACCATGTCAGGGCAATATGTGTGTATGGTGCTGGAGATCTACAGTGGCTGCTTGAGCAACATCACCTCTTTGCCAATAAGTTTGACACAGACACAGATCCCATTGCTGTCTACTGCTTGGAGAAGTACCTGAGACAAAAGGCACTGGCTGAGTTACATTAGATGAATGATTTATCTGCTTAAAATGCATAAAATAATTTAAATGTTTCTATGTATGCAGTATCTTACTGTTATGCATATTTGCATTGTAATAAAAGCCTATTGCTGCTAATCCAGCAGTATATCGTGTTATTTCATTGCTGTTTGTCAGTTAGTCAATTTAATCAATCTGCTAAAAAGCTATGCTCCTTTGAGCATTTCCTGTGAAAATGGCTCCATGTCAGCCATCTTTAGGTTTTTGCAAAATCCAGGGAAAGCATGCAGCAAAACACACTGCAGTGTGCAGAAGAACTGTGAAGATATTCGAACCCAAACATAAAGCCAAAAACACAGGAATGACTTCAAAACATCACTGTCAGTCACACAAACCATTCTGCAAAAACCCATGTGGGAAGAGGGCTTAAGGCAGTTGATACTGTGCTTTTATATGTGATTATATTGTATTTACCTTGACATCAAAGGTTGGGGTCATTTATTAGTGATCAGTGTAAAAATAAAAAAAATAAAAAAAATCCACAATTGGTAGTGTGCAACATGTGCATCCTGGTGTGGGGTCATAAAAAATATCATCCTGATCATAGCGGATGCATGCAGGTGAGTGAAATTAAAAATGACTGAGTGCAGCCTCTCTAATCATCCAAGCAGAGTGGCTTGAGACCTGCATGCTGAAGGGTGCACAGATGCAGGCAAGTGAAACTAGCACCTGTTAAAAGAGTTGGGCAGAGAAACACACATATTGTCATATGTCATATCAAATGCTAAACACTTACCTTTGCACTACTGCTTCCGGGCATCCAAGCCCTTCTTTACTATTCAGGACAGCTGTCTGGAGGGTTCCACCAGATGAGATTATGTAGGTTGTTGGGAAATGTATGTCAAGTTCATGTTTGCGAGCTTTGTTGTTGTCTTTTTAGATGTATTAAAAGTAAATTGATTAATTGATGTTATGTGTATATTTGTAGAAAGTGAAGATACATGCTTCTCACTAGACAGGAAGGGAGTGAAAAACTCATCTGTAACTAGAAACTAAAGCTGTCAGACAAATGTGGGGAGAAAAAGTACAATATTTGCATTAAGATTAAGTTTGTAGCATTGAGTAGCATAAAATTGAAATACTCAAGTAAAGTACAAGTACTTAAGTACAGTACTTGAGTAAATGTACTGAGTTAAATTCACTCCACTGCACTAATATCTCCCTGCTGGTTCAATTGAAAATGGTTTTATTAATTGCACATTATCAGGCTCAGCACCACTGCTCTTTATTCCTCTATAATAAGCAGTTTTCTTTGTTGCCTTTACATTCAAATGTGTTTTGAACAAATGGCATCCCATCTGTTGATGATAACTATGTAATGTTCATCTACTGTAGAGCCAAACTCTTTATTCAGTGTCTCAATATTATTCTACATCCTGTTTTTTCCCCGTCAGACTGACCCATAAACTCTTTCCTTTATTCAAAAATGATATTGTCTGGTAACAGACCCAGAACTCATAAATTAATTTAATTTAATCAGCTGTAACTGAAACAATTGATCTAGGAGAGTAGTGACCTCCTCCCAAAGGTGCCTGTTTTTCCCCATAGAAATGTAACATGTACAAGAGTACCAGCTTATTTCTCACATCTCCAGCAGGTGTCACTATTCCTCAAGTTTTAGTTTAGCCAATTAACTCGAGGTCAAGTTGCTATAAATTAAGAATGTGCTTCACATTTTCCAAGAGCCAACTAATTTTTTCCATCTTTCTTCTGCAATGTTTTCAAACACATCTGTCTCCCAACTTTGTCTCAAACCTTCTAATCATAGTTGTAGTTGTACATCTCTGGTAATAGAGGCTTTAGGGTCAGATATGGACTATCTTTTAGTGCTCGTCCAACTTTACTTTCTTTACCTTATTTCTTTTGTTGTTGTTTTTTTTCTCTATAATTTACCGATACCTGGCTGCTTGGCCCCCACCATTAATATTGTTTTGTGTAGGTTATTCTGTTTACTTTCTTTACCCTATTTCTTTTGTTATTTTGCTGTTAAATTATAGTTTAGGTGGTCGCTCATCCACCACAGGCACGAGGCCCATTTCTCTGCCATCGCTGATAACCAGTGCTTAGTGTTTCAGCATTTAGTCACTGCAATATAGGGTTTATTTGCATGAGTGCAGCCCCACTCACAGCGCTATAGGGTTTCACGAGAGGTGCGCCAGTAACAGAATGTGACCATACCACTTCCTAGTGCTGTCCCTCTACTAGTGCTAATGTAACAGACAAACTGTTTTTTGTGGTACCTCTGAGCTACCTATTGCCCTTCCCACCACTAGTGCGGGGTGGGGGGGGCCTAGTGAACCTGATTGAGTGGAGTGAGAGAGGTGGAGAGGAGCGCTGCGCATAAGGACTAGCTGCTGCGCTCACACAAACTGTGAAGAAATACGAGTGATTTGCTGAACTTATAGAAGAGAAACTACAACAAAAATATCGATCTCATCACGCTAGTATCGATCCGATACCAATACTCACCTTGGTATCGATACTATCGATATTTGGATCGATCCGCCCACCCCTAATTTTTATTAATGGTCACATGACCCTGGAGACGCGCGTCCCACTCTTTTTAAGGACGGAAGTGGTTTCGCCTCCGTTTTGCCTGCATGGCCGAGGACAAGGTGAGTGTGAAGCGTTTCATCCATTTGTGAGAGAGTTTGGTAAAGTTAGAATCTGAATCTAAAAATTCAATTTTTTAGATGTTAGATCTAAAAATTCAAATTTTTAGATTTTGTTACAATATTTTGTTATAAAATGCAATGACAACACAAGATTACAATGAATGGATACATACTCTGCTGTGCGGCTTATTCCGGTCATTTAAAGTACAGTGAACATGATATAATCATCCATTGTTACTATATTGTTCAATATAAGCACAAAAAGCAAATAAAACAACGCAACTTTTCTTGCACATAATTGCCATTCGTCCCTAATTATTTTAGCTTTGGCCATTTTAGCGGAGTGTGTGTTGTGAGTGGGGCTTATTTCATTTACTTTGTCCCTGATCATAATCAATGTGTTTGTATCCTCCGCAGGTGATTGTCTGGTGTGGTTTATTTCATTTATTTCGTTCCTGAATTACTTTTGTTTTGCCCCTGGGAATTGTTTGGGACAGTCACTTTTCTTTCTTTTTTTTTTTGTTTAATTTCCAACTGCCTGGCTGCTTCTCTCACATCATTAATGCTGTTTTGTGTAGTTTATTCTGTTTACTTTCTTTACCTTATTTCTTTTGTTGTTGTTTTTTTTCTCTATAATTTACCGATACCTGGCTGCTTGGCCCCCACCATTAATATTGTTTTGTGTAGGTTATTCTGTTTACTTTCTTTACCCTATTTCTTTTGTTATTTTGCTGTTAAATTATAGTTTAGGTGGTCGCTCATCCACCACAGGCAGGAGGCCCATTTCTCTGTCATCGCTGATAACCAGTGCTTAGTGTTTCAGCATTTAGTCACTGCAATATAGGGTTTATTTGCATGAGTGCAGCCCCACTCACAGCGCTGTAGGGTTTCACGAGAGGTGCGCCAGTAACAGAATGTGACCATACCAGTTCCTAGTGCTGTCCCTCTACTAGTGCTAATTTAACAGACAAACTGTTTTTTGTGGTACCTCTGAGCTACCTACTGCCCTTCCCACCACTAGTGCCCGTGTAACATTTTTTGTGCCCCGAGATAGGAAATGCTCCATGTTTAGTTGTAGATCAGGCATAAGGTTGACTGAGTGGATTGAGGAGGTACGTAAGTTTGCATGAGGTCACGGCATTCATCTACACCTGATCAGGCTTTTTTCTTTCTTTTTTTTGATCATCTACAAGGGAAAACTCGTGAAGAGATAAAGTATCGTCCTGCTGCTGAACGAGGGGATCCAGCTAAGATAATTGCTGTGTTAAGGTAGTTGTATGGGTGTTCTGAGTCCTATGTAGTCTTACAGGAGGATGATGATCTGTGAGACCCACAGAGCACAACATGCTTAACTACAGTTTGATGAAGTTAGAGTTCCTGGCTCTCAAGTGGGCCATGACGGAGAAATTCATGGAGTACCTGCTGTGCCACAAGTATGTTGTTTACATGGATAACAACCTACTTAGTCACTTGTCATCTGCTAAGCTTGGTGCCACTGAGCAACAGTGTGCGGCCCAACTTGCATCCTTTGACTTTGAGTTGAAATACCAGTCAGGAAAGGGCAATAAGAATGCAGATGCCCTATCCCGTCAGCATCCACCTGGTGTGCAAGAGATGAAAGCCATGGTCCCTGGCACTTTACTTCCCAAACCCTTACAGCAAGCTGTGCAGTTGGGAAGGGCTGAAGCAACCAAAACTACTATCAGTCTTACATATTCTGGTGTGGGTGCTTTTCAACAGGCTGATCTGGCTAAACAGGAAGTCTTGGTTTTTTGGAGAAGGAAGCAGCGTCCCAACCATGGGGGGTTGGGGGGTGGGGGGGGGGGGGCCTAGTGAACCTGATTGAGTGGAGTGAGAGAGGTGGAGAGGAGCGCTGCGCATAAGGACTAGCTGCTGCGCTCACACAAACTGTGAAGAAATACGAGTGATTTGCTGAACTTATAGAAGAGAAACTACAACAAAAATATCGATCTCATCACGCTAGTATCGATCCGATACCAATACTCACCTTGGTATCGATACTATCGATATTTGGATCGATCCGCCCACCCCTAATTTTTATTAATGGTCACATGACCCTGGAGACGCGCGTCCCACTCTTTTTAAGGACGGAAGTGGTTTCGTCTCCGTTTTGCCTGCATGGCCGAGGACAAGGTGAGTGTGAAGCGTTTCATCCATTTGTGAGAGAGTTCGGTAAAGTTCGAATCTGAATCTAAAAATTCAATTTTTTAGATTTTAGATCTAAAAATTCAAATTTTTAGATTTTGTTAAAATATTTTGTTATAAAATGCAATGACAACACAAGATTACAATGAATGGATACATACTCTGCTGTGCGGCTTATTCCGGTCATTTAAAGTACAGTGAACATGATATAATCATCCATTGTTACTATATTGTTCAATATAAGCACAAAAAGCAAATAAAACAACGCAACTTTTCTTGCACATAATTGCCATTCGTCCCTAATTATTTTAGCTTTGGCCATTTTAGCGGAGTGTGTGTTGTGAGTGGGGCTTATTTCATTTACTTTGTCCCTGATCATAATCAATGTGTTTGTATCCTCCGCAGGTGATTGTCTGGTGTGGTTTATTTCATTTATTTCGTTCCTGAATTACTTTTGTTTTGCCCCTGGGAATTGTTTGGGACAGTCCCTTTCCTTTTTTTTTGTTTAATTTCCAACTGCCTGGCTGCTTCTCTCACATCATTAATGCTGTTTTGTGTAGTTTATTCTGTTTACTTTCTTTACCTTATTTCTTTTGTTGTTGTTTTTTTTCTCTATAATTTACCGATACCTGGCTGCTTGGCCCCCACCATTAATATTGTTTTGTGTAGGTTATTCTGTTTACTTTCTTTACCCTATTTCTTTTGTTATTTTGCTGTTAAATTATAGTTTAGGTGGTCGCTCATCCACCACAGGCAGGAGGCCCATTTCTCTGTCATCGCTGATAACCAGTGCTTAGTGTATCAGCATTTAGTCACTGCAATATAGGGTTTATTTGCATGAGTGCAGCCCCACTCACAGCGCTGTAGGGTTTCACGAGAGGTGCGCCAGTAACAGAATGTGACCATACCAGTTCCTAGTGCTGTCCCTGTACTAGTGCTAATTTAACAGACAAACTGTTTTTTGTGGTACCTCTGAGCTACCTACTGCCCTTCCCACCACTAGTGCCCGTGTAACATTTTTTGTGCCCCGAGATAGGAAATGCTCCATGTTTAGTTGTAGATCAGGCATAAGGTTGACTGAGTGGATTGAGGAGGTACGTAAGTTTGCATGAGGTCACGCCATTCATCTACACCTGATCAGGCTTTTTTCTTTCTTTTTTTTGATCATCTACAAGGGAAAACTCGTGAAGAGATAAAGTATCGTCCTGCTGCTGAACGAGGGGATCCAGCTAAGATAATTGCTGTGTTAAGGTAGTTGTATGGGTGTTCTGAGTCCTATGTAGTCTTACAGGAGGATGATGATCTGTGAGACCCACAGAGCACAACATGCTTAACTACAGTTTGATGAAGTTAGAGTTCCTGGCTCTCAAGTGGGCCATGACGGAGAAATTCATGGAGTACCTGCTGTGCCACAAGTATGTTGTTTACATGGATAACAACCTACTTAGTCACTTGTCATCTGCTAAGCTTGGTGCCACTGAGCAACAGTGTGCGGCCCAACTTGCATCCTTTGACTTTGAGTTGAAATACCAGTCAGGAAAGGGCAATAAGAATGCAGATGCCCTATCCCGTCAGCATCCACCTGGTGTGCAAGAGATGAAAGCCATGGTCCCTGGCACTTTACTTCCCAAACCCTTACAGCAAGCTGTGCAGTTGGGAAGGGCTGAAGCAACCAAAACTACTATCAGTCTTACATATTCTGGTGTGGGTGCTTTTCAACAGGCTGATCTGGCTAAACAGGAAGTCTTGGTTTTTTGGAGAAGGAAGCAGCGTCCCAACCATGGGGGGTTGGGGGGTGGGGGGGGGGGGCCTAGTGAACCTGATTGAGTGGAGTGAGAGAGGTGGAGAGGAGCGCTGCGCATAAGGACTAGCTGCTGCGCTCACACAAACTGTGAAGAAATACGAGTGATTTGCTGAACTTATAGAAGAGAAACTACAACAAAAATATCGATCTCATCACGCTAGTATCGATCCGATACCAATACTCACCTTGGTATCGATACTATCGATATTTGGATCGATCCGCCCACCCCTAATTTTTATTAATGGTCACATGACCCTGGAGACGCGCGTCCCACTCTTTTTAAGGACGGAAGTGGTTTCGCCTCCGTTTTGCCTGCATGGCCGAGGACAAGGTGAGTGTGAAGCGTTTCATCCATTTGTGAGAGAGTTTGGTAAAGTTAGAATCTGAATCTAAAAATTCAATTTTTTAGATTTTAGATCTAAAAATTCAAATTTTTAGATTTTGTTACAATATTTTGTTATAAAATGCAATGACAACACAAGATTACAATGAATGGATACATACTCTGCTGTGCGGCTTATTCCGGTCATTTAAAGTACAGTGAACATGATATAATCATCCATTGTTACTATATTGTTCAATATAAGCACAAAAAGCAAATAAAACAACGCAACTTTTCTTGCACATAATTGCCATTCGTCCCTAATTATTTTAGCTTTGGCCATTTTAGCGGAGTGTGTGTTGTGAGTGGGGCTTATTTCATTTACTTTGTCCCTGATCATAATCAATGTGTTTGTATCCTCCACAGGTGATTGTCTGGTGTGGTTTATTTCATTTATTTCGTTCCTGAATTACTTTTGTTTTGCCCCTGGGAATTGTTTGGGACAGTCACTTTTCTTTTTCTTTTTTTTTTTGTTTAATTTCCAACTGCCTGGCTGCTTCTCTCACATCATTTATGCTGTTTTGTGTAGTTTATTCTGTTTACTTTCTTTACCTTATTTCTTTTGTTGTTGTTTTTTTTCTCTATAATTTACCGATACCTGGCTGCTTGGCCCCCACCATTTAAGATTGTTTTGTTTAGTTTATTCTGTTTACTTTCTTTACCCTATTTCTTTTGTTATTTTGCTGTTAAATTATAGTTTAGGTGGTCGCTCATCCACCACAGGCAGGAGGCCCATTTCTCTGTCATCGCTGATAACCAGTGCTTAGTGTATCAGCATTTAGTCACTGCAATATAGGGTTTATTTGCATGAGTGCAGCCCCACTCACAGCGCTGTAGGGTTTCACGAGAGGTGCGCCAGTAACAGAATGTGACCATACCAGTTCCTAGTGCCGTCCCTCTACTAGTGCTAATTTAACAGACAAACTGTTTTTTGTGGTACCTCTGAGCTACCTACTGCCCTTCCCACCACTAGTGCCCGTGTAACATTTTTTGTGCCCCGAGATAGGAAATGCCCCATGTTTAGTTGTAGATCAGGCATAAGGTTGACTGAGTGGATTGAGGAGGTACAAGTTTGCATGAGGGCACGGCATTCATCTACACCTGATCAGGCTTTTTTCTTTCTTTTTTTTGATCATCTACAAGGGAAAACTCGTGAAGAGATAAAGTATCGTCCTACTGCTGAACGAGGGGATCCAGCTAAGATAATTGCTGTGTTAAGGTAGTTGTATGGGTGTTCTGACTCCTATGTAGTCTTACAGGGGGCCTTTTTCTCCCGAAGGCCACAGGAAGGGGAGACTCTGCAAGATCTGTGATCTGCGCTACTTGATCTGAGAGCACAAGCACAACAGAGCACAACATGCTTAACTACAGTTCGATGAAGTTAGAGTTCCTGGCTCTCAAGTGGGCCATGACGGAGAAATTCACGGAGTACCTGCTGTGCCACAAGTATGTTGTTTACATGGATAACAACCTACTTAGTCACTTGTCATCTGCTAAGCTTGGTGCCACTGAGCAACAGTGTGCGGCCCAACTTGCATCCTTTGACTTTGAGTTGAAATACCAGTCAGGAAAGGGCAATAAGAATGCAGATGCCCTATCCCGTCAGCATCCACCTGGTGTGCAAGAGATGAAAGCCATGGTCCCTGGCACTTTACTTTCCAAACCCTTACAGCAAGCTGTGCAGTTGGGAAGGGCTGAAGCAACCCAAACTATTATCAGTCTTACATCTTCTGATGTGGGTGCTTTTCAACAGGCTGATCTGGCTAAACAGGAAGTCTTGGTTTTTTGGAGAAGGAAGCAGCGTCCCAACCATGGCGGGTTGGGGGGTGGCCTAGTGAACCTGATTGAGTGGAGTGAGAGAGGTGGAGAGGAGCGCTGCGCATAAGGACTAGCTGCTGCGCTCACACAAACTGTGAAGAAATACGAGTGATTTGCTGAACTTATAGAAGAGAAACTACAACAAAAATATCGATCTCATCACGCTAGTATCGATCCGATACCAATACTCACCTTGGTATTGATACTATCGATATTTGGATCGATCCGCCCACCCCTAATTTTTATTAATGGTCGTATGACCCTGGAGACGCGCGTCCCACTCTTTTTAAGGACGGAAGTGGTTTCGTCTCCGTTTTGCCTGCATGGCCGAGGACAAGGTGAGTGTGAAGCGTTTCATCCATTTGTGAGAGAGTTCGGTAAAGTTCGAATCTGAATCTAAAAATTCAATTTTTTAGATTTTAGATCTAAAAATTCAAATTTTTAGATTTTGTTACAATATTTTGTTATAAAATGCAATGACAACACAAGATTACAATGAATGGATACATACTCTGCTGTGCGGCTTATTCCGGTCATTTAAAGTACAGTGAACATGATATAATCATCCATTGTTACTATATTGTTCAATATAAGCACAAAAAGCAAATAAAAAAACGCAACTTTTCTTGCACATAATTGCCATTCGTTCCTATTTTAGCTATGGCCATTTTAGCGGAGTGTGTGTTGTGAGTGGGGCTTATTTCATTTACTTTGTCCCTGATCGTGATCAATGTGTTTGTATCCTCCGCCGGTGATTGTCTGGTGTGGTTTATTTCATTTATTTCGTTCCTGAATTACTTTTGTTTTGCCCCTGGGAATTGTTTGGGACAGTCACTTTTCTTTTTCTTTTCTTTTTTGTTTAATTTCCAACTGCCTGGCTGCTTCTCTCACATCATTAATGCTGTTTTGTGTAGTTTATTCTGTTTACTTTCTTTACCTTATTTCTTTTGTTGTTGTTTTTTTTCTCTATAATTTACCGATACCTGGCTGCTTGGCCCCCACCATTTAAGATTGTTTTGTTTAGTTTATTCTGTTTACTTTCTTTACCCTATTTCTTTTGTTATTTTGCTGTTAAATTATAGTTTAGGTGGTCGCTCATCCACCACAGGCAGGAGGCCCATTTCTCTGTCATCGCTGATAACCAGTGCTTAGTGTATCAGCATTTAGTCACTGCAATATAGGGTTTATTTGCATGAGTGCAGCCCCACTCACAGCGCTGTAGGGTTTCACGAGAGGTGCGCCAGTAACAGAATGTGACCATACCAGTTCCTAGTGCTGTCCCTGTACTAGTGCTAATTTAACAGACAAACTGTTTTTTGTGGTACCTCTGAGCTACCTACTGCCCTTCCCACCACTAGTGCCCGTGTAACATTTTTTGTGCCCCGAGATAGGAAATGCCCCATGTTTAGTTGTAGATCAGGCATAAGGTTGACTGAGTGGATTGAGGAGGTACAAGTTTGCATGAGGGCACGGCATTCATCTACACCTGATCAGGCTTTTTTCTTTCTTTTTTTTGATCATCTACAAGGGAAAACTCGTGAAGAGATAAAGTATCGTCCTACTGCTGAACGAGGGGATCCAGCTAAGATAATTGCTGTGTTAAGGTAGTTGTATGGGTGTTCTGACTCCTATGTAGTCTTACAGGGGGCCTTTTTCTCCCGAAGGCCACAGGAAGGGGAGACTCTGCAAGATCTGTGATCTGCGCTACTTGATCTGAGAGCACAAGCACAACAGAGCACAACATGCTTAACTACAGTTCGATGAAGTTAGAGTTCCTGGCTCTCAAGTGGGCCATGACGGAGAAATTCACGGAGTACCTGCTGTGCCACAAGTATGTTGTTTACATGGATAACAACCTACTTAGTCACTTGTCATCTGCTAAGCTTGGTGCCACTGAGCAACAGTGTGCGGCCCAACTTGCATCCTTTGACTTTGAGTTGAAATACCAGTCAGGAAAGGGCAATAAGAATGCAGATGCCCTATCCCGTCAGCATCCACCTGGTGTGCAAGAGATGAAAGCCATGGTCCCTGGCACTTTACTTTCCAAACCCTTACAGCAAGCTGTGCAGTTGGGAAGGGCTGAAGCAACCCAAACTATTATCAGTCTTACATCTTCTGATGTGGGTGCTTTTCAACAGGCTGATCTGGCTAAACAGGAAGTCTTGGTTTTTTGGAGAAGGAAGCAGCGTCCCAACCATGGCGGGTTGGGGGGTGGCCTAGTGAACCTGATTGAGTGGAGTGAGAGAGGTGGAGAGGAGCGCTGCGCATAAGGACTAGCTGCTGCGCTCACACAAACTGTGAAGAAATACGAGTGATTTGCTGAACTTATAGAAGAGAAACTACAACAAAAATATCGATCTCATCACGCTAGTATCGATCCGATACCAATACTCACCTTGGTATTGATACTATCGATATTTGGATCGATCCGCCCACCCCTAATTTTTATTAATGGTCGTATGACCCTGGAGACGCGCGTCCCACTCTTTTTAAGGACGGAAGTGGTTTCGTCTCCGTTTTGCCTGCATGGCCGAGGACAAGGTGAGTGTGAAGCGTTTCATCCATTTGTGAGAGAGTTCGGTAAAGTTCGAATCTGAATCTAAAAATTCAATTTTTTAGATTTTAGATCTAAAAATTCAAATTTTTAGATTTTGTTACAATATTTTGTTATAAAATGCAATGACAACACAAGATTACAATGAATGGATACATACTCTGCTGTGCGGCTTATTCCGGTCATTTAAAGTACAGTGAACATGATATAATCATCCATTGTTACTATATTGTTCAATATAAGCACAAAAAGCAAATAAAAAAACGCAACTTTTCTTGCACATAATTGCCATTCGTTCCTATTTTAGCTATGGCCATTTTAGCGGAGTGTGTGTTGTGAGTGGGGCTTATTTCATTTACTTTGTCCCTGATCGTGATCAATGTGTTTGTATCCTCCGCCGGTGATTGTCTGGTGTGGTTTATTTCATTTATTTCGTTCCTGAATTACTTTTGTTTTGCCCCTGGGAATTGTTTGGGACAGTCACTTTTCTTTCTTTTTTTTTTTGTTTAATTTCCAACTGCCTGGCTGCTTCTCTCACATCATTAATGCTGTTTTGTGTAGTTTATTCTGTTTACTTTCTTTACCTTATTTCTTTTGTTGTTGTTTTTTTTCTCTATAATTTACCGATACCTGGCTGCTTGGCCCCCACCATTAATATTGTTTTGTGTAGGTTATTCTGTTTAATTTCTTTACCCTATTTCTTTTGTTATTTTGCTGTTAAATTATAGTTTAGGTGGTCGCTCATCCACCACAGGCAGGAGGCCCATTTCTCTGCCATCGCTGATAACCAGTGCTTAGTGCATTAGGACTAGCTGCTGCGCTCACACAAACTGTGAAGAAATACGAGTGATTTGCTGAACTTATAGAAGAGAAACTACAACAAAAATATCGATCTCATCACGCTAGTATCGATCCGATACCAATACTCACCTTGGTATTGATACTATCGATATTTGGATCGATCCGCCCACCCCTAATTTTTATTAATGGTCGTATGACCCTGGAGACGCGCGTCCCACTCTTTTTAAGGACGGAAGTGGTTTCGTCTCCGTTTTGCCTGCATGGCCGAGGACAAGGTGAGTGTGAAGCGTTTCATCCATTTGTGAGAGAGTTCGGTAAAGTTCGAATCTGAATCTAAAAATTCAATTTTTTAGATTTTAGATCTAAAAATTCAAATTTTTAGATTTTGTTACAATATTTTGTTATAAAATGTAATGACAACACAAGATTACAATGAATGGATACATACTCTGCTGTGCGGCTTATTCCGGTCATTTAAAGTACAGTGAACATGATATAATCATCCATTGTTACTATATTGTTCAATATAAGCACAAAAAGCAAATAAAAAAACGCAACTTTTCTTGCACATAATTGCCATTCGTTCCTATTTTAGCTATGGCCATTTTAGCGGAGTGTGTGTTGTGAGTGGGGCTTATTTCATTTACTTTGTCCCTGATCGTGATCAATGTGTTTGTATCCTCCGCCGGTGATTGTCTGGTGTGGTTTATTTCATTTATTTCGTTCCTGAATTACTTTTGTTTTGCCCCTGGGAATTGTTTGGGACAGTCACTTTTCTTTCTTTTTTTTTTTGTTTAATTTCCAACTGCCTGGCTGCTTCTCTCACATCATTAATGCTGTTTTGTGTAGTTTATTCTGTTTACTTTCTTTACCTTATTTCTTTTGTTGTTGTTTTTTTTCTCTATAATTTACCGATACCTGGCTGCTTGGCCCCCACCATTTAAGATTGTTTTGTTTAGTTTATTCTGTTTACTTTCTTTACCCTATTTCTTTTGTTATTTTGCTGTTAAATTATAGTTTAGGTGGTCGCTCATCCACCACAGGCAGGAGGCCCATTTCTCTGTCATCGCTGATAACCAGTGCTTAGTGTATCAGCATTTAGTCACTGCAATATAGGGTTTATTTGCATGAGTGCAGCCCCACTCACAGCGCTGTAGGGTTTCACGAGAGGTGCGCCAGTAACAGAATGTGACCATACCACTTCCTAGTGCTGTCCCTCTACTAGTGCTAATGTAACAGACAAACTGGTTTTTGTGGTACCTCTGAGCTACCTACTGCCCTTCCCACCACTAGAAATTCATGGAGTACCTGCTGTGCCACAAGTATGTTGTTTACATGGATAACAACCTATTTAATCACTTGTCATCTGCTAAGCTTGGTGCCACTGAGCAACAGTGTGCGGCCCAACTTGCATCCTTTGACTTTGAGTTGAAATACCAGTCAGGAAAGGGCAATAAGAATGCAGATGCCCTATCCCGTCAGCATCCACCTGGTGTGCAAGAGATGAAAGCCATGGTCCCTGGCACTTTACTTCCCAAACCCTTACAGCAAGCTGTGCAGTTGGGAAGGGCTGAAGCAACCCAAACTATTATCAGTCTTACATCTTCTGATGTGGGTGCTTTTCAACAGGCTGATCTGGCTAAACAGGAAGTCTTGGTCTTTTGGAGAAGGAAGCAGCGTCCCAACCATGCGGAGCGGAAATGGATATCTCGGCTTCGGAGTTCTCTAATCCCGCAGCTTTGTTGCCTTTTTGGCATTGAGAAATCTCGCACAACCCCGTACCATCCAGCTGGCAATGGCTAATGTGAACACTTCAATAGGACCCTCCACAATTTGTTGCGCACACTACCCGTGTCTCGGAGGAGAGACCACCACCATTTAAGATTGTTTTGTTTAGTTTATTCTGTTTACTTTCTTTACCCTATTTATTTTGTTATTTTGTTGTTAAATTATAGTTGTGGTCGGTCATCCACCATGGGCAGGAGGCCCATTTCTCTCATTGCTGATAACCAGTGCTTAGTGTTTCAGCATTTAGTCACTGCAATATAGTGTCTGGTTTATTTGCATGAGTGGAGCCCCACTAACTGTATCTCGTCCCCTTTCTGTACTAGCAGCTGAGCGTCTAAGGTGGTGGGGGGTCGGTGTATTCCGGTGGTGGAGTCTCCTCCCTGTGTGCTGTGCGTAGTTGTCCACCCCTGGTTTGATCCTTCATCTGGAAACCTCATGCCTGGTGGCCCGCCTCTCCAGTGTTAAGCCTCAGCTTCAAACCTTTTCTTTGCCCTTCCCTTATAATGTTGACATTGTGTCTACTGGCCCTTTCATTAGTATTTTGATATTGTTAAAATAAAGAATTATTGTTGAATGGAACTACGTCTCTTTATAATATGAACAGTGTAAGTATAAGCAGTTTGGTATTTTAACAATATGGCAAACCCGAAAGTGTGTGGATATGTGTAGAGTTTTGTATTGCACAGTGCACATGTGAGGTCTACTGGGAGCAGTGCTGGTTGTACAGTCTAACAGCAGCAGGAAGGAAAGAGTCTGGTTTCCTCAGCCCTGAGATGGTTTTAAGGCTTTTCCAGACTCCACTGATGTTAGCCTGCTGCAGCTGGTCCTCCATCTTCCTCCTGTAGTTGTTCTTCCCCTCTCTGATCTTCTTCCTCAGCTCCCTCTGCACAGCCTTCAGCTCCTCCGTGTTGCCTGACCTAAAGGCCCTCCCCAGCTGGCACCAGACGTCAATTAGACGTCATAGAGACGTTGCCCTCCTACGTTGTATGGACGTTAGTATTTAGTTGAAAATGAAAATCGGGTTAACGTCTAAAACCAACGTTGATCTGATATCAAAATCCAACGTTAGACAGATGTTAGATTTTTATATCAAATCAACGTCGGGTTTAGACGTTAACCCAATTTTCATTTTCAACTAAAATATAACATCTATCCAACGTTGGACTTGGATATCTAATCAACGTTGGTTTTAGACGTTAACCCGATTTTCATTTTCAACTAAAATATAACATCTATCCAACGTTGGACTTGGATATCTAATCATTGTTGGTTTTAGACGTTAACCCGATTTTCATTTTCAACTAAAATATAACATCTATCCAACGTTGGACTTGGATATCAAATCATCGTTGGTTTTAGACGTTAACCCGATTTTCATTTTCAACTAAAATATAACATCTATCCAATGTTGGACTTGGATATCTAATCAACGTTGGGTTTTGACGTCGACCGGATTTTCATTTTCAACTAAAATATAACATATATCCAACGTTTGATTTTGATATCAAATCAACGCTGGGATTTAACGTTAACCCGATTTTCATTTTCAACTAAAATATAACATCTATCCAATGTTGGACTAAGATATCTAATCATTGTTGGTTTTAGACGTTAACCCGATTTTCATTTTCAACTAAAATATAACATCTATCCAACGTTGGACTTGGATATCAAATCATCGTTGGTTTTAGACGTTAACCCGATTTTCATTTTCAACTAAAATATAACATCTATCCAATGTTGGACTTGGATATCTAATCAACGTTGGGTTTTGACGTCGACCGGATTTTCATTTTCAACTAAAATATAACATATATCCAACGTTTGATTTTGATATCAAATCAACGCTGGGATTTAACGTTAACCCGATTTTCATTTTCAACTAAAATATAACATCTATCCAATGTTGGACTAAGATATCTAATCAACGTTGGGTTTTGACGTCAACCAGATTTTCATTTTCAACTAAAATATAACATCCAGCAAACGTTGGACTTGGATATCAACTCAATGTTGGATCTAGACGCCTACCTGACTTGCATTTTCAACTAAAATATAACATCTATCCAATGTTGGACTTGGATATCTAATCAACGTTGGGTTTTGACGTCGACCAGATTTTCATTTTCAACTAAAATATAACATATATCCAACGTTGGATTTTGATATCAAATCAACATTGGGGTTTAACGTTAACCCGATTTTCATTTTCAGTTACAATACAACATAGCTATGCGACGTTGGATTTTGATATCAAATCAACATTGGGTTTAAACGTCAACTCTTTTCAATTAAAATATAACATCCACCCAACATGTGAATTTTAAGTCTAAACGACATTGGGATTTGAGGTCATCCCTTTTTCGACAAAACTCCAACACATTATATTTTGATGTCAAACCAATATTGGATTTTGATGTCAAATGGATTTTCATGTTCAACTACAGTTCAACATCTATTTAACAGTATAGTTAGTCAAACCAACGTTGGGTTTTGATTTCAACCCATTTTTCATTTAACTAGAATTCAGTGTCTATCCAACATTGGAGTTTGATGTTTAAACTTTTGTTGGTAAGTATTCATTTAAGACACTGTTTAGCTGTATAGGTAAATAACTAAGACTGATTAACAAAAAGGCTTTTTAATAAAACACTTAAGAATATTTAAAATTTTTAAAATTTTAACACATTTAACATTCAGGGAAAAAAACTGTTTCAACATGTAAAAACAATGAATATTTAAAACGTAACTTTTAAAGAACAGTTAACATTTAAAAACAACAACAACAACAACAACAACAACAACAACAACAACAACAACAACAACAGGACAGTGCAGTTATACCCCAGAACAGAGGTGGCAGGAGAATAACAGTCACTGCTGCATCTGGCTTTTCCTGCCACCTCCGCCCACCCTGTCTGGGGCATATTTGAAGCAGAAGGCAACAGCCTCGGAAATCTTCGCCTCCGTCTCCTCCTCCCTCCCTGGAGTCTTCAGGACACTCTCTGTAAGAAATATTTGAAACTTCAGAGTACAGGACAAGTAAGGCTACAGTAAGAGTAAGGGTGAATTCCAATTCTTATTTTCATCCCTACCCCTACCCCTTAACCCTTGCCCCTTGAAACAGAGCTACAAGGAGGGGTTGACTTTCAACCCCTACAAATTGGGACACCCCTTCAACAATCACAAAGGTCATCAGTAGTCTCCGTTGGCTTTCACGTAAGCAGACGTGACAAGCTTTTGCCACAAATCCTGTATTCAAAACCATGTTAACTTAATAAAATTTAATGCAGATGGATCGGTTCATTGTAAAACATTTATTGATGTAAATGTGGTGATTTATGTACGTAGACTACAGAGCCCACAGGCAGCGCTGCTCTTCTGTCTAATACACACATGAAGCTTCACTTTTAATTCAAACAAACTAATGCGACTGCCACAATTGTTACATTTCATCAATGAGACCAGCATTTGTCTCCTAAAAAGAATGTAACCAGCCGGTGGTAAACCTCTAAAAACCTGCGGGTAAGTTAATTAGTAATCGTCTTTTCTCCCGGGATGACGAAGGAGGTTGGCCGACCAACGAGCTCCCCAGACGGGCTGCTGCCTCTGTGACGAGTCGTTGATCTGCTCCACAGGTGGAGCTTCACTTCTCCGAAAAACGTCGGAGTAAACTTCTGAACAGCCGTCATTTGGGTAAACTAACCGCACATTAGGGATCTAGACAGTTACTGTCTCGCATGAAAAAATATTAAAACTTAAAGTGACGTAATAACAGTGCTACAGCGAGAAATAAAACAGCTTTTCGTTTTATGGCTACCGCTGCCGGTTGCCGCGAGATGCATTCTGGGAAACTTGTCATACCCCTCGGTTTGAGAGTGTGCCTCTGAAAAATATCCGTTTTAAGGGCCAGATAGCCCTACCACTTCCCCCTAATCCTTGTCTGAACCAGAATCGGGACACCCCTACCACTTCACATGAACGCGCAAAACGAAGGAGTAGGGCCAAAGGCTAGGGCTAAGGGGGGAATTGGAATTCACCCTGTGTGTGAGACAGAGAGAGAGACTGAGAGAGAGAGAGAGAGCACATATCAAGAACACTGAAAATATGCTTTTTACCTGTAATCACACTGAACAGACGAAGCTTGGTGAATGCAAGCTTGCCCCTCCCTCCTTTCATGTTATATCAGCTCATGAGGTCATTGCTCATCAGCCTGTGGATACAAAAAGGAAATGACTAAAAATATCCATATAATGCAAGTGACCGGGGCAACGAAAGGCAGCCTCTAAATAATGCATTATCTGCTGCGAAACTCGTTAATTTCACCAATATTTTGTCCGGTCTGCTTGTTTACCAATTCGGAAATACACAGAAACAAACCATGTTAACAGTATAGCAGTAGCAAGTTCCAGGTAAACAAACCGGCCGTAGCAGAGTGAATGAGCCGCGGCAGTGACATCATCCAGTTCAAAAGTTAGTAGGTCACTTTGACATCAGTTAGTAGCACTTTGACATCTTGACGGATTAACTGTAAACATTAAGCTTTGGTGGCAGAGTAATAAATATCGAGGGACAAAAGAAAAAGGGATTAAGTAGGGCTGTGCGGTATATGCGGTAGACGGTAGAAATGATATAAATTTGGCCAACGGTAGAGATTTGTGCTCTACCGTCCCATCGTCGATGACGTCATTGTACCTGCCTCAGAAACAGCGGAGCAGGAGAGATTGTTAAAAAAAAAAAAAAAAAACGGTGCTACGTCCGAGATTTGGACTTGGTTCGGCTGTAAAGCTACAGTTGGTTACTTTGACGAAAGTGAAAGTAAAGTCCGCGACTTTATGAACCTTGTAGAGAGAAGACGTACCGTATCCATAGCAACCGGAGACTCCAAAACGATCTCACATCTCGCTCACCATGAAACACACTCTTCTTGTGTGTGTGTGTCGGATGTTGAGTAGAAAAAGATGTGTCAAGTGACAGCAAACAAAGGTAACATGAGCAATTTATTTTACCATTTATGGCATTGTTATTTGCGTTCATTTGCACTATTTGCATCATAAAGTGCTGGTTTTAATTTTGGGTTTTGAGATCTGCTTCCTGCACAATAAATGCTCTAAAAATTACATTGTTGCTTTTTAAAAAAAAAAAAAATCAATTTAGCTTTGCTAAGGGACTACAAAACCCATTCAGAAACACGTCCATTATAATTTTTCCACTTAAATTTATACTGCGATATAAACCGTTACTGTGAAGGGATTAGATTTATACTGCGAAATTAGACGATATTAGATCGTGAAGGATTAGAATGTGTAGACGATCTGCCAGAGTGCAGAGATCGTAGGGATCGTCTAGGGCACATTCTATAAGTTGCAGTTCTATGCTGATGCACCGACGCACCAAACGTATTACGTCGTCAACCTGACCGACCAATCATAGCGAATTACGGGCAGTGACGCACTTTCTTACCCTCCTCCTTGTTTATGTGTGTAGCGGTAGCAGCATGGAGAGAGCCATGGCTGAAAGCCAAACGGAGGAGTTGGTCGCTTTAAAAAAAAAAAAAAAAAAAAAAAACAGCGTTTCACCATCTCTCATCTCTGCCAGTTAGCCCCTCAACCTGCCGCCTCTCGGGTGCGGGCGCACGCACATACACACACGGGCGCATGGATAGGTCGCGCTTGGCCGCTAATAAACAGTAAATGCGCTAATTGTACAGTGTTCAAATTACCGCGACGCCCCAACCCCCCGCGTCGGATAGTCCTTTTTTTGATTTAAGATCATGCTAAAATCGAAATCGTGATTTTATTTTTAAAAAATTGTGATATGATATTTTTGCCATATCGCCCACCCCTACGTGGAATGAATTTTAGATCATACCGCCCAGCCCTAGGATGAAGCATTGTTTCGGTGCGCTCCAGCCCTTAACGTCTGCGAACAACCACATCTGCAGAAGTTGAAGCTGTGGATGTGGTTCAGGCCAACGCTGACTGAAAGGTATTCTGCTTTTGCCCATGCCATGTATTATTTGACAAAATTTCCATTCAGAGATTTGGGCAGTTAATGTTGCTGTTTTATTCTACCGGACAACTACACATACCACCAGCCCAAAGAAACTTTCAGCTAATGAAAACCGTGATTCCTGTGTGATTACTGTCACAGTAATCACACAGGAATCACAGTTTGCCGCGATACACAATACTGCATATTAGAGAAAATTTCCATTACCAGTTTCTGCTTTTCCTCCAGGGAGTCCAGTCCATTATCCAGGAGGTCTAGTGCCTCAACAGTTGATGCCTTTGATATTGTTGTGCTTTCCCCTCTTTCAGCATTTGATCCACTCTGATTCCACCAGCATCTCCATCACTTTTCTCTGGAATCCTAATGCATTGAGACAAGATTAAAAATATTACCAAGGCACAGCTTTGCGAGTCGCTTGTGTGTATTTGTGTTTTTTTTTTTCTAAAGTCATGGCACATCACTCTTGACCCTGGTAGTTGTAGTCTGCCCTGATAGTGTGAAGTGTAAGAGCGTCAAAATAAAAGTTGCGTGCCATCTTATTAGTCGGGTTAATTCAAGACCTACAAAGAAACGGTTTTGGGGCAGTGTTTAGCTCAGTTGGTAGAGCACCCGCCCCATGTGTTGAGGCTATAGTCCTCACTGCAGGCTGCCCCGGTTCAAATCCTGCATCGAGCGGCCCTATCCTGCGTGTCATTCCGCCCCTCTCTGCCTCCCATTTCCTGTCTCTCTCTCAACTGTCTTGTCCATTAAAGGCGAAAAAGCCCCCAAAAATATACTAAAAAGAAACGGTTTTCGCATGGTTGAAGAGTGAATTTCCAACATGCACCTAAAAAAAAAAAAAAAAAAGGGCGAGTTTCTCTGCCGTTTCGTCTGTGAGCACGAAGAAGGGAGCCCGCAGTTTCTCCAAAAAAATGGAGCTCTCACTCTAATCTCAGAGAAAAACGCACTTTTGTGTTAGGTGGCAATCTACACATTTTACTGGTAATCCGCAGTCTCAGTCATGTCTCTCAAATGATTTCTACAGGTAAATAAATATTTGTATAGATATATCTAAGTCCACTGGGGGGCGCTAACATTATACAAATGGGTCAGATGTAACCTGACCCTTTCATCCAATCCCGTACCATCACGAGCGGCGTTGCCCACCGGTTGCTGGGGGGAGGTGCTATTGTTGTATCTCAATCTCATCTCTGATCTGAGATCTGATATTGTGGGCTTCCCTATTCTACATATATGTTGTATCTGCCGCAACGGTATCCTCAACCGGATGTGACGTTTGAACATCGCCATAGGAACATCGTGGCGAGTACCGTCTTGCCGCCCCGTCCGACTCGGACTGTTTGTATGTTTTTGTTGTTCTGTCCAACAGCATTTGCTGCAGAGAGACAGAGAAGACTGACTCCTCTGGTCTTCTGTAGTGGGCTGAGTTTTCTGGGAAGCTACAAGAATCAAAGAAAATGTAATAGTTAAGCTATTTTTCAGACTAAACTTAAGACAAATGATTTCCAATGTAAATTACTTTTGCAGTTAAAGGAGCTGTATAAGAAATGTACAGCAAGTAATCATAAAATTACTCAATCTCACCAGAGACTAATCATATTAATTTGAAATACTGATCTAGTACAGCGAGAATATTCACATTTAAAAACGTTATTTGCATTTGACTGGGACCACTGAGCTGCAGCTACGGCTGGGAGATAAAATTATCTCCAATTGAGATTGCGATTAAAAAAAAAGAAAAAAAGATCGATTTCTATTATCGGTTATTATGATCATTTCCTTGATATCACACGGTACAAATAAGCAGCTAGTCTCTCTGCCGTCTGACAGGCCGCTAGTTTGAGCTGCAGCACCTAAAGCCAAAGAGAAGTACAAAGTGAAAGTTGGAAAAGAGGGAGGAAATGAGGTGAAATGGAGCCGATGGTTAATAAAGTGATGGTGAACGTGTGGAACAGTTCATGAGACGAGTCCAGCCGGTCAGGTTGCCTGTCTCCGGTCGCCATGTGTTATGATCTGACAGTCAGAAAGTGGAGGAGAAAACTCTGAGTGTTAAAACATGGAAGTGCAGTCTAACATGTTTTAGAGAGACATGATTATTAGGGATAGACAGATTATCGGCCGGGCCGATTATCGGCGCCGATATTCGGCATTTTGAAGCATATCGGCATCGGCCTTTTTTTAAAAATCCGACGGCCGATAAGAGATCAATTTAAAACTGGGTTATTTTGGCTCTGATGCAGCCGCGCCTCTCTGTCTGCTGTCACTACTCTGTCTCCAGCATTGTCCCACCCACAGCACTATCTGATTGGTTACACGCTCTGGTTACACGCAGAGCCACGGCACAGGTAACAGCCAATCAGCAGTGAAAGCTGTGCATGCACAGTGCTCACGTGAGTGCTGTGTCCAAATTCAGGGGCTGCATCCTTCAAGGACGCGGCCTTTGCAGCCCACGAAGGCTGGGTCCTTCGGAGAGACCTTGAAGGCCGCGTCCACCGTTGTTAAATGGGACGGTCCAGCCTTCGGAGTATTTCCTGGTTGCGTCACCAGGTGTTCATGCATTAAAGTCTGTTTTGGTTCAAATCTATCAAACGCGTACATTTATTTGTGTGTGTACAAGAATTAACGACAAAATGTGTCCAATCTAAATTGAATTATCAACATTACAAAATAAACATTAACCCATTGGTGAATAACAACTATATTTACCATAGCAGTACCAGCGTCACATATTTTAACTGAAAGTTAAAATTTGGAGGTTTTATAGTCCCTTGAAGTTTAACATATCTGGCGTTGGATGTTCAAATGAGTAAAAACCGAGTATAAACCCATTACTTAAATTTGAATGTCATGTCTGCGCCACTTGATGTCGCCATTTTCTCTTGCTTCCTCTTCTGTTTCGGGACTGAGCAGCGGTGCGCAAAGGATCTTGGGACATAGCAGGCCGCGAAGGGTAGTAGCGGTGCCTGCTCCAAAAAGAGGGAAGGGCAGGCTGCATTTGTGGGCTGCATTTGAAGGAGCCCTCGAATTTGGACAGCCTTCGCGCGGCGTTGAGACGTAATTGCCCTTCGAGGGCTGCAGGCCCTGAATTTGGACAAAGCCGTAGAGTTTCGCTACAGTCTGCTGAGCGTGTAGAGCCAAGCGGACCGGTGGGCTAACGTTATGCTAATGCTAATCAGCCTTCACCTCAACATGCTTCCCTGCAATAAAACTGGACTGAATTGAGTTCATTAGGTTTTTACTCTCTGACTCACACACACACACACAGACTTCTACTATCACGGACTATTTCCATATCGATATTATTAGCAACCTTGTTTCGAGTGATTAACACGCACATCTGGAGGGACCGCGAGCGAGCAGAGCTGCCGCTTATGTTTATATAACGTTAATGGGCTCACAGTAACGTCACTAATAGTGGTTGAGTGTAGAGGACTGGGATGTTTATTACAATTTCGGGAGAGTCTGCTGCCTAAAGCCCCCAGGAACAGCGCCGGTTCCGTTCGGCAAAACTTTTTCTCCTCTCCGCTCGCAGTCACTCCAGACGTGCTTGTTAATCACTCGAAACAAGGTTGCTGATAATATCGATATGGAAATAGTCCGTGATAGTAACGTAGCCCGCCGGTAGCCCCACCGGTCCGCTTTCTCCTTCTGGCTCTGGATGCTCAGCAGACTGTAGCGAAACTCTACAACTCACGACTACTGACGTTACTGTGAGGCCCAATACGTTAGCGGCAGCTGTCTGTTCCTATGATAAACACTGATTATTAAAGTGAAGATGCTGCAGGCTATTTAGTGTTTTTAACGGTTTAATCACTTGAAACAATGTTGCTGATAATATCGATAGGGAAATAGTCAGTGATCAAAGTAAGAAGTGTTAGTGTGAGTAAAATTCAGTTAGTTTTATTGCAGGGAAGCACGTTGAGGGGATGGCTAGAGAATAGTGTGTGTGTGTAAGCCACATGAGAAGCTGCAGAAACTGACAGCAAAGCACCGTCTGTCTGACAGAAAACTGTAGGGCAATAATGGCTGTTTAACTGCCAAGTTATTTTACTTTGCCTTTTTTTGTGCTGATTGAGAGATCCCAAGCAGCGGAAAATGACATATTGTTAGATGAAGTGTGTCCTGAAGCTGTCTTTGACAGTTTCTTGTAGAGAGGAGCAGGATATTGCTGTTCCAGACTTAAGACATAATGTAACTGCATCAAGGCCAATATTTTCCCTTTTACTGCAAATTAATATTGGCTCCAAATATCGGTTATCGGCCTCCTTGACTACTAATAATCGGTATCGGCCCTGAAAAAACCATATCGGTCTATCTCTAATGATTATCTTACTTTGAGACTGACTGTGTGAGTGTGCAGAGCAGAGGTTAGGATGTCGCTATCTGGCAACCTTGAGTCTGGGGGCGAGGGGAGGGGGAAACGACTGCAGCAACAGTTTTGGCCACAGTCTTACATACAGCTCCTTTAAGTACAAGTTCAATATATCCACCAAATCTAATCCATCAGCTCCTTTCCTGTAGCAACAACCTGCAGTGTAATTCTGCAACATTACAAAAATATAGACCTGCAAACTACAGGGAGAGACGGGAGTGGATTTTCATTCCTGTCCCATCACACTCCCATGAATGAGTTTTCAAATTTTTTTAGCTAGTTCTTCCACCAGTTAACTGCAATGGTCGCTGTCTGCCATTGTATGTTTTGTAGATTTGTACTGATGTAAATATTTTGACAATTGGGCCAATACCGGACCAGTTATAGCCGACAAAGTTTTGAATGTTTTGTGCAGCAGCATAGCCAACTTGGCGACATCTATTTTAATCCTCACAACCATTCAACTGAGCGTTTCTTTTTCTGAGTTTAAAATAGGTACACTACTTTTAATTGTGAATCTATAACATTAGTATAGTAGCATACCACTGTGTATGGGTCCCTATCCTGTTAGGGCAAAATATTTATGTAATTGAATTAAGTCCTGAAGAACCTTTTTTTGGCCTGGTAGCCTGAGGTGTGGAAGAGGGCGGGGATTGCAATCCTCTGGAAAGATCCTTTTCCTTTGAGACTGGAGTGACTTCTAGGATTGGAGAGATTGACCGACTTGATGGTGTTGACAACGATGACAAGCACGCCTGAGACTCCCTCTCTTCAGCGCGTTGCAGCTTCCTCGGGGGAGCAGGAAGTTCTAGCTCTGCAAAAAATAAAAGATCTTTTTTTTTTAAGCAAAGACAATGGAGATGCACAATATATTGAAGATAATATTTTTTAATACATCTGAACATTGAGCAAAACTGGTCTTATGTGAACAACCAATGACTACTTCCATATTGCAGCTGCAGCAGCCATACAGCCAGAGCCTTGGATGCTCTGAGTCCACTGCCGTGCTCTCAGGAAAACAACACCACATCATGACCTTTATTAGGATTTTTTGAAGTAGTGGCGGTACTTCACCCAGTACTACCGGAGACTCAAAAACGATCTCACATCTCTCTTACCATGAAACACACTCTTCTTGTGTGTGTCTGCGTGTGTGGAGGGAGGGAGGGGGGTTGAAAGAGGCTAATAGAGGAACCTGACGGTGTATCATCTTGAAATTTCCAACCAAGTCGCAGACTTTACTTTCACTTTCGTCAGCTTAATACGACGTGTACGAGCTGCGATTGGCTTAATGTCCGACTATCAGAATAAAGTGACAGTTCCAGCAAATATGACTGAATACTTGTTACCTACTGAAGCTTTAAATACCCACACGGGCAGTTTAACAGCCCAGTTTTAAACTGTCCATTGTTCCCTCAACATTGTTTCCTCATTTAAACAATGTATCACTGCATCTCTAAAAGACAATACATGTTATTTGTGACACCTCATCACAAGTACTCCATTACAGAAGAGGACAAAACAAATATAACCAACCTTCACTTAAGTTGGAACCTTCGCCATCTTCAACTTCCGGCTGACTGTCACTTAATGCACTGTCAAGATCATCTAATTCAAGAAACAAAAACAAAATGATTCTGTTAGGAGCTGCAATTATTTTCATTACTGTTTAATCTGTCATTCACTTCAATTCATTTCAATTTTAGGAAAATATGCAACAGTGTAAATAGCTTTCAAGCTGCACTATTTTTGAGTAAAGTGCTGCAAAATAGGGTAAAAAGGGAGTAGTTCATGAAAACAGTAGGGTTCGCATGAAATAATTCTTAAATTTATACATGAACAACTATTTTGAAAGATAAGATTTGGTACCTAAAAGAAAATCATTCAATGGCTTAGATTTTCTTTTTCTCCTTTCCATTACTGCTTCCTCCTCCACTTCTGTAGCACTGGTTAAATCCAACTCCTCGCATGCTTTGAAGTCATCTATTAATAATATACAACAATAAACATAACAAAGCAAAAATGGTGTTAATTCATGATATTGAATTCAAGACAAAATGCACACAAACAAGGTAACTGGACCTACCAGATCTCATTTTGATTTTTATAATTGGAAACGATTTCCAACTATCAGTTGGTGTCTGCCGTTCTTTCAAATGTTTGGCAGCATTTGCCACCTTTGGCCAGAACAGCAACATCTTCTTGGTGTCGACCCAGCTGTCTGGCACCGTTCCCTCTTCCTGTAGTTTATTTTCTTGCCAGACTGCCCTAACCCAAGCCATCCTGAAATATAACATACAGACAACTTAAAAAACATGGCTTTAAAATGAATAGAAATAAGACACGGACTAAATGACTTAGCAAAACTTCCTCAAAATCATATTTTTAAAAATTACCCTATGTTGATGAGGAAAAAAATATTGCTATTGGCGCGCCCGCTCACACACACACACTTTAAAAAGGAAGTTTAGTAATTACCCTTTAGTGTATTCACTCCATGGTGTGCAATAGTGGCATGAGCACATACCCTGTATGATAGGGCAGACAGCACACTTTTCTGCTGATTTCTTCCGTGTCAACAAGCCTGCGTTTTTTGTGGACTCTCTCCCAGTTTTTGACATACATGATATTAATGAGCCTGGAGTCACACGGTAGAGAAAAGAAGCTGTCCAGGCTTTTCTGTGATATGATATCACATACAATGCCATCATCCCGTTTTTCTTGTACAAAGGCAAAGCAATTATTGTTTAAGAGGAAACATCCATTCCTTTTGTTTGCTACAACAAAATGTCCACTTTCACGACCCGTCTGTTTGTGGCTTTCTGCCGTCTCATACTCAAAAAGTCTTTTTGCCACTTGACTTATGGGATTTTTGGCATTTCGCACCAGTTTCTTCAGGATTTGCAGGTGGTTTTCAAAGGCAAATGCAGATATGTCATTGAGTGAACACTTGAAATGTTTACAGTCATCTGACAGATGCCTTAAGTTGTGCACATTATACACCAAAAAACTGTCTGTGTATATATGCTGACATTTGTCTACAAAATAGCATAGCAGTTGTTTGGCATAGTCCATGTAAGCAGAACGTGTCCTCTCACTGGAGTCCAGAAGGATTGATATCGCTACTGTTAGGCAGAGAAAGTGTTCATATACATTTTTGTGCAAAACCTTTTTCAAAACTACAGGTCCAGTATATAGAAGGAATTGCCTAAATTCTGTGGCTTTCCACCGATCTAATTCAGACAATGGCCTGGGTTGGCGAGCAAATTCACTGGGAAGCTTCCCAGACAGAGACACAAGAAGAGTTGAAATCTCCCCTACTTTTCTCTGTGACAGCCTACATTGAGGTGGTCCTTGTTTCAGAAAGCACAGCAGTCTTTTTACAACTCCTAGACATACTAAGTGCATATAATCAAGAGGAAAACCTGACACACATCCAATTCCTGCATTAACTAAAGGGGATACTCCAACCTGATGATGAATATAAAGTCCATTGGAGAAATCTCGATCAGTTCTCAATGGGTAGTCTCCTTGGAATACAACTCTTTTGTTCTTATACTCTCCCTTAATTGTGCATCTTTCACAGCAGTGATATCCAGTATGTCCTTTTACACGCTTTAAGAACACTCGAGCTGGAGCATCACAAACAAAAGCCTTGATGCACACGTGGATTTGTTTGCCATTCACAGTGATGTGCGTTCTCTGTAGTTCTGTGTATTCAGCTAAAAAGTCTTCAAGAAAATGATCAACCGAGTTAGGTTTAGAGTCACCATAAAAAAGTGCAACTATGAATGGTTTAAAGTCACTGAAACGACAGATGATTGGCCAGAACTGGGCTTTAGATGACTTAAACAGAGGAACTCCATCAACGTTCACCGATAAGTCCACAGAGTTTGAATGTTGCAAAAAATTGCTGTTCCTAGAAATAATTTTCACAACAGAGCACTCAATCCCAAAGTAAGCATATTGACCACCACACTTGTCCTCTGTCTGGATTTGACGAGGTGTTTTCAATAATGTCCTTGAATCCTTCGGCACATCTAAACCTTCATCTTTCAAAATACCAAGCAATTCATTAATTTGACTTCTACCACATTTACTTCTCGTAGCCCAGGAAGCAAGCTTTTCTTGAAAGGTTACTTCATCTTCTTTAGCAGAGTTTATGCCTTCTTCAGAATCAGTTGACAAATATTCTCTGTATCCAAAATCAGAATCAGTATCTGTATCAACAGGTTCACTCGCTTCTTGTAAGGTACTGCTTCCCTCTAGTACAACATCTTCAACTTGTACATCACGCTGGTTGTGATCCAAATTTTCAGGGCAATCATCTTCACTGCTACTTTCTAGTGCAATTGCTGCCGCTTCAGAGCGGAGCACATCATTCCAATAATTTCTCATTTTAGTACATTCCCAAAAGACATGAGTGTGACCTGCATTCTGCTCTCCACACCGTCTCCAGCATGTTTGTTGTGTAGTTGAAATTTTGCTCTTTGTTTTGGGAGTAATAAAGAACCTGATCATATTTTTCCAGCAAAATTCTTTCCACATCCTGGAGCTGGTGGTGGTTCGCTGTACATCACATATGTTAAACCAGTCCTCTTCAGTTAAAGGCATTTTACTTTCTTTTACCCATCTGTCTCTAACATACAGTGTAGAAGTTCCTCTGCTCTTCTCTAGACCCTGGTATAGTGTTGAAACCACTCTTCCAGTATTGTTTCTATATGCATTACACAGTGTTATAGTTACTTTATTCAGCTCCTGGGGAAGATCTGGTTTTATTTCCTTCTCAAAGAAGTCTCTAACTTGGTAATACCTAAACTGATCGCAATCCTCCAGTCCATATTCCCTCTTCAGTTTTTGAAAGCTTTTAATTTTCCCCCGATAAATTATTGTACATATTGCTGTAATCCCCTTGTTTACCCATTGTTCATAACTACTATCCATTGCCCCTGATTTAAATTTAGAGTCACAAGTCAGCCAGCTCAAAATTTTGATTTCACTTTCTAAATTGTATTTCCTAATCACTATGAACCACATTTCCAGAGTGAATCTAGTAATTGGATCAAGCATATTCTTATATTTTTTTAAACATGTCCCTGTTTGCAATCATACTTTGGATATGGTATCCCTCTCTTTTTAATTCAATATCTTTCCACCTTGCGATTAATTATATTTCTATTTTAATTTGTAACGAGTAACGAGGTGGAAAACGTCAAAGGATTATCTGGAATGGGCGTGTCTGAGAGGACGAGAGGAACAGCGTATGGTACTCTCTCGAAGATTAGAGGTAAGGGTGGGATGCGCGGGGTGGCAGAGATCAACAATGGTGCTGTGTGTAGTGAGAATGTATCATAGCGTCCGACCGGACGTTAGAAGGACAATGAGGAGTTGGTCGCAAATAGTTATTTCATTTCCAAAACCGTAACAGTTACTGTCGACCCTAACTATGCCAAAAAACAGCAACAGCAACAAACTTGTCTAACAGCTCTTACTTCTTCGAGGCTCTTCACTCTCCCACATACACATGACTCCTTCTTGCCACACTCACCCTGCCCTGAATCGAATTTTAATCACGATCACGATTTTGGCTGCCACGATTAAATTAAGATGATCGTCGCGATATTAACATTTAAAGAGCACTTTCTCAACCCAATAGTCAGCCAACCACCAGGGGGCGAACGAAAGGTTAAGGCTTCATTAAGCTGCCTAAATAGCAAGCGCACCCTGCAGCAGCGGCAGCCTCAAATTATATTCAACAGTGTGACGCCAGGTTCAGACAGGACGCCGAAGCGCCATTTTTGTTTCGGCGCCCATGTTAACCAACTGTTCACATAGGAAGCCCCGCGGCGCTCCGCTCCGCTGCCGGTGCGCCCCGGCAGCGATTGTTTCGGCGTCTGGTCTATTATTTTTCGCGTGCCGCGGCCGAATATGTCAAGCCAGACAGGAAGTCAAACAAAGCAACAATGAGAGAATCCGGTCGATTTTCAAAATAAAACAAATTTCAAAATAAAACTATTTTCGATAATTAAACACCCCGATGACAGAAAACTACTCATTACTATGAAGTGGACACACATTTACAGTTGTCAGGAAAACATGGCGTTGTAATTTTATGCGGTTATTTACTTTCCTATGGTGAAAAAACAGCTCCAAGTGTGACTACAGAACAGCTGAGGAGCAGCTGCCGACCGGCGCGGAGAAATTCGTGTCTGGTGTGAACAGAAGGGCTGTGGCTCTCGCAAGAATTTCCGAGCGCAGCGCTTCGACATCCTGTCTGAACCTGTTAGAGTGAGAGTGAGACGCAATGTCGGAAGCAGACAGTGACAGTACGGCAGCATCTGGAGGTGAGGAGCTAGTGCCTCGTAAGGGATCGATTGCACTCTGCAATGGCATAAAAATGTTTTGCCTTTTGTCTTGGGTACATTTTATTTTATTATTTATGATTTATTATTATTTTAAGTTTCAATTTGAAGCCTTGTTCACATACGGTTTGTTTAAAAAAGAAAGTGCAATAAAAAGATATGTTTTACCTAACATAATGAATAATCGTGATTAATAATCGTGATTTCAATATTGATAAAAAATAATCGTGATTATCATTTTGGCCATAATCGTGCAGCCCTAATACCTACCCATACCATACACCTTCACAGACTGTCAGAAATCACAGAACTTAAACACTATAACATTGACATTACTGCAGGGTCGACTTGCTACAGTATTTCTTAAGTTGTATTCTTAACCAGACACAAGGCACCTTATTTAGTTGTGTTCTCAGAGGCAGATAGGAGGCACTTTTTTGTGTTCTTAGGCAGACGCTTTATTTATTGTTTTGTTCTCAGGCAGACACACTTGATTCACTCACTCATTGCACTTCAGTCAGGACCACTTTGTCAAAATAATCTTTATTTACTTGCACAAGTTTCATTTGGCGGGATGGTACTGTTCTGGGACCCCCTGCTCTTCCACGCGCTTGCGTGGAAAGCCTGAGGCAGGAAGAGCACACCTTCCTGCCCTTCATGAGCCATCATGAACGGCATAAGCAGGGAGCGCAGCAGCAAAGAAAAACCCAGACAGAGCAAAGCAACCGACAAGATACAATGGTAATATTCATAACAGATGACAGGAGGCGCTGGGGTGGAGGTGGGTTGCAAAGAGCCAGCAGAGGAAGCAGCAAGTGAGGTCGGGCTAGAGCAGTTTAAATAGTGCGCTCTGAATGCAATTTCCCAATAGGAAGCTGGCACGGGGAGTCAGCTGAGCCATCAGCTGATCTGCTCCGTGTTTGACAGCTACGCTGTTGAAGCTGATTTAGCGCTTGACGTCGTGGCCTGCCAGAACTAATGCTACGCTTGATTTATCATACTATTTCATTCACCCAAAAGTGAAATAAAGAGAACAAGGGGAGAACCATTTTTGGTTGTTTTACTTCTTTTTATGCATACTATAAAAATACTTTGGACTTTACTTGTACTTTTCATACTTCAGCATATTTTTCCACAAACGTGAGCTACTTTAAGACTTTTACTCATGTGATTTTCTTATGGGTGACTTTAACTTTTACCAAAGTCATTCTCAGTTATGGTACTTTTTTTTTTCAAGTACTTAATACACCTCTGCCGATTAGTGCCACCAATCACGATCCGATCATGGGAGGGAGCAATATGTCGACTTAAATAACTTTTATTTACTGTATGTAACCTACTTACCATGTTTACTTGTTGATTATATTTATGAAAATAGGGGGTTAAACACTTGATATGATTGCAAAAAAAGTTTCTTAAATTTATATCACTGGATCTAAAAAAATACAATGGCTTAAAAGACAACTCCAATTACAAGTTGCCCGCAAGACTTGTATTAAAAGAGGAGGAGGGGAGAGGGAAGGGGACAGAGAGAGAGACGGAGGCAAAGATGCACTGCAATTGACTTCTTTTTCTGTTATAAAGAGGATAAAAATAAAATAATCTACTTTTATCAAAGCCGAACTAATTTCTACATTTTCCTTACCTTTGTTTACGTTCACAGTCCAAGTATTTCGCCTCTCAATGCCCACATAGCCAGGTTAAGGAGTCCTGAAATAAACACATGTTCTTTACTATTTAAGTACCTGGAGAAGGAGGGTGATGAAGACGACATAAATGCAAATATCCTACAAAACTGGGCTCATAAAGCAAATTAACCTTCAGGGACCATCTCATTTTTGCATACACTTGTACCGCTTCGGACAAAAATGTACACTTACGAAAAACTGCTCTAAGAATCTAACCGATTAAAAAAAAAATTCAGCTTTTTTTAGCTTAAATCTCTTAAACCACTTCTCTCTCCAAAACTACCAAATATTACATAATTCTGAGGATTTTAACCCTTGAAATGGCAATTTGATTCCTTGATGTCACTGTTTTTTTAATGAAAAAAAAACACACAAAAAACTCCCATTAAAAATCCCATTAAACCACATTTTTTAATCTAATTGTTTTAACAAAAAACAATCATGCATTCTGTGTTGTAAGGGTTTATATTTGAAGAATAGCACTATTTGCTGGTAAACTGTAAAAATGAAAAATATTTTTAAGTTGTGTCACTGTCACCAACACAGACAAAATGGTGGCCAAAAGAAGATGAAAATGTTGCCCAAAAAGACAAAAATGTCCCTGATGGGGCCTTAAGGTTAAGAAGAGCTCCGTGAAGTTCTGTGCAGCGAAAGCGAAACTCACTGAGGAGGGCTGCTGTCCCGGATGCTAGCACATCCCCCTCTCTCTCAGCAGCAGCAGTTGTTGTCAGAACTACAAAAAAAAAAGAAATACAGTCCGAGTGAAGCATCGGAGCCACGAACCGATACCCGGCCGCAGGGGTGTCGCTAGGAATACAAAACATCAGGGGCTTTAGCCCCACAGATAGACTCTTCTTTTTTTTTTAACAGTGGTCCAGGAATTTCGCGAGTTTTCCCATGGTTCATAGTTGCAACTACAATTGAATTTATGAGGTCCTTCATCAACGCCTTGGTTTATGTCATTATGCTTTAAAAAAAAATTATTAAAAAAATATCATGACACAATGAATTCATTCATCACTCAGTTGGGTATTTACATGAGAGATTATAGAGTTTAAATCTAGCGGTCTAAATGACCGCTAAAGGTGCGTTCACACCGGACCTTTTATTTTTGTTGCTGGCGACAAGTTTACATATTAAGTCAATGCAAACGAGCGACTGAGCGATTAATCGCTCAGGCGAAATATCGCTGGGGCTCCGAGCGACAGCGACCGAGCGACGGAGCGAAAAAGCGCTCAATCGCTCTGTCGCTCGAGATGAGAAATCCCAAGTCTCTGGCCGTCAGTCGCTTGTCGCTCAGCGCTGTAAAGGTGCGTTCACACCGGACTTTTTATTTTTGTCGCTGTCGCTCGTGTCGCTCCAAAAAAATCGCTCTGTCGCTCAGCTGCAGTCGCTCCTCGGCACAATTCAACAGATCACTCTGATGACGTCATTCAAGCGATTCCAGTGAATTTCACGTCGCTCGGAGGCGCTCATTTCTTCCCGTTTGTATTGGTCCAGCATGGCTGACAGTTTGACGAGCTGTTGGCGAAAATCGGAGGCAGGATTGCCCGGTTGGACACCAACTACAGGCGCTCCATCCCAGCTGAGGAGCGCCTGTAGTTGGTGTCCAGCGAGTGGCTGTGTGTGCGTGTGTGTGTGTGTCAACGTAAAGCCGGCTTTGCACTTCCGGACCGGTGGAGTTGTATTACGACCATGGTTTTAGTAGTTGTCATAGAAACACATAGATTACGGCAGCCTATCAGCGCTGAGCGACAAGCGACTGACGGCCAGAGACTTGGGATTTCTCATCTCGAGCGACAGAGCGATTGAGCGCTTTTTCGCTCCGTCGCTCGGTCGCTGTCGCTCGGAGCCCCAGCGATATTTCGCCTGAGCGATTAATCGCTCAGTCGCTCGTTTGCATTGACTTAATATGTAAACTTGTGGCCAGCAACAAAAATAAAAGGTCCGGTGTGAACGCACCTTAAGGCTGCCGTAACCTATGTGTAACTATGACAACTACTGAAACCATGGAAAAGTAATACGACTCCACGGGTCCGGAAGAGCGAAGCCGGCTTTACGTTGACACACACACACGCACACACAGCCACTCGCCGGACACCAACTATAGGCGCTCCTCAGCTGGGATGGAGCGCCTGTAGTTGGTGTCCAACCGGGCAATCCTGCCTCCGATTCTCGCCAACAGCTCGTCAAACTGTCAGCCATGCTGGACCAATACAAACGGGAAGAAATGAGCGCCTCCGAGCGACGTGAATTTCACTGGAATCGCTTGAATGACGTCATCAGAGTGATCTGTTGAATTGTGCCGACGAGCGACTGCAGCTGAGCGACAGAGCGATTTTTTTGGAGCGACACGAGCGACAGCGACAAAAATAAAAAGTCCGGTGTGAACGCACA
Organism: Pagrus major; assembly: GCF_040436345.1. Taxonomy (NCBI): domain Eukaryota; kingdom Metazoa; phylum Chordata; class Actinopteri; order Spariformes; family Sparidae; genus Pagrus; species Pagrus major. The sequence continues at coordinate 35,903,262 of NC_133219.1, read as the reverse complement.
TGTGAACGGCCGTTCTAGTAATGTTGAATTCCGGCCCTTCTGAACTGACACTTTGGTCCAATCAGAAACATATAATTTGACCGGATCTAACTCTAGGGTTGTGGAAAGCGCACTGTTATGCCTTCACCAAGATATCGATCATTAAGATTTTGAATTTTTTTTTTTTTTTTTTTTTTAAAAAGGCACAGAGATCCGGGGCTATTCTCAAAACATCCGGGGCCAGGTCTAACGACGCGCCGGCCGTCACGAGCAATGGTAGCCCGGTGGTAACGAGTAAGAGGGCTGTTGTGGTGAGCTGGGAAGCTAATGCTAGCGGCGGATGCTAGCCGCCACCGCTAAAACCTGCTCACTCGACGCTAACGAGTACCCTAACGTTACTCTTCGAGGCTCCCGTTCTTGGTGGCGGCCGGGTATCGGTCCGCGGCTACAGAGCCTCACTTGGACTGTATTTTCTTTTTCTTTTCACCCCTGAGAACTGCTGCTGGCAGGAGGCTGCAGTTGAGCCCGAGATAAGGGGCTCAGTTTGAATGTTTTAGTTTCCAAACGGCAACGAACAAACCTCCACACTTTGTTCCCGCACTTGCATGATGAATTGAGAAAAACAGCACACTGTCATTACATTCACCCACACATACATGCTCAACATTTAGAAGACAATTACCTGTGGTAATTACGCTGGCAGACCGCAGTGATGGCAGGCAGTCTCCTCTGGTGTTGTCGTGCCGTGCTAACTCGTCGTCGTGTGTGGGCGGGGTCTTCATACGGCGGGTCTGCTTTTTCCTCTAGTTTATTTATTTATTTATTTTTGAAAAGAGTCGGCAAGCAAGGGAACGCCCACAAAAACGTCACATCCGGCAAGAGCTGTGGGGGAAAACGAACCATTCTCCCCGTCCGCATTTTAAACCTTTGTCCGCTGTCATGTTGTAGTTTGAATCACTTTTATCTGCTGACAAAGAGCTATATATAAAAAATTTGTCCGTATATTTTAAAATACTGGGTCAATGATCCGCGCTTTACGACCCCCCCCCCCCCGCTTACCGGAAGTGACGTTTTTGTGGGCGTTCCCTTGGTTGCCGATTCAATCTTGGTTTTTTAAAATGTTTTTGTGGTTTTGTCTGTTACATTTGAATGGGTTTTTTGGTGAAAGTTGATGAATAAATAATAATAATAATAATAATAATGATAATGATAATATGTCCCACAATTCATGGTGGCCTAGAGCAATATTTTGTGAATGTCATGGAAATTACTGTGATGAAAAATACATAAACAGAAAATAATATTGTAATTCAATAATGGTTACAGCTGTACTAGAAAACAAAAAATACCTACTATAGCATTGCGACAGTTTGATACAAAGAATATCAGGATCAAAATTTGAATCATGACAGCACTATTTGTGATTCAAATCAAATGGATCAAACAGTGTGTTTAGAATCATGTGATTGTAATCATCAATCAACACCAAGAGTTCATGCCAGAGGCATCCCGAATTCCTGTACTAGCACTGCAGCCTCGGCCTGGCCTGATGGAAGCTGGCTGCTGCTGGAGCCAGTTTGGCCTGGTGGTACTGCTGCTCAAGCCTAGTTTAGCCTAGCGGTAGCTGCTGCTGCTGAAGCCTGAGTTTAGCTTATCGGTAGCTGCTGCTGCTGAAGCTTGAGTTTGGCCTGGTAACTGGCTGCTGCTGGAGCCAACTTGGCCTGGTGGTACTGCTGCTCAAGCCTAGTTTAGCCTAGCGGTAGCTGCTGCTGCTGAAGCCTGAGTTTAGCTTATCGGTAGCTGCTGCTGCTGCTGAAGCTTGAGTTTGGCCTGGTAGCTGGCTGCTGCTGGAGCCTGAGCCTGGTGAAAGCTGACTGCTGCTGGAGTATGAGCTTGGCCTGGTGGTAGCTAGCTGCTGCTGCCAGGCTTATTATTATTTTTTTTTAAAATAAAACAGTCCCATTTAACCCTATCCCATAACAGCTAGTCTATCACCTCTGCACCAGGGTTGAAGTGAGATCCGCAATATCTCCATGACAGTCCATACAGTTTTACAAGCTCATCTCCTCACGCAGGGCTCTGTGGATGGTGATATTCAGGTTGAACTGAAGGAGCCGCTTGTAAAGATGCAATGCATAGGCCCAATACCACAGTGATCACCAAAACACAGCAGAGCTATCAGACTGTATTTTAGTTGGATAATTTTATTTTGAATGTGACTGAAAAATTCTATTTCTAAACTCATTCTGGCAACACTGGTTACAGGTCGATTATGAACAGGAAATGTAGTTCACAGTTTGTGTCAAGCAAAACAGGCCGACAGTGTAAATTATAGATGGAAATACACTTTAAAGAGATTCTCTTGCTTGATGTTAAAATGTATCATCCCAAGTTAACTTGGGATGATACATTTTAACATCAAGGGTTATGAAAATATTTAGCTCTTGAATCACATCCCCAGACATGCATGGTCAGATCTGCTACTGACGCTGATCCGCTACTGACACTGACTTTCTTTGGTCAACATAAAATTATATTATTGTACATCGATATTATGTTGGCACGATACATCTACAACATCAACATCCAACAATTAACGATTAACATTATGACTTTTAACGTTTCGGTCATCATTCTATATCAGAGTGAAAGACGTGTGGATGAGGTTCGATTTTAATTAGGCCTACTTATCACCACAACTTAAAACCAACAAAATCTCAATGTCAGAATTATGTGCTTGTTAATATTAAACGATTAACAGACGATAGAAAAAGGTCACCATAAATGTTATTATGTCAAAATTGGCATCAGACATTATTATGATGTTGTATATTAGTTAGCTACTTAACCCTAACTTAAAACCAACAAAATATCGTCAAACAAACAATGTTAGAATATTACATTGTTTCGATGTTATCATTATGACGTTAAAGTTGAAGTTTTCTATGCCAGACTGATGTTAGTTTTAGATGTTTGCAAGACATTGGATTTTAGTTACTTATCGCCACAACTTAAAAGCGACAAAATTTTAATGTCAAAGGATGTCAGAATATCACGTTCTGTAAACGTTTAAATTATGGTGTTGAAAAGACGTTGGGTTTTGGTCACCATAAATGTCAGAATAATATGTCAAAATGACATTGGCATCAGACATTTGTCTGACGTTAGATATTAGTTATGTAACACCCAAACTTAAAACCAACCAAATTTCAACGTCATTAGACGTCTATATCTTATGTCAAACTAACGTTCTTGATAGATGTTGTCCAGACGTTAGAATTTAGTCATCAAAAAGGTCATTATTCAACGTCAAAGTTTTGTTAGTACAGGACGTCTGACACACGTTGGGTTTTGGTTGCCTAACACCACAACATAAAAACAACAAAATATTAACGTCACTTGACGTCAATATTCCTATGTCAAAAGATGTTGAAAGTAGACGTTAAATGGACGTTGGTTTTTGGTCACATAAATGTCAGAGTCATATGTCAAAATGACGTTGGCACCAGACATTGGTCCGACGTTGGATATCAGTTATGTAACACCCAAACTTTAAACCAACCAAATTTCAACGTCATTAGACGTCTATATCTTATGTCAAACTAACGTTGTTGATAGATGTTGTCCAGACGTTAGAATTTAGTCATCAAAAAGGTCATTATTAAAGGTATAAAGGTCACGTTAAATGGACGTTGGTTTTTGGTCACCTGATGTCATGACTTGAATCCAACCAAAGACCAACGTCTATTGACGTCCGGTGCCAGCTGGGTGCCGTCCTGTCTGCCCGCCGCATTTGAAAACCGTCCAGGTTAGCATCCGTGTCCAGGGTCTGCGCATATATATATGTATATATATATGTATACATATATGTATATATATGTATATATGTATATATATGTATATATATATGTTATTTTTATTATTATTTTGCAAAAACCAGTCAGACACATATTAAAGAATTTTGTATGTCTTGATATGTGATTGGAGCAGACCTTTAAAAATCTACCCATCAAAAGACTGGGAGCATATCTGGTTCAGTCAAAATTATATTGATTACATGGAAACATGAACTTAGTATAATTGTCAAATATAAATGTCATGCTTGGCAGTTGTACATTTGGCAATGAATATGTCCATATTCACTACTCATCTTTTTTCCAGGGGCTTCTGGAGTGACTTGCCTACCTGGATCCATACCAAGAGGAACTTATCCACACAACAATACTCCATCAACATCATTTTTAGCCATGCTGATGTGCAGTAAATCACAGAATGCACAATAATCAGAGACTCTATTAATTATTATTAAAAAAAGAATATAAAGACTAAGTGCAGCTGGACTACATACATCACTCACACTGCATCTTCAGTGTCTTAGAGCATTTTAGTTGAAGAAGTCCTCTTCTCAAATAATGAAGCTACTGAAACGAGGCTGGCTGCTGTGGTTGCTGAAGCTCAGTGTTGTTCTGGGGTCACTATGGATGCTACTCAGTTTCACCAAAACAAGCTGGAATCCTACCTTCAGTCTCAGCTACAGCCGGTTGGAGTACACCGACTTTGATGGGGATCCAGAGAAAATGTGCGACTGTTCAGAAATCCTGCGGGGAGAGAGGGAGGCATTGGAGCAGGCCAAATTACTGACCATCACTAAAACATTCAAGGACAGCACTCGGATCCCTGACGAGTATTACATCAATGCAACAAAAGACTGCAGGTGTGTTGCTTTAAACTACAAGTTGCACTAATAATGTTTCTCTAAGCCATTTTTTAAATGTACTAAATTTAACATACATTCTTTGGAAGCATGCACTACATTCCCTATGTTATTTGTTCAATGTTGTGTATTTACAGGAAATTCCAATTAAGCAGGAAATACTTAACATTCCCTCTAAGTCAGGAAGAAGAGGACTTCCCTCTGGCTTATTCTATTGTTGTGCATCATAAGGTATTTCTAAAGCCTGAACTGACCTTTAAATACACTGTAATAACAACGGGGTAGTAGTCTAAACAATTCACTTTAATCATTGTTTAAAGGGGCATTCCACCGATTTTACACATAAAGGTCTGTTTAAATGTAACAAGGAGTAAGTCTGTGGAAACATCTGTGTAATGTCTTCTGTTCCTCTGGAGGAAGCTTTCCAAAGTTTGAAAAAAAATATTCCCTGATGTAGTAATCAGATTATCTCAGTTTGGCCTCCAGATTTATTTATCAGAAAGCATGTGTTTCAATTTGATAAATGAATTTGATAAAAGCATTTTGGAGGCAGGCGGTCTAATAAACTTTGCATCATGGTCAAGTCAGGATATCTCAGTTTCTGCTGCTTCAATTTTTAAATTTCTCCTTTTAGTCCTCTAGTTTTATGGAAGAGCAATATTGAATTGCTGGAGGGCTCCTTTAAATATACCAAAAATAAAGATGCAACACATACAGAAAGGATTTAATTTATTGTGTTTTCATATTCTCTAGGTGCAGAACTTTGAGCGACTGCTTCGAGCCATCTATGCACCTCAAAATATTTATTGTGTCCATGTGGACAAAAAATCTGACATCTCAGTCTTCTCTGCCATCATGGCCATTACTTCCTGTTTCCCGAATGTCTTCATGGTCAGCAAGTCTGTGAGCGTGGTCTATGCTGCCTGGCCACGAGTCCAGGCTGACCTTAACTGTATGGCTGATCTTTATAACGCCAGCACAACATGGAAATACTTCATCAACCTTTGTGGTCAGGATTTCCCTCTGAAAACCAACTTGGAGATTGTACGAATGTTGCGTTCATTGAGGGGCGGTAACAGCTTGGAGTCGGAACAAATAGGAGGAAAGAAATGGAGGGTGACAAATTCTTACCAGATAGTTGATGGACAAATCCAGGTACTTCTTTTGGAGATTTTTATAATTTGCTAAATTTGCACGGTAATTTTGTCATTGCAAAAACCTTGTTTTGAGATTGATATTAATGTCTGTCACCATCATATTAATTAATTTTTTTCAACTGTCTCAGGCAGTAGGAAAGGTGAAGGAACCATCTCCATTCAACCTGCCTATTATGTCTGGAAATGCCTACATTGTGGTTAACAGAGGCTACGTCCGCAGCGTGTTGGAGGACAACCGATTACAGGCTCTAATCGAGTGGGCCAAAGATACCTGGAGTCCTGATGAGTTCCTCTGGGCAACTATTCAACGAATCCCTGGTGTTCCTGGATCAACTTGGCCCAACTCCAAATATGACATGACAGACATCAATGCTATTGCACGGCTGGTGAAGTGGTCGTGGCATGAGGGGTCAGAGGGGTCACTGGAGGCAGTGTACCCAGAGTGTCACGGCAACCATGTCAGGGCAATATGTGTGTATGGTGCTGGAGATCTACAGTGGCTGCTTAAGCAACATCACCTCTTTGCCAATAAGTTTGACACAGACACAGATCCCATTGCTGTCTACTGCTTGGAGAAGTTTCTAAGAGAAAAGGCACTGGCTGAGTTACATTAGATGAATGATTTATCTGCTTAAAATGCATAAAATAATTTAAATGTTTCTATGTATGCAGTATCTTACTGTTATGCATATTTGCAGTGTAGTAAAAGCCTATTGCTGCTAATCCAGCAGTATATCGTGTTATTTCATTGCTGTTTATCAGTTAGTCCAGGGAAAGCATGCAGCAAAACACACTGCAGTGTGCAGAAGAACTGTGAAGATATTCAACCCCAAACATAAAGCCAAAAACGCAGGAATGACTTCAAAACATCACTGTCAGTCACACGAACCATAATAAAAAAATCCACAATTGGTAGTGTGCAACATGTGCATCCTGGTGTGGGGTCATAAAAAATATCATCCTGATCATAGCGGATGCATGCAGGTGAGTGAAATTAAAAATGACCGAGTGCAGCCTCTCTTATCATCCAAGCAGAGTGGCTTGAGACCTGCATGCTGAAGGGTGCACAGGTGCAGGCAAGTGAAACTAGCACCTGTTAAAAGATTTGGGCAGAGAAACACACATACTGTCATATGTCATATCAAACGCTAAACAATTACCTTTGCACTACTGCTTCCGGGCATCCAAGCACTTCTTTACTATTCAGGACAGCTGTCTGGAGGGTTCCACCAGATGAGATTATGTAGGTTGTTGGAAATGTATGTCAAGTTTATGTTTGCGAGCTTTGTTGTTGTCTTTTTAGATGTATTTAAAGTAAATTGATTAATTGATGTTATGTGTATATTTGTAGAAAGTGAAGATACATGCTTCTCACTAGACAGGAAGGGAGTGAAAAACTCATCTGTAACTAGAAACTAAAGCTGTCAGACAAATGTGGGGAGAAAAAGTACAATATTGGCATTAAGATTAAGTTTGTAGCATTGAGTAGCATAAAATTGAAATACTCAAGTAAAGTACAAGTACTTAAGTACAGTACTTGAGTAAATGTACTGAGTTAAATTCACTCCACTGCACTAATATCTCCCTGCTGGTTCAATTGAAAATGGTTTTATTAATTGCACATTATCAGGCTCAGCACCACTGCTCTTTTTTCTTCTCTAATAAGCAGTTTTCTTTGTTGCCTTTACATTCAAATGTGTTTTGAACAAATGGCATCCCATCTGTTGATGATAACTATGTAATGTTCATCTACTGTAGAGCCAAACTCTTTATTCAGTGTCTCAATATTATTCTACATCCTGTTTTTTCCCCGTCAGACTGATCCATAAACTCTTTCCTTTATTCAAAAATGATATTGTCTGGTAACAGACCCAGAACTCATAAATTAATTTAATTTAATCAGCTGTAACTGAAACAATTGATCTAGGAGAGTAGTGACCTCCTCCCAAAGGTGCCTGTTTTTCCCCATTGAAATGTAACATTTACAAGAGTACCAGCTTATTTCTCACATCTCCAGCAGGTGTCACTATTCCTCAAGTTTTAGTTTAGCCAATTAACTCGAGGTCAAGTTGCTATAAATTAAGAATGTGCTTCACATTTTCCAAGAGCCAACTAATTTTTTCCATCTTTCTTCTGCAATGTTTTCAAACACTGTCTCCCAACTTTGTCTCAAACCTTCCAATCATAGTTGTAGTTGTACATCCCTGGTAATAGAGGCTTTAGGGTCAGATATGGACTATCTTTTAGGTGAGTGCTCGTTCAAGTTTCTTGGACAAAACACAATATTGGGCCCTTAAACCCCTGATACCAAAATTGTTGAGGCCCCAGATCTGGTCTACACCAGACACGTCCCTGTGGAATGATGGCACTTAGGCGGTTCACTCCTGTTTGCCAGGAGCAGGCCATAGTATACACAAAACAACACTGAGACTCTTATTTCAAACATGCTACTATCTCTACCTTCATGTGCAATACTGATTCCTGACTTTCATACTTTGTTTTTATATTATATTTCTTATATTATTTTTTGCTTTTGTACTGTTTTTATTCTATATCCTGTGATGTTACACCAAATAGAGTTGCACTCTTATTTTTGTTGTATGCTGAGTTTACAATGACAATAAAGGAGTTCTGCATTCTGTATTCTGTAATATGGCCACATGTCAGCCAAGAATAAATAAACCAGAACTGGCCCAGAAAATGTATGATCTAAAACATTATTTCAATGTTAATATATTTATACATTCTATTTTTTTTAAAACATACACAATGTTAGTTATACTTTTCCAATTACTGCCTGACTGACCAATTGCGTATGAATTCTGAAATATAAACAGATAATCTAAAAAATATATATCTAGAGATATTTAGGCATGTAGTGGGGTTCTACTTTAAACTCCTCAAAAACAAAAACAAAACGATGGCGTAGTCGAAAAATGATATAGGGAAAATACCTTTTAATTACACCACCCTCCACAATGCAGCAGTGGAAATATTTACACAAGTGAAAATAACAAACAAACTGTACAATATCTACATAAGGTGAAGATTGAATTCTGCAGCAATCCAATAACTTCAAAGAAACAAAACAAAAGTTGAGCAAACCAGTTAAACTTCTCTGTCTCAGATGTTCCCTTCCCTGTGAACACCATAGCAAGACTGACTCTAAATGGCCCTCTTTTAAACCAAAAAGCCCCTCCCCTGGGCGTATCCACTTTTACAGAATTAATCAATTTAATGATATTAATGGGCAGAGGAAACATCTACAGGCTGTTTAAACATGAGTGTGCTTCACACACTCATTTTACCCTGTCATCTAAACATTTCCCCATAAACAAAACAAGTGATTTGGCCACACAATCACCATGAAAATAATAAAACATTTTTATTAATGGTCACATGACCCTGGAGACGCGCGTCCCACTCTTTTTAAGGGCGGAAATGGTTTCGCCTCCGTTTTGCCTGCATGGCCGAGGACAAGGTGAGTGTGAAGCGTTTCATCCATTTGTGAGAGAGTTCGGTAAAGTTCGAATCTGAATCTAAAAATTCAAATTTTTAGATTTTGTTACAATATTTTGTTATAAAATGCAATGACAACATAAGATTACAATGAATGGATACATACTCTGATGTGCGGCTTATTCCGGTCATTCAAAGTACAGTGAACATGATATAATCATCCATTGTTACTATATTGTTCAATATAAGCACAAAAAGCAAATAAAACAACGCAACTTTTCTTGCACATAATTGCCATTCTTCCCTAATTATTTTAGCTTTGGCCATTTTAGAGGAGTGTGTGTTGTGAGTGGGGCTTATTTCATTTACTTTGTCCCTGATTGTAATCAATGTGTTTGTATCCTCCGCGGGTGATTGTCTGGTGTGGTTTATTTCATTTATTTCGCTCCTGAATTACTTTTGTTTTGCCCTGTGTGTGTGTGTGTGTGTGTGTGTGTGTGTGTGTGTGTGTGTGTGTGTGTGTGTGTGTGTGTGTGTGTGTGTGTGTGTGTGTGTGTGTGTGTGTGTGTGTGTGTGTGTGTGTGTGTGTGTGTGTGTGTGTGTGTGTGTGTGTGAAAAATAGAACAAGAGAGTTATGTTGGTAGAGTTACTATGCAACGTAAACATGCAAATCTTTTAATTGAGGGGTCACAGGCAAGGCTACCTGGCGACACTGGTGAGCCAGGTATTGTCTTGCTGTATCACCATGATCTTGGTATGTGAAGAGTAAACTCAATCGCATAAGTGGTTGTGATGACATCAAATTCAGTCTACAAATCAACATGATGTTGAGTTAAGGGGGTGAACTGAATGATTTTGATCATATTTACTGATGTAAAGTGAGAGCTCTTGCAGTTTGGCTCTGCAGATTTGCTATTAGTGATTCCCAGAGCAGTGAGCGAGAGTCAGGTTCCGTCTAGTTCTGATTAATCGCCATAATCCATCAACTGCAGCTGCAATAAATGTATTAAATTTATCGTTTCCCTCCACATACATGTGGTGCCCTTTTGTTTATTTATTTTGCCTCTGCCCCTCAAAACATCCTGAGTCTGCCACTGTCAACAACAGTATCCTGGTATAATGATACCTTGGCAAACTGCGTGTCTAGTGTAAAGACTAACATTATTATACAGCATGAACCTTGTTCTATGGTTGCATTTGATATCAAATACTGTAAGACTTTTACTCTGACTATTCATATGGGTGGTTTTCACTTTAAACAAAGTAATAACCTATTTTATCACCATATCTTTACTTTTACTCAAGTAGGACTTTTGCAACTTTTTAAATCACTGCTTGCCAGTTGCAAATCTTTGTACCCCAAATAAAACAAATATTAAAAATGACTTGAAAATTGAACACATTTTAAGGAATAAACAAAAAGAATTAGATTTTTTACTCTTACTGAATATTTTACTTTGGAAAAGTCAAATTTCTTCTTTTAATCCACTCAAAAATGTGTTTTTCTTCTTGCTCTACAGTTGAAATAAATTATTGCAGAATAATGTATTTGTAGAGTTTGACACTAGAAAGCTGTTTTCACATTACAAGTTTGATGCAAACTTCCAATGCAATTGAAAATATTTGGATATTCATAAATTCTGGAATTTTTTATTTAATTTTTTTAATGTGATAATTATTCTTATTTTTATTATTATTTTGCAAAAACCAGTCAGACACATATTAAAGAATTTTGTATGTCTTTATGTGATTGGAGCAGACCTTTAAAAATCTACACATTAAAAGACTGGGAGCATCTCTGGTTCAGTCAAAATTATATTGATTACATGGAAACATGAACTTAGTATAATTGTCAAATATAAATGTCATGCTTGGCAGTTGTACATTTGGCAATGAATATGTCCATATTCACTACTCATCTTTTTTCCAGGGGCTTCTGGAGTGACTTGCCTACCTGGATCCATACCAAGAGGAACTTATCCACACAACAATACTCCATCAACATCATTTTTAGCCATGCTGATGTGCAGTAAATCACAGAATGCACAATAATCAGAGACTCTATTAATTATTATTAAAAAAAGAATATAAAGACTAAGTGCAGCTTGACTACATACATCACTCACACTGCATCTTCAGTGTCTTAGAGCATCTTAGTTGAAGAAGTCCTCTTCTCAAATAATGAAGCTACTGAAACGAGGCTGGCTGCTGTGGTTGCTGAAGCTCAATGTTGTTCTGGGGTCACTATGGATGCTACTCAGTTTCACCAAAACAAGCTGGAATCCTACCTTCAGTCTCAGCTACAGCCGGTTGGAGTACACCGACCTTGATGGGGATCCAGAGAAAATGTGTGACTGTTCAGGAATCCTGCAGGGAGAGAGGGAGGCATTGGAGCAGGCCAAATTACTGAACATCATTAAGACATTCAAGGACAGCACTCGGATCCCTGACGAGTATTACATCAATGCAACAAAAGACTGCAGGTGTGTTGCTTTAAACTACAAGTTGCACTAATAATGTTTCTCTAAGCCATTTTTTAAATGTGCTAAATTTAACATACATTCTTTGGAAGCATGCACTACATTCCCTATGTTATTTGTTCAATGTTGTGTATTTACAGGAAATTCCAATTAAGCAGGAAATACTTAACATTCCCTCTAAGTCAGGAAGAAGAGGACTTCCCTCTGGCTTATTCTATTGTTGTGCATCATAAGGTATTTCTAAAGCCTGAATTGACCTTTAAATACACTGTAATAACAATGGGGTAGTAGTCTAAACAATTCATTTTAATAATTGTTTAAAGGGGCACTCCACCGATTTTATACATGAAATTGAATTTAAATGACACAAGGAGGCTGTTCAGACCTGATTGAGACTTATATGAAGAAGTAATTAAAGAAAAAAAAAGACGGAGTTGATGTAGTCCTTATGCAATGTGCCTGATGGACGTTTTATCATGGGCAAGGCTGCATGGTGATATAGTCGGCAAGCCAGGTTCTGTCTTGGCAAATGTCATACATAAAGGTAATTTTTTTTGTCAAAAACCGCATCTCCCAGTGATGTATCGGCTTATTTGCACATGGAGCCGTGGATCTGAGATCACTAAAGACACATGTTGAGATGCATGTTAATGCCAGGTATGAACTGATGGACTTCAAGAAGTCAGTCTGTGAAAACATCTGTATAATGTCTTCTGTGCCTTTGGAGGGAGCTTTCCAAAGTTCTAAGAAATAACCCTGATGTAGTTATAAGATTATCTCGGCAAAGTAGAGATGTGAATTGGTGGCAGGGGTTTTAATGAAGGTTGCATTTTTGGAAGTGTAGGATCTAGTGTTTTTGGAACTTGCCCCTCAGGACAAAAAGTCAGGATATCTTGGCCTCTGCTACTTGAGTTTTTTTTTTTTTTTTTTAAAAACAATTTCCAGTTCTGTCTCTTGAGAGTCCTCCAACTTTATGGAACAGCAACTGTAAGATTATAATTTTAGCTCAAAAATATTTACTATTAATATGGTGCTAATAAAGGTTATCAAGCAACCTGCTAATTATTCGTCCACCAAGATAACAGCCTAGTCTACTCGATAATACCAATAACTACTCTTGTGTACAGTAAAAAAAATAAATAAAATCCCTTATTAATCCATGATTAATGGTTATGAGTGGCAACTCAGAAGCATTATATACATCCATGTATTGATAGATTGACATCTTTAAACAGGCACAATGAATCTAAACAGAATTAAAATCATCACACTGTTTGTTCAGTGGTTGTTCCTTATCTTGGATGAGGAGGACTGTAGTGTAAGTTAACAGACAGGCATGCAGATTTAGCATCTACACAGGCCATGGCACACTGGGGTCCGCGGACCTGTGGTCCTGTGAGAGCAGTTCAAACTATTTTATGAACTCTGGGCCATGTCTGAGGATGTGGAATTGGTGATAGTTTATCACGTAGGTTCGGTGCTCTATCCTGGCAATAAACCGTCATTGTTGATGTTGCCATTTGGCCTTTGATTCTTTGATGTCCTCGACGATGTCCTGGTGTGTTTGGAGTTGTTTTATGACTCTCAGGGGAATGTCCTGAAGACACCGGGCTGAGTGAGAGGATGCCCTTATAAATGGTTGAAATAAAAGCAAATACATGCAACAATAAGTATATGCAACATATACAAAAATAATTGAATTCATTGTTTTTTTCATATACTCTAGGTGCAGAACTTTGAGCAACTGCTTCGAGCCATCTATGCACCTCAAAATATTTATTGTGTCCATGTGGACAAAAAATCCGACATCTCCGTCTTCTCTGCCATCATGGGCATTACTTCCTGTTTCCCGAATGTCTTCATGGTCAGCAAGCCTGTGAGCGTGGTCTATGCTGCCTGGCCACGAGTCCAGGCTGACCTTAACTGTATGGCTGATCTTTATAACGCCAGCACAACATGGAAATACTTCATCAACCTTTGTGGTCAGGATTTCCCACTGAAAACCAACTTGGAGATTGTACGAATGTTGCGTTCATTGAGGGGCGGTAACAGCTTGGAGTCGGAACAAATGCCTGAAAGAAAGAAACGGAGGGTGACAAATGCTCACCAGATAGTTGATGGAAAAATCCAGGTACTTCTTTTGGAGATTCTTATAATTTGCTAAATTTGCACAGTAATTTTGTCATTGCAAAAACCTTGTTTTGAGATTGATATTAATGTCTGTCACCATCATATTAATATATTTTTTTTCAACTGTCTCAGGCAGTAGGAAAGGTGAAGGACCCACCTCCATTCAACCTGCCTATTCTGTCTGGAAATGCCTACATTGTGGTTAACAGAGGCTATGTCCGCAGTGTGTTGGAGGACAACCGAATACAGACACTAATCGAGTGGGCCAAAGATACCTGGAGTCCTGATGAGTTCCTCTGGGCAACTATTCAACGAATCCCTGGTGTTCCTGGATCAACATGGCCTCACCCCAAATATGACACGTCAGACATGCATGCAGCTGCACGACTGGTGAAGTGGCAGGGGCAGGAGGGGGTGAATGGTTCACTGAATGTAGCATACCCAGAGTGTCAAGGCAACCATGTCAGGTCAATATGTGTGTATGGTGCTGGAGATCTACAGTGGCTGCTTAAGCAACATCACCTCTTTGCCAATAAGTTTGACACAGAGACAGATCCCATTGCTGTCTACTGCTTGGAGAAGTTTCTAAGAGAAAAGACACTGGCTGAGTTACAGTGGATGTATTTTTTTATGGATGTAACAGATAATTAAATGGCATGATCAACAGATATTCGTCAGAAACTATTGGAATTGAAGCTGCAAATATTTACTTCAATTTTGTGGTCGACTGAGGGGAAATTAAAGTTAAAATGGCATGATCAGCAGAAGTTAAGCAGAAACCAGTTGGAAGATTCCTGGAAATGTATTTAAGAAATTATGAGTTATTTATTAACTGCTTATTGGAAAATAGAAGACATTATAATCAAATAATGTTCTGTGTTACATTCTAGGTAATTATTGTGGTAATTTGTTGGGAATATCAAAGAAATGTCAAATATGTTGATGGATATTTACCACCTTGAGCATACCCTGCTATATTGTATAGTTAACTCTAAAGGGAACAATAATGTGCAAAATTATCATCATCTTGAAGAAGACTTGAAACCAGTGATTGACACCATAAACTCATTAGCAAAATGTTCACTGAGGAAATAAATTAAGTGTGAAGTAAGGTCATTTTCTCATAAGCTTACATACAATTGGATTTATGTGTGCAACCAATGGAGTAGCCCCCTGCTGGCCACAAGACCTGGAATTTCTGTTCACTTATAGTGTCTTTTTATTCAAGATGCTGGGTGGTTGGTTCAGCTGCGCCACCCACGTCAAGATAATTACATGATCGCAGTGACATTTCAGTGGCTCTGTGAATTAAAAGACAAAAACTACATGGATGAATTGGACGCATTGGGTGGGAAATATGTTCCAGTGTCTGGTATGTTTATGCTGTATGCCACAGACACTACAGCTGTAAACAAATGTCTACTTTTGGAGTTTCACTCATGGTCTTGACTACTCCCAGGGTGAGTATAACAAGTCCTATTGCTGCTAATCCAGCTGTACATCAGGTTATTTCATAGCTGTCCATCAGTCAGTAAATTACATCAATATACTAAAAAGCCCAGAAAAAAAGTCCTTGAAGCATTTTTCATGTGAAAACAGCATTATATAGCATACCAGGTTTAGTTTTTGGATGTGCTTATGTGCAAACTATGGAGAACCTGCAGTAAAACTCGAAGTTGTTTCTACTGGTCAAATAACAACTTTGGAGAAGATATTTGACCCCAAATCTAAAGCCAAACATACAGAGCATTAACTTCAAAGCAGCAATGTCAATTTGAGTGGGCCAAAATGACTCTCCTATCACAGTCCCAATGAAACCTGACATAGCTGGAAAAGTTGCTTAAAGAAGAACAGGTAGATGTGAAGTATCCAAATGTGTAGCTGAGTTTGAAGATGTGTGTGGTCACAGTCATGGATCACAACATGAACCATGCCTGGTGTTATCCCATCGCAAGATGGTCTCTAGTTTATAATTAATTTGCATTTACTATTTTTTGGTCACTAAAAAGGGGTCCAAAAAAAGGATTAATTCATTCTCTTCGATTCAATGTTAAAAAAAAAAACTTAAGGCAGTGAAGTTGGTCAACTGAAGTCAACTTTTAATTATTATGCAGTGTGCAACATATACATTGTTGTGTATGGTATATATTTTGGTGCAGGGGAACACATATTTAATGAGGTAAAACATTTGACATATTTTAGAACAAATGAATTCCTTGCAAGCAACAAAGAAATGTGTACAAATATAAGAAAAAGCTACTAAAAGTAGACACAGCCCAACCTGCACAGTGGGGAGTCTTTATACTGTACCTCTCAAACATCAGGCAACATATATAGTATCTTCATCACTTCCTAACAGTCTCTCTCTCTCTTTCTCTCTCTCTCTCACACACACACACGCACACACTCCTAATAACCATCACAAAAATGACCAATTTTGGGCGAGTAATCGTTCCAGTTCGGAGCAATCTCAAACGGTAGCAACTGAGAGCATGCAACACATTACTGCAGCTACAGATAACTGCTATTTTGCTACCTTCTTTATGATATGATGTTTCACAGTGATATACAGTGTTAGTAGAACAGCCTACAGACAGCCTTTTAAAGATTGTATGAGATTTTTGAATGAGACGGTGACATGATGTAAAAGGAGCCGCCTTCAACATTGTAAACATTTCAAAAACCAGCTGAGACATTCTGTTTCATGCCATTACAAACTGACGAGGTTACAGTACAGTACAATAACTATTTCGGGTGTGGATCAAATTCAGGTAAACATTGACTCCCTCAAATTAAATAATGTAACCATTTATAACACAGTCTATTGACAGAGTTAAGGTGTAGTAACATCCCTTGTGGGCTATGATACGACTTCTGTTGGCATGTATTTGGTTATAAGGTCAAAGAGTCACAAGCCTGTGGCTTCAGAGAGTCCATACTTACCATGGGTTACAAAAGGTACATATGGCAACTGACAGGGTGGATTAATACATGAATGTAACAAAGTCAGTTAGTAATTCCTCCAATGTGAATTACGTAAAAAAAAAAAAAAAAAAGTATTGTTCAACTTAAAAATTAAGTCAAAGAAATCAAATGATACCATTCAGAATGGGGAACACAATCAAGTGCTGTATAACATACGGTAGTAAAGGATAAAGCATCTTCCCTTCAGCACAGTGACAGTCTCCGTACTGTAAATACAGTATTATGTTCAGCACCCTCATGTTGGTACTTTCCTCAATGAACAAGCAACTGCCTGATGTTTTGTACAACAGCATCTTCCACTCTTATCCATTTCCAGTTGTTGGTGTAACAACTATGTGCCGTACACGTCATGCTACAGGCTGGCTTATATTCAGGTATGCCGAGTACAGCAAAATGCTGTAAGGGGAGGAGATTGGCAGCAGTCAGGTATCTTGTGAGTGTCAAACGACGGAGCTCCCCGTCTTGTCGGCTCTGAGTGGGAGAGAAGACAAAGAGAGGGAATTGTTGTCAGATTTTAAAGTAAATGACAGTCATCAAGTGAAAACGTGCAGATGCAGACACAGTTGCAGATGATTTTAGGACATGAAATGTGCCTACTGACATTCCAACTATACAACACGTTTTTCTGTAACTGCAACCTGACAAAATCAGCATTTGTTTGATGTTTCAGTCTGTACCACAGTCATTGTTAGTCATGGACAGCATTGCCACTGTTTTTGCACAGCAGTTATGTGTAAACCACTTCTTGATCTCTGCAGTGTCAGCATGCAGTTTATTGTCAATACTCAGCTCTCATTTCTGCCTTTGTCTCTGTTAAGATCACTCACAGAGAGGAAACTATAACCCACTACTTACTTAGCTGCCGTGTCTTGCAATTCTGTATCCAGTCTGGTTTAGCATTGGGTCAGAAGGCAAAGAGCAAAAGTTAGTGAGGGAGGTAAAAAAGTGAAGTGGGGGTGACCATATTGTCAGTACACATGCAGTTGCTGGGGATTAGTAGCCTGTATCCACATTGCCAAAGGATGGTGAATGGGAGGGAAGGAAAACAAGCATCTCTGAAGTGGGAGTGCTCAAGGTCAAAGGAGTAAGGCACAGATGCACTGCAATGCATAGGGTGAAATCATATTCTGACAATAAAACATTCAGAAGAGTCAATATTTTAGCCATAACCACTCAGCTAAACACCTTTTTTTATAAGCACTGGGTCGATGCCAATATTAAGTTTTCAGACATGGTACATGCTCAGTGGCACAACGCATCTAACATGGCCCCTTAGATAATGGAGAGGGTTAAAGCTTTTATATTTCCACAGATTCATCTCCACTCTATTTCCACTAAAGCATCAGCGAGTATGTAATTGTGCTGCTAAGAGACCCTTTTTCCCTTTTACACTGTAAATTTGGATAGAAATGGCTAAATAGGAAGCAAATATACATAAAATGGCATGTATCATATTCGACTTTATATTCTAAGTTCTCACCAGATAAACAACATCATTGGTCAGTGGATGTAGGGAGTTTACATTTTCCTGATGAGCGACCAATAGTCATGTACATGGCCGAAGAGGTCTGACTGATGTCTCTTACGCTCATTTCATGTACTATATAGCTTTGCTATTAAACTTGTGTCCTGAAGTGAACGTGTATGTAACATTGTGACCCTACCCTCTCACTGAAGTTACATAGTCCAGAAACAAGTGACAGGGGGGCAGAGTGGCTGTGACAGAGACACCATTCACCCTATTACAAGACACTGTAATGTTGTTTAACCTACGCTCATTACGGGCTCCCACACATCTCTCCGGAAGACTCTGTTAGCCAGCTGCAGTTTAAATGCTGTACCTCATATTCTTTTACACTGTGGGAATATTTTGCTGCCAACTATGAGAAAGTCCACTGAAACTCCTTGCAACTGTTCAATTTGGAGAAAACCGGTGTTTTTCCATTTTGAGTCTGTCAAACTTTGCATTATACTTAAATTTCAAAGTAGCAAATGATCAGACCAGCCGAGTTTTGGGAGTGACTGCATTTGTATCTGGTTGTTCATGCAAGCTACCTCAGGGCGTTCATTTAGTGGGTTTCCACTAAAATGTCACATATGAGAGATGAAATGAACCAGTTTACAGGGACGGCCACATCACAGACTGAAGTAAGAAAATCGATATCGGGCTCGTTTTGTGTTGGGTAAGGAGACAGCCAAAGGTCAGTCAAAGGTTAGTCCCAGCATGAGGAAGTTCACAGCAGCTTTAAAGGATTTTTCCGGGAAGAGTCTATACAACCAACTGATCAACACAGGCAGATTAGGTGAGTTACCTCATGCAAGCAAATTTGTGTATACCCCTCTCCTCGTCATACCTTAGGGCACAGTGAGAGATGTAATATGAGCATGTCTAATTTAGGCACTAGAATAATTTGCACTGTGATTCTTCCGAAGACATTCAGTGTGTATTTCTTGACTAATCTGCTTAAAAACACATTTGGCTCGATGACATGATTGCATCAGAAACTACAGTATTTGTCATGTTTAAATAAAACACACACCCATGTACACAACATTTACATAAATATGAACAGCTGCTGGAAACAGAAGACTCTATTCATTTTAGCTTCAACAGACATGACAAACAGGTTTTTTACTTTCAAGGGGAAAAACTGCATTTGCAAAAAAACAAATTCTAGTGGAGGAGGGGGGGGGGAGTAAATTAATGTGGTAACACAAGTTGCTCTATGCTGACAATAATGGCAGACTGTATTCATTTGATTATTTTGAAAGCTTACAATATCACTCAGTGGTAAAAAAAAACAACCTGATATCCAAAGGGCAAAATGTCCCTGTGCAGGTAGTATTGTTTCCACCTTGCGTGGCAACCTGAAAGTGAAGTGCAGATTCCTATATTAAATGTTAATACAGGCTGACTCACTTTACAATGCTGGGTGGAATATGGACATACTCCATTGGGATGATTTCTCCCAGCTCCTGCAGACTATTCACATACTTGATCTTGCTGCTGAACTTGGAGCTGTAGAAAACAGAAATCACAAAGGTATGTCTCAGTAATGTGCTGATTCAAGTGAAAATAGTTAGGTGTTTCGGGATTTTTGGTGGTGTCAAGTGCTGATAGATCAGTAAGTACGCTCGTAGAAGGGGATAGTGAAATACTGTATCCTGGGAAATGTGCCAGTGTTCCTATGTTCTGGCAGCATGGATTTAATTACTGTTAGAATTAAGAGTGTCATTTCTGAAATTGGTATAATGTAATGTATAGTGTAATGTTGAGTCTCATATAAATGTGAAGTACAACAGTGAGACCTTATGAAGGGTCTGGTGATTCCCAGCAAAGTCCGTATGAACCAGGAGGGATGGACAATGATGAACATCTTCAGGTTTTTCTTTAGTCTGTGGGACAAGAGGAGAGGCACACATGGTGTGAGAAGAATATTAAGAGCTTAATTACTAACTATGACCTATTCATTTATTATCAAGTAGATATTATCAACTATAACTGCTGGCAGATATAAAGTACACTTTAGAGTAGGAGTAGACGTGACAGGCACAGCTTGTTGTTCTTTTCACAGTAAGGCTGTTTACTGCTCTATTAAATAGGGAGTGGGAAATGGTTGAATAAAGTGTTTTGTATTTATATATATATATATATATATATACACACACACACACACAGTATATATATATACATACATATATATATTAGTACATAACTAAAGTCATAAAGTTCAAAACAAGTTCATCACACACAACTGTTGTGTGAAAAAAGGTTTATGTTTATCCCAGTCAGTTGGTAAAAAACTATGAAAGTATGCCCCCTACTGGCCTACCTATGAACCTGTTTATGAATAGTGATGGGAGAAAAATACAAATAAAATAAACAATTACCAACCAAGGACTGAGTTATATTTCTTGCATCACAGTGAAAACCTACAGATACAAACAAATTATCAAGTAAAACTCTTTAGGGTGAACATGCCTGATTTTAATCATATACATTTTTTTTAAAGTGATATGGTATAAGTAATCTTTCTAAAAATTATTTAATTCATTTTTTAATGGTGAGGGTTAATTTACTTTTCCAATTTAAGGTTTGATCTTTCTTACTATTTAACAAATGTATTTGACATGTTTAACCAATTCTGAAGGGGTAAAACAAAACGATGTAATAAGGGAATTCAGATTGAAGAGTTTAATTAGTTTTTTTTGTTACACCCTACATTAAAAATAGATAGTTGTGTAAAATGCAGCAGTGCTGGAGACAGTGCAGTCGGATCAATGCCAATCACTCACATATTTTCTGGTCATTTATAAAAATTCACACATTATGTGGTCAGGGTGATTCAGACTCTTGAGGAGAGCCTTCTCTACAAGATTCCCAGGGACCCAGGACAGTGGCTGGACATTGTACAAGAAATATACTCCATGGAAAAACTCCCTCATTATCTAGGGACTAAAGCAAAGACCCATGCACAACGCTGGGGAAAATGGACTGCACACAAGAAAAGAAGTGGGTCAGGTGTACAGCTGAATCAAAGGTTGTAAAGAAAGTGCAGTACACCCCCCAACACATCCTTTTATTTGATTTCATAGTTATTTTAACTGTATTTCCTTTTATTTCTTTATTAACAATTCTGTTTTGTTATGGGTATTTGTGTCTACACTGTTTAAAGTAAATGATAAAGATGTTTTGCCAAAAAAAAAAAAGGTGGCATGGGTGGCTTAAATTAGTGGTGGATCATCCATCTTAATCTGTGTTTGTGTTGAATTTACGTAATATTAGACATCACAGCTGCTGTGCACTTGTTCGTGTGAATATTACCTTCTGTCTATCATTTGGTAGCACTTTTTCATCCACGTAAAGCCAGGCATCCTCCTGCGAGGTGTTGCACCGTTCAGGTAAACTATCATGTAATCCTCTGCCACCATTAGTTCCAAGGTACTTATTACATACCTACAGACACACCCACCCCCCCCCCACACACACACACACACACACACACACACAATAGAAAACACTGTGTAAGATAGGCATACAGTATGTTATCACACAAGGAATGTAACAAAAGAAACACAAGCAATGCTCTCGTTAACTAAACAGTATTAGAGTAAGTAAATCTTGTTTCAAGCCTTGCCAGAAGAGTGAGGCTTGCTACTGCAACATATCAATTTCAGAATGACATGTCTCAGTATCATAAATAGGTGTGGTGTTCAGCTTTCCACATGACTTGTTTACATATCGACATATTATTAGCATGTACTGTAGCTTCACTTACAGGAAAAGGTTTTCCATTACATAATTGTAATTTTCACAGTTGCTGTCTGGTAGGAAGCAGGCGGCAAACACGATGATGGCATTCTGTTCAGCATAATAGCCTGAAAACACAAAACATAAAGAGAAAAAAGACACTTACAAACCTGAGCTGGTCCTGTATGAAACTTTTTTCTCAAAACATCTAATCTAATTAGTCATTCTGACCTACTAATTCAAGTTGGCACTATTGTTAACATGGCAGACGCTACTTTGGGTCATGGTTAGGCAAAACTGACAAGACATATATGTCTTCAGTCTTTTGTTGTGAGCTGCAGAGTTTTGGCCGTAGAGATATCTGCCTTCATTTGAATAGAATGGAACCAGATGGCAAGAAGCTTTTGGCTGAACTTTCTTAGCAATACTGAGAAATGCTCAACAGTAACAGAGTGCTTGCCTTTAAAAACTCTACAAAACAAGGGAAAAAACGTCAAGATGCGACTGCATGGAAAGAATCAAATGGGAGGTAATCAGCAGAGAGCAAGTGATCAAAAACTTTGAAACGTAGAGGAAGAACTAGTCGGCATTCATTTTAAGCATTTTATGTTTGCATACCTCCGTGTGAAATGACTCTTTTGTATGGCTCAATGCACTTCATATCAATACGATGCTCCTGCTCTCCAATCACCACGCTCCTCCAAAGCCTGCTGTCCCTGCTCTCCCCTGCTGCTCTGTGTCCTACGATGGCATCACTTGATGCTGCTCCTGCACCCACATCAGACTCCTCTGAGTCCCCTGTTTGTGACACAAAGACAGCGGATAAGAACATTAATATTAACAGGACGACATAACAACAAATTTATATTTTGTGTGCAAATTCAGACATGTTTGTATTGTGTATTCAGGTGTGTGGCTGACCGTGTAAGTCAGCCTCGTCAGGTGTGTCCAGCTCATCTATGTTGACATCCAGCTCATCACCGGTGTCCAAGGCCTCGTCCTCTGTGTCCAGGGTATCATCTGAGGGAAGAGACCCCTCACTGCGGTCCAGCGACACATTCATTGGTGGAGCTGCCAACTTTCTCCTTTGATTGGACCCGCCTGACAGATCTGCAGAGGACGGTTGATCTGGTCAAAGAGAGATGATTTAATTTTTTTCTTAGTTGTAACATGTAACATCCAGGTAGTTTCCCCTCATATGACTATGTTTTCAGAAGTCTTCAGAAGACTAATAAGCTAACTAAACTTCAGAAACTAGGGCAAGTCAACATTACATTACATTCTTATAGATCGTCATATAAGCGCAGGATTTTATAGCAACTAAGAGTACAATATTCATGTGTTAAGCATTTATCACGAAATCCAAGTCAGCCTCCTAAATCTTTCTGATTTTAGATGCCTAAAAAATGTATGAAACAGTCAAAACAGTTTGCTAACACACAAAAAACACTGATATCCATCTTATAATTTACCCTCAAGACTGTACCTCTCATCTTTGACCTGTAAGGTGCAACAAAAATCAACAGCACTCAATCCTATCCAAATAGTTCAAATAAAAGCAGCAATATAACATTTACCTTCTCTGTTATCCATCTCCTCAGCAGCTTCCTCACTGGAGGCCATTTTCATCATCATCCCTGCTGCACCTTCTCCCTGTTGGGAGTGTCTGCTCAGAGGCACAGAAAGACAATAATGAGCCACAACATAAATTATCACGGCTATCATCACTGCCACCATCGGCACAGCTACGCATAGTATTGGGCCAAACAAGACTATCATCTACAAAGAAAGAGAATCTAACTTTTCCCATGACATTGAATGAGGAAGATTGTAAAATCTGTTCATTTGACTCCAAAAGATTACAGAAGTGACAAAGCAGACGGAGAGAACAGGAACTCACTGCTTCATTCCCAGGCTGCACGTGTGGGCTGAGGAAACAATACTGAGCAGTGTTGCTACCTCCCCCCTAACCAAAGCCCCTCTAACAGACTCTGATTACCATAAATCCTAACAATAGAGAGAAGCAGTACAGACAAACCAGCACACATGAACACAGGCACAAAGACACACTCATACACATCTCTGTCTTTGGATACCTACCTTTCCCTCATTCTTTCTTCTCCCAGCATGAGTGACTGAAACACTCTTTCCACTATCAAGTCACATGACCACTTGAATATGGAAAGATCTGCTGTGTATGTACGTAAACACGCACACACAGTAACAGACAGGGGAGGGTTTCCCAAAGAGGGGGCGGGTCATCAGACTTACAAAGTGGGGCAAAACGAGTGCCATGGTACAACTGCTGATGAGGAACAATTAAACTGCAGTGTATACACACACCCACACACATATGCAATGTGTTCTTGTACTCATGTAAACACATTCAATATTGATACCAAAACATGACTTTTGATTTGGACTTCTGATTGAAAATTACATCTTGGTTGATTACTTGGTTGACTTACTGTAAAAAAAAAAAAGGCTGCTTATTTACTGTAAGATATCTAAAGGATTGATCACAATTTAAAATTGATCTGTACTGCCCCTTTGTGGGTAAAAGACAGTAGTGCAGCTCTTCGGTTTGGAAAAACATTTATAGATCCACTGTTGATCTCATTCTCGTTCATTGGCTTGAAATAGACGGAAATCCCTTAAAATCATGTTTCAGCTTTTAAGACAGGACACCTGTATATGAAATTACATTTTCTTGCAAAGGAGATGGGCCTATCAGTAGAACATAAAGTATTATTCGATACCAGAAAGCACCAAGATGTTAGTGTTGAGCTTGCTGAACTTACAGTACTGAGGGGCAAAATTGAAACCTCACCTTTCCAGGAGAAAGTGAACATATTCCTCTGGCACATACCGCGCATGATCTTCCCTTTCAGTGTGGACATCGGATTGGTAGTACGATTGTCCATCAAACTGGTAATGAGCGTGGTCAGACTCATACTGACTTTGGCCATCAGCTTGATACTGAGAGCACTGGAGTTCAGAAGTGTGCATGGAGTTAGAGTCATCTCCATACGGGCCCTTTGTTAGATATTGAAACTTGGAACCTGAATTTTGCAAGCTGTACTCGGCACTGACCCCGGGTTCATAATAGCTTTCAGCCTGCTCAGATCCGTACTGCATGGCTGTGGCATCAGTAGTAAACTCAGCATAGACATCTGCAGTGTTTCGCTGGCTGTTGGATTTTGTATCCACGCAGGCCGGGTGGGGGCTCAGGTTTTCAGTTCTTTGGTCAATGTGGTGGTAGTTGTAGCCATACTGGGTTTGGCCCTGAGTTAAATTCTGACTTCCTGTCCACTCGTATGCAGCATTCTCGTTGGCTGGCTGGGAGGAAAATTGTGATGTCACTTCTTGTTGGTGTCTTCTTTGAAGGGAACAGGGGATGGGGGATTGGTGAAGAGAGGGGAAATTCAGAAAGAATTGTAAATAAAAATGGTATGCAGTGAAACTCATCTATCTGTGTCCAGCCTATGTATTTTTCTTTTTTTTTACTTTTAAGATTTTTTCTTAAATGAATATATCAAACACACTCAAACAGCCAAATATACTCTTATTACAACATAATGGCTTGCAAGAGTTTCATTCGACCCAGCTTGTTCAGTAGACTGGTGACTTTGGGTGGAAATTAAAGGTACCCTGTGGAGTTTTTGACCACGAGTAGCACCATGGAACATTTTTATTATGAGTGGCTTCCTGTTTAATTTGTTCTTGTGATCGCGCATGAGATCACATGCTTGTACATGAGTACACGGGTTTTGGATTTACATTCCTGACATTATTCTACTGATTAAAAGGTGATTATGTGTTGGGAAATTGCTACAGCAAAAGCGGGGAAGATGAGGACTATGAGCAAAGAAAACATGGATGTAAACAATGAAAGGTTTAAACATTAACAACAAATCTACTTCGCAAATGTCTTCTGAGGAGGGAAATGTATTCAACGTGTTTGTTAGGCCTCAAGGACACGTACAATGTGGTATGGTGAGTAACACTGAACGTAAGCAGTTTGTTTACATGAACACTCCCCAGGGTACAGTTTTAAACCACCAAAACAGAGCGACATAAGATTCTGCTTTACAACCCAAAAACATATACCATTCATCCATATAAAACCATATCTTTTGATATGTGCAATAGTGTTGCCAAAAGTATTGCAATATTGATACATATTGATACTGAATATTTAAAATGGATTCAATACTCATTATTCACAGTATCCATACTCCAGTACTGGCAGCGTTTTTTTTGCTCTCCTCTCCGACAGCATGTTGACACACGCACCGCTGTAGCGCCCAATTAGTCCCACCTCCTCCAGAAGTAAATTAACTAAGATGCTGTTTTGTTTCACACACAGCGCACAAGCTTTGTTATATTTATCTTTTCATAAAATCTGAAAATCTTGTCAATTTTTCGAATACAGTATCGAATGTCGATATTTTTCAAGGTATTGTATGGAGGAAAGAAATTCTGGTATTGTGACAACCGTGTCTGTAATAATAAAGATAATAAAAGACGGTCTGCTTCACATACAGTATAACAAACAAATAACACAGATATAAATATGATGACATGTTTTCCTAATGTAAAGTTGAAGCAACATGGGCAAACTTTTATTGTCTGATACATTGGGTATTACCTATGCACACACTCACACACCGGCTTGCCCGCATACACTCACACCCACACCTTGTAAGAGCGCTAGGGGAGCTGTTTCCATTAGCTGTTGTGGGGCTCCAGCTGTAATGAGGCAGGTAATGCATATTTAATGAGGCGTAAACAGATTTATAAACGCACACACAGAGCAGCAGATCAACGCTCGCTGCCGAACACATGAAACACATCCACACATACACATACACAGTTTGTTTTCTAACTCAAACACACACAAATACTCATAATCTGTTTCTGTCACATCACTAATATTTATTCTCACGTCCTGTCTGTCAGTCACAGCCTGTCACTCATCCATTCAACATACTCACACACACACACACCCACACACACAGATGATCATCAGACTCAATTCCAGGAGGGCCTTGTAGCTCGATTTCGCCCGTCTGTTCAGCGAAGCTAATATTCCTCTGATGTACAGACTCCATTGAGAAAGCTTTCGAGACTCAAAAACCCAGCGGAGAACTAAGGGAGAGTGAGGGGAGGGGTGGTTGGCATGTGTGTGGGTGTGTGTGCAGGACAGGCAGATGTGAGCACAGGCATTTTTTATTCACTGGCTGTTAGCAGCCAGAGAATAGAAAGTCTGTCGTGAATAAAAGCAAGAATGCTGGACAGATATTTCTAAATCCTTAACTTGTAGCCTATCAGCACAATGCAACTTCCCTTCACTTCCACTCTGTTGTGGTGGAGGCTGAAAATCTCAGAGAAATCGAACCAAAACTCTCTGCATGGCTAGATACAAACTAGATGTAAATGAGAAAATATGTTTTCTTTTATATTGTCTTTATTTATGAAAAGATAATTCATTTGCATGTTGTTGCGTGACTTTTGAATAACTGTAAACGTGACAGAATTAGGATTTCACAGTGCTTAAGACATAAACAAACGCTTTAAGGCCACTATTGTCAAACTGTGGTACAAGTATGACTGGTAGTGTGCAAGCTCCCTGTAGTGGTAAATCCCAGAAACGTTTTTGGAAAATGTTATTAATTTAATTTCAGCCTGCTACGTAGTCACGTTCATACACATTGTATGCATATATCATCCATGATTAGTTGAAATCTAAACTCAAACTGTGATGGCAAGATAGTAAATGATAGTTAAACACTACAAACTTGGCTCTAAATAGGAACTTTCGGGAAGAAAAGCCAGAGCAGGAGTACATTTTGAGCAGATGAAACTGAAGTTGACAACAGCGATCTGAGCACAAATGCTAGTGACTACGTTAGCAGCGCCTCTTAAGCGTCCGCAGCACTCGCTAATGCTAGCAGCAAACAGTGCAAAACGTTAATTACTTGGAGAGCCTACATTTTTTTCTGGGCTAAAACACGATGTAAAAATTTCAAGGAAACACTGCTTTAAGGTGTGTTGCTTACCTTAAAACGGGTGAATAGCTATCTCGAGAAGCTGCATGGTCTCCGATCTGTTGTTGAGTTGACCATTTATCACGATCAGCAGTCCTTACAGGTTGTTCATCGTAGTAATCCAGTGTACTCTGTAGGAATCTGTCCCTCTTTGGCTCCCCTGTTTTTAAATCTGTTTGTTGACTTGAAAACTCTCCAGTCAGCTCCTCAGTGAAACTTAGCAGATCAGAAGAACCTAATTGTTGTCTTTCTTCCCTCTCACTTTGCCCTGGTGAAGTCCATTTTGGAATATCAGAGTGCTCCGTATCAGTTTCCTTCTGCTCTTCCTCGTCATTCTCCTCTTCCATCAAATCTCCAGAAAAAGGTAACCCAAGTCCTCTGTCAGTAGAAATGCCTGATTCACTCAATGGGGTACCAATAGAAGAGCTGGAGTGGGACACCGAACTGTTGGTACAGACAGGTGATTGTGGGTCAGAAGTGGTTCTAGGTGTGTCCTGCCCCCTCCAGACTTTAAAGTCACCCAAAGACGTAGGACATGGTGGAGGTGCAGAGGGTGACTGCCCACCCTCATCTGAATCTTCCATTGAGATCTGTGAATGAACATAAACTTCCTCTCTGGTTTTCAAGAAATGATCTGATGGATATCTTAATGATGGAGACATGCTTCTGGCGACAATGCTTGATTTATCATCATCGTTTCCGTCTTCTGCCTGTGTTTGACTGCAACCTGTTGGTCGTGAATCCGACAGATGAAAAGCTTCAGAGTTATTTGTTGATTGGCTGGGAGTGATCATTTCTGGCACCATGCAATGCTCAGTGGCATGATCAAGACTTGCTTGGTAATGAGTAGATAAAACAGCTGGATTTTGCTCTGTTTCTGTACTAAGTGGACTGTCAGTACTCCTGATCATTTGGTTTTGCCTACTTTGTTCTGTGGTCCCCTGTTGCTCTCTTTGTGAAGCTTGGGCCTGGGATTGCAGTACTGTGGCAGCGTAGGAAAGCATGCTAAATGTCTCCATGGATCTTCTTGTTCCTTTTGATTGCCTGTTACCATGTTTAGGCCTATCACGCCACTCTCTCTCAGTTTCTTTCACTGTGCCAGACACAATGATGTATTCCATTTCTAGGCCTGATGATGAATCTCCGTCAGAATTGGACCGAAGTTCATCTCGACTACCTGCGTGAAGGCCGTCGGGGCTATACTTCATGGCGTCTCTCTCCCCCCCAGAGCTTGAGCTCAGAGACATGGTTTCTGTTATTTTTCCCTCCTTTCCGTTGCTCTCATTGTTCGGACCACCTTGGCTTCTTGTGGCAGGCCCATCTTCGTTGTAGGCCGTGGTGACTGGCAGATCATGTGATGATGAAGTTGATTCAGAGCTATCATGTTTCTTGGAGACAAAATGGTCCCAATCAACAAGGCTTGGGGATAATGACTGGTCAGTCTGAATTTGAGTCTTGGCATCTTCTCCTGGACATGAATGATGACTGGCTGAAGTGTCCTGAATGACAGTCGAGGAGTCAACCAGAACAAATGGGGAATGATCACTGTGTTGCTCTATCCAGTCAGTTTCCACTGATCCTTCTCTACTTTTGTTGTCGTACTTGCTCTCAACTGAACTTCGCCCACTCGTGATCATGTGACCCAATTCACTAGTTCCCTCAAAAAGGAACACCTGGTTGGCTGGTTGTTCTTCATCTGAAATTACTGCTCTGTATTCCAGAGGATCACCCATAGGCTGTGTCACAGCTACAAAAGGACTGGACTGCCCCTCTAGCTGAACCATGTCTACTATGGGGCTAGCATAGGCATCAGGGGAGGATGTCAGGCTCCAAGTGCCAGCTCCTACATTGTCATACTCTGAAGTGGAGGTGACCATGCCAGGCACAGGTAGGTCCCACATGTCAATACCTTGGTAAGAGGAAGTCCCATCTTCTGAACGATCAGATACCAAGTTCTGGATGTCATCGTCACCTGTTTCTTCACCCTGTGTTTCACTTTCGGCCTCCTCTATGACTATTTTAACATTGTGTTCATTACCTCTCCACCTCACTTCGTCGACAGCCTCACTAAGCACTTTGTGTATACCGCTCTCGTCCTCTATAGCTTTATCTTCTTCCACCTGTTTGCTTGCATGTGTCTCAGGAGAATCACCGCCATCCAATGATCCGATGTGACTGAGGTCTTTTTCATTTTCAGGTCCCTCTGGGCTTGTTATTGTGGAGGAACTGTCTTCCCGTATGGTGGTGTTCCACATCACCATTCCACCTTCAGAGTATCCGAGTGGACTTTCCACAGATGTGCCTGCCCCAACATTGGAGTTCATCTGACAGAAAGAACCTGATGTTTCAGACAAGTTGTCAGGGGTCGTGAGAGGTGATAGACTGTCATCTCTGATTGTCATATTCCACATATCCAGTGATTCTGGGTAAGATGTGGTGGTTCCGCTATCTGATTTGAGAAGTCCCTTCTGAGCTGAGTACGTCCAGAAGTCTAGGAGCTCCATCTTTCTGTCTCCTTTTTTTCCTTGTACCCCTTCATCCTCTTCTTTCGATGTGTCTGGTGTTAAAGTGTTTAGGATTGCTTTCTTTCTCGACAATGAGGATGTTTTTTCTTTCACTCCAATGATGCCAGCCCTGCATTTTCCAGTTACTTCCTCCTCTGGTGGTGTCAACTGCAGACATGCCAAAGAAACAGGGTTCCATTCATCCTTAAGTGCAGTATCTAGGTTCCAGTTGTCGTATGATTCAGTCTGCTCAGTGATCAGGCTAAGCTGGGGTTCAAGGATTTTTCCTTTCTGGTGGGCCTTCTCTGGCTGTACAATTTCTTCTCTGCCTTCTTCTCCTGTCATATCATCAACTGACTCTTTCCCTCTAACATCTTCCAGAATATTCAGTGGACTCTCAGATTCCTTGGTCCTATTCCAGACATTATTATCACTTGAGGTTAATGCTCCTTGTGTGTCAAAGCCAAGATCATCCCAGGTCTCTGACAATGACGATGACACACTGTCCTTATGCTGCAGCCCATTGATCCTTTCAACTACATCTTCTGGAAAGAATCTGACCCCGCAACTGCTAGGTGGACGACTGCCTACCACACTGTTGACTGGGGTTGGAGGAACCACGGTATCAATCATGTAATTCCCATGAATTTGACCATGATTATCAATTGAAGAATTTCTACTTTCAAGCCCACCCAGTGAATTGGGACCAGAGAAATCTAACAAGCTCAGCTCTTCAAGTTCGGAAAAGCTGGAGCTCTCTGCTCTTTTTTCTCCACCTGCTCTTATTCCAACATTTGCCAATTCTCCTCCTGTTGGCATAGAGTGGTCACTGCTGTGTAGAGGGTCAAAACTAAACAGGTCAACGTTGTCACTCTTATTTCTGCTAGGGCGGTGCTTCCTCCTCTCAGGTGGGACAGGAGGGGAGAGGGATAATAACCCCAGGGGAGAGGGGTTTCTGAGGAAAAGTCCACCTGGCCCTGCTGCTGGCCCGCCTCCTGCTATAACTTCACCCACTGGGCTGTCATCACTGAGGAACACTGAACTCTCTTTGGAGGAGCGGCTGCTGCGGATGGTGGTCATACCGCTGTCAGGGCTCACGAGCTCCCCGCCAGCACCAACTCCTGCACCTCCTGTGTCCTCTTCACCATCTGCCATTACCCTATATACAGAGACAAAACTGTCATTGAATTGTGTCAGTGTTTGTCACAAGGCCTTGAATATATTGTTTCCAATCTCAGAATTCATGTTGTGATGACTTTACTGAAATTGGATGAAACAAAATGAGATGGGTGCATTTTATTACCTTGCTATTGCCACCACATCTCCGCCGCCTCCCTCGGCTCTCTCTGTGTCAGAACCGTCCATGTCATTGATACCAGATGACCCCTGGGAAAACTCCACGCTACCTGCCACTCCCTCTGTGGAAGAGGTTCTACTGCTGGGGTGGCAGGCTAATAGAGAGCTCCGCCGGTCAACAAAGTCCTTGAGAAGGCCTTGTATTTCTTCTACCAGCAAAGGAGGAGTACCAGAAAATGAGGTGGTGTTTATAGGGATGTGGTACACCTGGAGACTCTCCCTGGCCTCCAGTTCACCAGAAAGAGACCAGCTGGAAGACTCTTCCAACTCACAGCAGATCTGCAATGAAGACAGTATGTTGTAATATCTTTTGTTTTTCTTTATTGACTTTTTAAAACAATAGTTTGACATTTGAGGAAGCATGCTACTGTAATTTTCTTTCTTGAGAGATGAGTGGGTTGATAACACTCTTATGTCTGCCAAGTATATGAGGCTGCAGCCAGCAGCTGGTAAGCCTAGCTTAAGACAAAGTGTGATAAACAGTAAGCATGATGTCCAGACAAACAAGCAAACAAACAAAAAAATACCTACCAATGTATCCTTTTTATTTTGTTTAAAGGTTGTGATTTTATTGGAGGTTATATAGGCTGCCAGAGCTTCTAAGCTACAGCTGGCTGTAGCTGTATTTGATTGATTGATATCAGAGTGGTATCGATCTTCTTATTAAACTCTCTTTATCAGAGCAAATAAGCAAGTTACCAATATTTTTGAACTATTCCTGTTTAGTTATGGATTGATTTTAGAAGCTGACTGACTTATGTAAGAAGGACTTAATGACAATCCTGTTTAACAGCAAAAAAAACCTGTATTGTCACTGACCATCCTCACCAGAGCAACCTTACCATAGTGCACTTTTCCCAAACCTACAGCCCACACCTCCCAACACACCTCTAGTGAAGTTGCTGTTGCAATCCTTGATAATTTAGCAAACAACAATCATAAGATGACAAGTAAATAAGAGCCATTACAATGCCTATTTCCAGTTACCAGAGTTATTCATAGAGTGGTGTATACTACCGAAACGCTTCTGTTTCACTGTTATGCTTCACTGCTGACATACTGTAGATGGCTGTGTTGGTCTTACATTTTATTTACCTGATTTAGGATATCTGTGTTGTTTGAGTAGACAGCCACCTGCTGGCGGGGATGATGAACTGTATTATTGATAGACAGGAGAACCACCAGAGCATCATAGCCATGGCGTTCACTGAATGATTTCAGCCCGTCCACATAATCATGCCAGTCCTGGAGGAGAGATAAAAAGCCAAATAAATGAAGAGAAGGACAATTAAGGTACTAGAAGTGATTCTGGGGAAAGATAGTTGATTTTTCATTCTCATTCGCAGGCCATCAAATACTGACGCTTTGGGCTGGTAGGTACGGTTGGCCACCAACCCAAACTGTGATAACCCGGGAATGAGAATCAAGAATCAATGGTCACAAACAAATTGCATCTTTAAAAAAAAAGAGTGGGAAGTAATCACAATCAGAAATGTATAAGCCAAGCTGCTTGGCTGATGCCCCAACTTTCCAACTTTTTTGAAATGTTCTGTTATTAATGAACAAATAATGAAAAAAGCAATTATAATATTGATTGTAATGGTCTCAAAATGATTAATAAACATTTCCTTACATTTTTGGTTTCAGCTTTATGGGAAACTTTGTTAGACCCCTGCCTTTTATTGCACATATGATTTAATTTTTTTGAAGTAGTTTCAAGTAAGTCTTCATCTGTAGCAATGAGAGACGAAGCTGTCAAAGCGCACAGAGGGGTAGAGAGACACTTTGTGATTTATTGTTTGGAAATTAACTGTTTGCTCTTAAAACAGCCACCATGCACAGATTATGGTAATTCTGTGACAGGCACAATGATTGATGGATGGAAAGTTGCATTAATTAATTGTTTTGTTTGTCAAGGGAACCCGCTTTTTCTTTCTTTCTGAAATGATTAACAACAATGTTATGGAAACCATAATTTGCAACGCAGGGTTACGCATAAAGTGTGCAAAGTGATACTTTTGAAAACATATTTGCTTGATTAATCTAGATTTGTTGTACAACTGTTTGTTTTGGGAAGTTCTCAAAATTGTTGTTGTGCTTATTTAAGTGGAACTTTTAAACAAAAGAGATAGTGTAGTCTTAGTAAAGCTAACAGAGGAACTCTCAGTTTGACATTCATGTGTGTGTGATATTCTTGAAAACATATATCTGTTCATCCTGTGTGACTTGTAACAAATGATCCATGTTTCTGGCTGACTTTGAGAGTGTGTTTGTATTTCTGTGTGCTGTGTCTTACAGTGTGTGTGGTCCTCTCTCTGCTTCAGCCCGTGTGTGTGTGTGTGTGTGTGTGTGTGTGTGTGTGTGTGTGTGTGTGTTTGAGTGTGATGTGTATGGGTCCACTGAAAGTGATTGATGAGCGCTGCAGGCACTGTATCTGCCCAGGCTGTGTCAATATTAACCTGTGAGGATGAGGGGGCTACAATACTCCTCCCCCTGATCTTCCCTCCATCCCATCTTTCTCTCTCTCCACAATATGGCTGCTGTCAGACTGAGGCCCATCAATCCTTACACACACACACAACTGTCACTTCACTGACACTGCCATTTCTCAACACTGATATCCTGATGAGTGCAATGAAGCCTCCCAAGCTTCGTTAAAACACACATATTCACTCACATAAGTACAAACACACAAGAAAAGGCACATGAAATGATAACACATGCAGATACACACATCTATCCTCCTGCAGTCGTCTACTGTAATCTGAGTGTATGAACAAACATGTACCAGTATGTACACATATGCGGTCTGTAAAAGCAATAAACCATAAACCTTCATGATTTACAGTACAATATACAAAGAAATGCTCAAATGATGCTGATACTTTAAAGCTACTTCCCAACTGTGTGCATATGCACACAGAACTGCACACACACATGCTCACACACACAGGCAGGGAAATATCGTCAGAAAACGAGCAGAGTGCAAATCTCCCAGATAACACGCAGGGCGACAGTCTGTCTGCCATTTGGCTCTTAACAGAGTAAATTACTACTCATATTGCCTGCCCCTCCTCTTCCTCCCTCTTTCTGCCACCCCCAGATATCCAGATTGCCTTTTCTTATAAATTACCAACATATTAGCTACTAAAATCTACTTGCTAACTGTCTCTAAGAAAATCAGCATCCGGACACAGAAACCTGTTTCTCATTTGTTGAGCTTTTGGTAAGCTGAGAAATCATAAAAAAATGTTTCCCCTTTAAACTCTTCACTGTACTTACTTTTTATTATTAACCGTTGTTGTTTTAAGAACAGACTGGAATAAATAATACAGCACATATTTTGAATGGTAACTGTTCAAATTTTTAAACTTCATCAGAGAAACATGTGCTTTTGACAAACTTTGAAACTAAGGCTATCTTTTTTTAATTTATTATTTTTTTTTTTACCATAAATGATAGAAAACAGAAAAAGCAAAAAAAAAGAAATATGACTTTAATTACAAGAAGAAAATGTACAACACAACACAAACATAGCAATCTGAGAACGGGGAAATTAACACATGAAACACAAAAAAAATCTAAAGTAGTAAATTAAGATTTTAAGATGTCTTTTACACACAGCTGAAGAAAAAAAATGTAAAGTTTTTTTTTTTGATTATGAGTTAAGGAACCTTGTTGGTACTGAGGTGTGGTGATAATGCAACTATGCCAGCAGCAGAACAAGCAGGAGAAGAAAAACTTCACTCCTCTGTAGATATTCTAATAATTAGGGCTGCAACTAGCAATTATTTTCATAATAGATTCATCTGCTGAGTATTCACAGTTAATCATCTAATCGTCAATCCAAACTGATGTTCCCAAATTGTTTAATTTCTTATCATAAATGACAAAGAAAATAAAGCAAATCCTTACATTTTATAAGCGGGACCCAGCAAATGTTTGACATTTTTGCTTGAAAAATGATGATTGATTATCAAAATAGTTGGCAACCCCCCCAACCCTAACCCTAACCCCTTCACTGCAAAAGTTTCTGCATACAATTTAAAGTGATGGAATACAGTTGAAGAACAACAACCCATTTTTTGTAGCATCTCCCAGTGTATGACAACTTTTCACTTACCACTTGTAATGACAGAAAAATCAAAAAAAAGAAAGAAAAAAAAAGTGTGGTGTGAATGGTCAAAAGTAAGTCTCATCTCATCTTATATGTACATGAAAGGGGATTTTATCTCTCTCTTTAACCTTAAAGATAAACTCTGTGTGTTACATCTCTTGTTTTTCTCTTGTGGCATCCTTTCATCTGTGTTTTTCTTTTACCTAAATCTTCTCTCTTTATTCTCTTTTTTTCCCCCTCCATCACCTTTTTTCACTGTTACATTTTGCCCTCCATCTCTTGCTTTCGCACACTTTGCAGCTTCATCTTTCTCCCACACTAGGCCCCAATCCACACACACACACACACACACACACACACACACACACACACACACACACACACACACACACACACACACACACACACACACACACACACACACACACACACACATACGCATGCACACACACATGCACACCCTCCCTCTCTCTTTGGTTGTCTTTGCTCCACAGGTAGCAAGTCTTTAGTGGCTGCTTGCAGTTCTCCCAACCTGCCATCATTATGCACAATAGCCTTAGGTACAAAACTCAGGCCTCATAACTCACGCCCCGCGCGCGTAAATTCCCGTGCAAACACAGTCAAAGCAAAAACACATTTCCTGCTGTCGCCAACATCTCCGGCAAAGAATTAATCAAGCGTTCATCCATTTAGGCTCTTTGCATACCCTTTCCGTCAGAACACAGAACGCTAAGAGAGTTGCGAGTTCTTCTCAGGCGATCGTTTCGCCACCCTGATGAATCCATCAAGCGAGGTTTGATTTATACATCTGTCTGTGATCACAGCGGTACAGCTACAGCAAATGGGGTGGCAAGGAGCGAGCTGACACCACCCTGCTCAAACACACACATGCGAATGCACGCACACATGTGGCACATATACCACTCACCACACACACATGCACAGCCAAACTCACACACGCATGTGCTCACATGCGCTCTCATTCACGCTCATGCACTTACACACACACACACAAGTACACAAGAGTATTACTGCTTAAGAAGTTTTTGGAGAGACAGAGGGAAAAAGGGAGGGGGGTAAAAGTTTGTAGAGAAAGAAGCCCAAATGTCTTTCTGTCTGTCTTTCTCATATGGGCCTTCTCCGCATGCTTCATTCGCTCAGCACTAAGTGCGGGGATTTGGGGGCCAAGATGCAAGCACTGAGTCTATAAATGTTTTGTTTTGTTTATTTGTTTGCCCTCAAAGCCCAAGGAAGCCACAGGGGGAGAATGAAAATGGGGGAAGAGAACGAATGAGTGTTTCAGAAGAGATGATGATGAGGAAGAAACATCTAAGTTACTTAACATACAGTATGATGACTGTACTGTGCAGCCGTTTTATAGACCTCTTTAAATAAATGTCATATTTTTGTATATGAAACAATTTATATAATTTGCGTTACAGCCAAACAAATTTCAAGCAAAATATTTCCACAGAGCAGATAAAGCAATGCTTTTTTGTATAATAATCCTTATGAGTGTCTGAACATATTCCTCAACAAGAACCTCAACAAAAACAACACTAGACAGAAATGTGTACACACTTTAGTGTCCCGATCGGCAAATCTCAGGCTTTTGTAAATAGGATGTTATGTTTATGCAAGTAGATTTAAAATCAACAGCAGTATATTCTTCATAAGTACCAGGAAGAACCAGGAAGTCAGAGAGGAACAGAAAGACAGAGGGATGGAGGGGCGGGGCACCCTGACTTCCTGGTCTTCAATCTTAGTCCCTGGGAGGCCCACCCTGCACCTGCTGTCTCCTAGTGCCTCTCATCAGAAAGGCATTTACAGAGCGCCGTGGCTGCGGGCCCCTTCATTAGCGAGCATAATTATTTGTGCAAGTGGCGTAGGGCAAAACTGGCCCCGCATAAACAAACAGAAGGGCCGGAGGACTGTGAACAAACAACACATTAGAGACAATCAACATCGCCAAGATGAAACCTAAAGCGTACCTCGGATGGAGAGACGGACACGTACACATTTGCAGAAAGAAAAAGGACAAACAAATCAACAACATATAACGTGACAGCAATGAGAACAGAAAAATAGTTATCGACGTCCAAAATAATGTAAAGTCGTACGCAGATGCATTATCCTTTAAGGAGATATTTGTGCATACACATCCACAAACACACACGCGCAGTTACAATAACCGCATTTGCACACAACAAAAGTTGATTGATTTTGTTTACCGCGCAGAGAAAACAAACAACATCACAATTATTCGGATATCTTGCTGGAACACTGGATACGAGACAAACTTTTATTACTTTCCCACTCCTCTCTACGGTCTCAAGAGTGGAAATAACTTACAAAAGACAGAAAACTCTAAAACATATTGTAATACTTAGAAGTCCATATTAACACACCCAAAAAAACACATTATTCACATATTCATGACTGTGTGTGTGTGTGTGTGTGTGTGTGTGTGTGTGTGTGTGAGACTGTGGGCTCCTGTCCTTCCCACAGTTCATCAACTCCACAGCATGACAACTCTTTATCCGACCAATGCTTCATCTGCCAGCGCTAATTACTGAGCCATGAAAACCTCTGATACACAAACACACACTGTGTGAATATGTGAATAATGTGTTTTAGTGTGTTTCTTAATATGGGCTTCATATAAATGTTACACAAAACCTTTCGTACGAACAAGGAAAGCCTTCCTACTTCTCTTAGCTGTCATGTCTTTCACATCTACAGGTGATGCTGCGCGATGACGGTGTGCCCTTGAGCAAGGCACTTGACCCCTTTTGGCTCCTGTGGTGCCTCTGTTGCTTGCTGACACAGTGCTGCAACCAGTCTATTTTACAATGTGGTGTTTCTATGAGCTCCACAGGGACAAATTGGTGACTTAAAATACAGTAAAGTCTAAACAATTTTCTACAGTGAGATGTCAAGCTAACAACAGCAAAATGTTATGATGCATAAAACTAAACACAATACATTTCTGTCATAAAATAAAAACAAAAATAGATGTAACAATATAAAATAGCTACAAATGATAATAAAGGCTGCTGATAATTTCTAATGTAAAATTTCAACATGTGCTTTTCTAGAAATACTTCTCAAAATTGAAGCAAATATCTAACCTATCAGGGATTATTTCAAATACACAATGATGACATGGGCTGAAGAAGCATGTATTTATCTTTAGTCTTCCCCAAAGTTCACATTTATACAGAGCATGTGAGCGTAAGGACTACTCTCTGCATCAATTACAGAGTACAGTTCGTGTTATTCATTTACCAAATGTCAGGTCGAGCACATAGTTTGCATAGAACTGTGATAAAAAAGCCAAATTGTGTGAGGCTACTATTAGGGGTCTGGACTTCAACTATTCAAGCAACAATAAAAACACAGCCTGGGCTTTTGAATGTGGAAATATTTGTAGCTGTGAGTTCATTTACTATGATTCAGTGACACATTATGCTCCTCCAAAGCACATAATCTTCAGAAAGTAGATGTCAGGACATGTGTGTACTTCAACAATGAGGGAACGAGCTCAGTACAGTTAGAGTTGTCGCCGCAAATGCAGAACTCAAACACTCAAACATTAGAAAATTACCAAACACTTAAAGTATGTGCGTGTGAACACTTTCAGTAGGTGGCAGCCAGAAAAGTTACATTCTTATGGGACAGAGAGAGAATTTGCATACTGGAGGAAACAATATTTATAATGTGCAATAGAGCAAAGGTGGAACTGACTGCTTTCACAGCTTTATCTCCACTGTGCCAAATACATGTAGTCTGACACCTTTAATACAGCTGTTTGTATATGATGAATCACAAACAAGCATCACATAGCCTCACAAACTAATTCATATCATTGTTGCTAATTGTGCAGTATCATGAGAGATGATTTTCATTCTAGAGCAGTATTTATTTTTTTTTTGCAAATGTAGCCAAACGTGGAAATATGAATATATTTGTCTTTACATGTTTAAATGTAGCGCACATTGATAAGTAGATTCAAATGACACACAAAGGCAGGCAGGCGCTGTGATTTTAAGACGCTTCCTCTATTCATTTCCACGTTTCTCTTCCATAATAGAGTTGCACACAGACTGACTAATGTATGTTTGTACAGTATACAACAATACATTAGTCAGTCTATACGATGCGGCCATATCGTTATACCAAACACACTGAAGCTTTTTCTTCTGCTAACTAGGCAATCACAGCCTGATTTTTTTTATGCCAAAATCTAACTCTCTGTCCGCTTTAACTGCTATCAAACACACACACACACACACACAGACAAAAAACACACTTTGACAAACACATAACACATAAACCATTAAAGACTAATTGAATCTAATTTATTTAGTTTTCTGGAAAGAATCATTTAAGGCAGAACTTCCCTAAGCCCCCTCAATAAATGACACTCTCATACCGTTTTACTCTCTTTTCAAACACAATTAAAAAATAATATATAAATATATACACACTGCAAATGACATGCATATAAGGAGTTCATTTTGGAGCCCGATCTCAGGTCATTAGTAACCCACCATGACGCTGTGGAGTTGGAGGGTCCGCTGGCGACACAGAGGCCCCTGGCCATTTATTCTATATTAAGTCTCTAATGGGCCCTCTCTCTCTCTCTGTCGCTCTCTCTCTCTCGCTCCTGACACACAGCATGTAGGCACAGCGCTGGTAAAATATGCACAGAAAGTCCGGTGTGCACACACAGACAAAGCCATTCAAATGAATGGTTATTTATTCGCTAAACGAGGATCTGGGTGTTTAATGTTCCTTGGACGTTAGGTAGTTTTCTGGGGGAGGCAGAGCCATACCCCTACGGCTACAGACATCATTTATTTTACACATAGCCTAATACCGCACGCTAGGCAGCCGCTGAGAAAAATGGGCTTTGGAAGTGAGAGGGAGATATAAAAGAAATAATGAATGATTTTTTTTTTTTGTGGTGGTGGGGGTGGGGGGTGGGGGGGGGATAGTGGTGGTGGTGGGAAGGGGGTGAACACATTAGAAGCTGCAGCGGGGAGAAAAGCAAGGGGTAGGCTTAAAGGCTTAAAGCACCCTCTGTGTGCATGTGTGTGTGTGAAGAGGAAGAACAAGAGAGTGACAGAGAGAAAGATAGAAAAGTCAACACAAACATCCACAAATGTATGTGTGTTTGTGTGTGTGTGTGTGTGTGTGTGTGTGTGTGTGTGTGTGTGTGTGTGTGTTGGGTTTGAAGGTATCAGTGGGGAGGGAGGTGATACCTGGTTGTGTGTGAGGCTCTCAGGCCTCCATCTGCATCTCATCCAAATGCAGAACATCACAACATCAGAGGGGCTCCTTACATGCATAACAACACCTCCCCAAAATAACACAGCGCAGGTGTGATGTATCCAAAACATCAAAAGTAACTTTTTTTTTTTTTAAACAAGAACAATCCTGTTATTCTGTTTTGTTTGCAAAGTTCCGTCTCGTCTCTCTTTCAATGGACTATGCAAGTTATCCTAAGCTTCAGCAAAAGGAAGCATTATATCCCGGTATAATCATATAAGTCAGGCTAATGAGGCCATTAATTGAAGTAATAATTCTAATCATTAGCCAATATTTCTATGTCAGGGCATTTATCTTCACATATCACATGTGTAGAATTAATTTGGAGCATTTACAGAGTTTTAATTGTTATCATGTACTGAGAAATATCTCATAAAGCTCATCTCTAATCATGCCTGGGAGAGGGACCTGTGCTCCAACGCTACTGGTCAAGTATTGTAGATAAACGGTGTGTTATATTTGGTGTTCCAGTGGAGTTAGACCCTTCTCTGCCTTCTAGATCTACATACAGTATAATAAAAAAGAGATCGTTCTCTTTGACTTCTGCTGCTAGGAAGGATATATTGCTTTTTCAGATCAACGTTTAGCTTTTTATCGACTGGACCAAAACTAGATGGAATCGGGCATTTTAAGCTTCTTCATTATATAAACATACCTCCTTATCGGTGGTCGCTGAAGTGAGCGCTATGGTCATCTCTCCATCAGAAAACTCCTTCAGCTCCAAGGTCAGCAGCTGCTCCAAGTCTATATCCAGTCAGCACACACAAACAGAGTGACAGTTATATAAAACACACACAGAAAGAATACAAAACGTTTTCATGACTGACAGAGAAAACACAAGCATGAGTGCGCTGTCCGGAAAAAGGTTATACTGAATTTTTAGGAAACATATTAACAGCTCCACACAGACAGAGCCTCTGTACTGTAGTCGTGTCCACTATTTGTTTAAAAAGCCTTTTACAAAATACACTTAAAAATACAAAATCTTATGCAGTAACGTTATAACTAATAATCTGCATGTTCAAATATGCACCTTGCAGCTTCGCCTCACCATGTTGACCCGCAGTGACGTCACGCCATTGCTCCAAGGATCTCATGAGCTCCTCCAGTTCGGCCGAGCGACGGCCATGCTTGCTCCACAAAGCTTCACTCTGCAGCTGCAAGGCCTCTGTAGATACATAAACACACAAACACATATTGGTGCATCCAGAGTGACACTGGACACTCTGGCTCTTGAGAAGGTTGTATAAATTCAACATAGGATCAACAAATACATACAACATGACGGATTGTGAATTTCTCCCTTTCAGAAATAAATCTACAAGCAAGTTATCAGCACTGCGCCAAAGATAAATCCAGAGACAAATCAATGCAGGTCACTGATTGCCAATACTGATCAATGACCATCAATTACTGAGTGCCCTTTTAACCTCTTGTGATGAGCTGAACTCAGTCAATACTGATGTGGATTCATTCATACTGTCCTTTTTTAACACACTTTTAATTAATTATTTAAGTTATTGAATGCAAAGTTGGGACAAGAGCAGCTCATGGAAAACTTCTGAACAAAACGTATGTCCTCTTGGTGAAACTGTGCGGAGATATTCAGGTAAAATCTATTATGGACAACTTCTAGTTCAAATACTTAAAAATGTGTGCTCTTCATGCTCCATCAAATATTTCCCAATGCTCCATTTTAATCAAAACAACTCACTTTGTAGAATATGTACAATACAACTCTAGCAAGTACATGTATTATAAAAGCTTTTCTTTCTTTCTTTTCATTTTCTTGAAATAGACATATTCAGTATTTAAACCCATAGAATTTCTGTACGTCTCCTGGTAGCATATTTCTTCCGCCAGACTTTATCAGGATCAGGAACTGAGTTGAGCTACAAGCTTCTTTAGGAATCAATGAACCTGGAAATGCACTGTCCAAAGAACTCTCACAGACAAATACAAGGAGTGAACTTCACACAGAACATCACTCTGCTGCTTGTTGTGTCTTCACATTTCTTCTCTCCTCACACTTAATCCACCTCAATTCACTTCCCCTCTATCAGGCCATTGTCTGTCTGTCTGTCTGTCTGTAAATCACAGTGAGAGACGGCAGAGAAGAAAAACAGCAGAGTGTTACTGAACAGAGATCAGTGAACGTGTCTCCTGCCCAAACTTAACAATGTAGTAGTTGTTTGTCAGCCTGTTTAACTTACACTCACCCACCCAACACACACACGTTGCAAACTCGTGTCCTCACACAACTATTTAAAAGTTTTTAAATGTATGTTATCATCATTCATTGATGAGAATACATACGTTTTTTTCCTCTGTCCTTCTCTACTTTTTACTATTTCCTGTATTAATGGCCTTTTATCCCTTTAAATATTTACTCATACAACTTTTCTTACATTAGCGGGAACATATAAATACCTGACAACACAGAAACAACTTAACAGACTAAACTAAGTTAATTTAACAAAGAGTCACATTATGGGACTCTTCCACACTCTTCCTTACACACACACTCACCACCCCTCATCTCTCTCTTTCTCCATCTCTCCTGGTGGGTGTTAAGCGAGTCATGTCAGGGGATTTGTGTGTGTCCTCCTTCACCGCCCCATTACTCCCCCTGGGGGGTTGCCTGCGCCTCCCTCACCTCTGAGAGTCTCCCCCAGCACTGCTCCGATGTGCTCCGCTGCCTCTTGAAGAATCTCCCTGGCGACTGTTGTCACCGCGGACGAGGCCCCATCATCCCCTGCGTCCTGCTGCCCGTCGTGATGGACCACTCGCAGGACGCTGGACTCCAAAGTGTGGTACTCAGAGCTAGGAGAGGGAGGAGACGGTGGTACGAGGAGATATGGATGGCTGCAGGGGAAGGAGCGATGATTGTGAGGCATTTGCATAAATACAACTCCCCTTTGGGTCATGAGGGATGAACACACGCA
Source organism: Pagrus major (assembly GCF_040436345.1). Classification (NCBI taxonomy): domain Eukaryota; kingdom Metazoa; phylum Chordata; class Actinopteri; order Spariformes; family Sparidae; genus Pagrus; species Pagrus major. The sequence continues at coordinate 35,858,801 of NC_133219.1, read as the reverse complement.
GGCCTGAAATACACACCCAAACATACTCTTAAGCTCATTTTCGCATCAACAAATACAGTCGGCTCAGCCAGAACCCACTGTGTCCGCATATGTTTGTAGTCTGCGTGTGTGTATGTGTGTGTGCTTCAGCATCACCTGTAAACACATTAATCAGTGTTGGTCCAGTAAAAAAGAAAACATCCTAAACTCACTAAACCTGCTTTCAGGTACGGTTTTAACAACTTCCCTGGAGCCTCATCTATAAAGCAGTTAAAGATTAGCTGAACTTATCTACAGACTGGTCTGGTGTGTGTGTGTGTGTGTGTGTACCTATCTAGCAGCCCATCTCTCAGCAGCGTGACTGAGAGTTTTTCACCGTGATGAAGCTTCACAAGGTCTACATCGTCCCTCCACAGCAGCGAGCTCTCACTAATTTTCACCCGCTGCAGATACCTCACCGTCTCCCCGGGCAACACAATGTCGTATCGCCGGCCGCAGAGCACCGGCACACACACTCCACCTGACGGTTCCTTCTGGGACACACAGACACACACAGTAAATGAAACCAAATGCATTTAAAAAATGAAATGAAATGAGCAGACTTGGAATCAAATGATCTCACAAAGTTAAGCAAATAGCACCTTTTATTTGATTAGATTAACATGTAAAATATAAAATGTAGTATGACATCAGATTGTTGCGTAGACGGGTGCACCGAAAACTAATCAAATCAGAGGAATTGTGTCATTATTTTATCACATTAATTAAATCTTGAGAATAATGAGAATACTTGGCTACGTTCTACCACTATAGTGAAAGTATCTTTATGTATACAGTGAACATTTTGCGAGGTGGATTAAATTTATCAGCATCTCACTGGAACCGATTAATTTCTACAGTGTCGTGAAAGGCATTTTCAGCGTGCATTCTGGTTGATACGTGAGTGATGCATGAAAAAGTTCTGCCCTAGTGCCACTCCTTTGTTTAAAACATGATATATTGGCCATGGTGGCCAGCTGCTTTTTAATTTTGTGTTTTTCCATAAAATACTAAACAACCAAATAAATGAAATTACAAGTTTTACAACAACTGGTAATCTGACAGATGAAGCTTTTTCAAAATAGTGCAGTACTCTGAAACATGAAAGGGAGATTTTGCACAATGGATAAACTATAAGACAGTTCATGTTTATGCACACACAGTTTATGTATATCAAATAAGGTACATGTTTGAGTGTGGAATAAATGGACACCACTCTCCCACAATGCAATGCACAAAGGAAGTTGGTGGTGAAATTTTTAAGAAAACAAAGAAATAAGAGTACATTTGAGGAAAAAATATCTTAAATGGAAGTATCATTCTCAGGTTTGATTGATGTCCAGTGTTGCATGTATTGTATCATTTCCTGTTAAAATAAAAATGCTTGAATATTTTTTTTTGTGTACATAACAGTGTATTGAATGGGTTTGGGACACAGCACAAGCTTTTAAAGTGAGGGCTGACAATACAGTTACATTCAGATAGTGCTACAGAGCACTGATAGGTCCTGTGCCTTTGTAGATAAAACTGACTTGACTTGATCTCAATCTGTTTGATTTTCACATGTAAAGTAGAAAACACACAGAGAGTACATGCACAAACGCAGAGAGAATTCATGTTACCTGGCTGAGGTGTAGTGCCAAGCACAGTGTCGCAGCCACTGTGTCAACATCTGGCTCTGGTCCGCCTAAAACAGCATGGATGGGACCCTCTAATACATCCGCCTGGAAACGCACACACAAACATAAAAAGGTTATTGTGCCTGTGGCTGGGTGACTTCATCATTTCAGTGATACTTAATCTCTTTGTTTTCCAACATCTAACGGAGGAAGCAGGTGACAGTCCTGTATGTTATTGTTTGATTTGATAGCCGATATTACTGTATCACTTGAAACTTGACCCAGTGTTTGATGACTGCAGCATATTGTAACCAACAGTATGCATTAATAATGAAATCCTGGTGCTGCAAGATTTAGTTCAGGCTTGAAAGAGAATATTATTCAGCATGCTCTACACAAGAGAAAGATGTTGCAATGGTCTAAATTAACAAGAGCAACTTTTTCACTGCTAACTCAGAGAAACTCGCTTTATCAGGGAATTGATGAGTTCCATTAATTTCAATAAACAATGCAGATAAACACTCCTCATTTAGTTTAAGTGGACACTAATGACAGCTCCATTACTAAGATTACACATTCATCTCTGGGTGAAAAAGAGCAGAAAATTAAGTTTCTCCCTTTTTAACACAGCAGATATTTTAAGAAACCACTCCTGACTTTCATAGACGGATTCCACCATTGGTATTAAAATACAGTTATATAGGTCAGCTCTTTGGACATTCAGTATGAGTATGAAAAAAAACTTTTTAGTGATTCAAAAAATAAAAGAATTTAACAAATGCTTTTTTAATGACATGCATCCTCATCACACTTCCTGAGAGTGTAGGAAACAACGCAGAATTCTTGGTAATTGGGAACAAAATCACCTTCGACCACCTCCAGCTAGCACTGGGTGTCCTGTGTCAATCAGCAATGTTTTATCTAAAACAGATAAGCTGACTCACTGCCCCTGCAGCCTGCGCCATTAATCAAGAGGCAAAATGTGGATACAATGAATATGCTGTCTATCTGTGGCTCATCTTAATGGGTTTGTAGGATGCTCTGATGGGAGAGAATGAAGCAGTGGAGGGGAAGATGCAAGTTTACAGAGACGAATATCAGTAGGAAGCTTGAGTAATCGTGTTTCTTGGCTAGATTCTTGCAGGTATCCCCAACTGGCAACCTTATGGTCACAAGCTCAGTTGTGTGTCCTCGAAAGATCTTCCAACCTTAGCTATGCTTACTGGCTTTGTGACTTTAAAGCAGATCTATTACGCTTTTTCTTGTACATGTAAAAGATTTTGAAAGTTAACAAGATCAAAGTCTGCACCAACAGAAGCTCCTCTCTCCCACAGAAAACACTGCTCCTGAAACACCTCATCAGTCAGCCTTTAATTCCGTGACTTTGTGACATCACACTATATCAAGGAGTCACATATTTGCATAAAGTATACCTAGCGGCTAGATGATATAGCACAGCTGCTCTGTTGTTGTTAGCGGTGCTGGGTCCGGCATGTGTGAGCTGACCAATCTGACTGGGTATTTGGGAGGCAGGGCCTTAAAAAGACAGAGGGGGGGAAACAGTGCTGCAGCACTGGACAGTATGAGAAAACTGAGGAAAATGTGTTTTTTGAGCACTGAAGCATGTGTACTGTACATACTGCATGTTGAAGCTCATTTAACCCTCTTGGCAGAATACCTTACCAGTGCTATGTTTTGTGTGCTGTAATTAACAGTACTGCTGTCCAATTTATCACAGATGATGATATGTTTATAGATTGCATTCCTCCCATCACAGTAAACAATTAGTCACGTCTTTCTTTGTATGAAAGCACATCATTATGAGAAAAATGCAGTCGCATTAACGAGGTGCCAACATCTGACATTTAGACATTAACAGTCAGCTCATACAGAGCAGCAGAGCTTTGTTCATACTCAAGCAATGTTGATGGAATATAAAAACATGGAAATCAAACTATTAGCAAACACAAACATGCATTTTAAAGGAGGTTACAAAAAATGCAAAAAAGACACTTTACGTGTATATGTAAGTTTTTAAAAACTGCAGAAACAGTAGTTTTAGTCTAGTCTGCTGCTATAACTTCAAACAGATTATAGTAGTTAAAGCACATAATTTATGCAATGTGCAATTGATTTGGCAGCTTTCCCTTGTGAACAGTCTGCAGCTGGCTGGACGTTAGTGAAAAGGAAATAAACTGTGAGTAAGTTACAAGTTGGTTCCACGGCATGCTTTTCATCTGAAAACAGACTAAATGTTACCTGTGGTGGATTGACTATTCTTACGCAGACTCTCTGTCAGCTATTTTGATGCTATGCAAAAACGAATTTAAGTCAGCAGCTGTGGCTTTAAGCACCACAGACTGCAGTGACTTTCAAACTTTTATTTAATTAGGAAATCTTGCTTTCTCAAACGATCATCCTGGAGGTTTAGCTAACACTTAGCACATTTGTCTACACGTCAAATATATAATGGACCTTAATGCCGGACATAGATGAATAAAGCTCCGGTAATAATGCATACGGAATGAAGTGTCTTGTTTCTCTTCAGAGGGCCAGATGGATAAATGAAATGAGGGGAGAAGAAATGAGAGGCCAAAGCACAGAGAGGGAGGGGAGGAGAGAGGTTAGAGGCTGCTGATTAGACTGAGAATGAAATAGGAAGGAGTGTGGTGAGATTGAAGTAAGGAGGGCAATGAGTTCAAAGAGGCTTATGGAAAAGGGGAATATAGGGAGTATGGGCAGCGGGATGATAAGTCAGACCTGTCGAAGGGGTGGGGGGCAGGAAAAAAACATGGCGGACAGACAGGTGAAAAAATGTGATAGGGAGAAGTAAGAAAGGAGAGGGAAGAAATAAGATAAGAGGGAGTGAAAATGTGAGGCAAATAAGTGGAAAGGGAAGAAGAGAACGCCATGAAGAGGGGAGAGATGGGTGGAACAGAAAGAGGAGAAGATGTGTGAGAAAGAGAGAAGAAGAGGGGGAGGAGGTCTGCAGCCAGCGGAGGGAGAGAGAAAGAGAATAAATCAATACTAGATAGAAAGGAAGCGATGCATTAGCAGGAGAAAAAGCTACTCAGTGTCTGTTATACTGCAGCGGGAGAACATCTGTATGTGTGTGTGTGTGTGTGTGTGTGTGTGTGTGTGTGTGTGTGCACGAGCATGCATTGGCCATCTGATATCCTTCAATCTGAGTGCTCTCCCTCTGAGCTCTATCTCTGTCTCACCACGATCAACCCCTCTCCGCTCCTATGACTCTCATTTAGATGCCCAGCTGCCTCAATGTATACTTTCAGCCAACTATCACTCCGAAATGAGGAGATTTACCCGCTAACAGTAATCACTCCTTGTATAGAAGCTGTGGGGAAGTTCAACACAACCTTTAAATGTTTTCTAACATGGTAAATGTTTTTACAACTGTGGTGTTCGCAACCATCGGAGCAACTGGAGCCTGTCCAAGCGCATTAGATTGAGGTCACTCATCCATCACACACAGAAAAATAGTCAACCAAACCAGAGAACAGTCTTAGTCGACCAAGTTTTCATTAGTCGGTTAGTGGGCGGAAAAACAAAACCCCTCCATTCAAGAGCTGCACCTTGTCATCGAGGTTATGACGAACGTATTAGAGGGATGGTTGCAGTTCAGACCTTTTCTCTTCTAACACAGTAGCTGCTAACTGTGGTGAACTGTAGCTGCCTGTAGCTCAGGTAGCCGTGCAGCTAACCAGGACAAGTGTTAGAATTTACATCGCTTGCACAGGAGCTTTGGACCGCTGGGAGGAGTTTTTCAAGCCAGGGTGGAGAATGCTGGCAGGGAGTGGTGCCAAAATGAGCACCAGAACCGGAACCCGGCAGGCGGGCAATGGAACCAGGCTTGGCAGCTTCCCAGTGATGGAGGCTTGGGAGGCTGCCCGGACTTTGACTCTAGGGACGAAGGCACAGTTGGTTCAGACAAAGACTGGAGAGCCAGGAAGTGGCAGAGGACCGAGTCTATAGTGGCTTAATTTGTAAATATACATTATACATTGTGTTAAATCTGCTGTAAGCATTATTTTCTTTTTAAAGTAAGTGTTAAATAGCTTTATATTCAAACAGTTATTATTGTTACACGAGTTTTGTCAGTAACAGATGTCTCTCCTCCCACTGCAAAACAGAGTTAGCTAAAACATCAACAACACTTAAAGCAGCTTTGATAAAACAGCTACTACTTGTTTTTGTAAAATCAGAAGTTACTCCTTGCAGTCTTTTTGACGTTTTGTATGATGCATGCTGTGTTAAAATATGTTGTTCAACGCAGTCAGAATCATTAATGTTGCGTGCCCCCACAAAAAGTTTTAAAAATTCAATTAATATCATAAACACACCACGACTAGTCGACTAATGGCTTGAACTAAGCACTAGGTAAATCCTTAGTCGGGGACAGCCCTAACCTCTACTAATCACATCTATGGGAGTCTCATTTTCACCTGGACTACGTGTCTGAACCCCGAGACAAAAGTGAAACGTCCAGAGGAAAAAACCCTCTTAACACAGACAGAACTCATAAAACTGCACACATGAAGGACCTGGGCTGAGAATGAGATGCAAGTTCTTCTTGCTGTGCAGCGACAGCGCCAGCCACTGAGCCACAGTACATCATTCACTTAATATACATCCATACATTTACACTTTTTAGGAATTCATTTTCATTACATCTGATGCTTTACGCCATTTGTTCCAGAAAAAAAGACAAAAGCACTTGATGATATGTGTGAAAAATATTAAGGGACACAAACACTTTGTTCTCTGCTCAAAGAAAATACTAAAAGAGATTATTCAAATTTATGACTTATTATCCACTAGTTTATGATAGATGGTATCAATATGTTGTTTTGTTTCCTTTTGGTTGGCTGTGATGTTTTTAAAATGATTGCATTGTCCATTGCCAAACTTCTTTTCTCAGTAGGAGTGCCAGTGAAGACAATTTGGACCTCCTTTCACTTTAACTATTATGTGCTGTAGTAAACATTTATTGGGATGAATAGTGACAAATGTTAGCACTCCATGGGCACACATAGGGTTTGAAAATTATCTCTTCCCTTTCAAGACTTTGGAATGATTAAATTTTGGTATAAAACACAAAGCCAAAGCAACATCAAAGTGGTCCTAAAAAACCCTTTTAGGTGTATGTGTTTGGAGGACAGACGCTGGAAGTCCACTCAGCACATTGCTCCAGCTCTATGCCAAATGACGGGAGAGTGGAGGACGGAGAGCTGCGGAGCTAGACCGAGAAAAACTGAGCGAGAAAGAAAGATAGGTTCGGTAGGCACTAAGAGCCAGGCCAATTAGAGGTATGGATGTTCTGGACGGTGGCCATCCAGAGAGTGGAGAGAGAGAATGACAGAGAATAGAGAGTGGTCAGCAAAAGAGCGACTCATCAAAGTTTATATAGGAGAGCTAGGACAGCGAGATAAAGTGTGTCTGTGTGCATGAATGCCTGTGTTTGTGTGAGTGAGAGAGAGAGCGAGAGAGAAATGGTTGATAATCATGACATGTGTTACACTTTATCTGCAACCTCCACGACACTCATCAGCTGTCCTCCTTATCACTCAATTACCCTGCCGCGCTCTGATCTGCGGATTTGCTTCTTTCATCTTTTCTTCTCCTCAGCTTTCCTTACGTTAACCTGAAGTACAGCCCGGATAAGTCCTCTCTCTTATCCTCTTTAAATTTCATCCCTGGCAGCAGGCTGTTCATACGCATGTTTGTATTGTGCTGACAGACACCTGTTTACTTGAATAAACTGAATATTCTGAATACTGTAACATGGCTGGAAATGTAATTAATTAAGAGAATAAGGCAAATGTACACATTCATCCTGGCTGATGTCAACAATGCATGAATATTGTCTTATTTACAATATGTTATCTAAATTTTTACATTACTTCTGAATGTTTGGCAAAGCAGACTTTGAGTTTGTAAGACAGTGTTCTTCATGCTGGTCCTTGGGTCTCCCTGCCCTGCATGATTTAGATGTCTCCCTGCCCAAACACACCTGCCTCAAATGAATGGCTCTCTATTAGGCTTCAGCAGAGCTTGATGACGAGCTGATCATTTAAATCAGGTGTGTTTGGGCAAGGAGACATCTAAAATATGCAGGGCAGGGATCCTTGAGAACCAGGATTGAAGAGCAGAGTGTTGTAGACTCATTTTCTCCTTTCATGGCAGACATTGACTTCCACTTATTTCTGTTTAGTACAAAATCGACTTGCAGACTTGAAATCCGCTTAAAAAAAACAGCCAATCCATCACAGACAACATTTAGTCTCCTTTTGTTTTAAGATGAAAAGCATTTCATGGAACTGGCTCGTAACTCAAACACTATCTATTGTGATTATATAACGCCCAATAAAACAGTTAGCATACATCTCAATCTTCCTTTGACTGAAAATTATTTTGATTCATTCATGTTTATGTTCATGTTCACTTCAGATTTTCTTCAAAAGCATGTTTTAATACTACTACATCAGCTTGACACCATCACTTACACTTTTAATGGATAATCACGTAAATGACACAAGAAGAATGAAACACTTGTCTGAGCTCTGACAATGAACTTTACCCTGTAGCTGACTAACAGTCTATCCGCTGATAAGATAATCCGATATGCTCTACAGCTCTTATAAAACTACTACAAAATGGACTTTGTCACCTGCCGTTTGCAAGGTGCATGAATGCAGTGTTTCCCATTGCGTTCGTTCATTCCCACCACAGCTAAAATGGGAAACTGAATATTATAATCTAGATAACAAAACACAACAAAATAAACATTAGGCCAAGTGTATAGAAGCAGCCCTTATGATCAAATAACTAATATGAATCTAACCAAACCTATAAGACCAACGTAGGGCGTTGGATGCAGAGCAAATACCAAAGTTGACCCCCTGCTACAAAACAATTACAGAGGAAACACTGGAACCGATGTTGAAGTTCATTCTTTAAAGTGCTCAAAAAGGGTAACTTGAACATCTACCATTCTATGACAACTGGGCAAACTTCATCTGCTGATGCAGATCATGTGATATGATCAAAAGCCTCTGCAGAACAGCTCCAGTGAGATTACTTATCACCCACATCAATTATGTTTAAGAAGGGATATTTCCTGTTACCAATATTGGTTGCAGGGAGTAGGGATTGCTAAATGGGATAAACAGAATGTGAATGATGATTAAACAAAAAAAAATGAAATCCCAATTGTAGAAAAACATCTGTACATCATGTGTGCACGTGTTTGAATGTACAAACGTGAATAAATATTCGTCATATCTTCCAGAAAGAGTGCTGACTTTAAATTGTCTGATGGTAATATCGAGGTCAGTCATAAGGTTAAATATCTCCGGAAGATTTTTATCACAGAACAAACGACAGATGATGATGATATTTATAGGCAATGCTGCGAGATGTATTCACAATCAGACACGCTTTCAAACAAGCTTACTGAGACTTCAAGTAGCTTATAATGATGCCTTGAGAATATTACTGAAGAGACTGAGATGGAATAGTGCAAGTGAAATGTTCGTTGCTGCAGGAGTCAATACTTTCCAATCTGTTTAAAGAAATCTCATGTATAAACTGCCATCTTAATGTCTCTGAAAATGAAATCATCTTGGTTTTATCAAACATAAAGTTTATCACTACATGCTACCAATCCCAGTTGAGGAGGCATCGATACAGCTGTCTCTTTACAGGACACTAATATATACTATTTTTCTCTTTCATACCATTTTTATTCTGATTTTTTATGTTATTTATTCTATGGAATGTTGTGTTTTTCATCTGGAGCCTGAGTCTTTGCATTGAATTGAAAAACTGAATTGATCGTGGGCATTGTATGTGTTTGTAATGCATCAAAATCAGGACAAAGTCAGCTCAAGAATCAAAACAGCAAAATCATTACTATTAATACGTCACTGAATAATGGAGCGTTTGCTCTTCAGAGGCCGACATAAGGACAGAGAGTTATTTCTGATCAATTCCTGACATTAAGTGCCTGGGCATGTTCCCATCAGAGACGTTAAATGAAAAACACAAGGTATGAAACCCAGCCAAAATATAAATGCAAAGATAAAGTGCAGCAGTGCCAACATCAGCTGGACACTGAGTCATCACTAATACTCTTTGGGAGGACAGAATACACCTGTGTGTGTTCACTGCTCAAAGCCTTTGAAAAGACACTGTCATGCACTGCAGCTGTTAACATGGTCATGCCATTTAAACAAGCACATGTAGAAAGAGCAGTTGTAGGAGCTCTAATGCCCGTAGCCTCGGGGCATGTGCAGCATCCGTGAAAGGCTCCCTGATGTGACCGTCTGTGCAAGAGTGTCAGGGCTTTCCTAGCAGACTCAATGTATACAGGCCAAGACTGTATACAGAAAAAGACTAGAACCACATCATCTATAACAACATGAAGGTATGTGTGCCCCCAGAGGCTCCACAGTCATTTAGTCTACATACATTAGGTTGTCTGGTATTTGCATGAGGTTTAGCTTTTATGTGTGAACAGATATCCACTCCTGGATCAAATGCAAATTATGAGTCAGTATCTGCAGAGCAACCAGATAGCAGGGAAGGACAGCCTCTGGCTAAACTTGTTGATGTCACGCCTCCTCCTCATTAGAAATCAGCTCCTCATTCAAATTCACACACTGACGCTCCTGTAAACACAACGAGCTTATTGTATGGGGCCAAACACGCCTTCCCTTTCCCCCTGTACTGTCATATTGTCGATCTACAGGTGCTTGGGGGGGGACCGAGGGGACGTGAGAGGCTTTTGCTGTGAGCTTTTCCAGCAACAGGAACGCAGCCTGTAGCACAGCGTTATCAGCCTCTCCGTCATGATCTCATTCATTACAGCCACAACCTGGTTTTAACGCCGCTGAAGGCTCTCAACTCACCCCGAGTCTGCTCTGGACCCTCCGCAAATACTCTTCCATGTCGGCCTGCGTCGCTACGGTGTCGCTGCAGATCTCTCCATAGACCAAGTTTCGACAATGAGGCTGCTGATGTGTGTGTGTGATTTTTTTTTTTTTCCCCCTCCGCTTCCGAGTCCCCCCGCTGCGCTCGCACTGCAGCACTCTCTGCTGCTGTGTGCGCCGTCGGTCCTCCCCTTCTCTACGGGGTGAACCCACAACACCGAGCAGTGGGTGTGACGGCAGGAAGAGGAGATCCGACGGCGGCGCGCCCGGTGATTCAACCGCGCTCCCTGCGGTTGGGAGCCCCCCCCCCCCGACAAGCCGCCCCCCCGCACACACACACACACACACGCACACACACACCTATCCTATCCCGTGCACAGCCTCAGCGTCCACCAATGAAACAAACGGAGTGGGTGTAGTGGATGATGAATAGCGGCGCTCCAGCACCACGGACAGCAGCCGCTCACTGGCTTTACTGTTGATTTCAGCACCTTCACACTGCTGGCGCACAGAAAACAACGTTGGTGTGCCGCTCTTTCACGCGTTTTTTCCCCCTGTTTTTGCCGCAATATGATCAAAACCACAGCTACAGCTGGACTGAAAGAGCACTGCAGTGTCTGGTGTGTGTGTGTGTGTGTGTGACAGGGAGCACTTTAATTAACCTGAAGGATGGCCTGTGTGAGTAACATCCAGAGAAAAGGGAGAATAAGGAAGACAGAAACACACACTCTCTCTCTCTCTCTCTCTCTCTCTCACACACACACACACACACACACACACACACACACACACACACACACACACACACACACTATGGCTCGTTGGCCAACTCTGAAACTTTAATATTCAAAATGGACAAGTCATCTTTCATTGGGTCACTGTGCCACCGATTTATGTTTTCATACAGCCTAGCCCTTACTCTCTAATCTATCTATCTATCTATCTATCTATCTATCTATCTATCTATCTATCTATCTATCTGTCTATCTATCTATCTATCTATCTATCTATCTATCTATCTATCCAACAACCCATAGTAGGCACCACTAACCTGTAATCATATCTTGGAGTGATGCTATCTTGCCCCGAGGTTTCCATGAACACAACACAAGTCATTCCAGTCATCACGTCTCAAGTCTGTAACTTCCAAGTCTAACTCGAGTCTCATGTCATCTATTTTCTGCCGAGTCATGTTGCAAGCTATCAAAACAGTGACTCTAGTCCACAAAATCAAAATCCTACATGGGGCTGAGAAATGGAGAGTAAGGTGAAAGTGAAAAGGGCTGTAGACCCCTCTGTGAGTGACTGGGGGAGGAAGGTGAAACGCCACATCATCCTTTAAAACTACATATAGTTCTGGATTCTGCCTCCTTTGTCTTCCAGAGGTCATCAAGGAATGAAAATAGGAACTCAGTGTTATGAACGTAAAGGTAATCGTTTTTTAAATAGTATGTAAAAGCAGGAGTTAAAATACACAGACATTTGCTGTTGGTTGAGTTTGAGTGCAGCTCAATAAATTTAAAAGATGTGGTCATTTAATGCATTTTGTCTCACAGCAATGGAAGTTTATTCCACGATGACTGTTGTGTTGACTGTGTGAAGGATTTTGAGTGTTGCCAAAAAAACTATAATCACAAGATCAGAATAGATGGAGATAATATTCCTACAAGAGGTCATGAACGTATATGTGAAGTTTTAACAGTGAGAGACATGTTAAGACAGTATACATACAGTAATACTCAAACATATGCCAATGTATAAATGTGTGTTTGTGTGCCTTTTGTCTCAGCCTTTCAGTTTAGGTCCACTTTCACTGGACATCGTAACTCTTTTCGCTGCAGTCAGCAGAATGATGATCTCTAAAGTATGTTGTGGTTTTGTATTTGTGGTGAAGGCTGCGTTAGTGCACTATCAAGATGGAGAACCCAAAGGTCTCTGTGCTCTCAGACCAGAGTCAAGCCAAGCATAATCAAGATCACTTCCTGTCACCATCTTCAAAATAAAAGCCATATTGATTTTTAAAGTAAAACAGAGTGAGAATAAAGTGATAGTGCGTTCATTTGTATATGTGTTTTTAAAGGAATCATTTTACATAGTATGTTACCTGAAACATGTCTCCACATATTGCACTAGAACAATTAATCTGCTTTTGACATTTTCCATTTGAGATAACCTGATGCAACACACAATGTGTCCTTTACCTGTGAGGAGTTAATAAGACGTCTCTACCTCTTTCTTTTCCTGTGTGATCCTTCTGTGTTGACGTACTCTCTAATGGGATTATACAAAAGCCTGATGTTTTGCTGCTGATGTTTGAAATAAAATGTTGAAAAACAGTAACTGCTGATGCACTGATGAAATGAGACAACTCTGTTTGAAGAAACACAAAACCAAACAGTAAAAACATCTAGAAATGACAAGTTTATCGTCAATAGTTGTAGCAAAATACACAAAGAGTTCAGGGTTTGAGGTGAACTTTTGTACGCATTATCATCTTGATGAATGACTGCTGTGAATAAAGCAGCTGACAGCAACGGACAGCCTGTAACGACAGCTGATGTGGAGGAACAGACCACGGTTTGGTCACTGTGTTGGAGTCTGTTGCAGCATTATTAGGGCTAGTTTGGTTCAGAATACCCTCACAGCCTGTGGAAGCAGGGTGAGGGTGGACGAAACCTCACATCTATGTGGACTTTAACATTAGGAAAACTAAACAAGGAAATCTGCTCACAAGTGGACAAAAGATAAGAGGGCCTCAGTTTGAATGTCATCATGAGAGAAGGTCACCTGAGTGATGTTCACAAGCAAAAACACAAGCAATATGAAAGATATACACACAAGTTAGTGGGTCATAAAAGGCACGAAGAGGCAGCTTCAGAGGCCCCCTCAATGTCCCTCTGAATTTAGTCACTGAGAATTAAAAAGATAGCAAAGTTGTGTGTGTAAGAGAAGGATTTATGGTCATATTTGGGAAGAGAGAGAAATAAAGAGAAGAGAAGTACCAATCACTGCCCAGCGCTAAAGTTTATAAAGCATTCTGTTGCTGTTCAGGCCTTGTCTGTCTAATCAGTCTACACTGGCATCAATGTGATTTTTTAATGAGAGCCGAGATTATCACAAAAAAAAAATCTGTTTCTTTATCACCAGTGAGGCGGGATTTGCATGTGCTTTTGACAATTCACATTTTAATCCACAGGTTAATCAGGTCAAAGGTTTTGGTAAAGCTTTATAATAACCATCATTAATAAATAGGGGTGTAACGATACATCGCTCCAGATCGATATATCAGTTCAATGATCAACGATCCAATAGCATCGATGCAAAGTGAAAACATCGATTCATATTGCCGCCATCGTTAAGATACGCCTTTATTTTGAAATTCCCATGGCACGTCTGTGTCACCGTTTCCGTCCATGAGCAGCTCCTTTCTAAACAGTGCTTTCTTTTTACTAAAAATTTGTTGTAAAAATTTGATTGTTTTCCATTTAAATGTCTGGAACCAATGATAAAATAATATTTCCACTGAAAAGTTCAGTAATAAAAGTATCAAAGCCCGTTTAACTGATTGTGTTAATTGGGCATATGATATCGTCTCATACCAATCGCAGGCCCCTAATCAAATCGTATCGTGGCAGACTTTGTGATATCGGCAAATATCGTATCGTTGTCCAAAGAATCGATATAATATCGTATCGTGATGAAACTTGCGATTTACACCCCTATTAATAAATGGTGAATTTATAGATCATTAAACTTCAGTTAACAGTTATTTCACTGTTAACAAACAATTAAATGCTTTATAAATTGTTTTGTTGCATTGTTGTAAAGTTGCAACTAAAGTTGATAATACTTTATATATGGTAAATAAATACTATGTAGCTCATTTGTAAACATTATTTGGATGGCCATTGTAAAGATGCAACTGATGTTTATAAACCTTTACAATTGCTTTATAAAGCATTTAACTGTTTATTACCAAATTTATCTGTATATAAGTCTTCATTAGCTTTGGGCAAAATAAAAGGAATAATCACAGATTCTCAGTGACAGCATTTCTTCATTTTGTTTTTCTGGAAGTTTTGGGGTCAGAGAGTTTGGGAAGAAGACTGAGAGCTTCATCTGCAGCAGTGTTACTAAGTTTGCCGCTGTGATGAATAATGATGATCCAGTTTTACCTGAGCTGACTGAGAAAACTCTTGAAGGCAACAGGCAGACACGCTGCAGCTTTGATCCATTAGTGCTCCCGCCTGCTCGCTCTTTTATGGGAAAACAGAAAGATCTGCCGTATTTTGCCTCTGAATGATTTCCCATTACACAAGTAAGGCTTACAGCGTCTGCACAACAGTCCTAAACTGGTTTAATTTTCCATTGAAAACAATAGGCCTCGCTAATTGATTTTAATGGCTCTCTCCGCGACGATGCGCCCCTTATGACTTGGAGAGAGGTCTTTAAGATTATTATTATTAGTATAATTGCCATTACCCCCACACTTTCCCTTTGCGAATGGGAGACAGAGAAAGAATATCTTTGCCCTTAAGCTGAACAAATAATTATTAGAGACAGGAAACAAACAGACGACCGTCATTCACACACACGCCCACACACACACACACACACACACACACACACACACACACACACACACATAAACGCTCCACCTTAGACTAGACCCCCTCCTGGCGACCCTCATTCCCTCCGCCGCCCTCTCCGTGCAGCGTGCCGCTTGTAATTTATGCAAAATTAATTGATACATCTTTTATAATTGATGTGCTGTAAACTTAATGAGTAATTTATGTAATTAGTCAATTAAGGATAATTCCAGCATATGTTCCGTATGCCCAGAAGGTGTGCTTTACAACTAGTTATTTGTCCAGGAGTTGGGTGCAGGCGAAGACTGTCGTAGACTACCTAATTAATTTTGTTATGCAGATCAGCCACGGTGTCTATTTAACGGCCCCCTTTGTGAAAACAGATTTAATATTGATCTTTCCCGGGCGTTTAAAGAGGATGCTTTTACCCGTGTTGGCCTCTGAGGGCCTCGGAGTTTCAAAACTCATTTTTCAGGCGCCAGGAAAACAATTACGCAAAGAAAACACACAAAAAAACAAAAACACAAGCACAACAACGACTGTCTTTATTTAGCAGCGGTTATATATATATAATTGTTCACTGTTTTTCAAGCGAAGTGGCACTAAAAGAAGTGATTTCCTTGCAATTACATGATGTCTTTAAAATATGCTCTCCGTCGACACAGTTGACCTTTTGAGTGGGCTTGAAGGACTGAGACATAACGGGAGAGATACACCGGCTAATTAATTGACACAGTTTTGAATATTCATACCTAATACAGCGAGCTTGCCCTTAATTACATTGTTGGACTTCTCTCCTAGGAGGCTAAATCACGGAAGGCTTAATTATTGTAATGTATTCGGGGGCCCACCGGGGCACCGGAGAAGACAGGAGCCGTCAAGGACCCAGTCATGACACCTGGCTGGAGAAAAAATACACGGGAAGGGGAGCAGCTTTTGTTGTTCTCCGCTGAACAGAATTCAGAGCAGGGGATGAAGTTTGTTTACATCCTTGTAGGATTCACCGGAGAGTGTTTGAACAGACAGACAGCCGCCGGACTCCCCTCTCAGCAATTAATCAACAACCGTGCCTCCCTCTCTTTCTCTCTCTCTCTTTACCACTGCGTGTGTGTGTGTGTGTGCGCGCGTCTGTTTAAGAAGCAGAGGAGTCGCGCGCTGATGATTGTGCGCAAAGGAAGACATGATTTATTGTTTGCAAAGTCTAAAAGTGCAGTCGAGCAAATTTAACAAAGAGGTTGCACTCTATATATTCCATTCTTTACTATTTGTTTCCTCAAGTGAAATTCGCTAAGAAGCCGTTTCAAATGCGCATTCTCTGTCAGGATGGTTTCCAATCACGTTATCTCAGCATCATTGAACAACATCTCGATTTTTTAAAAACAGGCAGTACGCTTTCGGAAATGTTTACTGCGAGCTTTATATGCAAAGCGACGGAGAAATCCAAGACCGTAACATTACAGCATGGAGCTTATTTTTCGAAAGAAGAGGTCAAAGGTCACGATCAGGGAGCTGCTGGGGTTTTTTAAGCTGCTTGCTGAAAGACATTTAGAAGAATGGCCCCCTTTAAATACAGTTTAGTGGTTAAAATCAGTCACTCGGGTTATTTTCTGTCCCTGCGCACATTACGCAGGAGTCTTTGATTGGCAAACAGGAGATTAGAAGCGAACGCGTGTTAAACGCACCACCCACCCCTGATTTTTATTCATTTCTTTACCCCCATCTCTCTCTCTCTCTCTCTCTCTCTCTCTCTCTCTCTCTCTCTCTCTCACACACACACACACACACACACACACACACGCAGCCCTCTGCTCTCCCCTGACGTGTCCCCTAAGTGTCTGGATAATAGATAACAGAGCCAGCGACCTGCGGGGGTCTTACAAAAACGACGCTCGGCGAGTGGGAGCATCGCACAAGAGGAGAGGAGCACACACACCACAGACAGACAGCGAAGCAGGCTGGCCCCTCGCATCCTTCAAACGCCGCGGTAACAGGGGGAAACTGAGGGGACCTCTCAACTTTTACGCACAGAGACTGACTTTTACGCACAGCGCCAAGAGCATAATCCGACAGAGAAAAGTCTTCAGAAGAAACTCTCTTGGGATGCAGGAGCCTCTCAAGGATCTTACCCAACAGCAACGGGCCTTGAGGCTAAATTGTATTTATTAATCAATTTCAAACTGATCAAAACTGATGGCTCAGAACTTTGGAACATATGCGTCAGATGGAGACTGATATGAAGACCGTCAAGTTAGCTCCTTAAAATACAGAATTTGAAATAGAACTTTAAAGGCTTTTTTTTATTTAACATTTCAAACTTCAAGAAAACAGTAACCAGTCATGCCTCGTCCTGGGAAGAACTCTTACAGCGACCAGAAGCCTCCATACTCCTACATATCCCTGACAGCGATGGCTATCCAGAACTCCACCGAAAAGATGCTGCCTCTGAGTGACATTTACAAGTTCATCATGGACCGGTTTCCGTATTATCGAGAGAATACCCAACGGTGGCAGAATTCCCTGCGACACAACCTCTCCTTCAACGACTGCTTCATCAAGATCCCTCGGCGGCCTGATCAGCCAGGAAAAGGCAGCTTCTGGGCTCTGCATCCGGACTGCGGTGACATGTTTGAGAATGGCAGCTTCCTGAGGAGACGGAAGCGCTTCAAGGTGCTGCGCGCTGAGCACATGGCCTGCAAGAGCTCCCCGATGATGCATTACTTTCACCATCACCACCACCACCCGGGCAGCAAGCTGGGCACGGCATCCGCCCACCACGACCACACTGCAGGCCCGGCGAGCACCGTGGGTCGGCTCCCTCACTTTCAGGGTTACGGGGGCATCACTTGCGCACAGCCCGGCGGGTTTAAACACCCGTTCGCAATTGAGAACATTATAGGACGGGACTACAAGGGCGTGATGGCGAGCGGGCTCCCCCTCACCTCGGTCATGCACCACCTGGGTTACCCGGTGCCCCCGCAGCTCAGCAGCGTGGTCAACTCCATGTGGCCGCACGTCGGGATGCTGTCGGAGTCCATGGGTGGCGTGCCCGTGCCCGCATCATCCGAGTACGCGCCCTTCAGCATGTCAGCAAAAGGCCTGTACCACAATGCCAACGGGCAGAGCCTGCCCGCCGTGCCCGTGCCAATAAAACCCACCCCATCCCTGGGTCCCGTGCCCGGTTTGACGGGGCTGCAGTCCGGCCCGACCCAGCTCTGCTCACCGGCCTCAGCGATGGAGAAAAGTGATCTGCTAGAGGGGAAAGGCAACCCTCTGCACCCGGCTCTACTGCTGTCCTAACCGGGTAAATTGCGGGTCATTTTTGAAAAGTAACACCAAGAAGAAGGACACTGTTATCGCATAAAATAAATCAGCATAGTTTACGTTAAGTGCAGCTGTAGGAGAGTTGTTAAAAAGTAAGGTTAACATTTTGCTGTGTGATGAATTTTTCATTAGACCCATGTTGATTGAAATCATAATTTATTTGCACAATTTGTGAGGGCATTTACCACATACTGTAATGTGGCACTGATAAATACAATCAGACAAGTAGATACGCTAAACCCAAAGAAAGCTTTGATTTAGGAGACAAACAATTCTTTTCCAAATGCAAACCAACAACTCTGTTTCTATTTTTCCTCTTACTCTATTTATTTTATTTGAACCTACGGCCGGCCTGTCGGCTAAAAACAAAATAGGCCTTCATGTTGTTTAATTAGGCCTGTTGCACTTTTTTTTGTGTGTTACTTATCGGTGCATTGAAAACGTTATGCTTGTATTATAACACTATTTATCTGAGTATATTTATAAAGAACTTAAGACTGAATCTTATTTGTTGTTGTAGTTATTTACTCGTTTTAATCTCCACACGTTATTCGGGGTTTTTCACTGTTGGCACATCACAACTGAGGGGAAAAAAACAAGATAAATTCCATCAGACTGCGGTGTTATTTTGAATTAAATCAACTGGAGATTGGCGCAAAAACTCATATAATTGCAAATACAATCTGATTTGTATGATTCAATTATGCTGCTTTTAGCATGTGCAATAATTACACGCAGTTATTAAATATTGTAATAAGTGCTCATACATCCGTCTCCAACAGGAAATGATAACAGCGCAGGTTACTGTGCGTACTGCCACCAGTTGCTCTATGAATTGCATAATTTGACTTAATTGATTTCCCTCACGTTACACCTGCACTTGAATTGAGAAGTTTAATTCAAAGTTTTTATTTTTAAATTACATTTTGGCTGTAACTGTACAGTAATACTGAATCCAGTGATCAAGCATCAGTTTGGGCATTTACTGAATCCAAAAATTTAGAAGACATTTGAGCTTTTAGGACTCTGCACTAATTCAACCAAATTTGAGAACCCCTCTTGAACACAAAACTCTGATTGAAGAAGTGTATATTGAATATAAAACAATTCAGCAGGATGGTTTTAAATTGTTCTCTCTCAAGCTCATCACGTGACTTGTGCCTTCTTCAAATTCAAGAGATGTGGAAAGAGAAATTATTCAAAGCAAACTTTCCTGAGCCAATCTTTGCTTGGAGAGACATTTACATTGAGTTCATGCTATTATCGCCCATCAATGACCATTATGTGCACATGTGACATGAATCACGTCTGGATTGGGGCATACTGTATGTGTGTGTGAGAGAGAGAGATGTGCTTATGATCTGTCTTCATAAGATGGATATGAGCAGCCGACATTCTGGGCTGCAGCTTCACAACTTCAAAAGCGGGCAGGGCGATCGGATCAAGTTTTTCTCTTTTGTTTCGTAGCTTTGAAGCTTCTCCTCTCCAGCAGCACAAAGCGCCAGGTTCAGCCCACTGAAAATGACTTATATTCAACCTCCTGTGCCCTATTTAGCATCCCAAAGGCTCCCACAGCCGACACTATTGTCACACCAGCCTCTGAACAAATAATTGAGATGCACCAGTGGAGGAGAGGCGTGGGAGTGAAGAATTAAAGCCTATTTGGGTGTCATTGCTAACGAGCAGAATACATATAATAGTGATTGCCCTTATCTTCATCTTCCTCATCCTTATGGTAATATTTTATCATTCTGTTTTTCTATATCTTCATTTGATTTTTAGTTTAGCTGATTTTTTTACTCGCTCTCTACACTCTTTCCTCTACTGCATCCAGACGTCCAAAGGTTATTTCTTCTGATCTATTACTTTCTCTTGTCTATAAACGCATTTTTACGCACACTTTCACCGCAGGGTGTCTGTGATTCCTAGTTAAAGGCAACTGCAATTTCAATGGCATGACCAAAGTGTCTATGTGACAAGTGTGTACCTCTGCCTGTAGGTGTGTATGTGTGTGTGTGCCCGTGTGTGTGTGTGCGCACGTTGCTTTAATTCCCTGATCAGCAGGCCTCAATGTCTTTAATAGCCCTCACTGCATTAGTGTATAATTAAATGCCACTAATTAAGACACAATAAGAGGAGTAATAATGCAGCCATTATTACCCTCCATGATCCTCTGTCCTCACAACAGTGGAGTTAGATGCCTCTGGAATCATAATACCACATGAGGTCTCCTAATGTGCACATGTGTTTATACTGCGCAGGCTAATAGGAGGTGTATGTGCAGCTTATTTTTATAAGGGCAGACACTGAGCTGGTTGTGTCAAAGCATGTAACAGCATATGTTGAATGATTTTTACTAGTCTGCGAAGCAAGTGTTAGATGCTTTCAATAGGGATGGGACAATAACAGATTTTATCACAGATCATGATAAAAAAAAAAAAAAACCCACAATAAGTTGATCGTGTTGATTGGTCCATATCAGGATAATCGTTAATATCCTCACATGAATGACTCGAATAAAATGTCTAGCTCGCTGATATACAGTCCTATATTGGTTTCTTGATTTATTTTGAATTGCCAAAGCCGGTCGCCGTGGCGGAAGGCAGGCACATTGTATCCCACACAAAAACAAGTTCCATGGGATGTGTGTAAATACTTGATTCAAAACTAAAAAACAACAGGAAGAAGCAGTTACCACCATTTATTTATCCCACAGGAAGATCTTATGATTCATGATGACTTATTTAAGATTCGTCTGATTGTTTGTTTTTCACAACAAAAAAAAGATGTGTCCTATCTGCAATGCAATAAAAATATTTGTTTCCAACCAAAAAGTCAGATTAAAGTGATTCAGGTGTGTTTTAGTTCAATTTTAGTTTTCACTTTAAAGTTTTAAGAATATTTTGATGATTATCAGGATAATATCGTGAATTGCAATTATATTGGACAGGATAATTGTGACATGAAATTATCATATTGTCCCATACCTCGTGCTTATTCAGGCATGTTGGTATGCAGGTTCAATTTCTACAAATAGCTGGACTGAATGTAAATCTTAGTAGAAAACAGCCACACTTATAAATTATTTGTATCAAACAGACTAAAAATTTGACACAACTTTTTGAGTTTTTTAAGCAAACAACGCAAAGGTATTTCTTTTTTAAAATGAATTAATTCCTCTACTCGATGGGAATATGCCATCTCACTAAAAGCTTCTCTTCAATTTAAGATAAAAGCAATCAGTAAGTTGGATGGGAGGCAGCGTACCTAAATGTTTTTGCAGAGGTTAAGTTGAATCAGGAGCTGAATGTCGTCGAACTGAGGTAAAAGCATCGTATAGTAATTACTGCAAATAAACCAAACAATCACAACTGCAGAGGGTTGTTTCAGCGATGTGTCTTACTCCAAAACTAAAACCACAGAAAACTGCAAGTCTTCTGTGTTTGACTGCTTAATAACAATTGCACTGTCTACAGTCTACTTCTTAAAAAAAACAATGAGGTTTAATCTAACTAATTAGAAAATATAAAAAATAGAATCCAGTTATCGGACGATTTGGTGACTCTTCTCCAAATAAAATGTTACACCGTAAGCCTGGAGACTTTTTTTAAAAATACTTTTAACATCAGTACAGCAGCTTCTATTAAAATGTGCTCTAGTGCAACACAACAACGCTCCCAAAGGCAAAGGCGTTTAAAATGTGGTTAAAAATGAGTTATGTTTGGTCACTAAAGACTTTCCATACAATATTCAATACAACTGATAAATAATACTAAAAACATTGATGACTGATGACGAGGAAAATGTTCAGTAACTCTAACCTAATCTGTTTATTCGTTGGTTTTGGAACAAGCTGACCCCTTCTCATGCATCCATTACAACAATCCCAGGTTTAAGAGAGCTGAAAGTGATATAATGATATTTCATTTAAATAACACAAATATAATATTAAACCATATGAAGAACTGTGCGCACTGATAGAAGTGTACAGGATATTAATATGTATTCATGGAAAAACTGTTCATCATCTGAAATATGAGTTTAAAATGAATAATAGGTGTCTTATGAATGAATAAAACATTTGGGTCAGAGGTGTTCCACTGTCAGCCCTCAGAAACGAAACGTTACGCTCTTGAATAGACGATGATACATTAGTGGTAATTACACACACTTCATAGGGGCATGGGTGGCAAATTCTACATGCATTTTTCTTAATGACCAGCAAGAGCAGGCCATCATAATGAGCAGCTTAATTCATTGATCTGATCTGCTGTTCGCACTAAGTCAAGCACACTGGCATACATACACACTCACGGACGTGAACAACCTTAAATATTATTCTTTGTTCCAGACAGCAGCTAACGCCGGCAACATTAGTACTTGAGTAAAACAGAAATTTGTCTTCATTTCTATAAACCTATAATTGTCATTCAAGGATTCCTTCTTCAGTCACAGCTTGAGTGATAATTAAAAATATGAGTGGAGCCATTTCAACAATAAATGGAAGCATGAATCTACATCAGAGCAACTATTAACTTTGTTAAATCATTTTAAAAGAGGACAGAAATCTGTCTATATGGACTTTGTAAGAGTCTCATTATTAAAAGTTGATATGCATCAAATTGATTTATAATTTGCAGAATCAGAATAAATTTGAAAAACTCTCCCTACCGGAAATTAACTCAGGCCGCCACAATTTTCTGACAGCAACCATGAGAAATTAAAACGAAGTATGAAGTATGAGTGAGATAAGACAATGAACACCAATGAGGGAAGAAAGAAAGAAAGAAAGAAAGAATGAAAGAAATGTCTCCTGTTGAAATGACATTGTGTGAGAGATGCGCAGCTATACAAGGTCATTGGAGCTTCATGCCCTCTTACAGAACTAATGAAAATGTAATATTCTTAAGAGGTTTCTTCCTGCTCCAGATTTGTCACAGATTACAAGATGACTGCTGACCTCCTAATGAAATCTGAGAAGATCATCCTTCAACTTGAGAAAGTAGCAATTGGTCATAAAACTGTATAAGTATAAGAGTGTGAAAGTACGTAATTAGACAACCAAAAGTTGCGTAAGCGCTCTCGACACCAAAACCCATAACCAAAGCCTTGCAGAGCTGGTCCTGGATATTAAATAGCTCACAGAAATGACTCTCCTTTAGCATAACTGCAGCTTGACTTGCAAAATGATCTTTTAAATGGACAAACATCATATGTGTGATTCAAGGCACAATTCAAACAGGATCAAAAATGACTTGTCCCAAATGATGGACTACTGTACATCTTCGTCCCGAAATAAAGTCTCACGGACCAGACCAGAAGGGGCTGGACTCCTTTTGCTTTTGTCCACAGGGGCCTCAAGGATAAAAAAAAAAAAATTAAAGTTCATTGTAGCTGCTTAAAATTGTCAATAAGTTATTAAAATTTTAAATGGATTTGGATTTTTAAGTTTTTATATCTGTTAAACAATTGTGCAAAAATCTCTTGATCTTCCCTACCACTGGCCTGACTCACTGCGGTCAGCTGCAGGTCTGATACACGGACTAACTTATTGTAACATTATATGTGATTCAGTGCAAGCAGGCAGCCGGCATAAGGCTACATCTGCTCTTATCTTGGTAATGGTCGCCTTGCCATAGTCACGGTCGTGGTCTTTAATAGTGGGACGAGGGGGAAAGTCATCTGGCACGTGTCGACGGGAGTCAGCACCAGCCAATGAAAAGGCCATCTGAGGGGAATTAGCATATTGGCATCAGGCCTGGAGACAGAAAGAAGCTGTCAGGGGAGAGAGTCCTAACGACAGGTCACTGTGGACCACTGAATATTACTATAACTCTTCTTCTCTGTCTTTCCTCCATAATCTACCCTATTCTCTTTTTCTGCTTTCACTTGTTCCTTCTTCTCTGACTCTGTTGTGTCTTAAAAAAAAGAGCTCACCAGATCCTCCCCGCCACAGAGGAGGTTACCATCATTCTTATCTTTATTCACCTATTTTGTTCCACTCTTTTCCACCTAATCTTCAAAACGGTCTCCCTTCTCCCCCTACGCTCCTTCACCCATTTCGCTCTCCAGTCTCCCTCCCTCCCTACCTCCCTCTCGCTCTCCTTCTCCTTAATAATTGGACACTGATTCACTGATCTGGGGTCAAATTTTATCTGCCCCCTCTGGCTGAAGTGTATTGTCTTCGCACCGTCCTCGAAGTAAGGTCTTCTGACGCAGTTCATATCATCTTCAATCTGCCATCTATCTTTATTGGCCCAAATTATTACACCTTATTAGCCATTATTACATTTTACTATCAATTCAAAACAGGTCAATGGTGCAGCCATTCTGGCTTCCTTCCCATCGTTTCTCCTCTCCAACTTCCCCACTCTCTCACTTTCTCTTAGGACCTCAGACCAAGAAGTTCTCTGGCCACAAAACTTCGGCAATTTCATAAGAGGTTAAGTGCTTTTCAAGGGAATGAGTGCCCATATAGACTTATTTGAATCCTCAATAATAGAGATTAAAGTGAAATGGAAATTAACAAAGTGTATCATCAGCTCTTCTCCTGATCGGAGTTTGTACATGGAATTTTAAATCACGCTGCACAATGTCAAAACATAATAATTGGCAGTGATACAGAGGAAAACTTATAACAAAGGTTTGGTTTACTAAAACTGCCTTGGATATAGGCGGGACCTGTTTGGTTACATCAAGGCACAGTGTGAAAATATGCACAATGTAATGTAAGTACATTTACTCAAACTACTGCTACTTTCTACTTTCACTTTTTACTCCACTACATCCATTTGGTAACTTTGGTTGCTAGTTACTTTGCAGATTGCATGCTGCATCAGAGCCGAGGACGTGCAGGCCCATTATGAGATCTGATAATGGGCCAGGGCGATAATCAGCGACCCATGGTATACAGTATACATACAGTACATGTAAATACATGTAGAATTTACTTTTACTTGTACTTTTGATACCTAACTACATTTAATCTCAGTTACTTTAAGACTTTTAGTCAAGTACGAATGGGTGACTTTAACTTTTAATGCAGTAATATTTTACCATGATATCTTTATTTTTACTCAAGTATGCCTTTTGGGTACTTTTTACAAGACTGGCAAAACATAATCAAAACTTACTTTTAATTGTACTATATAACCAAAAAATTTAATCAGTTTAAATACACATTATGTTATGCTCTAGCATAATTAATGCAGGTCTCAGATTATACTGTGCAGAAATGTATGCACTACAGTAGGTATGCTAATTTTATGTTAATTATACATGATGCATGATTATTTGATTGTACCTTTGTTACTGTAGGTATATGGCTTCACACACAACTCACAAAAATATTACTGGATAAATCATCAGGAGAGTTTTAAAAGGAAAACTAACTGAGAGCATGAAACTGACTGAGTCTTTGAAATTGGAGCTAGAGATGGTTTAAACAAAAACTAACCCACAGAATCCACAAAGACTTGTTTGACTGATCTGTGATCATGAGCCACCAGAGGTCCTTCCTGTCTCATCCGCTACGCTGAACACTCTGGAGTAATTCCTCTTACTGAACAAGTTTGAAGTCTCTTTTGTAACTTCTTATGATGAAGGAAGGCTAAAAGGTCACTTTTAGCCCTGGGCAGGAGGCTGGGGGGATGAAGTTACAGCTTGCGGAGAGGAGATAGATGTAATGCATCAGTTATAATGTACACAAACTCAGGGGTCGAAGTGTGGTTTTAAGCAAAGTGAATGTTTTGCTTTGCGTTTTCATTTGTATAAGTTTCAGATGACATAAGCAACAACCACAAGTCAGTTGACCTGCTCATTTTAATAAAGAGAGTGATAGATTTTAAATTTGGGTTTGAATAATGTTCTCATGTTGCATCAAAGTGTTTTGGTTAAGGCTTTTGTTGCATGTGAATGAGTAGCATAGAAGATGAAGAAGACACCACTGTTCTAAGGTTCTGAGTTTGAGTCCTACAAAAGTCTGCACAAGTTAGGCTGAACAAAATACAAAGTCTGTATCTGACGAGAGCAGTTTGGTTGATGACTTAACATAGTACTCCCCACAATGAATTACCGAAAAAAAAGCCCACAAAATAAAAACAATAAACTATCATTTTACAGAGCTCCAGAACAAAAAGGTTTTAACAGTAATGCACTTGACAGTGGTAGAACATTTGGCAACAATGCACTGTTCTCTCGTTAGCGTTAATTGCAGCTGTGACAGCGGTTAAAGGCAAGGTCCTCCTCTGACTCCCAATCATTTATCTCTCCATTACAGAGAGCACTCTGGGTTTTTATTGGTGTAATAAAGTCGATCTTCACTTCCACAAAAAGCCTCCTGACCCCTGGGTGCTCCTGAGGCCCCTGACTCCTCCCGAATGTATTCATCATCTTCATATTCATTCTTTGTCACACACACACACGCACGCACGCACACACACACACACACACACACACACACACACACACACACACACTGCATGCAAGCAGGCTGGCACACAGATGGGGATGTTATTTCACACTTACTGTTTAATTACAGTAATAAGAGTATCATAATAATGAAGCGAGGGACAGGTGTCTTCAGTGAAGGTGTTCTCATCTGTGCGGACTTTAAACTAATTTGACAAACCCTCTGATTTCCATTTCATTTGTCATCATTTTACAGATGTTATAATTATAATAAAATGAATAATGTTATACAAAAATATCCTAAATATCCATCTTTTGTCTTAACTGAGACAAACGGAGGTTTGAGCTTGCCCAGCAGTAAATCTAAACCATGAACGCCCTCTTGTGGTTGAAGGACTTTCCTCACAGAATGAGGGTTAGAAAAAGTCAAACCAACAACTTTGGATAACTGGCGGTCTTAGAAGATCGATAGAAATAACACCACGTTATAGATTAGTTGATACATTTCAAAAGGGGCATGTGGAGTCCAGAAAGTGAATATGACCTACATCAAAGCTCAGATAGTACGGAAACCACAAAATAAATTTGGTACTAACTATTAACATTAATAATCAAAATTAAATTCCTTTCAAAGTTTAGATTTTAGCCGAAGACAATGGCAGAGAGGGTGAGAGAACAAGTCAAATGTGTATTCAAATTATAATATTTGATTTTAATATGTGGGATTCCATAATGCATTCCATCAGCGCCAATAAAAATATAGAAACTGGATCATTTGCACCATTGAAATGTCCTAATGACTGAGGAGGATGAATTCATTCTGCAATTAGAGAATACACTCTGTGTTCAGTAATTGATGTATTAAGTTTGCATTAACTATTCCAAGTGAATTAAAATCAATAAAGGCAGTCAAACTAATGGATGCTGTACGTAATCCAAGCCTACAATTCTGGCACGAAGTACAGCGACCACAACTTCTGTCGTGTCCAAAATGATAACAAAGAGGCTTTTTGAACTAACTTTACAAACTTTTGGTCTCATGGAGATGATTAATGCAAAATGTGTCCTAGATTGCATGAAAATAAATGTAACATTTTAAAAAAGTGACGTGTTTATCAGCATCCATTCACATTTTGACTGTTATAAGGGTCAGTTGTGTGTCCGGAATTCAAGCTGTTTAAAGGTCAGCGGTGACGGCAGTGGTGGAGCTGGCTTTAAGGTTGTGGGTGCTGTCCGTAAGCCTGGGGTGCTTCTCTCTTTGAAATGCCTTTGAACAAGAGGTCAGCTCTTTCAAAAGCAGATTATACTCTTGTCATCATGACCACAACAACACACACGTTATTTGTTTGAATCTAAATTTAATATCGAACACTTTGTTATCATAAAGTTTAGTTTGCCTTAGAAATAAAGTTGTCTTTACTTGGGTTGACTGTTTCTGAGATTGCAGGGTCATACATCATCACATGGTGTATTAGAAATATTAAAACTCAAGATAAAATTGCATGTGTGCTTTGGGATTTACAGCATCACATTTAATACGTTGCAGAGTTAAGTGATGATGGTGAAAAGCTGACATCACATCCTCGTAGCACGGCTAAATGCACACCGTTTCTGATTAAAACCCACCCAGTCTCTAACAGACACCGGGTGATTCAATGCACTGTGTCTGATGTGTGTGTTCCTGTTGTGTGTGTATGTAAGTGCACAGCCTGTTTTCTGACGCAGGTGGGGGCAGCAGACCAGTGACGCAGAGCCACGCGCTCACCTTTAAAATCTGTCAGTGGCACATCTGTCACAGATCTTTCTTCGGTGCTGGACGCATCAAGACCTCAGCAGGTGAGAAGGAAATATTTGTCATTCATCTTTTGAAAGAAAACTTTAAAATGTGTGTTCTCTTTAATACATTGCTGAATTATATTTTCTATTCTTGTTGCAAAAAGGAAAAAAAGCTTTGGATTTGTGTGCAAAGACTTTACACTTGCATCATATTAAATCATCTGGAGATGACTATGTGGGTCTTCGGGAAGATCAGAGAGAGCATGGAGAGCATTCCTCTTGAGCTGAGTCGTTACGTGGGAAAGAGTGAGGAGGATGTCAGTGTCTCTCACAATCTGCACAACAACATCCTCACCCCAGACAAAATCCCAGAGTTCTGCCTGCCCCCTCGGCTTTGCAGGAGAAGCCCTCTGCTGGAAACTGAGACGGCAGAACCTAACCCGCACAGCCAAACCCAGATAGCCAATAGCCGCCTTATTTCAAACACTACACATGTAAAGGCGAAGGATGTAAAGGATGTGAAGGATTTGAGGATGAAGACTGGCGATGCATCAATGGCTCTGAAGGCTACACAAAAACCTCTGCCATTCTCTGCAGAAGGATATGGCCTGACAGGGATATATGAGAGCCCCAACACACGTAGGAAAGAGTCTTTGTTCCACTCCAAGTGCCCTGTTTACATGTTTGATAGAAACAATCGTACTGCTGCCCCCAGGCTGGCAAAGGAGACAAACCCACCCAAGAAAACTTTATCTGGGTTTCTCCCTCTGTTTTTATCCAGGAGCCTGTCAGAGACAGGAAGTACAGAAACTGAAACAGCTTCTTCCAGTGACTCCTCTACCCTCAGTTCCCCAGATGGTGCTAAATCCTCCCCCTACATCCCATCAGGCAATCGCCGTCTGAAAGGAGCAACATCTTGTCCCTCATTAATTGACAGCAGGGAGAGCAGAGGCATGTGGAAGAGGGGGGGTTTAAGTTTAACAACCTCTCCCAGTTGCCCCCCCAGCTTAGAAGCAAGCTCACTCACCTTAGCCCCAACTGTCCTCTTCCAACTAGACGTTCTGCAGTGCCAGGAGAGACAGCGTGAGCACATCCTCCCTTTGCAGGGCCGTGGTAAGGTGCACCTCTTAGCTGAGCACACCACCTTCTCCACCAACACGTTCTCACCCATTTTCACAGTCAAAGTCCGTGTGGTGTCTGTGGAAGGCCTTTTGGATGACACTGAGCGACGATCCCTGAACTGTGCAGTGAGTCTGTGTCTGACCCCCGGGAAGCTACAGCAACAGCAGAGCACCACCGTCAGGAACAGCCACAGCCCCGTGTTCAATGAAGATTTCTTCTTCACAGAGCTCAGTAGAGAGGATCTGCTGGAGCTGCAGCTCAGGATAAAAGTGGTGGATAAACCTGCAGCTGGAACATTGAGGAGAGGGACAATCATTGGCGCGATCACCAAACCACTGCTTCAGTTACTCCCTCTTACAAAAACAGTAGAAGAGTAACTCATTTTGTGTAATCTGGAAGGAAAGACAGCACATGAGATGTGATAAGTATTACAATATGTACAAGAAAAGAGTTGAGGAGTGGGACATAATAAAAAGTATAGTTTGTGTAGGCTAAATGTGCATTTGGTAGCCGCTATGGGATTTTCCCGGATGGTAAGATTACTAAGCAATAAGCAACAGTATTACAATTTGATGTAAAAAGTATGCAATTGTAGGGTAACACTTTAAAATAACCATCACCAATAGATGGTAAATTCATAGTAAATTAAACTTAAGTTAATAGTTTTTTCACTGTTAACACAATGAAATGCTTTACAAACCATCTATTAAGCACTTGTTTGTTGTAATTGATGTTTATATTCTTTGTAAATGGTTTATAAATACTGGGTAGTTCATCGATAAGCATTAGTTGGATGGCAATTATAAATCTGCAAGTCAAATTAAAGATATGTAGTTAATATTTTGTTATACAATGAATAGGCAGAGGAGCATGTGTATTTTTACTATATTTTTCTGTCTGTTTTTAAAGCTGCTCAATATTTTTTTTATTTTTAAAGACCATAAAAAGTTAACTTAATCTGGGGAATCTTTTCTTTCTGTAATTCTGTTTTGGTATGATGAAGTCATGCTGTGTCAGTTCTCTGTAATGCTTTTACAATAATGATTTTTATACTGTCATAAAGGTTTGTCAAAAGCAACTGAATTCATGACAAAGGCTGTCTATGGGGTTTTAATGTTCAATACTGCCTGACTTTGACAAAGGGATTGCATCTGCAACTTTTTCATTGAGTTAGTCCAGATACTATTACACACAATCAATCCAACTTTATTGGCTTGCTTGCTAAAATGTTCTACAAAATATTGAAATATGTTTGATCTCAATCTAAATTTTTAAATCACTGGTTCTCTCCTGCTTGGCACACCTAAAAAATGATGTTTCAACTAATATATAGCAGCTATGCTCCTTTCTCATCTGGCCCAGACCTCTACTGTTATTTGGCCCCTGCTTTTTTTATCCCATGTTTCCTGTACTTCCTATTTTTCTTGTCTCCCCTTAGAAAAGCTCATTTATAGTAGGCCCTTTTCTCCCTTAAATATCTGGAACTTAAGTCACTGAAGAGGCCAGAGGAGAGAGGTATGCCTTCTCATAAAAACATGAAAATAAGAGCACATTTTGTTCGATTCAACTGCTTTCATAGTTTGTAAATCGTGTCACTGTACTGTTTGGTTTCATTAACGAGCCACTACAATAAAGATTTTGTATTTGTGGAGTAAGTTTGGCCACAATGTTATCAGTTATGATCAAATATATGTCCATAAATCGGGGTATTTCAGAAATTACTTACCCCAAACTCCCTTGTTGCAGCATGGTTGCATGCAGGTACGTCATGACGTCACGCTCCGCCCACCGCACGACGTCCTAATCAGACGTTGAGGCAAGCGAGTCCTCAGGATGTAAACATGGTGACAGATAGATGAAAGAAACGCCAAAATGGTCTTCGAAAGCGTGGTGGTGGATGTCCTCAACCGATTTTTAGGGGACTACGTTGTCAACCTTGACAGCTCCCAGCTAAAGCTTGGAATATGGGGAGGTAACTGAACTTGTGTTTGTCATTTTAGTGGACTAGCTCGCTCGCTAAGCTAGCTAGCTAGTGCTAAGAGACGTTAGCCACCAGTCGTGTGTGACAGGCTGCCTCAGCTGTCAGTGTCAATTTATCCGTCCCAAAATCGATTTAAGCTGTCCAGTGTTAGCAGGATAGTGCAGCCAAGTGCAATTTTATGGATAGATCAATCAGCATTGTTAGCTTCTGCTGCAAGTGCCTGGTGTGTTGACCAACCTTACTTGCTATTGCAAGGAGTTTCAGTTCGGGGTCACACCCTTTCACACAACCAGGTTATGACTCGCCACTTGGTCTCATAATTAGACCTTTTTTTACAAGCTCGACCAGACAGTCTGACACTCACATGACTGCACACTATCCTGGAGAATAAGAGTATTAGAAGAGAGCTTTCAATGCCAATGCTAAGCATGTACCAACTTGTTACAACTATTGTTAAGTTAACTAACTAAATCTCAGAGTGAAACCAAACGTGTCATGACTGGCTTTAATAATATATGTGCCCCATATCCCAGTTTGTTAAATGAAGTCAACAGACAAAGGCCAAAGTCCTTCTCTTTTTATGAGTCTCATAACATAATGCTAATCTGTTTGGTTTATCAGAATGTACATAGTAACAACAAGGGTTTCTGTCTCCACAGGTGATGCCGTTCTAACAAATCTTGAAATAAAGGAAAATGCCTTGGTAAGTGGCAAATAAATGCGTAACGAAGCAACACTAGTCTGTCAGTGCATACGACTATTCATGATGGATTTGTGGTACAATGATTTGTTATTCTTTTGTCGCAGAGTCAACTTGACATTCCTTTTAAAGTGAGAGCCGGCCATATAGGTGAGATTGTAGTCACTGTTCCCATATGCCACCATTCCTTTATTTATATGTTTACCTTACAGAAGAATATATTCTCACTTTGTGTCTCTGTTCATAGGACGGCTGGAGCTAAAGATCCCTTGGAAGAACCTCTACACTCAGTCAGTGGAGGCAACACTGGATGGTGTTTATCTGCTCATAGTCCCCACAGCGAGTAAGATCATCATCCATGTCCAGCTAAATGCATAAAAAAATTATGACACTCAGGTACTCATAGAGATTATAGTGTATATTGTCAATTCACACCATTTGGTAGACATAACCAATGCTAGAAGGATATTAACCTGCTGCATGTCAACGTAAAAATATTTAGACTCCTCATTTCACGTGAACATTTTTTAAATTCAAAAACATTTTTGCATTCAGTGGATTTTTAATTTAGCATTAGCCAAAGCATTTTCGGTATCAGTAATATCAAATCTAGTCTAAAGAATAGCCCTTAAGATTAGCAGACACGAGACAGTGTAGCACAGTAGTCAGACAGAGAAGGTCTCTCACTTATTCATGACCCTAATGTACTTGTCCAGATAAACAGGAAGCTCAAGCTTAACTCTCTCTCTATTTCATTGTATTCAGAGATCTGCAGACAACTAATATCTTTTTTTTTACTGGCTCGACTCTTTCCAGGTATAAAGTATGATTCAGAAAAGGAGGAGAAGCAGCTACAGGAGGCTCGTCAGAGGGAACTACAGCGGATAGAAGAGACGAAGCTGAAGGCTGCCGAGCAAGGTCAGAGTTCAGCTGTGATTTTAAGGGGACTGTGTGTAACACTGTAAGTTCAGCAAATATTATTGTGTATATAACTGCAGAACATCAAGCATTTTTTTTAACCTTTTCAACAGGTTTCAGAGAGATTGTTAGCCAAGCTGTAGGAGAAAATGTGAATGGTAGCAAGAAGGTTAGTAGCAGAGGTTAAAAAGGAGCAAATAAAAGATGGTTGTGTGGAGTAGATGCAGCAAAGTAACAAGAACAGAGATTTGAAGCCATGTGGTTATGGTTTGTGTGGTTTTGAGTTCCTGTGTTGTTTTTGGAGAAGCCAGCAGTTTTAACACTTTATTATCTGTGGTTTAGCACTGCGGACATGTTCTGAGTGAGCCTCTCTCACATCACGTATCTTCTACTCTGAAATAACTGTATGAACACCAGTAACTGTCTTCATATTTTTTTATCAGAATACGTCATTCAACATAGAATTCGCAATACAAATATCTATGTTCCTTGATATTGGACTCATGAACATGTCTAAATGCCTTTTACTGTAAAGTATAAAGACTACATTCAAAGCATTCAAATATTGAGAGAACAAATTCAAATGAGTCTGTCTGATAGGACTTACAGTTGATATGTCAGCATCAACAATGCAGCAGCATGTTGGTGCAGTACTCACGCTGCGTTGTGAGACCAACAGAGTCCAACAGTCCGTTCAAGCTAAAAATTTGTTCAGTTACATCTTGAAATAAGCAAGGTTTAAATGTTTCTTGACAAATCTTGATTTTGCTACTTGACAATGGTGTAGTTAATCAGACA
This sequence comes from Pagrus major, assembly GCF_040436345.1. Lineage (NCBI taxonomy): Eukaryota > Metazoa > Chordata > Actinopteri > Spariformes > Sparidae > Pagrus > Pagrus major. Next base: position 35,824,602 of record NC_133219.1, on the reverse strand, counting down.
TGAATATGTAATCAAGTCTATTCTTCTCATAAATGGCAATTTACAGTCATGATCAACCACAAGCTGTTGATGGAATGAGCAAGTGTTGCGTGTGTTACTGGGGAAGTGAGGAAGAGTGAAAAACAGTCAGAAAAACAGTCAGGGTGAAAAGACGTAGTAGTAGAAATTAAATGTCAATGTCAACTTATTGTGAGATGGTATTTTATGTTTAAAAGCAATGAAAGGACACTTTATAATAAAGTAATCTATGAATAACAGCAGTGATAAACTAGAGACAACTGTTAAAACAAATTAGAACATAATATGCTGTAAGTTAATGAAAGTAGGCGTATGTGGAAGGACAGCCAGTTGTTATCAGGGAGCAACAACAGGTCAAATCTTTGTTCCCTAAAGCAAAGCTTCAAGAAAGCTGCAGGACCAGATCTGGTCTCTCTGGTCTTTTCATATTTGTTGTGTTTGACAGAGAACCCTAATCTGGAAAAGCAGGACACGTTTGTGGAGAAGCTTGTCACTCAGGTCATCAAAAACGTGCAGGTCAAGATCTCTAACATCCACGTACGCTATGAAGATGATGTAAGTATTCAAGCTGAGTTACTTTGGTGATGTAACTCAAATTTGTGTTTGTAAAGTAGGCAGAAAGAGACCAACTTAGCTGTTTTTCTCTCATGTGTTTTCCACAGGTCACTAATCCACACTGTCCTTTGTCCTTTGGAGTGTCACTGAAAAATCTCAGCCTTCAGGTATCCGATGTAACATTCAGCAATCATTGAGTTCTTAATCAATAATTAATGCGACAAACTTCAATAAAATTGTAAAAGTGTAAAAATGTAAAGTAATCTCAGGGAGGCCCCCTTACTCACTGCTTGTTTGACCTTTCAGACATCTGATGAGAACTGGAATCCCAGTATTTTGGATGAGAATTCCAGGCTTTTCTTCAAGGTGAGAAATTAAATAATTCAGTCTGTTAGCAGCAGCTTTAGTTAAAGCCTTTACATTTATATTGTATAGGAAATATAAAATGTATACTTTGTGAAACTACTACTATTGCTTTTGAATAATTTGTCCCTTCAAGTTAATTGAAAGTTAAATTAACTTTTTGAAAACTTTTGGTTCTTTGAAACCAATTTTATTTCTTTGGGCCATGATCCAAACTTAAGAAATCATTGAACACTGTCAGCTGTGTTTCGTCTCAGCTGTCTCAGCTCTGCACTTCTCTAATTGCTTTCTGTTTTCCTTCTTCTCAGTTGGTTCAACTAGACAGCTTGTTTGCCTACTGGAATGTCAACTCAATACTTTTCTCCAATCACAGTGCAGATGAGGCTTTGGTGAGTCACCCTATAATTAGTGTTTTGCACCTTGTCTCCACTCTCCCCCAGCCTGGATTTAGCCATGCCTTTGACTTATGATTGTCTTATTCTGCTTTTTTTTAAGACACAACGTCATTACTGTGACAACACAGAACAGTTTCTTTTGATGAATGCTGTAAAAAGGCCTTCTGCAAATCATTCTGAGATCACTGCAGATTTTGTTAATCATTCATGTCGTCCACAAAGGCTCTTTGAAGAATAGGCCCATTAGGTAGAATGTATATAAATGTTGTCTTTTGGTTTAAGAAATGAAATCAGATTAAATCTAATTGAAGGTCTTCTCCCCGTGTCTGTAGCAATGTCTCCAGAGCAGCATGGATATCCACAGCTCTCTTACTATCAGCCATGACTTCAGTGAGTGTCTCACTGTCACATTTTATTCACAGTTTTATACTATTATTTCATATGCTCACTTTAAAACATTTTTCCAGACCACCTAATGAAAACCACATACTGTATCACTTGACTCACAGATATTTGAAAGTCTTTCCTTGCTAAAGAAAAGAATTTTCACAATTTTTAATAAAACAGGCCAATTTTGTCCCTGTAAACCATGTACTGACCCAAAGTTTATAAAAACATGATTATGTCAAGGTTGACAGTTTGCTTTAAATAATTTATTTCTCGTTGGTTGTCCGCAGTTTTTCGTCCTATCTCAGCGGACGCGAAGCTGCGGATGAATCCCAGGTCAGATATTGACTTCACCTTTCCAAAGGTGGACCTAATGGTCAATCTCAGTGAGGTGGCTATTGAACTCAACAGACCCCAGGTAGGTGTGTGTATAGTGTATAAGCATGTGTGTGTAGTCTTGTGAAAGTTTTTTGGCAGCAAGAGAGAGAAGAGTTAATTCAAGTGTTCAGTGATGATAAAATCTGTCAGTGCTCCATGCCGGTGAGTAATTCTGTGACTTCCTCTCTTTCCAGTACATTAGCATCTTGGAGCTGCTGGGCTCAGTGGATATGATGTCACGGAACCTGCCGTACAGGAAGTACAGACCTGTGGACCATGTTCACAGGAATGCCCGTATATGGTTAGAAAACACTTTGATTTTTAAATGCCATTCAATGACTTTATGCCGTATGACATTTTAGCACACTTGCACATGTTGGTCCGTTTTGCAGGTGGAGGTACGCGATCACAGGCATCTTGGAGGTGGATGTGAAGCCACGTCTCCACATGTGGTCATGGCAGCACATTCGCCACCACCGGCAGATGGTAAAACGCTACCGCGAACTCTATAAGACCAAAATCACCAGTAAGAAACCCAGCGAGGAGCTGCTCAAGGCACTAGAGGTAGGAAATGGCTGAACTGAAGATCTAGTTTCCCACTTTCATCTCTTAAAATCAGCATATTTGAACCACTAACGGCTTTATTTGTCATTAGGAGAGGTAGCATTTTGAGTATTTTTCTTTCATTGTCGTTTTAGATTAGTAGAAGGAATGTCCCCTCATCCGACTTAATTTCCAGTATTATGCTAAATCAATTTCAAATAGATAGAATTACTAAATTGCTTCTGTATAGCAATGCTATTTAGATAATTAATATCATTGTTGGCAAATGCTTCGACAAACTTTATCTGTCATGCTAATAAGTTTATTAATGAAATTGAAATGGGGTTTGTGCGTGCAGCAGCCAAAGTAGGTGGACACAGAAGGGAAGGAGTTGGCTGCGGGAGGTAGTTAGAATGCTAGTTATGGTAGTTCACTATTTATTTAATCTTTTTGAACAGCCATCACATGTCAGCCAACCTGTCCTAAATATAACTGTGATTTGGCTGGAAGTGTTTGGCTTTGCTCTGTACCTTTTTTGGTTTACTTTTGCCTCACCAAATATATAATATATCTGCTGGGAAATTCCTATTTGTCCAAGTAAAAAATCAGACCTTCTGTTTCTGCTTGATTTCATGCCGGCAAATACCCCTCCTGTACTTGACTACAGTCACAGTAACCATACGACATTGTTTATATGAAATGGAAATGTAATATGATATGCAAGTCATTAATTACAAAGGTATTACCTCCTCAGTATCCTGTCAGTGATGCATTTATTCTTTCCTCTAGCCATAAATACTTACATTACTGTACATAATTACACGTATCGAGTGTTCAGTCCTTTAAAAGGATTGATTAAAGTGCATTTGAGGTTGATGATGTGTTTCAGGGAAATACACCATTACAGCTAAAGGTCTTTTCCTCTGTCTCTATGCTCTGTGAGCTTTATATTTTCCTGAAGTGATTAATAATGGACATTTAGTAATTGAAGTATCTCTGCATGGAATAGCAAGAAGCTTCTGAAAGCTCTAATCAGGCTGTTTGTATCTATTCTCAGGAGCATGAGAAGACCTTGGATATTTTTAACATCACGTTGGCCCGACAGCAGGCTGAAGTAGAGGTAAGCTCTCTGTCTATATCTCTGTATTTTTGGCATCTTCATTTTGTATGATTACTTTGTGCTGGATCTGTAGCTTAAATTGTAATGTCAGTATTGTCGCTGACAAATTATGTGCTCAACAGTTGTGGTTTGGATTCTTATATCCCCATAATTCTTTTTTCCATGGTTGCAGAAAAACTGGTTAATATAAATAGATACAAATACACACAGAAATGATACACAGTATGCCTCCTTTTCGAGAATGCAATATGTGTCTCCTCCAACATACCACATATGACCACAGTGGTACAAGACTAAGCACAGAAAGTGCTAACACTTATCAGCAGTTGCATCTAGCGGTTGAGGTTTTGGCTGAAATATCACACAGTGTGCAATATTTCCTTTTCCTTCACAGCTGGTTAGACATTCTGACATAATCTTGGCTTTCCTGTACACCACTTAGACATAGACTGAAACACTATTTCTCATTCAATATCTTGGTAATACATTTTGGTGGTCTAAATAATATTTTGTTTTAAGTGCTAAACAAAGACAACTTGACTTTCTTGAGGTTTTTGAAGACACTTCGCCTAGGTTTATTCAGTTCTTTAGTTCTGATGAGAGGTGAAATGTCTTCAAGAACCATCAAGCAAGTCTGGTCACCTTTGTTTAGCACTTAGAGATACCATGACCTGGATGACTGAGAACCCTCACAGACATTATTTTGTTTTGGATAAATTTCAGGTGATGCTTAATACCAATCCTTAATTAATGGTCTCTACTCTGACACAAACTGAATAGAGAAAACTGTTCAAGTTTAGCGGTGATGCTTAGCTGGAAATATGAAGAAACATTTGGAAAATATTTGTATATACAATCAGTCTCTAAGTTAGGGTAAGACAGTGTATTTCTAATTAATTGTAAAAAGTAAGAACTTGAATGTCTTTTTTTTGTTTCTTGTACTTGCCCAGGCGAGTAAGGCAGGCCTGTGTATTTACCGTCCGGGGATGAAGATGGAGGAAGAGGAGTCTCAGGGTTGGCTCAGCTGGATGTGGAATTGGGGCGGGGAAGATGAGACAAAACCTAAAGAGGTCAAGAGCGGAGGTAGGATGTTGAAAAGAATAAAGGACTTAGAAAAACAGCAAGAAGTGTGCATTAAAGATAATATGCACAAGTGGCAAACAGGACCAAAGCAAAATTCTCCATGATATTTTTTATAAAGTAACAGTTTATGGTGTTAGTTAATGTTTTTCTTACTCATAATATTCTTTCTATTCCATTTGTTCCCTCTTGCCTTGTGTCTCTGCGTCAGGTTTTGATGAGCTATTAACCTCTGCTGAGAAAGCTAAACTCTACACTGCCATTGGATACAGCGAGGCCGCTGTCAATCCCAACCTGCCAAAGAATGTGAGTCACTTCCCTCCCTGACGCCCACCTGTCAACTTATAATACACTTTCGTTTGGCTCTCCATCCACTTAAACAATGTTACTAAAACAAAAATGCAAACTACTGGATCTGATACCTTTGTTGTTGCTTCTTTATAGTTTGAAGACATGAAGGTCAATTTCCACATGGAGAGGCTGACTGTGTCCTTCAAAGACAACAAAGACAAAAATGAGATCATCAGGCTGACTGTGGGAGAGCTCATGTCCACACTCACGCAGAGACCTGGAGCACAAGCCATCAAGTTTGTCATAACTTTTTTGTTTTTTGGGGGGGGTCCTCTGTGGCACACTGTATGTGTGAAAGCTTGTTCAGATAAAACATTGATGACAAGACGGAAACTGTTTTAGAACGGTGCAGGCAAAAGTTGCCGTTGTGTGAACTGCCCTGTGTAGGCTGGACAAAAGCTGCTGATTGCCAGTGGCTGGTTTTAGAACGCAATGCACACCACATGTTTCAACAGCTAAACAGTCCATACCAAAGTCAGCTGGTCAGATCAGTTACAAAATGTTAGCTAGTCAATATGGCAGAGTTTTGGATGGAGAAAGTTAAAGCCATGTATGTGACACAAATGGTAAAATCTAAATTTATGGTTAAACTAACAACTTAAACTTAACAACTGCACTTCTTCTGCACTACCCTTCACTGTGACTCTCCTCCGCTAGCTCATTTTCACTCGCTCTACCACACCTTTTATGTTTTCGCTGTTTCATCAATACTTGAAATGCAACTATAGCAAGTAACTCACTATCACTATGCTCATTCATATTTTCAGATGCTACAAATGATATCAGGCTACAAATAAAATTCTGAAAAACCGGCAGTGAGTACGAAATTGGAGAGCTGTTGTTATGGAGACGATATGCGGTTGGTGTTAAGTGGCAGGTTTTCAGAACGTTGCAGATATAAGCAGTCAATTGAAAACATATTCACACCAAACCCCTGCAGGGGAAATCTGTTTTCACATGTCTGCCTGCTGAGTCCACTACAAAGTACCAACCTTGTAGCTCATCTTTTATTTATTCAGCAGGGTGGAACATAGGGTCATGATTATTGCTCCCAGTACCTACAATATATCTCCTCCTTTCTTTTGCTCTTTTTATCAGACTCACAGCCCAGCTTAGTTTGTTTGAAGTCACAGGCCTGGCCAGTAACCGGCCTGCACCGACCCTCCTGTCATCAAGGAAGGCAGCCACAGGAGCAGGGACCCCGCTGCTTTGCATCCTGTTTGAGACCAATCCAATTGATGATTGTGCTAACCAGCGGCTTCATGTGGAATCACAGCCCTTGGAAATCATCTATGATGCTGTGAGTTGGTGTCTGTCAGCATGCATGTTTCAGTATGAAAGAAACAATAGAGGCTACATATCAAGTGTGTTCTGTGTTTGTCTGTCCATGTAGATAACAGTGAACAGCATGTCAGCGTTCTTCATGCCTCCTGACGACCTGCAGCTGGACGAGCTCACCAACGCGACCCTCATGAAACTGGAGCAGTTTAGAGACCGCACAGCCACTGGTCAGTTGCACAAAACATGTACTACGATGTACATCTACTACTGCTCTTGATTTCAAGACTGCTCTCAATTCTCTGATGGGCAGATGTTTACATCCCTCAGTCCTTGTTTTTATATGCTTTAAATGTGTTTACAAACAGCCTGCATGTCTCAGCCACTGGGTCCCTTGATTTGTGTTCTTCCTGTTTATTGTTTCCTGAGATTGTTTGCAGTTTGAAGCTCATGGTTTTTCTTACAATGGCTTGATTCACTGTTGCTAATTTAAGTAGCTTCAACGTTTAATATTGTTTATTCTTTATGTTGCATGTAGAGCTTCATGTGGAAACTGACTGGCTAAGATTTGTTTCATCAACATCATCATTTTAAATAAATAATTTTTTTTTGTCATGAAAGTCTATACTGTATTTGATCAAAAAGCAGATTTTTTTTATGGTTATGATTGATGAGCTTAATGCCATTTTGTTTTTCAGGTCTAATGTACGTGATCGAAACGCAGAAAGTTCTGGACCTGAAGGCAAATCTGATGGCCTCCTATGTCATCATTCCACAGACTGGCTTTTACAATGGCACTCAGAACATCTTACTCTTGGATCTTGGACATTTCCAGGTCAGAAAGTGCAACGCTTGACACTGGGATGAAAACTGGACCCACACAAAATCTTAAACTGGTCCTACTTTTAACCAGGAAGTGTAAATAAATAATTAATATGGTTCAGAGTTAACAAAGTATGAAACTTGTAACATGTGAAATCGATTATTCTCTTTCTTTTTCAGATGTCCAGTCAATGCAAGAAGCACCTTCCACAGATATCAGTGGCCTCCAGCAACATTGACGAAATCATATCTAGAGCATATGACAGCTTTGACATACAACTTAGCAGCCTGCAGTTCCTTTATAGCAAACCAGGTACAAATAGGAGAGCATGCACTTGTCATTTGTGGGCAAGGATGCTGAAATGTTTTAGATATTTTTGATCAGTTTTACAGTATAATACAAATTCTACTTGGAAAATTAGATTGAGAAAATCTCAGTGGTTATATCTCAGAGACCTGTTTGCTGTACTTTGAATTAGCGAAGATAATAATCCATAGACATCAGATATTGTCTCAAAGCTTTGAAAGTGTTTCAAGTTGAGGAAAGGATCACACATATTCATTGCTCCAACAAAAATATTTGTATATGTTTGTTTTGTGTGCGTGCAACAAAAAGAAATGTAACACCTTTGTTTGCGTGATAGATGGCGACTGGAAAATGGCACGTAAGCAGAAACAGTCACCTCTCCACATCCTAGAGCCAGTGGATCTAAAAGTGGTTTTCAGCAGGGCGATGGTTGTCAAAGACTCCTTAATGGCAAAGTACGTTTTATTTCCCTAAACATGCAGTTATTTTATTTTCCATGTTGAAAGGGTTAAAGATGCTGTTCAGACTTAAATTAAAGTTTGTATTTTTCTGTGTATATCTTTGTAATTCCATGTTTGCATATGTGTTCCAGGTATAAGTTGTATGGAGAGCTTCCTCTGCTGTCTCTTCATATATCTGATGATAAACTTCGAAGCGTTCTCGAGCTGGTAGAAAGTATCCCACTGCCTGAGAGCAGACCTGCTGCACAGGGCACTGCTGCAGTAAAGGTAAGAACAGCAGGATCGTCCCTGGATTTTCCAAAATGTGGTTCCTGTCTACATTTTGTGTAGATCAGATAAATTACCTAGTGGGAATAACAAAGAAACTGTTTTGGGCAAAATCCAGGAAGAAAATGAAATTGTTTCTGCAGTTTTGCCTACACAGTTTACTGCAGGCTTCACACCTCTGAATAAATAAATTGTTGCTGTTATTACTAGAAAACAAGTTTTTATAACTTTTAATGAATAGCAGATTTTTTATAAATTGAGTAAGTTAATATGTTTTTTGCTGATGTAGCTCTTGTTTTGGTGATCTCTTCCTCAGCCAAGGCAGTCGTTCACCCCACAGCTCACTCCAAGAAGGCCTCTGAACTTAGCTGACCAACGTTCCTCTCTCATGTTCGAGTCTTGTGAGACCATCAGCATCACCTCATTGGGTAATAGCCAATAATAATTGTGCTATAGTTCCTATAACGCTGTGTGTACCTTTATTATACCAGTTGGGTCATTGTGTTTATTTTTGTTTTTGCCACCCCTCAGGATCAGAGGAAGATTTGTTTTACGATGCTCCTAGCTCTCCCATTGGCGAACGACCCTTCTTTTCAGATAATCCTGTGCCGCTGCGGTACGGAGACCTACACAAAAGAAAAAGTCTATTCAAGGAGGACACTCCAAAGAACATGACTGACTTAGTCATGAAGTTTGAAATCAGTGAGGTACAGAGAGTTCCTGTTGAACTAGGCTACAAACAATCCGTGGCAGTGGTGTTCAGTTAGTTATTCTAACCCGTGGTTTCCCTTTTCTCTCTTCATTTTCTCTTCCTCTATATCTTCTTTGTTCATCTAGTTTTCTGTTCAGTTGTGTCGTCTGTCTGGAGGTCAGGAGATCCCAGTGCTCCACTTGGACATAGAGGGTCTGGGCACTGACCTGAATCTGCGAACCTTTGACATGACCTCTAAAACCTACCTACGAGAGATCTGCCTCAAGTGTCCTGAATACATGGGTCAGTAGATGCTTGCAGGATTGTCTCTGACTGCCCTCACTTTGACTTCAGCCAGTTATGGAGACATTCCTCAGAACTTAAATTAAGCACTTGTGAATAAAAGTCAGGTGAGACTTGGCTACAGGTCTTATGTCATGTCATATGTCATGTTTTATTTGTTTGCTTCTTGTTTAGATTCTGAAGAGAAGCAGGTTCAACTGATCACCACTCTAGACAACACAGAGGTTGACCTTCTCACCCTGGAGTACATTAAAGTATGTGTGATACTATGCATCAAAATCTACTTGTTTACAGTAGTTCCACAATTGTGTATTGAATGATGATTACTTTCCAAATGGTGATACATGGCTTTCTCATTGAGGATTGTATATCTTCCCTAGGCTGATAAGAACGGCCCTGAGTTCAAGTCCGAACACAACAATACAGAGCAGCTCATCAAGGTGAGGGAAACTAATGCTTCTATGTTATACTGTCCTGCTGTATTGGAAAATGTATAGCATGTTTATGCAGGTTTCCACTATCAACTATTCAATGCTGGAAAATAATGCTAATTCAATGTTTAAAACTGAACTTATCTTATGTTCTTTATAAGAATGAAACAATGATATTTGATGCAAAAAAGCAAAGATGCCATTTTATTCTTCTTCTCTACGAGCCACTAACTTAACATTTTGTCATTGCATTCGCCATCAGGTGACCTTCTCATCCCTGGATGTCCATCTTCATACAGAGGCTCTGCTCAACACCATGAACTTCCTCAGCAACCTCCTTCCTCCATCCACTAAGAAGGAGGGAGGGCAGGAGGAGCTCCCAACGATCCCCGAGGAGGAGGAGGCAGAGGCAGAGAAGGAGGGAGAGAAGAAAGGCGAAGCTATTGTAACCAGGAAAAAAAGTAACTGACCCTAATGAACCTTCTCAGAGTTTCATTAAAGTTCACGCTCCAAAGCCGTAATTCTTCTGTCATCGCCTTTACTACATGTCTTTAAATACTCACCTCTTCTTTCTCGTTGCTTTTTTCTCACAGGTACAAAGACTTCAAAGTTTGCAGATGTGGTGAATCTACATATCAGAGCTGATCTGCGCTGTCTGAAAGTTTTCATCCGAGGACAGAAAGCCAGGATCTCTGAGATTAGTATTGAAGGTATGGTAGTGTTGATAACCCATGTGTTGCACTTGTATGCCATGAAGCTGGAAATGCAAGCAAATGCTTCCTCACTGTCTTGCTTTCTCAACCATCTAGGTCTGGTTTCTGAGATTCTGATGAAGAAAAAGGAGATGGACATTCTGGCCAACTTGAAGAGCATTGTGATCCTAGACTGTGACAAAGATGCGATTTACAAGAAGGTACAATCAGCGAGTGGCCTTCCATTAAAATTTGGAAACTGCTAATCTAGTTTAACGAAACAAAAGTCACTCTGGATAAGAATCATAGCTGACTGATGATTCTGATTCTGTTTCCTGTATGGCTCTGTTAATTTTAATTCTGCTTTCTTGTCCTGATTCACCTCTTAGGCTGTGTCTATAGCAGATAAGGAGGTGTTTTCCTTCTGCATGGTAAACTATACAAATGCAACAGAAGGAGATGCCTATCTGGACATGTCTAAAGTTGACACCTCTGTCAAACTGACTGTGGGATGCATCCAGGTTATCTTCCTCAACAAGTTTGTCTCCTCCATTCTGGTAAGAATAACACATCCCTGTCATAATCCAAGACTTTAAACACTTTGAACACCATTCAGTTCTCCTGTGTGTTCTGCACTCCAGCACCAACTCCTATTAATTTCTCTCCTACACTCTGTTGTTTTCCATGCTTTCTTACTCTCAGGCATTCATCAATAACTTCCAGGAGGCTAAAGAGGCCCTGGCAGAGGTGACAGTCCAGGCTGCGGAAAAGGCAGCGTCAGGTGTGAAGGAGCTGGCAGAACGAAGCACTCGGATCGCTCTGGACGTCCACTTCAATGCACCCGTCATCTTCCTGCCCCAGTCGTCGTCCTCCTCCAATGTCATTGTAGCTGACCTCGGTCTGCTGTCTGTCAAGAACAGCTTCACCAAGCAGCCCTTTAAAAGTGAAGCCAAGATCCCGCCTGTTGTGGATATAATGACTGTGAGACTGACCGACCTCAAGATGTACAGGTCAGAGACCAGGGAGGGAATTATAATTAAAAAAGTGATTACATGTTTACTTGCTGCAAGAAGGGTTTTTGCAAAGCTGTAAAAAATGTGATCAGTTTAGATTTTCAATAATCACACATCCTTTCAATAGTGTCTTTCATTACTCGTGTGTTGTTGCTATTTCCAGGACCACATACATAGATGAAGGTTTTCAGGGAGAAACCCAGCTGCTGAAGCCGGTCAGCCTGGACTTGGAAATCCTGAGAAATCTTTCATCCAACTGGTACCACAGCATACCTGACATAGAGATCACTGCTCATCTTAAGCCCATGAGTGTACGTTTTGTTTTGTTTAAAGTTTTTTAGATTATTTTTATTGGATGAATAATTAACTGGCCTACAGATTAGGCTCTATTGGGATGTTAGAGTTATTAGAGAGTAATTTTGTGCTTCCATCTGTCTGTCTTTGTGTGTTTTTGTCTGTTCTGACATCTGATCCCAAGATAAGTACATTATTGCAGTATTGTCAAAAAACTGTGTCTGTTCCCAACAGCTGCTGCTCTGCCAGGATGACATGATAGTGGTCCTGAGGACTCTGAGTGAGAACCTGTCAGAGAAGTCAGATGCAGACCCTCCTCCAGTTCGTCCACCCACCACTGACCCCTCCTCTGACTCTGTATCTAACAAAGAGTCACAAGGCTCTGGAACCACTGGACCAGCCAGCAGTAAGGGCTTGTGGTTACGCTTGTTTGTGTTGTTAGTTGTGGTGTTAAACATACGAAAATCAGACATAAGAACTTGATAAGCAAATGAATATGTTTTTGTTTGTCCAGAAAATGAAAATGGACCATATTTAGCTTAGAGTTTGACATGTACAGGTTTTCTAGGACCATGAAAATCTTTAAATATGATGAAAAATGTATTTTGAACCATTGTAACCCAAAACTAATAAATCTTTTAAACATGTGGTTCTGTAGGTAACACAGTAGTGACAGCTGCGGTTGTGGAGACCCAGAAAAACAACAAGCTGAAGACCACGCTCAAATTGGACTTCAAGTTCGACTCAATGACGCTGGTCTTGTATAGTCCTAATGAGAATGTGGTAATTTATACACACACAAACACACGCATTCAAGCCACGCACAAGTGATATGTGAACATATCAAATGAGGCTTATCTTGCTGTCACAGTCTAACACATTGTTTATGTCATAATGTAGATACAGATGATTGATTCACATGATGAGCAGCTGAAGTTAGCAGAGTTTACTCTGGGCACCATCTCCACCTCCCTCCACATGTTCTCCGACAGCTCCATGAAGGCCTCAGTTCGACTAGCTGCCTGCCTCCTTGATGACAAGAGACCCAGAATCAAGATGGTCACCCCAAGGTACTACAGGTGCACACACGCACACAGACAAATTCATATATTTATCGTTACAGATGCACACCTTGATGTACACACATTCAGATGTGCATCATCTATGCACATCCAGGGAGAGATGTGTATTTTTGTACACCTGCCTATTAAACCATGAAAAATGGCAACACCCAAATTGATCCCACAATGGTAAAGATATACAAACCAGCAATATACAGTATGCTAGCTCAAATAACAATATGTCCGGCTTGATTGATGAAATATTCTCGTGGTCTGTCCTCAGATGCTGATGTAGCTCATGTAAAGAGTGTGAGTGTGATCTTACTTAATGACTGGAAGATGTAAAAGTTGTAATAGTAAGAAAAGGGGAAGAGCTGTCCCGCTATGTATCATAATTATCATGTCTAAAAATATCATGTAGAGCAAATGTTCTCTGCTGGAGGTGATATTATAATAATCACCACTCATTCTCACCACCACTCTCTCAGTCCCTCTTTCATGTCAGCATTTGTCTCTGACCGTCTGTGACATTTACTGTATACATATGTCTCACTTTGTCCTCTCCTTTACATCCCTCCTGTCAATAACCTTAACCCCCTTGAACTACGTCTTTTCCAGGATGGTGGCAATGCGTCCTGGTGCAGAACAGAACACAATGGTGGAGGTAAACTACCGTCAAGGCCATGATGGCACCACTCTGGACACAGTGGTACAGGATGTGTACCTGTGTGCCAGCATGGACTTCCTGCTCACTGTGGCAGATATCTTCCTCAAAGCCACTCAGCATGGTTTTACTCAAGTGCCACAACCCAAGAGCAGTTCAGGAGCAGGAGATAAAAAGAACATGAACTCCTCCGTCACATCTAAGGAGTCAGGTGAGTTACCCAAATCAGTTTTTATTTAGTTAGATGACTTTTTTGTGTCTTTGGTAACACAATGGGTCATATATACTTGTACATTGTACCCTGTTGTCTTCTGGCCTGAACTGATGTTTTCCTCTGATACTCTCTGCCACTGTCAGCTGCAGCTCCAGCCGTGGTGTCAAAGACAGAGATGAATGTTCTGGTGCGTAACCCAGAGATTGTGTTTGTGGCCGACCTGACGCGTGCTGACGCCCCGGCCCTGGTGATGACCACACAGTGTGAACTAGTGATGAAAAGCGGTGCAGAGGGATCACAGATGACTGCCGGTATCAAGGACCTCAAGGTTTGTATTGTTACTGTAAAGAAAATGATTAAAGAATTATAAAGTTAAATAGCATGCTTCAATAACCAATATAAAATTACTGTTGGTTGTTATTTTAGGTTGTGGCGTGTCCCTTCTTGAGAGAGAAGAGGAAAAACAACGTGACCACAGTGCTGCAACCTTGTCAGGTGTTCTTCCAGAGTACTCAAGACTCCCCAACATCCCCTCAGGCTATGGAGGTCTCCATCAATGCTCTTACTCTGAAGGTAGTTTTTTAAAATTATTATTACATGTTCTGACACCAGGAATTAAATCCGTGAAATAAATGGGATCAACTTGATTGCCTTGTATACATGATGCATATACAAAAAATGATGATCAGTCAACTTTTATCTCTTACCCAGGTATCTCCAATCATCATCAACACAGTGATCACCATACAGTCAGCACTGACACCCACAGCAGAGACCCCCGAGGAGCTGGATAGTCCTGTTCCTGTGGACCTGTGGGAGAAACGGGGTTGGAAGGAGCTCAAACTCTGGTTCCTAGAAGAGGATGGTGATGAAGACACTGCATCACTGGCCCCGTTGATACCACAGGGAGAGTCACTACAGGTATTTAGCTGCATTGTGACTTATTGTGATACATGATTGCAAGCTATAGTATCGTGCTAATTGTGATTTGTTTTGAAGTTTTTATTTGATCAATTTTGGTCTCTTTTATATTACACATCATAGATTTCTTTTTAAGTGGCATTTTATTCTAACTGCATATAAAAGTTATTCCAGTTTGATACATAAGAACATAATGTGTAAATTAATTGGCTATTCATTGCTGCAGGTGATCATCAAATCCATCTGTCTGACTCTGGAGGCTGGAGTGGGACACCGCACTATACCCATGCTTCTGGCCAAGTCCTCCTTCCATGGAGATGTGAAAAACTGGTCCACACTTATCAATTTACACAGCGAGCTCAACCTGGAGGTAACAGACGCAAGCTCTACATTTAATTGCTAAACTTGATCTCAGAACCATTCATTGTAAAATAGCAATGGACAATGTTTGACTTTCTGTGTTTTTGATATTGTTGTTGTCTTTTTGCCTTGTACTGGGTTTTGCCTTTAGGTTCACTATTACAATGAGATGATGGGAGTGTGGGAACCACTGCTGGAGCCCTTAGAAGATGATACAAGAGATGGTTTCAGACCGTGGACACTGGAACTGAAGGTACTCATGTATTGTTCATAAACATACACACACACACACACATACACAGTTTACTCACAGATGTACTCACACTTATTACTCTCCTCTACCCAGATGAAGAAGAAACCAATGAAGTACACAGGTTTGTCAGATGAAGTGGATTACAATGTCCCAGACTATAAGACAGTCATTGTCATCAGCAGTAAAGACCAGCTCAACATTACCCTCTCCAAATGTGGACTGGCCATGTTGGGTAACCTGGGCACGGTAAGAGAAGAGCTTTAATCATTTGACCAAGAAGTCTAAGGATGGACAGTTGTCTATAACAGTCATGTTTTCATTCTTTCCAGGCATTTGCAGAGGCTGCTAAACAGACAGCTGAATCTTTCCAGAAGGATGAAGCTCCGTTTGTAGTGAAGAACCGCCTGGGCCTGCCAGTGTCAGTCCGCCACAGTGAGATGTTCTGTCCCATCGGCCAGCAGAGCACCAACCTCACTGTTACACTGCAGGATGGGGAAACCCTTGGGATGGACTATTCAACCACAACGGACTCTGACCAGTTCTCAGCCATGATCTCTTTGAGTGGAAAGGACTACTACATACAGCCTGGTAAGTCAACCTGCATTCACAGTTATACTGTATATGCACATGAAAGTTAGTCATTAGCTGTTGCAATATCACAATTACACATTACTGCCAACCGCCTACAGTATACTCAGTTTCTGTTTTTGAGTTGGTGTCTCTCTTGAACCCATATGCTTTAAGATCCACACTGATGCACTACATTTCGAGCCAAGAGAAAGATATTATAGTAATGTTACAGAGCTTGCTTAGACCTTGTGTTTAGGGTTGCATGGAGAAATTAAAATTCACCTGGAAGGAAAGATAAATTCTTTTAGTTCTATTTAATACGTGCTGTAGTGGGGCAATTCAGCCTCTTGTGGCTTAAATGGGTATTACAACAAAAAGCACCTAAAAAAATTATCCTGGCAAATGTTTTCCACACAAACACAGAAGAGAAAACGGTTTAGATCATACTTAGGACTTTGTCTTTTTAAGATTGTATAAAAACTACTTATTATCTTCTCTGACGAATGTCATCATCCATGTCCTCATCTAGCTCTTGTTGCTCTTCATCATTAAACTAAATATGAATATAAAGAAAGAAAGAAAGACAGAAATAAAACACTTAGAGTTGAATGCATATGAACTGCTCTTATCACCCTTATCCTCCAGCTCCAATGGGCCACACCTCAGCCAGTGTGATCCCCCTGATTAAGGTGGGCAGAGGAATGTACAGTGTAATGCACAAAGACTCAGGAGTCACTCGTTTCCTGGTTTGCCAGATTTACTCTGTGGAGGGCAGCAAGTACATCAAGATCCGCTCTCCTTTCCAGGTACTTCACTTATTATCCTGTACATGTTTTTTTTACATATTTCAAAGGGGATTGTATTGATATAAATTACATCCTCCCTTCAAGATGCAGTAATCCTCTCATCCTTTAAGCTAATTAAATATGTATTAATGTCATTTAGCTAGGCGGTTGATTCTTTTCAGATTAAAGGATGATAAGCAGAAGTCCCAAGAGGTTTCTCTTGTACGTCTTCTATGTATTAAAGATTAAATCTGAAATACAGGGAAGAAATCTCTAAGTCCAAGTCTTTCTCTCATTTCATGCAGATCATCAATCATTTCTCAATCCCATTCAAAGTTTTTGAAGGAACAACGTGTCTGGGTACATCTCTTCCTACTGAGGAGTTCTGTGTGCCTCTGGATTCATATAGGTGAGGACGAACACATAAACACACATCTTTAGCAGTCTCCTTTTTTGTCTCATTTTCTCTTTGTCACGAAACATGGTACACACCTCCCTTCACCACATCTCTCTGCTGCCCTCCTCAGGTCCGAGTTGAGTCTTCAGCCAATAACAGAGGATGACGCTGACAGTCAGGCTGAGCAGTTTGAATGCTCAGAGGGCTTCAGTTACGAGGACGTCAGCAACCAGCAGCCCGGGACACACCTCCAGCAGACCTGCCGTCGCCGTGGAAATGAGGGTGGTGTGCTGATGGTCAACATCGTGCCAGTAAAAGATGCAGTGACATTCAAACACACCGGAGATGTTGGGGAGAACTTTGATGTGCCCTTTGTATTGCACCTGTGGCCTTCGATTCTGCTTCGCAACCTGCTGCCTTACCCCATCTCCTACAAACTGAAGGTAGGGTGTGTCGGGTAATCAACTATGTTGTTAATTAAAAAGGAACATATGGGTTTCAGCGCATTACAATATACAAATTGCGAGTAGTTTAAGGCATTTTATTGGTGTATTCCAGTGTCAGTTGTTTTTGTTTGAGACTTGAGAGTTGAGAGCGCTAAAATTTGCAGTGCCAATAAATTAATTTCACAGCATCCAAGTAAGCTTTTACCACAGCTTGTAAATGCATTGCTTTTTTGAGATGGCTGCATTGCAGACAGAAAACAAGTCTAAGAAAATGCTATGCATTGAGAAATGAAAATGGTCCATCATAATCCCTACACACTTTGAAAATCTAAAGACATGCAAAGTGCAGAGTCCACAGGATGACTTATAAGCTAAGGATCTTGCCAAACTCTGATAATCCAGATTCACTGTTGTACTCAGTGTCTCTCTCTACCTGCTGCTCAACAGGACAGTGGAGTCGCTTCCCCTGAGGCCACTCTGAACCCTGGCCACTCTGCCCAGCTTCACACTGCAGTCATCAACCAATCAAAACTTGATCTCTGCCTACTGAACTACTTGGCTCAGGACTGGTCCTCTGAGTACAGGTTTGACCTGTTGATATTTTACTTTACATCATTCTTGTGTACTTGTTGTCTCCTTATTCTGAGTATATTGGTCGTAAGTAGCAACTGAGAAATCAACTGTTTTTATAGGAGGGCCATCTTTAAATAGATATATATCTATAAATCATCCTTATTATATAAAGGAGAAATACAAACTTACACTCGCCTTCTGCAATTACATTTCTAATCGGAATAAACAAATTATTGTGTATTACAGTCTCAAAAGTGACCAGGAAGAAATCACCTTCATAGTGTTCCAGTCTCTAAGAGAGGACGACGAAGACGATGGTGAAGGGTCTGAGCGGAAGAGGGCTGAGCTGGACATTGCAGTGCATGTTAAATATGACAAGGGACAAACAGAGGTTGCTATCCATTCTCCATATTGGATGCTGAACAAGACAGGCAGGTTGCTGCAGTACAAGGCCGATGATATCCACCGTAAACACCCTCTGGATTATGACATGCCCCTGCTGTTCTCCTTCAAGCCCCGATACTTCCTGAAAAACAATAAGGTAAGACAGTTTATGATCTCTGGTATTACAACAAAATTAGCAAATTTGTAGAACCCGACCAACATATCAGTTGCCAGATATTATTGGCAGATATTGGCTTCTTACATCGGTATTGGTATATTCATTGTCAAGAGATTGTGATGCAGCTAACGATGCTTTGGATAATTTCTAATTATTAAATTCCCAGTGAAATTAACTGTTTCTATGATATCACTGAAGACAGTCAAGTTTATTGTTAAACTGTAAAATACCCTCCTACCGTTAAATATCTTTGCCACAAGTGTTTGATAACCACATATAAGAGACCACTGTAAAAAAAATATGTGTATACTGACAGAATTTTTCACTCACTATTATCGGTATTGGCATCAGCCCCAAAGTATCGAGTATCGTTTGGGCTGTACAGATTCTGTATGCTGAAGTGTTAAAGATTCCTACTAAACTAGAAGATTCAATGCAAAGGAACATCAGAAGGATACTAGAAAATAATTTGCAGGCTCAATAAATAAGTTAATGAATTAGTAAAAGAAATTCTATTACTTTTATTAAAGTAAGAAACTAAGTAGTTCACTCATGTACATGCCTCTATGCCAAACTGAGTAGAACTTCTAGTGCTACTAGTGCTGTAGCTTTGAGGCCAAGTTGAAATTGGTGTCTTTCTTTGTTTGAATACAGTACACAATTCAAATGGGTATTCTAAATATCCATACCCATAACTTGTTGTTGTAATTTCATATTTTATATAAATGTGATTCTATTCCTCCCTCAGGTCCGTCTTTTGATCTCAGACAGTGATCTCTCTGATGATTTCTCCCTGGACACAGTTGGAAGCCATGGAGATGTCAAATGTAAAGGCCGATACAAAGATTACCTGGTGAGATTCCTCCAAAGAGTTTGATATTTAAACGTAAATTAATTCAGACATACTCTCACTTTAAATTATTTTTTGTTTAACCAAAGCAGGTTTTGTTATTGTGGTTTTGTTCACTGTCATCTGTGTATTTGTGTGACGTCTGTCTGATCTCAGGTTGGTGTGAAGATTGACGCGAGCAGTTTCAGTCTGACCCGCATCGTGAGTTTTGTGCCGTTTTACATGCTGGTCAACAGAACCAAGAACACAGTCTTCATATGTGAAGAGGGGCAAGACAACTGGACAGAGTCTCAGCCAGAACAGGTCAGAGCCAAAAAACGGTTGCTTCCTTGCACATGCATCTTTTTTTCACCCAAATACTACTATTTTTACAGCCAGTGAATTATACTTAAATGCTATAATCATACACTGTCATGGCAGCAACAAATGAATAGTCAATTTACCTGACAGTCGGATCACTTGACTCTCACTAATATTATTTTTTGGAGATATTCACAGCTTTAACCTTCTGAAATTGTTAAAATGTTATAAATCAAATAAAGTCAGATTTTTTTATGCTGTCAGAATCGGCAAGACACTATCTAAACTTTTTTTCAAATGCTGAATGATTAATTGTGTGCAATTTTCAGATGAAACCTTTACCGTAAAGTGTAAGAATTTTTTTTTGTTTGTTCCACATTTAGTCAGCTGTTCCCTTCTGGCCTGAGAACGACACCAAACGGCTAAAGATCAAAGTAGAAGGCTGTTTATTGCCTCCTCAGACTATTGACTTCACACGACAAGAAAAATGCTTATTGCTGCAACTGGACGACTCTGTAAGTAGACACACATACAAAGATAAGTGTTTTACCTTCATGTTAACTAGTTTATTTAACAACCTGTACAATGAGCTTGTTTCTGTCTGTGATAAAAGTTCAGATATGTGTCGTCCTGATCAAATGTACTACCATTGGTTTCAGAGCATTGGAGAAACCCTTATACTATATTCCAGTGTGTAGACTGTGATTTGTTTCCTTCCTGCAGGTGGGTGGGATCATTGTAGACGTGAACCTGTCAGAACACTCAGCCACGATCCAATTCTCTGAGTACCACGACGGCGCGGCTCCATTCCTCATTATCAACCACACAAAAGACCAGATTCTGCAGTTCCATCAGAGGTGAGAGAACAGAACCGAGAGGGAAACCATTAAGGGTGGGGTGTATTTGCAAAAAGGCTGGGAATGCCAAGGAGAAAGGAGAGAATTGAAAATATTAAACATGATGGGGATGATGTGTGTCATGATAGGTCAACAGAGTAGTTAGGTAGGGGCCTCAATAAAATGAATGAGACACAGGACAGATGGAGACAGGAAGTTGATGAGAAAAGGGATAAGATGTAGTTAAAGTATTTGCTGAGGATGGACTGGCACAACATGGACGTAAACAAACCGTTTGTTGGAAATTCTGTTTACTTCGAACCTGTTATTTTCCATTCAGTAAGTTCAGTGTTAGTTGAACTCAGTGTAAATGTTGTCTGTGAATGTGCTTTCAAAGAGCTCAATTTGAATTATGTTGTGGAGATGCCACACTTGCCTTAAGATGGAGAAGTACAAAACCAAGCGTAGTGCTGTGCCGTTCGTTCACCTTCTGTTTTTTATTTTAGGTATTCTGCTTATTTCTATAAGCTGTTTATTTTATGTGACTCACTTTGTTAACAGCAGGTTTTAATTTAGCCATCAAAGTAGGATCTCTTCATGCACAACATTAACATTTGTTTCCATTGATTCATTGATATGGATTTTGCATATTTGTTGAATGACGATACTCTTTTCTCTTGTTGCAGAAGCCTTAAACATTTCGATAACTAACAGTGTTTGTTTTTGCTGACAGCCATTTATGTTTTTGTGTTGTGGGTCATGCAGCGCCCGGACAGAAACCACGTGGGTGGCTGACCAGCTGCTCGACCTCTCCTTCTCAGTGGAGGAGGACAGGTAGAAAAATGTGAAAACTCTTCTGACACACTCTGAACTCAGGGAGGAAAGAATTAGATCAATTAGAGAGAAGAAAAAAAGACTCTGAAAGTGCTGCATTAATTTTGTTGCTGTCATTCTTTATGTAGGTGCCAAATAACATATTGAGGGGGAATGAAGGAAGTTGAGTTGCCAGATTTCTCATATTGAGGATAATGTAGACTGTTATAACAATTTACGTATAGTGTGGGAACGTAGTGCCCTTACTGTAATACAGCGAGCTAAACACATCCACTGAAGGTTGAGGACAGCAGTTGTCCTGAGATTTTTTTTTTTCACAAGAAGCAATTGTGAAGCTTTAAAAACAATAGTGGACGACAAATTCAATTATAGTGATAATACATTTAAAAAAATTTAAAAATAGATTTCATAAAAGTGACAAAAGCTCAACAGTTTAGTGTGCAATTGAGAGTAGTAACATGAAAACTAGTCAAAACAAAGTAGCTTTCTATTTTCTGTCATGCCAGAAAAAAAACAGAGTATATATAAATACACTTAGGGCTCACAGGAGTAAAAGTAAAGCGTCAAATACATGTAGAATACACAGTTATTTACAATGTGTTATGAGCAACACATTAGCATTAGGTACTTTAGTTTGTTTAACGGTTATCTTTATTGAGGAAGGAAGTTGTGGATGACACCTGGTGGAAAAAATCAAGTACAGCATGAAATCACAAAAAAGATCCAAATGTTTTTCAGTTTTTCAGTTTACAGTTTACGAGGCCTGCAAGAGGGCAGAAACACAGAAATGATGCAGCAGGGAAAAATAAATGAATGAAATGAAAACGGTCACTTCAGTGTGACAGCACACTTGAATTCAGAGTGTGTTCAGATCAAGAGTGCAGGTAAAGATAAGTAGAAGACGACTGATTCAGCTCTGATTCTGGTTTGTCTGTGTAATCTGCTCCGTACCCTTACCAATGAGAAATTAGTTATTTACAGGCATTGACAGAAACTCTATCATATGATATCATTATATCATATTGTGTTGTACTCATTGCGCCATGTATCATGAGCCACTTATATATTTCAAAACTTTGTCACTCCATTTCCTAAATAATTTATTTATAAAGAACCAACTATATCTACCTCTTATTGATCTGCTGGAAATGAACACTGATCAAAAATCTTTCAGGACCATTTCAGTACAGTAAAAGGAGCAGGTTAGACATCTAAACCAATGTACTCATTTATTACTATTTTCCTTTGATCTATTATCAAGTGTTAAATCATCTTTACTTGTAGAAACACTAGTTTTGAATGCTGCTGACTGGATGGGATTCTGCCGGTGGAATCACACCTCCTGCTTCTTCCAGTCGTTCTGTTGCGTTGTATCCTCTTGTTTTTCATCTCCATCCGTAGATTATGGCTTCTTTCATTTTCTTGTGTCCGCTTTGTCTCGTCCGAATCGAGATCGGTATCAAAGTGAATATGCATATCTCAAAGTTAACTCTCAGGGAGAGATATTGGGGGAAATGTTGGTGTTTGTTGTCGTTGTGTCATATTTCTGTCTGTTTATAGGAACTGTTTGTGTCAAACAGGTACTTTGGATTGGATGCTTGTCATGGCGGTACATTCTTGGTGGCTGGGCTCTGTTATATCGTCCTCTGTTTTACTGTTACACTGTACAGCCGTCTGTCATTATCCGCTTCCTGTCATCTCAAATCTGTCGAATACTACTTCTTGTCTTTTAGTAGTGCTAAGTGATTTTTCTGATACATACAGTATGTGTGTGTTTGGTTGGGTTTCATGTGTCTGCAGCTCACAGAAGGAGGCAGAGCAGGAGGAGCTGGAGGCTGGGAAAGCTGTGCACTACACCTGGACTGAACCTACTGGGTCCCGAGAGCTTTGCTGGAAATGTGGTGCTTACAGTGGGAAGCTGAAGAGTGAGGAGGTACTGTACTGTACCAGAGATACACCTTAACTTCTCACCTTTTCAAGAGTAAAGGGGCCTCTGACTTTGTATTTCTTGCTAATAGCAGTAATCAGTCTGCTTTTAGCATTGAAACAAATAAAGCTAAATTTGTTACACATAGACTGTGTAGATATCACACTCAGAACTTTTACTTGCTCAAGTAACACAGATGTTCTTCATTAATGAAGCCCTGAAGTAAACAAACAAAACACACTGTGTTTTCAATTAAAATCCGTGATAGTAATGCGCTAATGTAGTAAATAAAGTAATAAAATAATATATATGAGTCTCACTTTTTAAAGTTTAGTTACATATTTTTAAGGAGAGGCCAATGAGATGAATGCCGAATTGTGCAGTGTTTTTTGAGTAAGAATGAGTTTTAAAAACTCTGTAGACATAGAGTTGGCTTCATTCATCAGTTCTTCTAGTAAATAGTAGTCTTTTGCCTGTAATGATATTAAATGTCGACACATTTTAACCTTTATTGAGTTTTAGATATAAACAACATAAAACATAAATTGTTAGATGAAATAATGAGTTGTTTATTCAAACAGTATGTGTGTTTGTCTGTTCTGCATCTTCAGGACTTGCGGGCGGACATGAACAATGAGGGAAAACTGTTTGTAATCTCCTTTTATGAAGGTAAAGTTCAAGGAGCTTCAAATTCAATGCCCAGATCATGTAAATGCATTTGTAATTTTGTTGTTCACAGTCTTATATTCACTTAAGATGGTCGTCACAATTGCGAGTTCATTGTTAGTGCAAGAGTGTTGTCATGTACCAAGAACTCAATGGCTACGACTGTCAAAACCAACACAAAAAGACAAAAAGGTGCTATATTGATCACAGGATTCAGGTGTAAACTAACGTTCATCTTTGATGAGATAAATCAGGAATCACTGAATCGCTACCAGTTGAAGAGACACAGTGTTGTAACTGATCCAGACTTCTGGGGGGAAGGGATACCAATAATTTTTCTCTGGAGATAAATAAAGTCTTCAATCTGTATGATTTGGATTTCTTGTTGATCCAAAGGTCTCCAGCGTGTTGTGCTGTTCACTCAGGAGCAGCGTATCTACAAGCTGCTCTGTGAGAGCGAGAAGGCACAGTTGGCTGAACAGGAAATAATCCTGTCACTACAGAACATGGGAGTGTCTCTCATCAACAACAGCAGCAGTCAGGAGGTCTCCTTCATTGGGATTACAAGGTAGATCACCAGCAACATAAACATGTGCACACATCTACGCATGAAGTAAAAAGCACAAAAACTGGCCAAGCTCAAGCATATTCATGACATGAACATGTCATGACATGAACATGTCACGAATATGGCTCAATATTGTGTGTAAATTACAAGTCAACCTACTGTTCTGAACACTAGAACTAGATCTTAATTTTATACAGCCGAGATTAAGTTACTGTGCTGCTGAATATGTTGTCTCTTCTCATACCTTCCCTAAACTCAACATCAGTGAGTGAGTCTGCAAAGAAAAAGGGCCACAGCAACAGAATTTCATTTGTTTTATGATTTGCAAGGGCTGTGTTAAATGTTTGCGACTGTAGTATAACAAAGAAGCAATAACTTTTTACCTATACATCATGTCGTCTTTTATTAGACTGCAGTGAAATGGATTTTTGTATGTTTGCCCACTCCTGATTAATCCTGCAGCTACTATAACATATCATGATTTTACATCCCATGTGTTTCTCTTTTCTTGTCATAGCTCTGATGTGGTGTGGGAATTAAAGCCGAAGAAGAAGAGTCGATGGAAGACTATGAGCACTAAAGACGCTGAGATGCTGGAGGACAAATTTAAAGAGTACATTGAATCTGGACCCGTGGACAACGCCATCGTCGACCTGGAGAACAACATGCAGGTTTGAGACTAAATACTGTTTATTCACCTTTCTTGATTTTAACTACTAATACGGTATTAATCAAATTTAAAAATGGTACAAATGAAGCTGTCTATTTCATGTTACCAATGTAGGCTGTATTCTTGAATTTAAAAAGTTTCTGCTCCAAGTGGTTTATTGATTGTTGATTGATTGATTGTGTGGTGTTGTCTTCCAAGGTGTGCTTTACTCCCAATGGCTTGGACATGCGGATGCTTCAGCCGTGTGATGCTCCTCTCAGGAGGCACTTCCTGCCTGGGGTAAAGGTTGAGTACAGCGTCTCACCCCGACAGAGCGCCTACCGTGTCCAAATCCACCGCATTCAGGTGAAAAGAAGTTGAAAAAAACAAAACAAAAAAGAAACCACAACATCTTCTTTCTGGCAGAAGAATATCAGTCTAGTAGCAGCAGTCCTTAGTTGCCTCTTTTTCCTTCCACAGATCCAGAATCAGCTGCCAGGAGCCATCTTCCCCTACGTTTTTTACCCCGTAAAACTGCCAAAATCTATCACCATGGACGCAGGTCTGTACATGTCCTGTATAATTTAGTATCATGTGATGTCAATTTGCGATATATCAGACAGTAATATGGTTTTATTTGAATTTTTCTACAGAACCCAAACCACTAACTGATATCAGCATTGTTACCAGAACAGCAGGGCACTCTGATATATCTCGCATCAAGTAAGTGATTCTTTCTTTTTGTGATGTACTGTACTGTATTTTTGTTCTGTGAATTGGTTTTTACTGCCTTCAGTAGGCAGGAGTCATACTTCAGTTCTGATTCTGATCTGCCCTCTACAATCCAATTGGCCTGAAAACCAGTTGTGCTTAAAATTGCTTTTTATTTTAGCCACATTCTGGCCTCCATTTTCTGCTCTTCTCAGTTTTGCTCCCAAATGCTGATGGGAATGTCTTGTCTGCCTCAGGTACTTCAAGGTGTTGATTCAGGAGATGGATCTGAAGCTCGATCTGGGCTTCCTGTACGCCATCCTGGACCTGTTCACACCTGAGAATGCCAGCATCATGAGCTCAGAACAGGGGGTCAGACAATCACATATTGAAACGCAGCTTACGATGCATCAATATAATCTTTATCTACTTGAAGTGTCATTGAGATCCAGTCTGACATTAATGCTTCTGCATATTTGTGCCCAACTTTAGGTGGAACTGTTTGAGAAGGACATGGAGTATATGATGACAGAATTAAACAATGTCTCTGCTGCTGACAACTCTCCTATCAGCCTGTATGAGTACTTCCACATCTCCCCCATCAAGGTTTGTACAGAAAAAAAGATGATAAACAAATATTAAGCAGCAATCTTCTTAATTTAGTTGAAACAAAACAAGCATGAACAGCATCAAAATCTGTTCACAAGACACATTAAATGGCACATGTTTAAACCAAAAACAGCCATGTTTAGTCATGTTTTTGTTTTTGCAGCTGCACCTGAGTTTCTCTCTGAGTACCGGAGGAGAAGACGGCCTGAAAGAGAAGAGAGACACAGAGCTCATTCCTGTCCAGTCACTCAACCTGCTGCTGAAGAGCATCGGTGCAACACTCACTGATGTGCAGGACGTTGTCTTCAAGTACGAACACATGTGAAGGCCCAAACAGGCAACACATAAATCGCAATCGGCAGCATTCATTCATGGTTGTGTGACTATGTTTGTTTCAGGATTCCCTGCTGCTTAACTGATTCTGTCATTTATTTCAGACTGGCCTTCTTTGAGTTGACCTTCCAGTTTTGTACCACTCAGCAGCTACAGTGGGAGGTCGTCAAACATTATTCCAAGCAGGTAACACACATGGACACATGGACAATGACACTGCAGAAGTGGCCAGTAGAGTATTTTTCATGTGTCATCCATTCATGAATGAAAAAAAAAGCAGAATTATACCAAAACCAATCAAGTGCTGGCTACAAGTTGACTTACCGGCGTCTGCATGTGCATATTTCAGGCTATCAAACAGATGTATGTGCTGGTGCTCGGCCTGGATGTACTTGGAAATCCTTTTGGACTGATCAGAGGACTGTCAGAGGGGGTGGAGGCTTTCTTTTATGAGCCTTATCAGGTAGGAATGGAATACTCAGTTTAGGGTGAATATTGAATATGTAAGATTTGTATTTTGGGAAAATATCAGCATTAGGTTTATGTTAATATCAACATCAGTGTGGCTGCTTAAAGCCCCGATAGTGCAGTCAGTGTCTTTATGTTTTCTTTGTGTTTGTGTGACTGTTATCTGTGGTTTTCCAGGGAGCCATCCAGGGGCCTGAGGAGTTTGTTGAAGGAATGGCTCTTGGGGTGAAGGCTCTGGTGGGAGGAGCTGTAGGTAAGCACATGGCGGAAATGATATCTCTTCACACGTGAGAAACCTGAATCTGATTGCTGTGGTATATAGATACATACACTCGTAGCAGTCCAATTTGACTTGCTATTTTTCTTTGTTTGGGCTGGTTTTCCCTCATGACTAATCACAGGGCATTCAGAGCACCTGTGCCCTATTTCGGCCCTTTTTTGTTTCTGGGCTGCCCACATCTTTAGTGAGGAAACTTTGTTTTTTTGGGAACCCTTTAAAACCCAGGCCCCTTTGCACCTTCAGTTTACTATTTTATTTCCCTGGGGCCTGTAGAAGAGGCATTTATTTATTATACCCAAAAAAGCATTTTTTTTTATTATATCCAAAGGAGGCATTTGTTCATTTATGGGTTTATTGTCCTAGTAGTGGACATTGGGCATTCCCCTAGTTATGTTTTTTATGTAGGTTGGGCTGGTCTGCAGGCAATTTACAGCCAGTACTGCGTCACACTTAGTTCTGGCTTTTCTTGGGTTTTATTTTAATGATGTCATGTTTTACATTCAGAACTGTGTTATTCATGAGACCTAAAATCTCTCCCTCCACATTAGGTATGGGACATAAAAGTTTCATGTCACATTTATCTTGGCCCAAAAAACTGTGATGTGATGTGCTTTTTAGATTAATTTGCCTTGTCATGGGAACAGAAGATGAACAGAGGCATAAAAACAGTTTTTCCCACAAACACTTAAATAAATAGACATATTTTAAAAAATAACTATAAAGGCTCTTATCTGCCTTCCAGGGGGAATAGCAGGTGCAGCCTCCAGGATCACAGGTGCCATGGCAAAGGGTGTTGCTGCCATAACGATGGACGAGGAATACCAGCAGAAGAGACGAGAGACTATGAACAAACAACCCAGCGGCCTGAGAGAGGGGCTTACCAGGGGTGGAAAGGGATTAGTGTCTGTATGTACACAAGCTTGTGTTCAAGTGTAAGAATGCAAAGTAATGACCTAAAGTAAATTGTCTGCAGCTTCTTGGTAATATTCTTGTGTTTTGCCTTTGTCAGGGATTTGTCAGTGGGATCACAGGGATTGTTACCAAACCCATTAAAGGTATGTTGAATTGGACCATAAAATCATACTGATGATTAGTGCTGACATTTAGTATGCGCTTGTACTGATACAGCTAATAATGTAACTATTTAATTGTGTGTCCAGCCTTGTGGTGATGTCTGATGTGTTATTTTGCAGGAGCCCAGAAGGAGGGTGCAGCAGGCTTTTTTAAAGGTGTTGGCAAAGGTCTGGTTGGCGCAGTAGCCAGACCTACAGGAGGCATTATTGACATGGCCAGTAGTACTTTTCAAGGGATCAAGAGGTATGTGATCACATGGATGTGCTGCAGTGTTGATGCGATTACCACATCAGTGTATGTACAGATGAGAAATGTTTATGTTGAAGGTGTACGCTCAATGTCTAGCCTCATAACAGTTAGTTTTTTGCTTTTTGCCAGTTTACTTTCTTTAAAATCTTTATGAAAAATAGAAATTCCACTAAAATCCCAAAAAAACCAGATGTGTCTCATTCAACCAGTATAGAAAGACCTTTTGGCATTGATTTCGACTCAATCGGACAAATGACCTGGGAGCTATTGAAAAAATCGGCCGATGTTTTCATGAAAAATTGTGACTTTTCTTTAAAATATTAATGAAAAATACAAATTCCACTTGGCAAATCAGTACACAAATAAGGTAACAAGTAAGGTTTGTCTTGTGTCATTTTTAGGGCAGCGGAGACTTCACAAGATATTGAATCTCTCCGTCCTCCACGCTTCATCCACGAGGATGGTGTCATACGACCATATAAGGAGAAGGAAGGCCTCGGCAGTCAGATGCTCCAGGTAGGACAAAAATCTCTGCATTATCAACTCAGTGACGATATTTTTAGTTTTTCAGTTAACTAAGTTCAGGGAAAACTCGCATTCACTTTAATGCGACTGAACCACCTTGCAGTGAGTTACATGATTCACCCATTATGCACTTTTGCCAGTTTTAGTTGAGCTTTGTGTTAATGCGTGTTCGAGCACAGGAAAACCTCTTTATTTTTACCATCCTCCCTTCAGTCTGCTTTATTTTAATTATCGTTAAGCTTTTTATGTTTCAGCAATTTTATAGGCCTTTCCTGTTTATAGATCCTTAGAAAAAAGTAGCTCAATTATCAGTGATTCAGTCAGGAGATAAAGGGGAACACATTTACAGCCTGAGTAGAGAGAAATGTAAGAACACCCACAGTTCCAAAGAAAAGATGTTTGCTGAGACATTTAGTGTTAATATGGGTGTTTTCACTCACTCAGTAGTTTATGTATTTTAATGCAGCAGTAATTCTGTGCAATGTAGCTACCTCATGTTGGTAGACTAAGCTACATCTGGATGCAAATTAATTTGTTAAGGTTTTAGCAAAAATAGCATTGCAATGCAGCCCTTTGGCTAAACATACTGTTGATTAGCACCTTACCCTTGATGTGGTTCAGGGCCAGTTTGTCAGGAGCACGGGTTTCTCATGTTCATAGATTTAAGTGTAGCTTCAAAGTGTTTCAGTTCTGCTTCATTTAAGCTTTAAACTGTGGGTCACTTTTTCTGTGATGATGTTATCTAGCTGTCGAGCTGGATGGAGTGGGTTGACGTTTCTGCTTATGAGTCTCAGGTCAGAGCTACACCATTTGGCTAGACTATAGTAAAGATGTCATGTGTAGGATTCCCCCCTATAATTTAGGTGACAAATTAAAGTGTCTTAATTACTGTAGGTGTTGAGCCACAGGTTCAGTGCTCATTGAAGTGATGAACACCACTGGTCCCAAAGATATTCCCTTGTGGTGTTTTGATGAGCACCTTCCAAGGCATCGCTCAAATATCTTTGAGCGATGCCACTGTATGTCACTGTAGGGTTTGATGAGAATGAAAATGATGTGGAGCAAATGCTACAGTGACCTCTCGTGCTCTGTGCTGAAGCATCTGACGTCATCATGTTTCTCCCCTGTTTTATTCAGGCTTTACCTTTTAATTTGTCACCGAACCTTATCAGCAGCTTTAGACCTCGGCTACTGTAGGTTTGTGTTTGTAGTGTTAGTGAACGATGGCAAGAATTATACAAATACACATCACAGTGCCACATTTCGTGCTTGTGTTTTATGGTGTTGTTGTAGCTTGTTAAATAGGATTCAAACATTGTAATAGAACTTCATTGAATTTATATTTTGGGTTTAAATATAGCAAATTGACAATCTGAAATCTTTAGACAAAATTAAACTTACAACAGAATGAAAACCATATTTTTGGGTCCACCAGTGCGCTTTATGGAGGACTGAACCTGGCAAAATCAAAAATAGAAAAGAAGTAAGTAAATAGCTCCATAAATAAGAAAATAGTTAATTTAGTGCACCAAAAGATAAATGTAGGCATTCATTAATTTATAAAAAATGAACATAAATTGATATCTGTGTTTAATTTGCTTCTGTATTCAAGTAGCTTTCTGTTACTTTGCCTATTTATTCACTTTCCCATTTGTTTTATCAATTAATTTTTAAATCTATGTATTTATGTATTTACGTATTTATCTATGTATTATCCTGCAAAATGCAAAGGGAAAATAATGCAGAAATAAATACAGGAATAAAAACATTAATAAATACATTTTAAAATAGATAAATAAAAAAATTAAATGAAATGTAAATAAATAGGGGCGATAATGCAATAAATAAATCCATACGCAAATCAAAACAGAAATATCAATTATGGCACATTTTATGAATTAATGGTCACGTAGTGTAGAGATTTGAAGGACCAAGTTGTTGTAACTCTTCTGCTGATGCAGTCAGATTAAAATTAACTTATACTTCCTTGATTAAACTTAAACCATCACTGACTTCACTCCACACAACACGTTGAGCCTCTCAGGGGTAGAAACAGGCTTTCTGGTTCTCTCTCTGCTCTGACCTTGACTCTTCTCTCTTGTCATGTCCACAGAGAAGATTGGCCTACATTGAATGGAGTAGAAGGGGCTCAGAGGATGAGGGTGATGAGGAAAAGTGACACCTGTAGTGTAGCGTTGGTGTTCTGTTTGTAGTCTGTGTTGGAGCCTCACGTCTGTTAGTTAGGAGTTCACTCACTTTTGAAGGATTCAGCAAACAAAAGAAAGGCGTCTGAGTAGTTTAAGAAATGTTTTTATGTATTTCAATAACTTAATGTGTTTTTTCTTTATTTTGTGAGTGTCTTACTTTATTTTTTTTAACTTCATCACTCCTGTGTTAGACTTTACTCTTTCTTTCATCATTTTTCTCGCCACAAAAGAAATATTTCTTCTCATTGTATAGATTTTCATTCATTGTTGAAAAATCCTCATATTCATGAAGCTTTTTTGTTTGATTTATCATTCTGTCATTCACTGCCACTATTCCCTGTCCTCTTGTTCTCAATAAAATGTTCACATCTAATCGTCTCTCTGCCATTGTCTTTGTTTCATCCCATCTTTCCTCACCTCCCACAACATTTTCCAGTTTCATCGGAGTGAAGTGTAAAATGCTTTTCGATAGAAATTGTCATGAAACATCTGAGCGTTCATTTTGATTTTTAGTCTTGTTTGTTTAAATATTATAATATAATAATATACTCTGTCTCTCCCCTCAGAAAATTGAAAATGGACGTTTTGCCAAGTACAGATACTTTGCTCATGCCAAGGTCAATGACTCTGACTTCCTGATGATCACCAAGAGGTGGGTGTTTGAGACGATCAGCACATTTTGTTTTCCTATCATGTTCTCAAAGACTCCTGCATACCTGAACTCAGTGTATCCCAGATCTAACCCTCGTTGTGTCGTTTCTTTTCCAGGGGAATATTTTTTGTGACCAAAGGCACATTTGGCCAGCTGACCTGTGAATGGCAGTATCTGTTTGAAGAGTTCACCAAGGAGCCGATGATTGTAGAGAACCGCCGACTTCGCATTGAGGCCAAGGTACGAGAAATCTTTCATTTATAATCCAGATCAGAAGATACCTTTTAACCATCAGAAGACTGTTTTTAAATAATTATTTAGCAGATCATTGCACTAAATGTTCTGTCTTGTGTACTGCAGGAGAGAGTAAAGTCGGTCTTCCATGCCAAGGAGTTTGGGAAGATCATAAACTTCAGAACTCCTGAGATAGCCAAGGTAAGTTGACGATTCAGACTAAAAGATGTCCCTGTTTAAATGCTTTATATTCTGAGTTGTCTAAGAAATGCCCGACTGTTATCTGCTTTGTGTACGGTATAATTAAAGGGCTTCTGCATGTCATCCAGACTAAAGTTATGTGACCAACCTGCCGTTAATAACTTTGGTTCTGTTTTATTTTCAGTGGGTTCTTGCCAAATTGGAGGATGCAAGAGAGAGTTTACCTAAATACTAACTCAACAAGAAGAGTGAGAAATGATAAACGTGAAAATTTTAAAAAAGAAGAAGAAGAAGAAAACACACACAGTCTGTGTGTGTCAGTGCCTTTGTTCTCTACTGCATGCTCCATTTGTTTACCTCCGTGTGTGAGTAGTGGTGCAAACACACAAACGATGCTGTATGTTGACTGTTAATTTGTGTCGGGGGTGAAAGACTGAGTGAGTAGTGTGTATGTGTGCATGCCAACTGAAGTTCTCTAAATGGACAGCTCACTTACATTCATTTACCACAGAAACTCTGAATACATTTAACCAATCTTTGTCTCTTGCACACACTGTATAATAGATTTTATCATAGTTTATTTCGTTGCTTCGCACAATCCGCTTGCGTCTGAAATGCTGCTGAAATTGGAGGGTTTTCACTTTTCTAGGCCTTTAGTTTTCCGCACTCAGTCTAACTCACATGGAGTCACTAACTTCATTCAGTTTCAGTTTCACTGAACATAATTCAAGTTGTGTTTTGCTGTAGAAGCTACACTGTTACAGTGCAACAGCCAGTAAGAGAAATGGTAGAAAACAGCTTGAATAACACCGAGGCCAAATCAACCGTAATTGTTGTAGCACATTTCATGTTGTACAGTGTTAATTTTACCAGGTTATGTAAAAGGGAAACTAATTTAAAATTTTGAGTATGGCTTTATAACACATGTAACTCAAAAGATGTCGTCTTACTTTTACTCTCTTACTTAATTCTTCCTCTTTTTTTAATACGTTGCTGCAGTTGAAGACTGTCAGTGTGTGATTTAGAGAGGCATGCTATTTTTATACTACACTTATCAATCTGCTGTATATTGATCTAAAATAATATACTATCTGTATATATCCACACTCACACAATAGTCCATTGTGTTAAGGTGTTACAGATTGTAATTTTGTGATTTTTATGTTTTTATACCACATGTATGCAATGCCAACTGTGTTAATGAGTTATGCAGAGAAAAGTATATTTAATAGAAACGAATGCTAATTATCATAAGCCGCTGGTAACTCTGAAAAGCTTTTTAAAGGTTTGCTTTTGGATTGTGGTGCATCGCAGTTTAATGCTACTAAATAGTTCTGTTGCCAGTTAATGTTTGTCGTTTTTGGTTTTTGGGGAGCAAAATGTACACTGGAGTGGCATAAAGTTTTGTTTCTTTTCCTGCTCTTTCCAAAAAAATAAAATATGTGTATTAAATATCAGTTTCATCATCCTTCTTTTGTTGTACCCAGAAGATTCCACCCACACAAACTGCACTTTTCATTAAGTAACTAGAATTGTTTATTCAAAATCACCATACATAAACTTTGCATTTCTCATGAAAAGAAACAGTTGAGTTGGATTTGTCTTAAAGCACAATGTGGATTATTTTCATCTAAAACAAACTGTGCTGAGTAAATAAGGCACTTGCAGGCGGGAAGAGACAGGGCTCAGTGTTAAAAGCAAAAGGGGAGAGGCGTAAAATGTCCTACTCAGTATTAAATAACAAAAAAGTCTTACAAACAGCTTGTGCATGAGCAGAAATAGTTGAAGGTTCAGATGATTTCTGATAACTATTTTAAGAATTAAAGAAATGTTCAGCCCACACAACAGGTCAATGATATTACGTAATAACTTTTAAAAAATAAATAGTTTTCACATCCTCACTTCTGCTGTAAAGTATCTTTTTCCATACAGTAGATCTCTATAAATGCTATTAATTACACACAATACATAAAAATTGTATTTCAGAGAGCAACTTCCACACGGTTACATTCTCTTTGGCTGGACTTTTACAGGCACAATGACACCAAGGATCTTGTCAATAGCTGTGTAAACAGGGAGGAACTTTCTGTAAAATCCAATTGTTCTCTGTTTAGACAACCATGATAAATCACTGTAAAGTCTAGTTTTACGTATATCTCCTATCATGGCTCTCCTCACGTCGTTCTTTCTACCCTCTGCTGTCCTCCTGCTCCTCTTTACACCAGATTGAACTCCTTCAGGTTGTGTCTGAGGATGGTGTCTTTGACGGCCACGAAGACGAAGCGGATGTTTTCTGTGTCTGTGGCGCAGGTGAAGTGAGGGTACAGCGTCTTGTCCTTCTCCGGGTTTTGTTCTTGGTACATTTTCAGGATGAATTCTTGAGCTGCTCCAGGATCCTGCTGCGGTCCTGCAATTCAAGGTTATTATTTTAATATGTTGAATGCCACTTAGCCACTGAGTGACATCACTGGAGGCAATTTGTCAGATTACGTGCAGTCATACTCACCAAAACCTGTAAACACACTTTAATGTCCAACATTGGTGCAAAGAGTGATTAGAAAAAACATCTAAACATGTGGCACATGCAAAGAAATGACCCAGCTATGTGCATGGCCTCAGAATGATTATTCAAACGTAATATCTAACCTGTGAATTCAGGGAAGTACGTGGCTATATGAGAGTGCATGATCTTCTCCTTCAGGATGTCGGTCTTGTTGAGGAAGAGTATGACAGAGGAGCGCTGGAACCAGGGATAGGTGATGATGGTTTTGAACAGGGCCTTGCTCTCCTCCATACGGTTCTGTAATCGAATTGCAGCGCAGAAAGATGGAACAATGACGACACATTCGAAGAATAGAGCGGTGATCTGCTGTCGAGCTGATTTCTCACCTCGTTGTCGCACTCGGCCAGAACCTGGTCGTACTCGCTGAGCGCCACCAAAAAGATGATGGAGGTAACGTTCTCAAAGCAGTGGATCCACTTCCTCCTCTCTGACCTCTGACCCCCCACATCCACCATCCTGCCATAACAGCCGAGCCCAACAACAAGAGAAGAGTTATGCAACGTCAAAATTCACCTGTACCTGTCAGATCTGTACGTTATATCTCACCTGAAGATGACATTCTCCATGTCAAAGGGGTATTCGATGATACCTGTGGTTGGCACTCGGACTCTGAGGATATCTTGCAGGTCAGGTAAGTAAGAGGGTTGTGCAATTCGATCCAGATCCGTGAGATAGCTGATAAAAAGAAGAGAAAATAGGCACAAGCAGGAAGAGGAAATATAAAAGAGAAATGTTGTGATTGGAGGCTATTAAAGAAGACTCTAACCAGGAAGTTAAAACCAATCAGAAAGAGTTTTGCTGCGGTGCAGAAATACAAATGCAGTGTGTTCTAGTCTACAATGCTAAAAATAGCAACCACAAGCTAAAAAAAAAATGTCTTTTCCCTTTTTCTCTGGAGTCCAATCCCTGTAATATAACCCATCTATCTTCCAAAAGAGAGCCTCTAGTCTCAGTTTGTTTTGTTATTATTTTTATGCATTTTATTTCCCAAAATTAAGGTCTAAATCAGGGTTGTCCAAGGTGGAGCCAAAGTTGGCCTACCAGATCTTTCCAGCAAAAAAAAAAAAAAAAAGTCACATTTGAACGTTTTCAATATAAAAAGGAATTAGCCTAAAAAATACCAGACGTGAACTTTTTTTTATGATAGGATACATTCCCTGCAGGTTGCTTTACAGGAAGCAATACCAAGGACATCAATGGTAGCGACAGCCTGCCCATTATAATGCAATCCAATACTTTAGCCTTGATACTGAGACTGTCAGACACCTGTTTAACTCACCTGTCTAAGCTATCTGAGAAAACTATTTAACAGAGCTGAACAGATCAGAATCTCTGTGTTCATACTGTCTAATGCTCACTATTTGGTGGAGTCGGACAGCTGGTATTCCCTGCGACGTTCGTAGCATTCCTGTATTCCTCCATCGGCCCACAGACTCCTGATGGCCGTCACGAGGCTTTGATCTAACTCCTCCACCTTGTCCACCTCCACCTCCAGGACTGCGTTTGCATGACTCTACGGAAAAACAGACGCAGAGACAAATAGAAAATGGTCCGTCCGACATGTCTCCGACTTCTCTCACTTTGTGGAAACAGATCCAAGAAAAGAAGCAGGGAACTAGCTTCAATTTTTATTACATTCCACCTCCGTCTCCTTGAAATTACATTTATATCCTGATATTTTGTTAGTGCAGGAATATTTCTGTTTCCATCCAGAAACCTACTTTTGATCATATGATTTGTTTTCTAATGATCTGCAAAAAAACATTAGAGGAAAGGAAAGGAAATGTGCAGGATTTGAAGTAGTATTGTGTGTGCAGAGCAGCAGAATTTGGGCATTTTCTTAATGAGTTAATGAGTTAATGAGTCTATTTCTTGTGGGGAATGTTTTATTTGTAGTGACACAACTTTATTTATATAACATGAACAGACAAGCTGTGAAAATCAGTTGAAAATGCTGGATAGCCTGAATTAAAGTTACATTCCGTACAATTGTCTCATGTGGTTTTGTGTCTAAATAGCGAAACAACATTTTTTACAACATTGAACTGTTCCATTGTGATATTTTTGGAGGGATTATCACTGAAGCTTTGTGATTTTGTATTTGGCGCCTGAGTCACTTTTCTTGAATTCCTATGAATATTTACAAAATGATCATTCGGACTTTAAATCTTAAATGTGTGCTGAATAAAGGAAGGGCATGCACGTGTTGTAAGAACAGTTCTTCAAACAAAGACATAATAACATAACTAAAATAAACTCCAGGCCCAGTTTGACCCAGTCCGTACCTGGTTCTGCGCGTCAGAGAAAGATATACTAAGAGCCTCCATGGCTCGGATCATCGTCTGCATGGACGTGTAAATGTTCTGGTAGACCAGCTTGGCGTAGCTCCTCTTGTCGTCATCTGAGTATCCGCCTCCATGGATGATCCTCATTTGTTTAATGAAGGTACTCTTCCCACTCTCTCCAGTACCTGTAGGGTTAAATCCAATCATATTGCGTCATACATGCCGTACTTTTAGTATCATTACATATTTACATGCAACAAATTGTGTGTGTTTGATAGTTTCATGGTTCTCTCTCAGCGGTGTTGGCTGGGACCACTGACAATCAAACAAAGACACACACACACTGTCCTAACACTTCATGACAATAAATTCAAAATGCATTGACTCGCATACACTCTCTCTCTCTCTCTCTCTCTCTCTCACACACACACACACACACACACACAGAGAGAGAGAGAGCCTGCATGTCACCTCCCTCTTCAGTTCTTACAGCACAAGTTCCTAATTTTCTCATTCAGCCCACATGATGCTGACTCCATTTGTTTAACAAATGTGTGTTTGTTAACACACCATGAATATTGGAAGTAGCTTCGTTTGTGAATGTGCATGTGTGTGTGTGTGTGTGTGTGTGTGTGTGTGTGTGTGTGTGTGTGTGTGTGTGTGTGTGAGAGAGTATATATCTGTATATGTCCTCCCAGCAGTGTGGTAAAGCTCTGTGGAGAGCCTGGGTGGTGGCGGCAGTTTTCTGGTTTGCTGGCTGTTTTGCATGGCACCATGAATACTTGAGTCTTTACATCTTAGCAAACAAAGGCTTAGACAAATTGTCTGCATTTGAATGTACCTTGTTTACAAGTCAAGTTTCTTGAAGATGACGAGGATTTGGACGAGACGGGCGGGTCAACTCTGAGACGGAGGCAAATCATGATCCTGCACGCCTGCTGTGTTTGACTTGTTCACCCTTGAGGCCTCAGTCTTTTACAACTGAATACATTCTGTTGGATTCATGTACGATTATTACATTTATTATTATTGTCTGTCTTTAATGTGGCAGACATTTTTTTAAACCACACACACTTCTGATGTCGACCATATTGTTTTGAACATTAGCAATTTTTTTTTTTCATATTTCTCTGAAAGTTATCTCTCAGCGGACACAATTAGCCCCAATAAAATGTAAATCCAAATGTATTCCCCGTCAAAAATATTTTATCACCTCCGTGGTTATGTTAACAGCTGTGTCTTTTTGTATGTTGGTTGGTTTGTCAGCAGGATTATACAAAAACTCTATCTATCTATCTATCTATCTATCTATCTATCTATCTATCTATCTATCTATCTATCTATCTATCTATCTATCTATCTATGCGCTCTGCTGAGTGTTGTTCTTGTTTAAATCAGTATATATCTAAAGGAGCGAGGAGGAGAGCTACTCAGCCTGTACAAACAGTCTCAGGATCTGTGATTAGGGACATCTTGACCTGGAGACTCATTTTTGATGGGAAGCCTGCGTCACAAACTTGGGATGTTCAGTTTGGACATTTACCAGCCAGACAGGGTCTAACGAATATCTGCTCTGAAGGTGCATTATAGGAAGGAACATGAAATCACCGGGGTGAATTATTTATGAATTTGTGCATTAACAGTAATTTACTGAGTCAGGTACTGCAGTGATGCTGAAACACATCACTGGATTAAAGTTCACTGAGTTATTTATGTTGCTTTTCTTTTGTTTATTTGCCTTTATCTTTGTGCACATCTGCATGTATTTGTGTATGTCTGACTTGTATGGGGTGTTTACAGTTTCCCTTCAGATGATAAATACTGACCACAAATGTCGACACATAGAAGCTGTGTGAATGAATGCTGCTATCACCTGTCGACCTTCAAACAATTTTTTTCATGTCTGTTTGTTGGTTAGTTTGTCAGCAAGATTATATAAAAAACTACTAAATAGATTTCCATAAAACTTGGATGGAGGATGAGTCTCAGCCCAGGAATAGACCCCATTAACTTTTACTGCAGATCCAGAAAAAGGGATGGATCAAGGAATTATTTACTCACTTTTTCACATGGCGTTTTGTTTTTTGTTTTTTTTTACATTTTCATTCATTTCATTCATGGAAAAAATGAGGTGCGACTCAGTGGTTTGGATCTACGAGCACAATTTGATGCTGAAACCAAATAAAAATCCAGATCCAGCAGATTTAAATATGCTTTATTTGATATTGGACTAGGCTTGATTGAATCAAAGCGGACTGTTGGGCCTTGGCGGAGGTATGCGCTCTAATGAGTGCCATTCTAGTTGCAAATGAAACTAACATTTGAAACATAACTTTTTAATTAAGTGTAGGTTCAGGTTACTTTAGGTAGCTTCATTTATAATGGTATGTTTGGACACATTTTACCTTCATCGAATAAATGCAGCTCCTGTGATTTGGATGCAGCAGTTTGTCCACTTTGCAATTTCGATAATATTTTGATCAGACACTGAACTAAAGTGGTTGTAAACAAGATATTAATCTCTTTTTTTGCAATTCTTCATCCTGTTTATTGTTTTATCCCAGGGTTCCACAAACAGATAATCAGCTTATTCTGCATTCCTCATTTGTGAACAAGACCACGACTGTCTGTTCTCTTTGCATATTGTGTGCTTGCATGAGACTGTTAATATTTGGTACTGATACTACATCTATTCAAATGAGCAAGTCCGCATGGTGGTTCATAAAAACGCTTGATTCCTGCTTTCTTTCAATGGTTTTTCAATGGCGTCTAGCACTTGCAGATAAACTGCAGCTGAACTACATGACCAGCTCTCGCACACTGTCAATGAATTGACTGAAGAGGCCGAACGTGTAGGTGTTGATCTTTCACTCTGCTTCACTCCCACTCTCACAGTGATCAGATAAATAAATGTCATTGTTAAAGGAAACTTGCGTCATCCAATTCTTAGAGTACTTTGAGTTACCTGGAAAATAGTCGGATACAAAGAGACATGTCACATATTGTGTAATTGGGACAGTGAACCCTTTATAACTGAATCATCTTCCTCTGGTGACCTGTTAAACCTGTTCCCCCTCATCACACTGACTTCTTTCTGTGTTTATTCGCACCACGTAAATCGCTATGAAATTCCCAGGAGCCCTTACATCCACATAATCCACATGATACTGACTGTTAACGTTCACCACCTCCTTCAGATCTTATCCATCAATCCCCTACAGTGAGCTGAGAGAAAAAAGAATTTCCCCAACAAATAAAGTGTGTATTCATAAAGCCGTTACGGACAGAAACCTGACACTCTCTTTAAGAGAAAGCTCGTTCTCAGAGAGCAGCCGAGGCAGACCTACAGCTCACGTCCTGCACAGGTCTGGATTTGCATGACGTTTGCATGAGGTGTGCCCACAGCAGCTAGTTATGGCTTCCAAACACACCACTGACCGAGGGCCTTGACAGTCACTCCCGTCCCTGACATGCAGCCTCACTGCTGCAGTAAAATAGGCTGTGTGCACTCACAGACTCATGGAGGCCACGTGGCAACACCCTTTTTCATCTTTCACTGGATCAGTCGAGTGTTTCCCAATGTCCGTCACCATTATTACGTTATTGATCTGTCATGTGTGTCTTGTCGATATATGTACATGACCTCCATCGTTTTTGCTGACTTCAACATTGTCTGTTATTCTTGTTTTGTTTGTGTGGTTTTATTTAATATGTTTATTCATTAGGGATATTTTAATATTTGTTTCACATTACAATTTCAATGTCTAAATATTCTCAAGAATTAAAAGTGTGTCACACTTTGACAGGGTGTATTTTTCAGGGCAGAGTAATGTATTGATTTAATATTGTTATTGTAATATCATCTGAGATTTTGGATATCGTTATAACGTGAAAAGTGTTGTCTTTCTCTGGTTTTAAAGGCTGCATTACAGTAAAGTGACGTGACTTACCAGACTGCTCTTCTTGTTTTTATACTTGCCTTTACCCACTTAGTCATTATTTTCACATTACTGGTGATTATTTATAAAAAATCTCACTGTGTTCATATTTTAGTACCAATAGTCATCCCTACAATATTGTTGCAATATTGACATATCGACCCTCATTCAAATAAGAAGTGGCTGATCAGAAGCCCAACCCTGACTAACACATGAGACTTAATGTGAGACTACTGGTCCGTACCCAGCCTTCCTCTCACTGGGGCAGCAGAGTCAGAAATGAATGCACAACAGGATGTTTGAGAACATTTGAACTACCACTTTCATAATGTAACACAGCTGGAGGTGCACACATGCCATGAACATAATAACCCAACACAGATGTAATGTTGTATATGTGTATGGTGAATATGGTGTCCTGGATCTTTGGATCCAAGAAAGACTAGAAAGAAAATTAAAAAATAAGAAATAAGAAAAAAAGCCTGTTCCCAGCCAGCCTCAGACCTGCTGAAGAGCCCTTGAGCAAGTCAGTGAGCTGATACCAGGAAGTGTCCACCCCTTCTTCACTGTGACATGACAAGTGGAAAAACTAATGTTTCTCTGAGCATCAGAAACTTCACATTATTAATATCTCCATATATAGACCTGATGCATCATCGGCAGTGGATAATAAATTTATATTTTTTCTTTAATCCCCTTTTCCTTTAAAATGAGGCTGGAATTCATCCCAACAGAGGGCGGATAAACGCCCTTATTTCTCCAGTCCATCTTGGAGCAAACATAAATAAATCTTCTAACGCGCAGACGGCAAGTGCGATGAAGGAGCGAATTTCGGTTTCTACACACACTTTGACTGGAAACAAGCCAAAGTCCGAATACATTGTCATCTTTAACTATCTCTGCATGTTACTATTTGCAGTGCCTCTGTGCCAGGTGAGAGTCAGATGAGTCTAGTAGACAAAATAATCAAGGTTGAAAACGCTCCACACTGTGCGTAAAATCAACGGTGCGGCGGTGGAGCCAGTGCGCACTGACTGACTGACCGCGCTCCATCCGGAGACGAGAGAGAAAAATGAGGTGGAAAGGAAACAAAGACAACAGTTAAGATATACAACACAGACCTCCTCACACTATCATTGACCTGAGTGCTTGATGCATAACAATCCAAGAACATCTTAAAATATGGAGGAAAGAGATCCTTCTGCTGAGTCCTGTCCCACCTGCCATGATACCTGCATGTCCAGGTGTGGTCAGGAAGCAGTAATGGCACATTTAAACCTGCTCATGACTCATGAGGATATAAACCACAACCCCCCCAAAATAGCTAAATATAACTCCATCAGGGGAACTTTTAGAGGAGCTTCGGAAATGTATTTTGTGGCACTCTGGCCGGAAAGGGAAAGAAAAGATATGGTCAGTATGCGCCCTTAATTTCATAGTCTATGATTTACCCCAGAAAATGTCATTTTGCTCTGGGATGAGGGCCACTAAGATGATGCTCACCCAACAGCAGCAGCTTCAGTTCCCTCCGGGAGTCCTTCTTGTCCCTCCTCAGCTGCTTCTCGATCTCCTCGTTGATCCTCTGGTTCTCTTTGTCCTCCGCCGATACGCAGCAGCCAGCCATCCCTCACACCAATGAGCCCTCTGCCGTCAAGGTGAAAATGCTGAAGGCTTCTGGAGATGTCTGGAGATGTCTGCTCCCTTCTCTCACTTCACAAATTCAGGAAAGGGCGCAGAGCATCTTTGAAAACCCACTTCTTCCTTTTAATTTTAATTTAATGGTTTAAATATTCCGAAATTCTGCGTTTAAGGGGAAAGTCCAGAGATTTTTATTTTTTTTTAGCAGTAAAAAGCTCTGACCTTTTCTGATAAGGTGCTGTGGTCGGTCTGAAGCAGGAGGACACTTGTTCAACTTTATCCAGCCTCTTCGGGAGGGCGTGGCACCGGCTGCAAATAGAAGCAGATAAAATGGGAAGTTGGCATCCAGAGCAGGCAGACTGTGTTGACTTTACCCCACAGAGATCATGCAAACTGAGAATGGTGGATTAGGTTTTATGAAAGACAAAAAAAAAAGTAGGATCCATGGGCCTGGTGCGTAAACTGACGTTGATCACATGGTTGCAGGCTGCAAGTAGCTTTCCTGGCGAGTTTTTATACATCCGACATGTGTCAGAAGGGGCTCAGGGCGTCAAACATCCTCCAAAGTTGCGCAGCATTACAGGGAAATGGAAAGTGAAGGATCCTGCCTCAGTGCCATGTCTCCAAATGGCCACCAGGGGGCAGGAAGGCCAGCTGTGAGTGAATGAGTCGTCTAAATGAATTATATCCAGGCTGGATTCAATTGTTTCACCTTCAACACTTCTACACCTTCTCCTCTTGCAGTAGAACAAATGTTTCTGAGGGGAATGAAAGCTGGGTATTCTTTTTGTTAGGATGTGATGTCAATAATAGGTTAACACACATGGGTGAAAGTGAGCTTCGGTTGCACAGATCTGTGCTCAGTATTATGAACTCAAAAGACAGAAAAAATAAACAGGATATGAGATTATTTATAAATAAAGTCATAGAAACAATCAAATGAAAGATCATAAAGAGATGAAAACATGTAATAATCTACTAAATGTGCATGCATAGTGTTTTCATTTTAGATCTGGTAGATGAAAAAAGCATAGTTGACTGCAATAAATGTATAATAAAGTAAGTATTCATCTTAATAAAGCGACCACAAAGGCTCATTAAAGGTTTAATAACATAATAGGTAATAGTATAGGTTTTTTATTAATGTTCTTAAATGTTTTTTACGTGCTTAAAGAGTGCTTAACACTTACATATTCTTATTAATGTTAATATGCATCTTATAAGGACTTTTAAGGGAATCAAAACATTAAAAAAAACGATTGACTGAGAAAGTGATAATGACAAACAGTACCTGTGAATGTGTGTGTGTCCTGACGTTGACCAATCCTTTTTACATGTTCAGGTATACAAACAAAGTTAGTGAGTTTTGGCTGCAGCTAACCTTAATAAAATAACCACAAGCAGTCTTTTGGCTTTTTTGTGCAATTTACTCTCTGTTTATCCACACTCTTGTCCTCTTTTTGAACAATGCTCTCAATACATACATTATTGAGAAGTCCAAACTACTCTGTATCATCATGATTGCTTTGCAACAGGAACATTCACAAAAACCAGAAAGACTGAACGTGTTATCATCGGCAGGAAAA
Source organism: Pagrus major (assembly GCF_040436345.1). Classification (NCBI taxonomy): domain Eukaryota; kingdom Metazoa; phylum Chordata; class Actinopteri; order Spariformes; family Sparidae; genus Pagrus; species Pagrus major. Next base: position 35,779,864 of record NC_133219.1, on the reverse strand, counting down.
CTTAATGCAAACATTTTTCATTTGGAGTTGAGCTTTTCTCAATGGAGAATCAGGCTTAAGGGTTTTTTCTTCCCCGTGGTCTTGGAGGGGTAAGAGCATCAATCTTTCAAGGATATAAAAAGCACTGAATTTATCAAACGTGATGTATTTTCTTGGAATTGTTGGGTTACATCTCAGTAACTGCATGTAAAATGTAAATTACCAAAGATAACATAGGAAAGAAAATTAGCCTAAATAATCTCTAAGAGGCAACTTTAACCATCTTGCTTGGCAATAAGCTTGGGGCACATTCTGTTGAACTTTTATAGAGTAACAAGAATCACATCTGTGTTCACTTTGACTTAACTTTCAGAGCTTGACAGAGGTTTGTAATACAAATTGGAGTTCGAATGCATGTGGCACAGACGTCTGGAGAAGCACTATGCTCATGCTGTGATGCAAGAGTCACAGACCTGAACTCTGATGGGGAGAAACGATACAGATTTAAAGGCATTGAATTGACTATATCGTAGAAATGATCTCTGAAATGAGAGAAAATAAAAATCAGAGTCGACATGCTATTGAAAAGAAACATGTTGCTTCATTTAGAAACATGTTGAAGGGGTGTGACTATGGATACAGGACACATTTTACACAACTGTGACTGGAGATTATCATCAATTTTCAAAATGAGTCATTAGACTTCATATCTTCATGATTTAAAAGGCAGAAAAAGCAGGACAAGATTTGTCTGCTTGATATTTGAACCGCAGCACAGGTTTCCAAACCGTGTGTGTCAGCAAGTCAACACCTGCTGGAAAAATCCAGCCTGATATGACTCACATGTGCTCCCTCAGTGTGATGATGTGAAAGTCTCTCACCAAGTTGGAAACAGTACTTAATTCTGGCTCATATTTATCTGGCAAAATCCATTCTGCATCTTTGCCAGTACAATATCTTCTTTTTTTTTATTATCTGCTTTAATCCTTGTGTAAAAACATCTGAGATTCACGAGCAGTTGACACACTCCAGGATTCACTTTTTGAATCTCTTTTTGGGGCTCGTGGACGGACATTTTCTGTTCAGTGGGTTCAATGATCTGAATTTTTTAAACAAGGATTTTCCCTTAAGGTAAAAGGGACAGTGTAAATAGCCACTTTACAACAGCAGGGACACAAGTTACTGATTAATGCAACAAGTGATCAACACTGAGAAGCTGGAACTTCAAAACATCTCCTCTGGCAACAACAAGAGTAACAGTTTGTTTTCCTATTCTTCCCCGCTGTTGGTAAGCGGTTATTGTAAGACCTTAATATACTTCGAGTACGCTGTGAACTGGACTGGGTATTAACTTTCTGAAGTGGTCGTTGCCTGCCAAAATCAACCATCCTTGTTAGCAATTTCACCAGCTGGCTGAAATATCTGAAAACAACAGGACCTCCAGGTGAGGGCTGGTCGCCTGCCAAAGTGGCTGCGAGATGCCAGACCAGAGCCAAATGTCCCAAAAACACTCTGCATGCGGCTGGTGGCCATTTGGAATAAGGCTGCACGATATGGTCAAAGAATCCTATTGATGATGATGATTCACCATTGCAATTTAAAAAAAAAAAATTTTTTACATCTGGAGAACAAGATGTGTAGGCGAGGGGCGTCTCTACAGCACTACAGTATTTCATTATAACGCTGTTTTGTCACACATTTTACCTTTATTAAAAAAAATTGCAGCTCCTTGTTATTTCGATATTATTTTGATTAATTGTGCAGACCTAATTTGGAGTCTGGATTGTGACACCTTGCAAACAGGCAGTTAAACGCAGTACAATGCACTGTGGCGTGGGGGTTTTAAGACATGAATCTGACGCGACAACAGTATGAAATCAATAGAAAGAAGTGTGTTCTGATTACAATTCACTCATGATGTGTTTATAATGTCTGGTAATCACGTCATATCAGCTACATGAGCTACATTTCAAAGCTGTTCTCAGGTCTTCTGACAGCACAGAGTAACAAAAAACAATCCTCCAGCTGCACAAAGGGACATTATTGGCTGCACTAGCTTCACTTCTCATAAAAACACAGGCGCCTTGCATGAGACTTCAGAGGCACAGCTTATTCAATAAGGCAATATGTACATGTGAACTGTTGTGTGTTTTCTCTTATGTCGTCATCTCATAAATAAATCTTAAAGTAATACTGTACATTCTAATCACAATGGAAATTAAGTAAACCATAAAAGAAATAAAGCCCATGTAAATATTCTAAATAGGCCAAATGGTTGAGTCTCTCTTTTTTTTGTTTGCATGTTTTTGTACACTGGTCGGTCACTTATTAGTCTGACAGCCTCTAAAATACTGAATTTCTATCAGGGCGGAGGTTTACTTGAGAGGGTTTAAAAGGCGATGGCATACCTATCAAAGAATTACGTCTCCTCCACCATGATTTTCATACAAATTATGAGCCAAAGCAACACTTTACCTGCCTGTCATCCACCTCGCTCTAAATAAAACATCTCTCCTAGGGAAAGGTGTTTGGCGGAGGGGTTGGAGGGTGTTCAGGATCACAAGATGCCTCAAAGATAATCAATACTTATTGAGAAGTAATAATGACACTTAATATAAAAGAATAAGAATCAATGAGCGATGTGATTACACCTATATGACAAGTGCTCTAATGATTACAATTAGCCCTGTAGATTGGATTCTGCAGTTTTTTCCATATAAAAGTCAATTTAACAGACTGGCTACTATAAGTACTGGCATACCAATCAATCTGTTGTTGGATAATAATACTCCTCTTTATACAGTACTGAAGCTGAACAACGTTTCTTTGCTGAGAGAGAAAAACAAAAACAAAAAAAACACACAAAATGTACATTCTCCTCTGAAAAAAGGAAACAAAAACAAACATGTAAATAACATATTTTTTTCTTCCAAAAATGAATTAGCCATTAGACATACAATACAAGTACATAGATACATATTTTCAATACCGCACATTCAATCTGCCAAAAAAGTAATGATTACAAAGCCAACAAAGATGCTGCCATATATATAGAGAGATGTATGTACAATGATTATAGCGTTCATAATTGCACTATGCCTCAATAAATGTAAATTACAGGCTTATGTTCTTGGAAAAAAAACAAAACAAAAAAACTTAAAGCAACTTGGGAATGAGGAAATCAAAGGTGCCAATCAGAAACAAGAAGGGCTTACTTTGGTACAAACTGAACATCAACACTCTTTAACGCCCTTTAATGTAGCAATCAGCCAAAGTTATCCTCCACTGCTATTGAACAGTCAAGTCAGCCGGGCTGTGATTGGACGATTATAAAGACACAGCTGAAATGTGACTGGATAGTCCGCAGGCTGGGGTGGGTGGGTGGAGGGGCCGGGATTGGACAGTTCAAGCAGTTCAGCGCACTTGGTGGCGTCCTCCTCTCTGATAGCCTCTAACGAACTCTAGCTTTAGTCAGTCCAAGCTGTGGAGCTGTGTGTGTGTGTGTGTGTGTGTGTGTGTGTGTGTGTGTGTGTGTGTGTGTTGGGGAGGGCGCCATCGTTGAATACTTCAGGAATGAGTTGGTCGATCAGTCAGGAGTCGGTCAGTGAAGTCAGTCGGTCCGATTCTGCTTCTCTTCATTTAAAGTAGTAAACAGCGCAAAGTGGAGTCCGGTGCTTGAGTTGTTTTGGCTTTGGCAATAAATACACACGTTACCATAATAAAAAGTGTTAATGTGGCACAGTCGAACAAAATCTTTCAACAACATTGTGTCATAAATTATAACCTCCTCAACTCTCTTCAGTCTGTGAAAAGCAAACCAGCACTGTCATGATTCAACATGCCTCCTCAACCGGTCGCCTCGAAGCTCAGAAAGCATTTTTTTAAAAGCCAACAATACTGAACTTTAATGGAGAACTGACATGAGACTCTCACTCGACACAAGACTCGAGCTACTTCCACACAAAAATTTGGTGAATCTGCTGTCACTCACACATGCTCTACTTATTGGACGGTACCAAAAATGCAATGTAATACTAATAATGATTGAAGTCAATACCAAATCGGTATGAAATCATTTAAAAATCACAGTTTAAGCCTATTTATCGAGAGAACTGCCAAGCTCTCATTTGAGGGAAAATGGTCAAGCTGTCGATTACAGATCGGTTTCATTATTTTCCTAGTGGGTAAACAGGTAAACGCCCAGGATGAAGCTTCGGAAGAACCGAACAGTGAAAAAAAAAGGAATGAAAACCTTTCTTCATCTTCTTCTTCTTGTTTATAAAAAGGCAGGAGGCAGGGAGCACATTGCATTTGTTCCAGCTCTGATGGACAAAACAAGCCACCAAAACCTCAAGTGCACAGAGTAGTTTCTTTCTTTCTCTCAAAAAAAAAAGAAAATAAACAGAAAAAAACAGAACTTCACAATGCGCAAAGCCTAGAAATGAGGATCGTTGCTGTACAGTCAACAGCAAATCCCTCCCCAACCCTTCAGAGTATCTTGCCCTCTCTCCCTATATTTCATTACCTCCTTCTTAAATAGCAAGATAAAATTTACTTTGCTCACCCCTCGGGGTCCAAGAGATCAACAAATGGCAAATAAATTAGTATTATGCAACCATTAGATTTTTTTTCTTGGATTTTCTTTTCGTGTGTGTGTATATGATGTATCGTTTCACAGATTGCGTCAGTCAGTGTGTGTCGAGGGGCCTCCTGCTAGGCGGCCCCTGCTCCGCTCTACACCAGGTTGTACTCCTTTAGGTTGAGCTGCAGGATGGTGTCTTTGACGGCGGCGAAGACGAAACGGATGTTCTCTGTGTCGGTGGCGCAGGTGAAGTGAGAGTAGATGATCTTATCGCTGTCTGGGTTCAGGTCCACGAACATCTTGAGGATGAACTCTCGCCCTGCTTGGGCATCCCTCTGGGGCCCTGGAGAGGAGAGGACAACACTTCATGAACTGACTTGTCAAGAGGGTACAATGAGCTTTTCTTCTTATTATATTATATGTTCTATAAGGGAAATGTTCTGTTCTGGCTGACGTGTGAAAAGAAAGGCTCGCTTTGACAATACATCATCATTATATCAAATACCGTGTCATATATCAGGCAGAATTTTTGGCAGATACAGACATCTGAAAGATATATCATGCAGCCTCACAATCTGAAAATACAAAATATTAAACTTCTGTATTTAGGTATGTTTGCCAGCCTAATACAGGATATACCAATACCAGTGTGGACCACTACTAGTATAAGCCAATAACACCTTTAAAAAGCATAATAGCATTGGTCCAGTGTTGTTCTTACAGCTCAAGAAGAGCAGATTCAGATATTTGAACTGTGTGTTGCTTCTGTTACTCACCATCATACTCTGGAAAGTAGTCAACCAGATGAGAGTACATGATCTTCTCCTCCAATAGGTCCTTCTTGTTGAGGAAGAGGATGACGGAGGAGTTTTGGAACCAGGGGTATGTGATTATTGTCCTGAACAGAGCTTTACTCTCCTCCATTCGGTTCTACAGAGAGTGTGTGTGAATGTGTGTGTTTGCAAGGAGAAAGACATACAGAGAAACAGAGAAAGAGAGAGAGAGAGGGAGAGTTAATCAGTTAATTAAACCACAGTCTTTCATACTCATTAAGTACAGATTTTAATAAATGTTTTACAGCACCAGAGGGAGAGCAGTAAATATGAGAGGGAAGGGCGGCCATGTCGTCTTCAAGAGTTTAATTTCTCCGCTTGCACTTCATTTCAGCGCTTAATTAAACAAAACAACCATTCTGAAAGCAAGCCTCGGCTATCACATCACCAGCGCTGCAGCGTATTAAGAGGGCTAAACAGAAATATCTCCTGTATATTATAAAAACTAATCTAATGACGTCAGAATACAGCGGACGTGCAGCCGCTTAGTCCTCTGTTTTCTGTAGTTTGATGTAACAAAAGAAGCAAAGGAAGGAAAATAAACATGGGTTCAAAAACGAGCACACATATGAACACACAGCTGCTCATTAACACACTTGACACAACTGCTATATCCTTTTAAGAAGGAGATGGGGCCTGAGGCGGTATTCAAAACAGCTGGCTGTTCATTTACAAATGCTTTCCAAGGGAAAAAAAAGGTGGAGCACGGCCAGGCAGGAGCAGAATCTGATTTCCATTGTTTTAAATCAGAAATAGCTTCCACATCAAAGAACAAAAGCTTTTAAAATGGGCGAAATCGTTTATGAAAATGTGAAACAAAAAGTACCACACAGACAATAATCACTTAGTTTGGTCATTACATTTATTTACTGTGCGTATTCATCACTCACCTCGTTGTCCGACTCCACCAAAACTTGGTCGTACTCGCTGAGCGCCACCAGGAACATGATGGACGTGACGTTCTCAAAACAGTGGATCCACTTCCTCCTCTCCGACCTCTGACCTCCAACATCCACCATCCTGTCACGGTGACAGCAGCAGCATCCAAAAAGTGAGAAATCAGTCACTACAAGCACTGAAAGTTTTGCAAGCCTTTCTGAATGTTTTAAAGATGAGACATGTGATGACTTGATTTCTGGGTGCGACTACTGGCAGAAAAGTCACTTTTGTGTTTATGGCGCCCCCTTCTACCACAATTCCACCTTAGTGAGACTAAAGAAAAGAGTATTTAGGAATAAGGTAGATAATAGATATGAGCTCTTAACATAACAAACAAGTGTTTTCTATGAACCAAAAACAGCGAATAAGTCATAAACTGTGAGTATTTACACCAAACAATCATGTTTCTGAAAATATCTCTTTATTCACCTGAATATGACACTCTGCAAGTCAAACGGGTATTCAATGATGCCCGTGGTTGGGACTCGAACCCTCAACACATCCTGCTGGGTGGGAAGGTACGCCGGCTCAGCGATCCGGTCCAACGCGTTCAGGTAACTACAGACACACACACACACAGAAAATGAAGCTACATATTTAGAAATGTTCAGAAATTTCAATTCATGCCCAACTTATTTTGACACTCGACTCACTATTTAGTGGAGTCTGAGAGTTGGTATTCCCTCCTTCGGTCGTAGCACTCCTGGATGCCCGGGTCATTCCATAAGCTCTTGATTGCATCTACATAAGGATTCTCCATCGTGCTGACCTTTTCTACATCCACCTCTCTTACGATGTTGGCGTTGCCCTGGAGGGAAGAAACAAGGAGAAAAATGTAATTAACAACACCAAGCAAAAAAGTGATACTTCAATAAAACTGCAACTTTTTATTTTTGAATATCAAAAGACAGCACCTATGAAAGCCAATCAACATACAGGTTATGCAGTCCTAATTATAACTGGCTTATTTTCTCCCTCACAATTTCTATATCCAGAACTTTCTTTACACCTCCAGGCTCAGCATGGACCAAATATCTAAAGCTCAAATCCTGCTGGGCCTATTAAGGGGAAAGTGTGGCCGTCCCAGATTCCCGTTAAAACTCTCCTGAGTCCCTTGACACAAGATCAACGTGTGCCTGAATGTTGAAACTGTTTTATTACCATAAATCAGACCGATATTACGAAATCAACATACTACCATGACTTTTATATTACTGATCTAACCCTCATTTAGTTCCATTTCCTTTACAGTGTAAAGTCATTCAGCATGACTGAAGTAAAATAAAGTTATTCATGTTATACCTATTTTATGTGCTGCAATGGACGTGGAGATGGCAGAGTAAACAAGTAAAAAAGTAAACAAGAAAACAATCATAGCGGCAAATAACTCAATGTGATGGTTTAAATGTGATTGAGATGTTTAGACTCAGCCACGGTGAAGAAAAGAGTTTTATTTCTCCATCTCCTTGTCTCATAACAGCAACATGCCAGGTTTTACTAGCCTAAGTGCCTGCAATCTTGACATTCAGAACGAATGTCCGTGCAGCCAGTGTAGACACGATCAACAGGTTTCATTTTCACTTCCTTTGTGATGTCAGAGGTCAAAGGTATAATAGTTCCCATTTTAGTCTTATGAGAGCAAAGGGACGTTAAGTATAAAGTCAGACAGGTGTTCAGGAGTTCTGTTGTACTTTTTCATTGACACATAACTTTGCTGCTTGCTGTACTCAAGTACTTTCATAGTACCCCACAAGTATTCAAGTATTTTTCTTCAGTATATATTTTTTTATTTAGTATGTAGGGTATGCAGGGCTGTTTTTGCCTTTGTTATACAGCATCAGCTGAGAGACAGGAAAGTGTGAGAGAGACAAGATGACATGCACAAAAGGGCCCGGCCAAGCCATGGTGTGAGTGCTCTACCTGGTGAGCTACCAGACCAGCGTTTGTACTGCTACCTTCTTTTTTAATAAAAAATGATTACGGCAGCATTATTTTTCACTCAGCATACTGGAGGGATGTACTTGGTTTTTACTGTGTTCAAAGTGGCTGAAGTTGCTGGGCTTCAACAGCACATTCAGTTTCACTCTTCGTGAGCATGAGGGAAGCGAAAGCACACGGAGAATGACGGTCCACCACAACAGCACAGTTGCAAATAGGGCCTGTGCTCAAGTTAAATCTGAGTTGTGGTGCCATTTTAAATCTCATGGTTTATACTAAGTCTTCTCTACTGCACACCTGGTAGACTTTGGATCCCCTTTTTTTTTAACCCTAACCCTTTTTTGACGAGTGATGAAATGAATGGGAGCCAACAGAAGATAGTGTACTTACTGATGTCTGTTTACAGAAAGGACAATGCTAATAAAACATTGCCAGTTTCAAGTGTTACCTAGTACATTTTAACCTGTTTTTCCTGTATATTATCTATAAAATATCTACTGCGTCCTAATTCTAACATCCCGACATTATGGTCTGAGAGCAAGAGATCACACTAAAATCTACTAAGTGATCCATCAACCCTTCTGAACCAAATCTCCACGAAACCTTCCAGTGAACAACAGCATGCCACTGGACCATTGCCAGGCAGGCAGGAGCCGAAGCCGAGAGGTCAGCTGTCACCCCTGAAATGGTCTCTGATGGCTCTGAAGACTACTACGCTCCACTTCCTTTCATTTGTCACTCTCGGAGGGAATGAACTGCGTAACTCAGTTAGTAACTCACAAGCTAAAAAAGGAGAATAGAGACCTGCTGAAGTGAAAGTTTCAGAAGATTCGGTCAAAGTTGGTCTCTGTTGTGTGATTATATGTGCAAACACAAACATGTGATGGAGGGCTAGTGTGCTGTAAGGACACAGGAAGTGTGAAAAAGGGACAGGAAGCGATTATGGATGGCTGCTCCAAATAAGATAGACAGCGCTCTAAAAATATACAACGACGCCGTGGCCTCTTTGTAGCATCTTTCTCTCTTTTTCTCAAGTTATAAGTCAGTCGTTATTTCAGTTGAGACACTTGTGCGACAGAATCCAGTTTACCTTGTTGTGCTCGTATTTGTAGGGGATCTTGAGCGTTTCCGCGGCTCGGATCATTGCTTGCATGGCTGTGAAGATGTTCTGATAGACCAGTTTGGTGAAACCCCTTTTGTCCTCGTCTGTGTAACCGGCGCCGTGGATAATCCTCATCTGTTTGATGAATGTGCTCTTCCCACTTTCCCCAGTGCCTGAGAAAGTAGACAGGAAAAGAGGACAAATGAGCAGAGTTTATTTATTTTGTAGGTTTTCTTTTAACAAGACAGCACATTTAATCTCCAGTGTCAGCATCCACGCTCCTTAAATGGACATTTAGTCATTTATGACTTTTCCTGGAGCCCTACTGGGGAAAAAAAAGGGAAGAGCGACAACATAACAGAAATCGTATTATCACAATAAAACAATAACAACAAGAGGAGAGTGTTTAAATTCTTCAAACATGGTGCTAATCTTGAGTGCAATCAGAGAGCTAGTTCTACAGTGATGCAGTAAAAAAAAAATTACCAGACCATTTAAAGGGTTCTAAGCATATTTTGATGATTATCAGGATAATATTGTGAATTGCAATTACTTTGGCTAGCAGGAATATGTCTGATCGGGGCTGTAAGAAAACATTGATGTGTCTGATTTATATGCCATCACTTTAAGGGATACATGGAGCCAGTGATGTTAGGTAGAGTGGAGCTAGTGGCCAGAAAACCAAAACAATGAACCAAAATAGGCTAAAAGGATCTGTAGAGGTCAGGAAATCTGCCTAGTGTGGTGATAATTCTCTGTGAGTTTTCTCCTTATAACAACCCTTAACATATTACACATTAGATCCACTGTTACTTGACAGCTTCAGAGTTAAGTTCAAGCAACACAAACCCTGAAAAAGAAGATCTGGCCATATCTGGGAATGTAAACTATTTCAAAAACATTTTAAAATGTGAAGGTGTATGAAGATTTCTCCTGAGGGGAAAAAAAGCTGAATCATTGTTCTTTGTAGCAACATCCTATCATGTGCACACACATTTATACACACAGATATACAGTACACAAACACACATACAGTATGTACTCACTCACTCATGCACTTAGTCATTCACATGTATAATATTATGTGCTGGCTTCTCTCCTCTCAGCCTGTTTGCTTGGTCTGGGGACAGACCAAGAACAACATCTCTCTCTTCTCAGTGGTGACAGGGACTATTTGGGTGTGAAGAGCCGGGGGTGTAGTTTCTCTTTGGTTCATTGAGAATTTTGGCAGACCCACACAACGGTCTTACTTAACCTCACCGCTAACTCTTGAAAAACTTGGCAGGAAGCAGTGTGTGTGTTTTGCATAGCAGCGGCCAAGAGACGTGCTGCATTCCAGTGAGTAACCTACAGACTCTGTTGTAAAAGTCTGGCTGTGTTACACTCCTTTGTACTGTATATTATAAACTCTATTTTCGTCTCCATACTGTGGGCCCACAACACAGAGTAAGCACTTAACTAAACCAAGCTACAGGTTATTGCTGAAATACTATAAACTCTACGGAAACAGCATTTCTTTTGTAGGGTTGCTGACTCAGAAGCCTGAAATGAGCTGGGAAGGTCGTAACGAGGAAACTGGAGTCAGCACAATTACTCCTGAAGTGCTCTTTAGCCAAGCACTTTAGATCATATTTAGAAATTCAGTTTATAAAGTGAATGAACCAATAAGGAAATGCAATCACCAGAATAAATATTTGCAGTTGCAAATATGTTGATATAAGATTTGTTTTTGTTGCAACTTTATGTTTCTTTTGGTACAATTTTCAGTTTTATCTTGTGACAACACCTTGCTTATGCTCTGGTTACGTTTAGGCACTAAAAACACTTTGTAAGGGTTAGTAAAAGATCACGTTTTGGCTTAAAATACCTGTTTTTGTTGCCACAAACACGGCTGGAAATTGCCCCTTGGTATCTTTAAAAATATCCAGTGGTGTACACTTAGACATGTTGAAATGCGCTGGTCCCTCATTGAAAATGTCCACTGGTCTCATGCTTACATATGGTCACTGGCTGGCCAGCCTTCTCGCCTATAACTCCACTACCATCCCATCCACTTCCCAATATAAAAGTCAGGCAATAAACATGTAAAGTAAACGTGATATAACACCTTTTGTAGAAATGTCAATAAGGTACGTAGCCCATGACACGTGCAGATGTGATTGTATCAAAGCTACCATGCACACAAAAGCATCAGAATATACTGTGTTTTCTCATGCAACTTTTTTCTTTGTTTAGTTAAGGTGGCTTTGAAATATGAAATTATGGCTATGCTATTTGTAGTCATACTACACAGTCTGTACACACACATCTCCTTTTTAACAGACCAAGGCAAAATTCGTACATGCTCACTCCATTTGATTTTGAATTGGATTTCCTATTTCTTGTTAGTGCTACATGCTAATGCTACAAAAACACTACTGCATATCCTTTGGTGCGCTTTCAAATATTCACCTTGCAGCACCAAAGGGTGAGTTGGACCTGTGACCACGTGTTGTCCACCCACACACCACTCTGTCCACCCATTCACATTAACCTTGATGACACATACTAGTGGCTGCAGACCACAAACAGTGTTGAACAAGAGTTAATGCCTTACAGCGTCCGCCCTAAAAATAGACACATTCTATTTTTTAAACAGGCAAAGTGGAACAGTGAGTAATCTCAAAAACTTAAATTAAATGTGCCAGTGGGTTTTGGATGTGTACAGGCACAAAGGATCTGAGCTGCTCGTGGCTGTTCAAACAGAGAAAGAACCCAATGTCCTCAAACAGGAAGACGCATGTGAGTGGTTCATAAATTCATCCATTTATGACTATTGACGGCCTCTAATATCCCCAAGTCTGACCTGATAAATGGACGCTGACAGGGTGCAAAATTAACTTATTGGTTCACTGGTCAAATGGCTAGGGAATGTAAAAATCCATTGCAATTCAGGTCTATATTACATGAAAAACAATTAATTTCAAGACAGCCGAGTCTGCTTTTAAAGGTTGAGTGTGTGGAGTAAATGTTTCTCTGGGGATCCACCCGTTCAAGAATGTGTTCCCCAAAGATGAAACTTAATTTATAAGCTACTACCCTACAAGGCTACGGTATTTTGTACAGGCTCCCCAAGGCTATAAAAAAGAGACATTTTTACAGAATTGTTTGACCAACAGCTGAATTAGTTATAAGAAAAATGATTTCAAAGCTTTAAAATATTGAGGAAAACAATTTCTCCAAAATAATTAAAGATCGCTCGACCACATCTGTGTCCTGATGGGTCTTCTCTTTTATACCCATGAGAGAGACGCTCGAAAAGATAAGAGACACAGCGAGGATGACTAAGTATGAGTATGTGCTTGCCATTAGAGGCTGCTGAGTCACCTTTCAATGTGGCGACCCAGGATTATCCTGGCGTTTGAGGTTGGTGTGGATGGATCGACGTTACACCTGAGGTGAGTGTGTCTGATCTGGCTCCACAGCCAGAGGCCAAGCCCCAGGGCTCGTGACTGTCGGACTCAGAGGGTGAAGAAAAGGAGAGAACCCAGACTTCTCTTCTCAACTTAAAGTGGTAGAACATAAGACATATCTTCAAGGTTGTACATTTCAACAACCCCTGAATGCACCACCACATCAGTGCCAGCTATGCACAGAACTGACTCAAGAAGAGAGAGACATCACAGAGCACAGGGCAGACAAACTTTAGTACCAAATCCTCCAGTCTAAATTACAGTGTGTCTCTCTTAACTACAACCTGTAGCTTCTGTGCAGAGGTCAGATCTGGAAAACATAATATTATTTACTTCAGATTTTTCCCGTGTCAACATGGATTATTGGATTATGATTATTTAGCCCTGCTTCTTGCCCACTGTTTCGACAGTCCATTATTTCAAAACCCCAATAGTCTGAAAGTTATTTCCTCTTAGTAATATTTTAGTATATTTGGACGTTAGGGCTGCAACGAACCTGGCAGTTATTTCCACAATTTCTTGATTGATTGCTCTAGTCTACAAAATATTTTAATAAAGTGCAAAATGCTCACCAAAACCCAAAGACATTTACTTTAATAAATGACAAAGAAAAGAAGCAAATACTTGAACTTTAGAAGCTGGAACCAGCAAACATTTTTTGCTTGATGGAAATATCTCTTAAATCGACTAAACGTTGAAGCTGTAGTGGACCAAAGGATTGTGGTTTCTGTTAAAATAAGTACATCACTTACGTCACTCAAGTTACATCCATAAGTATCTGTGTATTATAGAGTGTGAATTGAAAACAACTGGCCTTCAGAGTTGGTATTTGTTTCCAGAATAACAAACTGTCCGACAAAAGTCCAGTGGGCCAACGTAAAGTAGTCAGACAGTGAAAATTATACGATTATCAAACTGCTTTATAGAATTGAAAGTTGTTTAAATAACTCTAAAATATACATGTTCAGGTATTAATCTGTGGTAAAGCAGTGTCCTGTTGAACTAGTTTGCAGGTCAGATCAGTGATGTTTAACAGTCTATGTTGAATGATAAATCCAACAGAATGAAACTGAACCTGATGTTTTGTTGGGCAGTTGAAATTCTTGAAAGATGCTTGTGGAAATGATCTGAGGAGTCCGTTTTGTTTTTCTCTTTCATAGAGAAACTCTCTCGTGGGTGTCAAATCGATTCAGTGTTAATGGCAGGCGGCCTTTAGGCAGCACCTGCAAATCTCCAGGCAAAACACAAGACAGAGACTTGAATTCAATAAAAAAATACTGCAATGTGCAATGTGCAATGTGCAACACTACATGTTAGTGTGAGTTGTGTTAGTTTAGGATAACTATGGGAGTGCCATGAAAAACCTCGACTATACTGGAGATAATGTTGATACTATGACAAGTATTTAACTGCATTAAAGTACGGCATGAAGACTGGTTGTAGTAGCATTGAATCACATTGTGAATTTAAAAAAATGTTTAAGCCTTCCCCCCTTTTTGTGCACTTTCTAAGACTGCACTGCTAACTAACTTGGTCACATTCATACAAGAATCACATGACATCTTTAGTGCTTCCTCTCACAATTACAACCATGCGTTTGTTAAACGCTTGTTAAAAGTTTGCGGTGGACTTTGTTCGGTCGCAGCCTTCATAAAGTTCCCACAGCTTTTATTCGTCTGATAAAAGCAGCTGACAGTGATTGGAAAGATCAACACTTTTTGCAAATATCTTTAACAGCAGATATGCAAAAATGTGAGCGCAAACATGTGGATGAAAAATGCTGTAATGCTGCCATGATTTAAGAAACTGCTCAGCTGTGCAAGCCTTGAAGTAGCCTAAGCAGATACTTTATGTGACTATAGAGAGGTAATTCTATGATCTAAGTTGTTCATAACTGTAACTTCACTTTCAGATCCTCATCTGTCATCCCACTTGTCGATAATTTTGTGTGTCTATGTGTGTAAGTTCGTAAAAGGGGGGCAGGCATCATAAACTAGGTCCAATGTTCTCTCGAGGCTTTGAACTGGGCTGTGCCACTTTTGTAATTGAGCAATTTCAGATCAATTAAATAGAGGGAGATGGGCCTGATAATTATTCATGTTTAACCCTTTTGACTGCTTAAAACTTCAATGTTGAATAAATAGGAGGTCACACAGATGCGATATACGTACAATAATGCAATCACAAAGTTCTTTGCAGCAATTATATGTCTGGAAATGATGACCAGTAGCCCGGGCTGACATACTCAAACAGATTAAAAGTTCAAAACCTAAAGATATTCAGTTCACGATCACAAATTACACATTTTAAAAGCTGCAACTAACAAACGTTTGGAATTTTTTTGCTTGAACAATGACTGAAAACATTACTCCATTGTCAAAATAGCTGCCGAGTCACTGACTAATTGTTTCGGCTCTAGTAAAAACAAAACAAAAAATCATAGGTGACAAAAGATGTTGTCAATCTTGTTCAACAGTATCTAAACAGGGTTGCCCTCAGTGGATATAACACAATATCCGACCACTTTGTGAGGTTCATTTGGAATAAAGTTAGTAAAAAGCACCGCCATCTAAGAGACCCCACACTGTGCATGTGTTCTCTCAGTAGTTTCACTTCGCTGTGTTGTCAGTAAACATTTTCCAACGAAGCGAAGCGTTTCTAGTTACAAGTATTGTATTCGTGATCCACACAAACATTACACAATCATGACATTCATGAGAATTTGGAGGCTTCGATATGAAATGGACTGCAGTTTTTGAATGTTGTCCTGTCTGAAAGTACTAAATCTGAAAGAATTTAGGCAAAAACGTATTCACAATTTGTGTATAATGTTTTGATATAACTTTAAATTCATGCGCCTGTGCTCATATACTGCTATAGGGGATCAATTTCAGCTGGTTCTTTCCGAGATGGCCCGTCTTACTGTTATTCTGCTGTGGCGGACATCGATTTTTACTGGACTTTTCCTGAGTCACCTATCTTAGTGAAGCCTTTAGTATCTCTGACTCATTAGCAGGCTTTAAACTACTTCTGTGCCAGACAGCTCCTAAGTGTTACACTTACAAACCCCCCCTTCTCCCCCTGCCGCTGCATCAACTCCTCCACTTTGTGACCAGTTAAGTATTCTTGGTTTGCTGCCCAGGTGAAACCTGTGTTAATTTTGGTACATATCCCTTTATCAGTTTACAACACCCTAATGGATATTAGGTGCACAAGGAGGACGGATGATATGCTTTCAGCGTTTCTTAAGCTTGCTCATTTGTTGTGTTGTGTGGGCTTCAATGTACACAGTCCCTTGTGGATATAAAGCAATTAGTGGGCTTGAAAGACTAGAAGTGAATTAAGAGCCAAGATGATTTGTGAAAAAAAACAAGCGAGGGACATTTTGAAGAATTGAGAAACTTCCAAACTTGACTGGAGAGTTTTGTGCTAGATCCCACGGGACATTAAGCAATTAGTGAGTTTGAAAAACCCCAT
This sequence comes from Pagrus major, assembly GCF_040436345.1. Lineage (NCBI taxonomy): Eukaryota > Metazoa > Chordata > Actinopteri > Spariformes > Sparidae > Pagrus > Pagrus major. The sequence continues at coordinate 35,763,562 of NC_133219.1, read as the reverse complement.
AATACACTGATAGCATATGGGTTACTGACGCCATACAGAGCGCGCACAGCCTTTCTTCAGTTAACTCTGCCACAAGTGGTGGAGTGATGGAGTCTGTATGAAATGTACACCAGTGGTGGTGAGAAACTATGTACATTTACTCAAAATCTATACTTCAGCAGAATTTTAGAGGTACCTGTATCTGTATTTCCATTGGCTGCTACTTTATACTACTGCCACACTCAAATCAGAAGAAAATATTGTACTTTTCACTCCACTGCATCTATTTGAGAACCTTATTTACGAGTTACTGCAGATTTAGTTTAATAATACAAAATCTAATCAACAAAAAAATTATGATGTATTATTATGGATAAAGATATGACCTCATTGATCCAGAGGGGAAGCTTCTCCACAGATAAACTATATAAAATAGTCGAACCACTTCACCAGCTTCAATGTTGGAGGAATGAACACATTAATGCATCAATACTTCAATAACATCACATACATTATTCTGAAATGCCATTCTCCGTAAAGACTACTTTCACTTTTGGTACTTTAATTGTATTTTGATGATAATACTTTTGCACTTTTACATGAAACAAATATTATCGACGCTGTGGTACTGCTGCTTTTACTCAGGTATAAGATCTGAGTACTTCTTCCACCTCGGATAAATAAACATAACTAGGATGGCACTCAGTACAGTGCATACCTCGGCCAAGGCTCAACAGCCCCCTTTAATTTAATCAAGCTCAATCCAAAATCAAACTTGATAGCTCACTCTATGTTCTTAACCACCCATAACTGCTTAACCATAATTTAAGTCTATTCCGGGATGGAGACCCAGACTCCATTCAAGTTTTGTGGAAATCTGTTCTGTAGTTTTTGTGTAATCCTGCTGACAAACCAACCAACTAACCAACAAATGGACACAGGCGAAAACATCACCTTCTTGGCTGAGGTAACTATTTTATAAGCTCAGACATGCACATGTTGGGACGTGTGCTTCTTCTTTCCATGATGGCCTGTATCCTGGTTTGGCCTGGACTGTATTCTTATCACATTTCTTATCTATACTCCAGTCAGCCTCTAAATGACTTAAATTGTCCCTTCAATAATTCACCACAGCACCACACAGCAACTACAACTAACCAACCCTCTGACAACAACTATACTCACGAGTGCTTGACAGACAGAGTCTTAACAGTATGTTAAGTGTTACTAGAAAATTCATAAAAGTTATATGTGTTTGTTGGAGAAAAATCACACTTGTAATCCATCATTACAGGAAACTTTTTACCCTGCTACTTAATGGATTGTATCTCCACTACAACTCGATACTCGGAGACATTAATTGTAAGCATCCTGTCATTTAAGGCGTGCTACTAAACCACTCTGAAATATAATAGCCTATACTGAGAGGACTGACTGATAAGCAGCCACCACACAAAAAAATAAATATTGAACATGAGTCATAGTCATTGATTCTTCCGTTTGAATCATATGAGAATAGTGAGTAATCTTTGAAAAAATACCATATTGTGTCTCATGAGTAGCACTGTTACGTCCTCAAACTTCCATTGCTTTTTGGTTTGGGTCTTTGGCTGTTTACGTGCTTACATAATGGGCGAATTGTTGGGTATTAAAACAGATTAGAGGGCAACAACAACACAATCATTTGTCCATAGTTAACAGGGGCGGAGGTAGCCGGCTCCTTCAAATCCTGTTAAGGGGGGATTCATTTCAGGATTTTGTACCAACAGGGAGGGCAAAAGGGGAAACGTTCTCCTTCAGCCTCTCATAAACCCCACACGCCTTCATTAACACGCAGGCTAGATGGCGTGATCTCAAGCCCCGGCCTTCTCCACCACCTTCTCCTCCAAGGAATTGAGAGAGGAGGGCACTGGATCAGGAAGAGAGGGTTTCTGGCACCACTCACCGCGGTCATCACAACTAATGGGCTTTTTGTTGAAAATCTAATTAAAAACGGGATGGTGAGTAGATGACTTGTTTTCCTCAAATTTCTCCAGTATGACTAATACTTCTCGACAGGATTGCCAACACCCCCCCCACCCTCACATCTAACAACCCCACGCTGTAAATATGCACAGGTACTCCATGTCCGTGATATTTACACACCTTTTAAGATGTTATGATATTTTAGGTTGAGGTGTTAAGACTCATTTTTTCTCTCTGCTGTGTGGAATGATTCAAATGCATATAAAAGGTGGGTCCATGAACATACCATCACACATGGACATTTTCAGTGACTATCTAGCTGGTATGACAGACAGTGAGCGCCCATACAATGATATATTGATACCTCAATGCCTTTTTCTCTTGTGAATTGCAGTGTATTATCCATGACTGCCTGGGCACCAGTAACCAAGGGTTGCTGGAAGTTTTGCTTTTGCTTCAAGTCTCTTAAAACGAACAACTAACTGGTTTCCTTTTAAGAAAAAAATCGACATATTTTAAATACTACACAGCATACTACCAATACCACACTGGATTGTGTAGTTCTGGTGAGTTTAAATCATGCTTCAGGACAACACAAGGTTTCCCAGAACATTCTGCTTTTTTCTCTCAGTGTCTGGACTGGAAAACTGGTCCAGTTTTTCCAGGTTTTTCCAGGACGCGTGGGAACCCCTTTCCAAAGATGGGGAAAGCCCGCTTCCAACCTAGCTTGACACCTATCATATAATCATTGCCAGGGTTATGCCTTAAGCTGCAATGCTGCCTAGATTACTCGCAATAAAACGCTAGACTTTGGTCCAGCTGATATCTGACACACCACCTGGATGGGCTCTCTGTAGCTGGGGGCCACACAGATTGCTGTGAATGCACAGAGGAGGGGGGTGAGAGTGACTTGATGAGCATTTGTTTAACTGGTTGTTATTCAAATCAGGTGACACACCGTGAGCTCTATAGGCCTGACTGGGTTAAGCATCTCCTCCCTCTGCTGACCTGCCAATCTGTGCGCTCCACTCCCAACATATTTGCAGCCACCCACTCCCCAACTTCACTCAGGTGGGAAGTCCCACTAATAGACCCCCACCTTCTTCTACCTACCCGACATAGGTATTTCTGGAGAGAGGAATTTGGGCTCTGCATCTCTCTCCCCTCTCCTCACCTCTCCCTCCCCCCCGTGTTCCTCCCTGTCGAGCTTACCGAGAAGCAACAGTTTCAGTTCCCGGCGTGCGTCCCTCTTATCCCGGCGGAGCTGCCTCTCGATCTCGTCGTTGATCCGCCTGGCTTCTTTCGCCTCCTCGCTGAGGCAACACGCCATTATGGATTCCAGGGTCATTCTCGCTCCTCTTTCCTCTCCTCCTCCTCCTCCTCCTCCCCAAAAAAAAAAATAACACTCACTTTTCTGCGTTTTTTTTCCTCCCCTCTCTCCTTTACTGATTCATTCAGAATTCAGATTCGAGTCCAAAAAACATGAAAACAAAAACAGGAGGCCTGTGAATGCCAGATAACGTCCTCATACAGGCCTGGTGGTGGTGGAAATTACGCGTGGACGCCCTTATAATGAGTGTGAACAGCGCACAGATTGTGCTGGAGAGGGAAAAATTAAGATATTTGAGAAATTATTGACCCCCAGCCCTCCCTCCCCCCTGTTTCGGTTCGCTTTCCGGGGCCTCCCGACAGCTTTTCAAAACAGTGTCCGAGTTGAATGATCTGTGCGATCTTAATTGGTGTAATCTGCTTTTTCTCTACTCAATATGATCAACAGATCCTTTTTAAAAAACACATCCTCCGTGTGGGATCTCGGTAAGCGTTGCCATCCGTGCCCCGGCCACCTCTCTCTCTCTCTCTCTACAAAGTCTCCCAATTTCTTTTCAATCCGAAAAACAAAAAGAAAAAAAAAATCCCTTCAGTTCAAGTGATCGTCCGTGGGGTGTGGGCGACGGGAGAGAGAGAGAAAAAGAAACACATGCGTAAAACTGTCGCTTTATTTTTCCAGTGGCTCGACTCCCGGGCGTGGTAAGGCAGAATATGGCGGACTTTCACTCCAATCCGCTAGGCTGGGATACAGTACAGTTATCTGTGGTGTGTGTCTGCTTCAGAAAAAGAAGAAAAGCCACACATAACACAGCATTTTTTCAGCCGGAGCTCTCGGCGCCGCAGCAGACGTGTATGTATCCCCGCGGTGTTGCGTTAAAAGGCGTCCACGTCCATGTCTGAGGAGCAGGGGTGAGACAGAAGAAAAAAAGGAATAGACGCCGTGTTGTTGCCTCCTCTCCCCCGGCCAATCTTCTCCTTTTCCTCAATTCTCTTCATGTATTTTTATTACAGAGGCCATCCACTCCTCCGCTGGCAGGGTGACGTCGGCCTCCCATCGACTAGGGGGGAGTGTCACGTCAAACGCACACACACACACGTATTTATACCCCCAACCTGTGGAACAGAAAATGTGCATGAATGGAGGAGCTGAACTCATTTCTCTATGGGCAGCATGTGTGTAATAGAAAGGTAATTCCACTTATATTGCTTTTTCTGCTCACTGTGTGGGAGAAAGTACTGAAGAGTCACTGCAAATATACCTATGACTCATGTTTTTGTGTGTGCGTGTGTGTGTGTGATTGCATGGTAGTCAACTCTCCCAAGGTTGAAAGGTTTGGGGGTTTTTACAAATCATCTTGGCTTATAAACTTCAGACTTTTGTCGTTCATTGAAGCCCACACAACACAACAAATTCAAAGTGTTAAATTCATCCTCCTTGTGCGCAGCCTGTGTTGTCCTACATATTCCCTTTGTACAGGTGTAAAACACAGGGGGGACGCAACCCCATCCTGGGAAATATGTGATTTGTAACTTCAATTATATTAATAACAGGCAATAAAAGCACTTGTGCCCTCGCAAGGCTCATTTATGCTCAACCTTACGGATAAGGACGGAGCCTTCTGTCCATACTTTCAGTTCATTTGTTCTGAAAGCTGGAGGAACTTTTTGAGGAGAGGTTATGCGAGTTGGTGAAAAGTTTTAAACATCTGTATGATGTGACTTCGCTTTGGTACAGAGACAGGAAGCTGCAAGGAGGCTGGATGGTGGTCAAGGAAGTGGTAGTGGTGTTTTGCTTGACATTCATGCCGACGTGAAGAGCGCACAGAAGTATCTGGGCCGTGACGGTTACAACGTTTGAAACTGACTTTTCTATTTTTGTACGTAAAGGGAGCAACGAGCCTTTAGGCCTCAGCAGTGGCATGATACAGGTACAGCTGGCTACAAGGGAGTCTGAGTCTGTTATTAGCTGACCTCCAGTAAGTAGTCAAACAAAGTATATGTTAGACATTACTTTAGTGACACCCTAGGCCCCCTTCTGGACACGCCCCTGGATGACAGGGCTAATACTTCTAGTGTCCTTCTCAGTGATTGCTCTTGAGAAAATATCATAATCCAAAGTTGATATGAGACTTTTGCCCCTGTCCCTTTGAGAATAAATTCTGATTCTGTTGAGATTAAGAAGTGTGCAGATTGCTGTGTGTGTGTGTGTATTGTTTTTATTGCTAGCTTTTGTGAGGACGTCCTCGAAATACAGCATTGAATCTCTGTCTCAACAAAATCATCATATGATACATTCCATAAATGTACTCTTTATTGCAGGATAGTTGGACTGCGTTATAAGCTTTGCATCCACCCTGTTTAAATGTTAGGCTACATAGATCATCTGTTCCATCTGCCTTTTACAATATGGAGAGCTGTACAGCAGTTGTTAGCCACATTATTCTCACAATAGACCCACACACTTAGAGATTGGTGAAATGAGTAGATGGATGGATGTTAGAGGCCATATCATATATCCACTGTTTTTTTCCATTATGATCATCCCTAATGCTGTTGCCAAGTTATCAGTGATTTTTGCCCACTAAATATTGGAAGGACAATCAATTAAATTATAAGTCAGTGCATTATTATGGGAACTGTTTTGTTCTGGGTTTAGCCCTCTGAGTGGGTCCTTTCTCTAAATGGACGTCTCCAGGCCAATCCAGTGAGAACAGTAATGAGCAAGCAAGCAACATGCTTAATTTTTCTTTTTGGATCCTGCTCAAAGCCATGGCTGACCCGCTTTATAGGCCAGTTTTGGTTTGAAGGCCCTTTGTGTTCACGGCCTCCTAAAAACTTGCGAGCTTTTTTTCTTGGTAGGTCGTGTGTGTGTTTCACCTGTAAATACAGTTCATTTCTCTGCACTGCTCTGCATGGCTTTACTTCTTATTTGGAGAAATAGCCACAATCCTGTCCAAAACTTTATAACTACATAATTCTTCTTCAGATTAGCAGATGGCCATTCACAGGACAAAGTTCAGGACTTTTTAACGGTGCCATAAATTATCTGTAGTACCATAGCATACATTCAGCAGTGTGTGACATAAGTCACTACACCAGGCCTCGTGACAGTGTGGGTGAGGCAAATGGGTCTTGCAACATCAAGTCAAGGATGGGGATTATAGTGAAGTGAGAGCACTTGTCTCTGTGAGCTGCTTGTGCTTTGCCTTAGTCAAGGCACATTACACCAGGGGATTTCAACCATTTTAATATAACAAACAGACTAAGGCTTTGGATTCCTGTTTATACACCTGAGCAGAGACATGTGTTGGAAAACTTTTTTAGTTTGTATATAGTCTAAAATGCCTGGCCAACTAATTTCAAGAGTTGAATTGTAGTCATTCTCATTCAAACCATTTGCTGCAAACAAAGTTAGAATTGAGGCCATCTCACATAGGTATTGAGCAGTGTTGATTGTAACCTAACTAAGTGGCCTATTTAGACCTTTTAAATGGGAACATCCCAGTGACTCAGTGCTTAATTGCATGTAATGAGTTTGTTTAAATCCAGCTCATGAAGTCAAAGCCGTTCTTATTTTTACTGACTTTATCTAGCAGAAAAAGCAAAAAAAAAAAGTCTGAGCTACAATGAAGCACATGAAAACATGTCATGAAAAGAAAAACTGTTAAACGGTTCTGGTAGAATTAATGTTAGCTGTCCAGGGATCTGTCTGATCCGTCCCAGATTTCCAGCTTGGGGAGCCATTCAAAACCTGTGCCTGTAATAAAGGTCAACAGACCAGCTCTCTAGAGGAACAACCAGCCACAGGTCAGTAACATTTTAACCTGTCATGTGTTGTTCAGCATACCCGACATTCCCCTTTAAACAAATGCATCATGTTGTTGTCTGAAAGCCGTATCAGCTCAGTTTACTTTTCATCAACTAGAAAAACATGCAAATTTGAAGTACTACAATATTTTATTGGTTAGGATTCAATGGTGGTTTACAAATAACAACATATGTACAAAATTCACAAATTATTTATACACATACTTTATAATCTTTACTCAGGACTTACATATGAACCAAAGAAAAGAAAATAGGACTATCTTGCATCTTTAATAGAAGAAAGAGCACTAAGACAGATTATATCTGCAAAGACAATTTTAAGCTTTTGTTTGTTGACAGTGTTAAAACTTTCATAGATTAATTAGTAGTTTAGAAATGATCTGGATAACAGCTTATACTGAATGTCCTGAACGTGGCCAGAGCTACACCATGTCAGATTAGGCAAGGCCTGTTCAATATACTGTATCATACTGTATATGTAGACAGTCTGTGTAAATTGTCTACAAGGGTGTACACAAGGCTGGATTACCAACTATGCAAATCAGTAGACTGCCACATGGCCCCCAGCAACCCTAAACAATCCACGTTACTGTGTGGCAGCTGGCTTATGGTATTTTATTACTTGTGATTTTCATTCAGGGTTATGGGAACATTGATTACTAAAGTGAAACATCAACTGATGATGATAAGGGCCTTAAGGTGAGTCCTGCCGTATGGCCAATCTTGAAGCCTTGTTTTGAAAAAGATCTTAAAGGAACCATTCACCCAAAAATGAAAAATCCAGTCACTACTCACCTTCATGCTGATGGCAAAGTTGGGTGGAGTTTCATGGCCCATAAACATTTCTTGAGTTTTCACAGCAAAACAGCATAGCAGCATTCTCCAAAATAACTGAAGCGCGTGGGGACTTTTTTTTTTTTTACAAAATCTTCACTCGACTCGGTCAACCTCCTGTAGAAGGTGTGAATGACATCTTTTCAAATCAATTTGGGATCTCCAAGCTGGAAGCATTTGTGTATTGTGCTCTACAAAACTTCTGCGTGAACTGTTCCTTTAATTATTTCAGCTGAAATTGTGATTACATGGTGCATATTTGTGAATGCATGTTGAATCACTACTAACACTGTAGACAATCCACAGGGAGTGAGAGGGGAGGGCAGCTCAGCAGCTCATTTTTTGCCCCTGTGCCCTACAGCAGGTTAATCCAGCCATGGGTAGAGATCTGCCACTGGAGAAGATAAATAAATAATTTACCTCGTCAATCACTAACCCGTTCACTCGACCTGATAAAACGGTGCACATGTCCTAAAATTTAAACGTTAACTGCCAGAAATGCGACAAAAAAATCGTAAATATACGTCCGACTTTTATTTTGTAAGCGAAAAAGCTTTCCGACACTTCCTGTGTCATGTCACGTGACCCCGCCCTCGCCTAGATACGAGAAAGCGTCGCTCCATGGTCGCTACGGAGAGAGGGATGGGACCGTGTAGTTAAAAGACACTTCTGTACACTTTCCCATGGAGTTAGGACAACTTATTACCATGGCAGTCAGCCGGAAAAGCTTCTCGGTCGTTTCGACAACGACTCTGCCAAGTTTCAACGTTTGTACATCCACGTTTTGGTGCTACTAGAGCATTGATCTATCTTGGCATGACCGATAAAGATTAGTTAGCATGCTAGCGCGCTAGCCCACACACTGCCTCAGCATCACACACGGACCACACCTGCCAGTGACAGGTAAGAAACTGGTCCCTTATCTTCATGACTGTGCACCACGAGTCATGCACCATTTTCACCGTTTAAAACTTAACGTTTTAAAAAGCCTCTGGCGTTGCGTAATGATCGGCAGCGCAGCTCACAGCAGGTGTTTTCGAGTGACTAAGTTAATTCCTTGTGACAGTAATGATGCGGCTCTAATAGGATTTGAGCCCTCTCCTTCCTGTCGATTGTTTGAGGAGTACGCCAGGATGACGAGGGAGGAGCTTAGCTGTGCGTGTGTGTGAGATAAAGTGGTGTTTGCGTGGGAACGTGGGGTTTAATCTCACCTTGTTGACTGGTCTGTCTTACCTCCTACGCAAGATATTTCGCAGCAAGAGATTGCATTACTGAAGTTGAGATGTGTGATGTGTTGATACAGGTGTAGGTAAGCCTTGAAAAGTGTTATGCAGTTGTATTTGTTCCTAGAACATGATCTTACTGAGTCTTCAGCTCTTGGCTTGATCCATTGCCCTCATTATCACCGCTCACTAAAGGAAAGGATAGATATTTATGGATGCAGCCATAATTTTTGCCCCAGTTTCACAGCATTTCTTCGTGTGTGTGTGTGTGTGTGTGTGTGTGTGTGTGTGTGTGTGTGTCAGTGTGGCTGCAGGTTTCTAGCAGACATGGGCAAACTACAGAGCAAGTTTCGCAAGAGGTCTGATCTCTACAGGTGAGACAAGTGCCCTACTGTGTCCTTGAATGCACTGTATACCAGGGATCTGGACTAAGTTTGGATGCTGGTGGCACTGGTGCGCCTAAGCACCATCACATAATTTAGGTGCACCTAAATGAAAAAGTTAGGTGCACCAGTGCCACCAGCATCCAAACTTAGTAATAACACAATTTAATTTCACTTCTCAGCAAATTATGTGAATGATTGTTGAGAGGAATGAAGGTGCAGATGAACGTTTTTCTTTATTTGAATTGCAGAACATTATAGTCCCAACATTTTTTTATACATTATTTGTGCACCAGTGCTCAGTGAAAATGTAATCAGATTTTTGGGTGCATGTGCAACCAAAATAGTCGCAGTCCATAGCCTTGTTATTCTAATTAAAATCAGGGTTTAAGTATATTGTCCTTACACGTTTGAAAAATGAAATGTACTCTTGAAGATGTCGGTATTCATACTAAAGATCCTTAATGATTGGGTGCAGAATTGGTAACTCATTGTCCACATGACAGTGTGCAACAGATGTAGAGGAGCTACTTATAGACAAAAAAAAAGAAAAAAAGTGAGATAGCTCCTGGAACATCTTCTAAAATAAATAGCAATTTAAATCTTTGGAAAAATAATTTCCTCGCTGTTGAGTTTACTCCCATGTGTTGTTGTTAGCAGATACCGATGTAAATTTGATTGCAGTACACGAAATGAGATAAGATAAGACTTTATTGATCACCTCACCGGGGAAATTCACTCCAAACAACAACTTTTACAACAAACAGAGGGAAAACAGTGATTAGATGATAGATTGAAAAACAAAACAAAACAAGGCAAGATGAAAATACAATAATATATTTGCTTTTTGCTCATAGATACAATGTATTATTAGTGTATTTGATATGTTGTATATCTACATCTACATGTGTCATCAACAGATGTGTTGATGTGTCAGGGTTGTTCTCATCTCAGTAGTTCATCTTAAGCAGCGGTTTAAGCAGTGAAGTCAGTAAAGGAAAATGAGTGTAATACAAGGATAGAGATAGGCTCAAATCAGTTATGCTCACCAACAGTAATATTTATGAATATATATCCATTAATATAAATAGAACTAGTGGCTCAATATGTTGAATTTATGAATTATTGTGTGTTCAGGGCATCTCAGGGGGACAAGGCAGATAATAGCTTTGACAGTCAGGTGGTGCAGTATGACCCCGCTCATCAAGGGTCCGTCAACACTGTCACCAGCCTCAGCCCAGATCTGTGTGTTTCTGGTGGAACTGATCAGGTACGTTAAAGCAACATTATGCATTATTTTAATCACAGTGTTAATCTGCTGATAATCTTGTCTGGCTTTTAGAAGAATTTAAGTCATGAATGAATCAGTGTCATAGTTTTTTGATCATTTATAAATATGCCTAAAGCGAGAATTTTCATCTATGCACTATAGAAAAGGACAGGACTGAAACAAGAATGTGAAATTCTGTGGACAATCCTTAAACATGAAGTGATTACTTTGTGTGTGTGTGTGTGCATATATATGTGTGTGTGTGTGTGTGTGTGTGTGTAGGCTGTGGTGGTGTATGACTGGAAACAAGGCCGGATGTGTCAGTCCTTCCAGGGTCACAACCGAGAGGTTACCAAGGTAACGTCAATACTTTGTGTGCGCAAACTGATAAAGGTGTGACGCTGTTCGGAGCTGTTACACATGTCACACACTGTATACATTCTCTTAATTCTGCCTCCTACTATCTGCCAGGTGTTGTGTTACCCAGGCAGTACGTGGATCTTCAGCGCCTCACGGGACAAGACTGTTCTGATGTGGGACCTTAACCAGGGGGACGAACCTATCCAGGAATTTTGTGGCCATGAGTTGGTGGTCAACGGACTAGCTGTCAGCCCTGGTACACACACACACACACACATACAATGAGTCTCCTCACATGTTAAGTTCATGAACACTGTCACTTATTTCACATTAATGATATGCACCAAACACATGGAACTGTTTTCATTGTGTCCTGTAGAAGGGAGAAAGCTGTGCACCGGTTCTCGGGACAACTGGATGTGCCTGTGGGATATTGAATCAGCAAAATGTGAACAGAGACACAACATTTCTAGAAACCTGGTGAGAATAATTGTATGGGCTTTTTGTGCACACAATCTTGTACAGAAAATTGTTTCAAGCACGCTGGAGCGCCTTAGGTGTGTTCCTGAACGTTTAGGAAAAATAATCAAATCAATAAGCCATTCATCTTTAGTTCCTCAGTTCATGCCCAGCAGGCTTTCAACTTGTGCACTTTCCTCTCTTCTCTGTCCAGGTTACTCATGTGTGTTGGGTGCCAGGCAGCTCCTCTGTAGTCCAGACCTCTGAGGATAAGACCATAAGGTACCAAAAGATTTGCTACTGCAACTATATCACTGTGGTAGAAATGCACTCTGTTTGCAGTTGGCAATGTGAAATGTGCTGACACATTTCTACTTTATAGGAAAATTTGTCAGCGCATTTGATCGTCACTAATGTCACTTTACCTTGTTTTTTCCTCCAAATAACCTTGTTTATATTTTATTCTATCCTTACTTTAGTTTATATTCCTCTTATTATTTCTTTCTTTTACTTTCTAGATTTATCTGTTTTTATTATATTTGTCATTGACTGTTCTGCTTTGCCAACCACATGTCCCTGCTGGGGAACAATAAAGATTTATCTTATCTTCTTGTTCTATAGAGGTGGTCATCATCAGATAAAGGTATAAAACTCTGAGCACATGATTGGTTCATTCCTGCAATTTGGAGGATAAATCCTGCTATGTATTTAAGAAATATTTCCCATATATGGAGCCTATTTGAACACCTATTAAGTGGTATAATCCAACATTTTTATAAGTGAAATCAATTCTTAGCACTCATGATACAAAAAAATGATTAAGAAGCCCTTGAAAACAACCTGAGCTGACCCAGTATTACAGCAAAAACAGATGTCTGAATATATACTGTATGTGTTTTTCTTGTTTGAGTGTATTTTGGTTTATGTACCTGTGAACAGGGTGTGGGACAGCCGTGCATGGCAGGTGACCAATACTTTTCCAGCCAAGCAATACATCCAGACCCACTGTGACGTTTCTCCAAATGGAAACTACTTGGTGTCCAGCAGCAATGGCTTTGGAGGCCAGGGCTGTGAGGCCACGGTGAGACCACTGGGAGGTGTTTGTGTAGTTGTTGGCTTTATTGATGGAAATGCACAGATGGTGGATAGGGTGTGGCACTTACCAGTGTGAATGCACTGATAAGGCAGGGAGGCCAGTGGCTACTCAGTTACTGCAAAGACTTTTCTTTAAAAAAGTAGCAAGAGAGAAATGACTAATTACCAGTTAATTATTTTTTTTAATTGTTGTTGTTTTGATTCAGTACAAGAGTTTTGCTCCTACACAGTGTTGCTCCTCATGTGGGGATTCCAACACATCCTTGAAATCTCTGGTGGTTTCTAATGTATCTATTGTCTTGTGCAGATAGTTTTGAAACATTTGTTCTCACTGGAGTTGTGTCTGTGTCATTAGCTATGGGACCTACGTCAGCCTGGCTGTAAAGTTGTGGAGTACAGAGGCCACCTCCAGACCACCGCCTGCTGTGTGTTTCTGCCCATGCCTCCTGGAGGCCCAGCTCGGGTAGCAACATCCTCCCATGACGGCTCCGTCAAAATCTGGGACCAGAACACAGCAGGTAACTCATGGACACACTCATGCACGTATACATACACTGTTTGGGTGATGAGTCTTTTGACACTAACCCCTATGCTCTCCGTTCAGTCTGTTTAGCGACATTGTCTCTGGATGGTGCTGGTCCGCTGGTTTCTCTCGCTCCCAGTGACTCAAACAGTCTGCTGTGTGCCAGCTTCAACTCGGGCCTTCACCATATCCATGTGGACCATGGATCAAACCAGGCTCAGGGTTCTGGGGCAGGCTCAGGTGGAGCTGGTGGCCTGGACATTAAAGTTCTGGCACGCTTCTGATGGCCCAGAGGAGCCTGGAATGACTCGTTACCCTAACCTGTGACTCAGCGAGCAGTATCACTGCATGTGGACTCTTCTTTTTGTTTTTGTTTTTTATAATTTTACATATTTCTATAGACATTGTGCTGAACTAGACTGCCATACAGTGAAGAATGACAGAGGAGATCAGTGTGAAAAGAAACGGATGATAACGACATGAATGGAGGATGCTTTTTTTGTCCAGCAGAGCCACCAGGATGCCCATCATGGCTACTCCTCTGGGAGACTCGTTTGAGTCACATCACCCATTACTTGTTGAGACTACAAACACCAAAATGATCCTGCTTGGATTGCTGCCTTCTTTGACCAACCAGAAAAACTTGGGATATCTCTTAGTTTTATACACTACTTCAGCTTGTTGGAGTTGCAGAGATGCTCCATACACATGTGGTGGTTTTATTGGTGATGCTGAATCCATTAATGCAGCAGGAGTGGTGTTGAAAAGTTTGAAACTTTGGATGTGGCAGGAAAGTGTTGTGATAGAGAACTGGAAGCCAAATAGAATTTCATACTGAGAGTATGTAATTACTTTTTTCCTGGATAATATGTAGTCAGTGCAGTCAGACTCGAAGTGTTGTTTGTCAAACACACTGTGGAAAGTTGTTTCTATCAGTGAAACAGAGTAATGAGAAACTCATGTATGTTTATAGTAATGTTACTGTTGGTTAGTTTGTACTGTCGCTTTAACCTGTCAAGTGTTAGAGCAAATGAATACCTACGACACAAGAGTGTATAAACATGCTTTGTTTTTAGGTAGAATTCAATTGATACAGATTCCGATATTTTTGAACTGAAGCTGCCGATAGCTGATGTTTGGTACTGATATCCAAGATTTATATTTGAAAATTACTATGCAAAAACATAATAAAATAATGTTGGAGCAAACAAATGGGAATAAAAAATATTGCAAATGCAAAAGAATTCTGCTTTGTGACTTGTCAACATAAAACCTGTCACTAAAGATATTGTTTGATCAGGACTGATCGAAGTTTTAGGATTTTTTTTTAGTATGATGTGGCCACTGTGCTGTTTTATACAGATACTTTATTACAGTTAGCCATTCACAGATATGCTAATGCTAATATTAGCAGCCTTTAGTGCGTGAATGTGGCTGCACATTATATTCCTACCCGAACTGATAATTGTCCTGACGTGAGTTAAACCACTGTTGTATTTTAAGCCTAAGTATAAAGCTGATCACTTTCTCAGTTGTAGCATTTTGAAAATGACCTAATTTAATATAATACATCTGTTTGTAGATATCCAAGTGACCGACAAAGAGAATGGTTGCTCTATCATTGAATTCTGTTTTAAATAATTATCTGCAACTGGATTAGAATAACCAATTAAGCAGGAATGCACCCTCAGGTGTTTTCAAATGCACCTGCAGATTGGTTTGTTCCAGGAAGATGAGGCGTGGCAATAAGGAAACTCATTCAGCTGCAAGCAGTAGGGAACCATAAGTGATCAGATCTTTCATTTGGCGAGAAATCCCTGTTCGGTTAGTCGTCACTCAACATCACCAGTTGAGCTGATTTGATCTATCTTTGTTTGATACTTTATGATTGAGCAATAAATAAGGCATTTCATAATGTCTGAGGAGTACGTCTTGGTTTGCATCTGCTGAGACTGCAGGCATACAGTATTTATTATGTCATCTGCATAGCTGTTATTAAATGAACTCACTCCTGTGAGAGATGTATCTCAGTTCAAATCAATTGCATGTACATTGTGCCTACTGTGAAAAAAGATCTAATACAAATGATGGGAGAATTACCGTCTTTCCATCAACATAACTAATAATGTCTAACTGACATTACTGGCATGTTTCAGCAAGTTTACACCTGAAAGTTGCTGTGCACACTGGCCAGTTTTCACTGATCTGATTAGGGTTAACTGGTTTACATCATGACAATGTGTTTGTGTTGTCCCAGCTGTTTTTTTTAAATCCTTTATCCTTCACAATAAGAATATTCTTGCCTGCTGCATGAGCTACAACAGAACTATGGATAGTTTTGTTTTTAAGCACACTTTTGTACAGTTAAATATCATCGAGAGTATACATGTATGTATATGCTTTCAAAGTATTTAATAGTGGTAGCAGTAAAAGACATTTTTATTGGATTTTCTTTTTGTCAAGAAATGATCACCTACTCCAAAACCACCATGGGCTTTTAGGAAATACCAAAGATATACCAGCGCCACCTTGTGTCGGAAATGTTTTCAGTAGAATGTTATCAAGTATAAGTATAAAATCATTTACAAAATAAAGTAATGCATTTAATAGTTTCATTAAATAAAACAGAAATGTTAAAATCCTGAAATAACACACATTTACACTCAGTGATATCACGTCTGCATTAAATTGTAATGAATCACAAACTAGGACATTTTTTCATAGTGCGGTGCTTCATTTATTCAAATCTGGACCTCATTTTCACTTTAGACACAGAAAAAGAATCATTTACCCAACAGCAGGTTTTTCATGAAGACAAATAATCACACACGCAAAGTAGACAACAGCAGGCAGAACAGTTTGGTGCTTTGCCACATCACTGAAGTACAGAAATATTCAGAATAAAAAAAAGGTCTAAAAATATTAACTGATGAAATGAAAGACATCTACATAAAATCCAACAAATAAAAATGATAAGAAAAAATGTCCATTATTGGCACAGCATGTTATAAAAAAAGCAGGCTACATGGAATAATAATATGTAGGATACAGTACATTAAATAATGGAATTACCAGCCGGTCAACAGGCAGTTTACGCACATAAATATAAACTGAATGTAGCATTCAATCAGGTACTGACATATGCCAACAGACAGATTCACTGGCATCTCTCAGCTTTCAAGTGGTAATGTCAAATGATACACAGCGTATCTTCCATGATACTTGAAAGGAAGGTTTAAACCTCTGTCTTGCAGCCAATGGAGTGTTTTCAAGCTGTTTTTTTGTCTCAGAAACTGATATTTTTGTGGTGATGGAAATATTAAAAACCACGAGAGAGCTTGTGTGCGATTTGAAGAGAAACAAGTTTGCTCTTCGTTCTTTTCGCCCCAGTTTTCAGTGTTTAAAATACAAGACCCTGAATCTTTTGAAGTCTGTGTTGGGATGCCACACAATAAATGATAATCTGACCCCTTAAGATCACTTGACTCCAACATCAGTACCACAATCCATTAGTAAACTGGGTGAAACTTTCCTTCACTGACATACATGATTATAACAATTCAGAACTCCTTCACACATGCTCTCACTAATAAGACATACACACAAGTCACTGGCTACAGACTGTAACCACACGCTACAGTACACGCACATCAAGTCCCTCCTTCAAGTCAACTATATACCTCTGCGAATTCATTAAAAAAAAACACTATTTTCATTTTACACATGGTAAAATTTGCAAACAGAGATCACAAGATAAGACAGAACGTGATGATGGAATGAGAGAAAACAATCTTAGGTTCTGCGTCCCGTTTAGTCATGTACTGTGAAACAGTAAGTGTAATAATTTGGCCAATACAGTACTGTTATCAGTGCAAATGTTGACTGACAGAAAAATAAGACTCATAATACACATCCCATATATAATCATTACATCACATTTTGGAAAGATTCTCTACCTCAACAACATGTATATAATTTAACAAAACATTATAGGCATAAAAACATGGCATGCAAGAAAATCCCAGATAGTTTGACTATATGGGCGACCTGGGGGTGAGGGGTTTACTGCAGAGACGAACTGGGCGTCAAAAATAAGGAAATCTTTTTCAAACAAATGATACCATTAAGTTAGCCTGTATTCAAACACTGAGCTCTATTTGTTATATTGTGCTGCCTTCATTTCAAGATAAAGATGAAAAGCAAGAGACAGTGTCTGAATTCAGCCACGATTGCATGAATACATGAACAACCACCTGTAATGGTATCAGAGTGTGCTGAGAAACAGCCAGAGAGTCACCGTGGTTGATTCCCTGTCAAAGAATGTTAACACTGCATCTTTACTACACTGAGTAACTTAAGAAATGGGGCAAAAAAATGCATCCAATACCATCTCACGCATACTAATGTGAGTTTGTTAAATCTGTGAGTGTCATGGGTAAAAACACTGGTTGGTTCTTTGGATTCAGTACTGTCATCATCTGATGAATTGAAGCATCCTGCAACATTACTGACTTGTATCCTTCTTTACTTGATGTTTCTCATAAAAGCAACATTTCCCCCCCAAATATGCACAGCATTAGGGTCATTTCTATAATAAAAACATGGGTTTACAGAGTCCAGATTCTACACATGAAAATTACAAAAAACTTCTGCAAAGGGAATATGAATGTTTGAGGCATGTGTTAAACAAAGAGAAGCAAGGCAGGGAAAGCCATTATTTTATAACAGTGCATGATCAGAAATATATATATATATATATATAAAAAAAAAAATGGACAGAAATAAGACATAAAAAGCTCTAGACTAACAAACTAGAGTTGGCTACAGTGATGTGCACAAAGCATGTGATCAAAGCACAGTTTTAACATGTTATACTGCTTGTTTTAAATCAGGCTGGTTGTAAGTCTCTCCTTAAGTTACTGGTAAAATCTATGTACATCAGCCTCAAGCCTGCCTTTTTAAAGTGTGTATTTTTGCCACAGGATTAAAGGCACTAGACCTAATTTAATCTGTTATCAAGTTGAAAATCGATTCCTAAAAATTCACAAACAATTCTCAACCAAACAGATAGTAGTAAGACATACTTCAAGCCAGTGTGATGCGACTAAAAACTAAGTTATTTTTTCTAACTCCCTATTGTGGTTTAGTAGTTTGTGCATTCACACATTTTAATGTTAAAAATGTTTTATCCCAATTTAAACTTTAGACCCACTAGCTGCAGGTTCAAATTCCTATGATGATCCATGCTAGTATCAAAACGATGAATGAAAGGCTGGATTTGATCGTATTCAACCTTTGCAATTTCAACATGATTCAAGAACAATGTGCGCCCATTTATCAATAAGTATTGTACGTTACGGAGACAGATTTCAAACCGTATCAAACTGTGAAGTGACTCAAAGAGACCAAGACATGATTTTAATAAACTTGCTATCTCTTTTCTAAATTCTATATGTGTGTTGGTTGAGTCCCTGAGATATTGCTGCCGGTCTACATGTTCTTCTAATTTGATGGGGACTTTTTGATACAGTGCTTTTCGTTTCACAAGCTTGAAATACACATACACACATTTGAGTTGGTCACCCAGATGCTCATGCTCCCATACACAAACACACAATGAAAAAGAGGTCCTGATGTCAAACTATTGCCACTATGGAACGGTGACTTCATGAAAATAAAAACTAGATCTACATGAATTCAACAGTTTGGATGGAAAATGGAATAAATAAATCTTACAATGAACAACTATTTAACATCTTGCTGATTTTTACATATTAGAAATACAATGTTTGTATCGGTCCCCTGCATCAGACCCCCAACCCCTTCTCCTGCTTCAATAGTTTCAAAAAGGGGAAAAAAGTTTGTGGACAAACCTGTGAAAGAATCGTAGCCCCCAGGTTATTCACAAGGATAGAAATAAACAAAAGATACATCAAATATGCTTATTCATTTAGCGCAAGCATTGACGATGCTTATCCAAACACCAAAAATTCAAGCCCCAACTTGGGAGTTTCTCAAAAGTAGCTAAGGTGTAGAGCATTTAGAAAACCATGGACATCTCTCTGATAACTTCCTCACAGATGTAGCAAAAACCTTTCAAAGCCTTGAGACAAAAAGAAAAAGAAAAACTGTTGTTTGGTTGATTTGCGTAAGCTCAAAGTCAACTGTCCACACCTCTGAGGATTTTTAGGTGCTCTGTAACTAAAATCAACTCAAGCAGTTAAAATACTGTTTTCAAATCTAGCTTTGTCCCCCATCTGACCATAGAGTTGTAAATACCCAGTAGTTGCATTGCTGCAGATTTGAACAGGAAACAGCACACTGACATCAGCTGCAGCTGGTTCTACATCATCCCCTCCCTCCCCCCCCATCCTCATCGCCCCCTACTGCTCGCCAGTGCGCTCCAGGCCGTCTATGACGCGGCTCAGCCTGATGTTAAGCAGCCTGATCTGAGTGTCCAGGTGGTCGATTTTCTCTTCCAATGAACCTGCCCCGCCTCCCCGACGCCAGTATGCTCCCACAGGCCCTGTCATGAAATATACCGCCATGATGAAGCACAGCGGCAGCACCGCGCGCTCAGGGTCACCCTCAAACTTCTGCAGGATGTAGAGGCAGGACAGGGCGAAGAGTGTGACACGTGCTAGCCAGAAGAAGCGGCCGAACACAGCGTGCAGCAGGTAAAAGAAACCCCCCAGGAACATGGAGAGGAACCAGTAGGCCAAGAGTACAGCGGCAACCAGGAGAAGGGCACGTGCTGGAGAGTTGGTGAGAGATGTGGGGCTGAAGTAGTGGCTGAGGTTTGTGGCTACAAAGGAAAGAAAGAAAGAAAGAAAGATGAGATAAAAAAAGATAACACCATACAAAAATGTACCTCTTACAACATTTCCCTCTCCCTGCACATCATCTTTCTTTGCTAGCAATGTCATAATAAATTTAAAACTTACAGTCAATGCCCATCACATCCAGCAAATCTGACCAGATCTTCCAGATGGTATCGAGAAAAGAGTCCACTCCATGGACAAACCGCTCTGTCGTTTTGGAGAAAAACTACACAACCAAAAAAGGCAGAGAGAAAAAATAAACAGATTATCATCACATAAAATTATTTTAGTTTAGACCGAGTGTATACACAGAAGACTCATTCAGAATATTGTAATGGAAACAAACATACAGTGAAAACCTACAGTAAAAAGAAAGAAAATGTCTAACATCAGTTTATGCAATTTTAATAACAATTATTTGCCCCACCACAAAGGTCTATAAGTTAAAACCACTTCCCCCCCATACGGAAATAGCTAAATCTGCTCTGTGCATAATCACGTGTGTGACATATGTCACTTTAGATTGTATTGGCGGCTACAAGCAGGAAATAACATTAGATTTCAAAATGCAGGAAGTGCATGTGGAGCAATGAGAGCATACAGGCTTATGTGTTTCCTGAGCAGGGGGTAAGCTTTCTAATAATATGAAGATGAAATGAGGAAGCAGCTCTTGTGGCCTGGACCGATGGGGGCTACATGTCATCTGGACGGTGACACCAGATGCACTTGCTGATGGACTCGGTCCAATGAATGACAATACTGGTTACACGACAAAACAACCGATTTTAAGCGTTACAGCCTGGAAACATGTCTCGTTGCTCGGTGCACGGCAGCGCGCCGTCACCTGACAGCCTCTACAGATGAAGAAAACACTGGATAAAGGCTAATTTTTCAAAATGGCATCCGTGAAATTGTTGGCCAGGCCCGAGCGCGCTTATTTCCTGTTCTCCATTCTCACACCACAAAACCCGCCCTTAGCTGTCAGCTTCTAGCAGCCAGAGCCTGTGCGAGCTGTTACCTTGATAATACATGTCCAACACTGACCTTGTATAACCCTCTGATGTTGTCCTCCCCGAAAACACTGCTCAGAGTCTGGTAGATGCCATTAGCTGCCCGTCGGAAGCTGTTCTGGGTGCTGGTCCTGCTCCTGGCCGCCTCGGTTGTGCACAAAAAACACGCGGAAAGCACCAAGAAAACCACGAAAAACCTGATTCCCTTCATGGCACCGATGTTCAGCGATGTCGAGCAGAAACGTGTATCAAAAATAGTTCAGTAAAACGCGAGTTAAAACAGGTAGCTAGCTGCCTAATGTGATGCCTTGCTGGGGTCCGACTGACTGTGCTGATGGTGGTGGTGATAACCCGTGTTGCCTTCACGAACACTCGTACACCTGCCACTCCCCCGCGCTTGAATTGGCTTACCGAAATTAATACAGGAACATGTGCGGAAGGCAGTCGACTGGTGTTTGCTGCTTCATCTTATCGGTCAGACGACAATCAGACAATCACTGTACTGGGCATTGTGGAGAGTAAATATCCTGATTGGTGTTTGAATTGGTTTATGGGAAAAAGACACTAACTTTGCATGTCTCCTTTAAGCAAAAAAAAAAAAAAATGACTGTCACTTGCATAAAGCACTCATACGCATAAGTCAGACCACTAAATTAATAAACAGACATCTATTACATGTATTTATTCAATTAATTACCTTTTAAAACGCTTATACTGGTGTAATGCCTCTGTGGTTGCTACATTTACGATGACAAGTGAAAGCATCATTTGTGTGGCAGGACAGACCAGTCTGAAGCTCGCTGCTGTCCTCCAGTGGTGAAGACAGTTATGGATACCTGAACTTTTTGTTTTCACCTTTCAAATAAATGCTGCTTTTTAAAAAGTATCTTGATTGTGTGTTTCTCTTAAGAAAAGAGAACATTGATGGCAAGAAAATTAGCGCATTCGATGCAGATATTCATACAACAAATAAATTAAAAATGGCAAAAAAGTTGGCTTGCAACCATATCCCTTACAAGAGACAACGATCACATTTTGTGCTATAATATAGCCAACATCTTAATGACATTTTCAGATGTATAAGCACTACTTTTGTCCTCTGTTCTGGTCTGGCAAGTTTAAGATAATGGGATATCACTTTGAGCATATGGTTGACTGATTAATGTATTATCCTGTATTTGATTGATGGGCATTTTATAGTATCCCTGTAACACTAATAATTGTAATTTAGCAACAGTAATCATGTCATTATTAAAATGTAATATTTCTTGTTTTTGTATTATTGTTTGTGCTGTGTTATTGCATGACTAACTGTTCCTCCTGGGAATTATTAACATTTGTCAAATGAAATACAATCATGCAGACCAGGCATCCTGCTTATGAAACATGACAGGAAACTCAGTAAGATACAGTTTACTGCTGTTCCAGTCTAGGCACTTGTTACTGGGATTCCCCTGAGTTCTCATTATCCAAATCTTGACTGCATTGTTGGGCAGACTAATGGTGCAGAAGGAAGTAGGTCAAGACTGCAAATAATGATAACAACAGTGGTGACAAGAGTAGTGCAATAAAGCCAAATGTAGAAACAGGTGTTTTTTACTCCAGAAACAGGGCAAGCAGTGTTTGTTTACTCCTAGGAGCATGAGTATTCTAGTAGTCTCTTTAAATGAGCATTAACTGGCCCAATTTAGAGGAAGATTAGTGGTTAAATGGTTGGGATCACCCACTAGATGGTAGAATTGCACTATGGCGGCACCTTGACAACAATAACCATCTGATACACATGAGATGAATGCATATTAGCCTATACTGTAAGACATTTTGAGGAAAGTGTAAATTTATTCTACTATAATTTCACAAACATGCAAGCAAAATGAATGGTGCTAATAATGGCGACACAATTTATTAGTTAGAATTAATGAGATGATAATACAAACTCAGAAATATTTTTTTTTTTTCCAGAACTGAATAAACAATCAGTTCTCAGAGGAGAATAGGGTGGCCTGAAGATGGATAAATGAATATAAACAAAGTAAAACAGTATGAAATTGTGTCTTTAAGGTCAGTTTGTTTGCTTGAAGTTTGTTCAGGCATAAAAAAAAAATCAGTCAGTGCAGATCTGTCTCTTCTGATTATAATTTCTTCCCCAAAAACTACATAGTGCACCTTTAATGCTGGCCTTACCTCCCATCATATCTTTATAGGTCTCTTGCTTTTTGTGCGTCTGTTTTCTGACGCCAGTCGCTATAATGACGTGGTATCCAAGCAACGACGCACGCACGGTAACGCAGAGCGCCGACAACACCTGCTGAAAGGAGAGAGCAGTGACGGAAAGTTTTAACCTTAAAAATGTAATAAAGTAAGAGCTAAGATAACTTCAGTGCTGTTTTTGGCCGACTCAAGCAGGTTTGTGTGCTGTTCGCATGAAGTAAAGTTGAGCCACCAGGCGGGGTGAGTCAAAAAATGTATGACCGAGCTCCGAGAGTGATCTTCAAGCCAACAACCGGCACCTCATCTTCAGTTGGCCCCGGGTCGTATGATGTCTGCCGTGAATCTAAAACATCAGGTAGGGGTTAGCTTCAGGTAGTCAGACTTAGTTTAGACTTACTGTAGGTGAACAACTTCAGTGCCCCTCGAGAAATACACTTGCTTCTTCTTTTATCTCCTGACAAAACGTAAGTTGGGTGAAAATGTAGCATCAACGGTTGTTAGCTACATTTGTTGAAACGTCACCTAGCTAGCTGTTTGTCAAAAAATGCTAATGCTAACATTACCCAGAAACAGCAAGTAACGCAAATTTTAGTAACGTTACTTTACAGTGATGACGTGGAAATGTAATCTGTTTATAATTAGAAAGATGACACAACATTGAACCTTAGCCCACATAGTAGGCGGTGATGGAATGTAACTAAGTACATTTACTCAACTATAGGATTTGAGTACAATTTTGAGGTAATCATACTAATAGTAATTGAGTATTTCCATTTTCTGCTACTTTATACTTCTACTCCACTTCATTTTGGAGGCAAACGTAGTGGCTACTTTTTTATTTCACTTCATTTTTTGATTAGTTACTAAATACTTTGCATATTACATGCTGCATCAGAGCTAATGTAGCACGTTTTTAAATTAATTAATTTTGTTTGGCAATCTGGAAAAAAAAAAACCTACTTTTGATGCTCAAATACTATTCACATCATAGGTAAAGTTATGTATAGGTTATGTTGGCAAAAAATGAAGGACAAAATCTGGCAGTGTAACTAGATACATTAGCCGTGAGATATATAGGCCAAGTTAAAAATGTTCATGTTCCTGTTATTTTTGTCCTTTCACTGTAAAACTTAAAAAACACAACTCTAACATGTATATTCTGCATTTGTTTGATTTTGTGTATTGCAGCTGGCAATGCTCCATTCCTGTCTTTTACCAACAGACAGTCAGTATTCAATGAGTCCAGTGAGGTACCAGCACCTGGACAGTACGACTCCTCACCTGTCAGGGTAGGTCAGAGATGATCATTTACGTACTATAAATCCAACAATCTTTCTTGACCACAGCTTCATTTTCTCTGTGTGTCTGCTGGTCTGTCTGTTGAACCCACGTCTTTTCAGCTAAACATCCATGCTGGCCGCAGTCTTCAGAATCGCTCCAAGCGTTTTGAGGAGGTAGTGTCGGACGTCCCGGGCCCCGGGGCCTACAATGTGCTGCCCGCCTCAGGAAACACGCTCAGGGTCGCAATGGCAGGATACGCTGAGAAGCCTCACAGGAAAACGGTAGGCATATGGGTAAGTTATGAGGACAGAGTAACTGAGCAGCCAGGTTACAGAATATTATTTATTATTGATTTTATCTTTCCAGCCATTATGTTGTATAAGAGCCACAGTATGTCCTCTGTATATATGACGAATATATGTGGAAAAAACTGCTCTCTCACACTGACCTGGTCAAGATCCAACATGGAACAAAAAGTCATCTAATACTAGGGCTGGCGGTAAGGCCTTAAAATAAAATGTTATAAGATATGTATCTCAATAAAGCACTTAATAAATGTTAGGACTGTGCAACAAAATAAAATATTACCATAGTTATGATGATCAAATACCTCATTGATATTGTGACAGTACTGTAGGGACGACCTTCCAAAAAATATAAAAACAGTGAGATTTTTGATAAATAATCATCAGTTAAGTGGATATAATGACTAATTATTAGAACAAGTAGAGCAGAGTGGTAAGTTTTGTAATGCAGCCTTTGAAACCAGGAAAAGACAACACTTGCAACTACCATATCATGATATAGTGATATCCAAAATCTGAGACGATTTATAGTCTAATATCACAGTAATGTTATGCTATCAATATGTTGCCCAGCCCTGTCTTATATCTGTACAAAAGATAGGCATTGAATTTAGGTGGTAGACTTTTTACTCTTGTGCTGTTGTTAACCTAAATATCCCTCTGAGCTTTTTAGAGGTCACCCGTTTCCCTCTGGTCCCCGTCTAACCAGGGCAGTGTCTCATAGTCCGTCAGCACTACACATACAGAAACAGTTGGCAACTTTTATTCTCACACAAACTATAAAAATACAATAACATGTACAACTCTCCTCAGCATTGTGTGATGTAATGTGCTGTATTTGTGCCATTTGTCAGAGATATGAATAGCAGTGCCTACTCCCAAAGTGTTGACTGCCAATATCTGCAGACGCACCTTGCCAGTACCTTAGCCATTAACACCAATCTATGGGAATTAAAAGGCTGCTATTTCGAAACTTTGGAGAGAAAAACTTGTGCTCTAGACTTGTGTCAAAACAGTCACTGTTCTATTGTTCTTAAAAAAGAACACCATCTGGTGTATTTGCTGTAACATTTTAAAACTTGTCACATTCATTAAGGCATATTTTGAACATGGAAGAAAAAACAAAGAAAGAATGTGACTTTTTGTCCTTAATAAGTTAGACTTTCTGTCACATCTTGTTATGTAAAGCCTGTTATATGTGCGGCAGAAGTCGGTTATAATATGCAGCAGAGACCTCAGTAACAAGGTCACGATCATGAAGGAGATCATTAGGATAAAAACTGTAAAGACACCAGACTGAGAAACTCTTGTAGGAAACTGTAACTTGATTTTTACTGTTAGAGTGACAATTATCTTTGTCTTGAATATGGAAGATGAGCCAGTTTTCTGGCATGTATGGATTTTCTTTATGCCACTGAAACAGTGTAACAAAAGACCTGTTAGGTTGAATATGCCATCTTTTATGTATTATCCTCAGTAATTGTAACACTGACAGAGTCAGACCTCACCCTGGACAGGTTTGTCATTGTTATTCATCAAATTAACAAATAGAAGAGCCTTGTAGCTTTGTAAATCCACATTTGGCACAGCAAACCCTCCCACCTGTTTGCTTTGAAAGATGACGTCTCAGGTGCTTTCAAAATTTAAGACGAAGTACTCAGAAAGCAAGCTAACAATTCCTTGCATGATTTATGAACTTTCGAGAAAATATGTTGAATTTTATATGTGGCTGGTCCAGCAGCCTCCAGCTTCATCAGCAGTGATACTATAGTAGTGAAACATAATAAATTCAGCCTCGCAGTGAACTGAGATGATATTAAGTTGCTCTTTCCATTCGTCCTGCTATGTTAAATTTATTCCCAGAGCATACACGCATTGCTAAGCTTTGAGTTAACACTGAGCTCTGGGCTTTTATCTGATCTAGACTGATACCAATGATTAGCTCACTTCGTACAGTGAATGGAGTATTAGAAACTTTTACCTCTAGACCTGACCAATCATAAAAGAGAGGGATTATTCACACACTTCACTTCCAGAGAGTCAGTAGAAAGCTTTCATGCATTTTGATGGCCTTCATTGCCTGTTCCCTCAGCAGCTTCATTGTTCCTATTCCACACTTCTACTTCTGTCTTCTTTCTTTCTCCTTTTCCCTTTTCCTCTTTTGTTTCTTATCTGCTGCCTCCCCTCAGTCCTTCTCTCTCTGTCCCTCCCTCAGTTTCATATTATATTGGCCCTAGGCATTGCTCAGCTACTTTGTAAGCCAGGGCATCCTTTCCATCACAATCCATGACTTCTCTTCCCACTCTCCCTGTCTTTCTGTCCAAGCAGTGGCTGCGGGCTAAAAGTCTCCAGCACCGTCAGTCATGTATCCCATCCATTCCTTCCCCGGGCCAGGCCTATGGCTATGAGGAAGACGCCCTGGGTGAGCTCAGCAAACAGCAGCCCCCTCCCAGAGACACAACCCTGGGGCCAGCTTACTACAATCCACTGCTGGTAGGTAAAGATTAACACACACACACACACATGCACACTCATGTTGAAGTTTGAATGTACATCCATCAGAGAATGTGAAGTGCTCATTTGTGCACACATGTGTGCTTTCATTAGTCTGTACGAGTGTGTGTTTGAGTGTACTTACTCTGCCCGCGAGGCGAGGTCCATTAGTGTTAGTCAGATCTAATGCACCACCGAACCCCCACCCCACCCGATTCAGTTGGCCCAAAACCCATTTCCATAGCTAATGAATGCAGCTCCACTTTAAAAAAGCCACACTGCACCAATGCTCATCCATTTTACATGCCAACAAAGAGAGCCATTAGTAATTATTCTTGAAGCTATATTACAGTATTCACTTAAAATAATGCACACGCCTGCTGGTCTGGCTCTCAATTAAGTCATTTTTCATCTGTTAATGACCAGAGGAAGTCAACAGCGTCCTTGAGTGTTGGCCGAGGTTGTGTCAACACACCGGCGCAGGCACAGAGGCGCGCTGTGATTTAGGGCTATCAGCAGTGCATCCATCCACGGCTCTTTTTTTCATCTCGACTTCTGATGCTCTCCCTTTGAAAGTTCAACCTCAGTTTCTGTGCGTCTTCCCCCTTCTGTCTCTACGTCTGACACACTAATTTCTTTAAACTCAAACGCTTCCCCCGCCCCGTGCTCCAACTGAGTTCAAAAGTGTGGAGAGGCAGAATTAAGTGGTTGTCTGAGGACGTAACTTCAAAGTGGCTCGGGCAGCCTTTGAATGATAAGACATTGGACAGAAATCAAAAGAGCGTATTATGGAGAAAAACAAAAACATCTTAATCGGCTTTATCAGCTGACCCTAAAATTATGGTTCATGTCTGTATTGACAGAACAATTACTTTACTGCATCGACTAATACTTACCACTTAGTACATAGAATTATTAGAGACAGATTTTTATGATGGAATACTGAGTAGTTATTGGCATGTTCATCAGAGATATATTGATACCGACGTATATACGTATGCTAACTGATATGTACAAAAATACTTTGCATAATGCAGTAAACAGTATCACCATGAGAAATGTTGTTAGTTGAGATTGTGCAGTATTAGATTTGGCAGATTATCATAACACAGCTGGCCAGATGGTGATATGGAGCCCAGGCTGTGTTAGTTTAAAGGAGACAGAGACCAGAATCAGTTTTGAAAAGGGGGAAATTTGAAAGGTAAAGATTGCAGCACTTTCTGCAAAAATGAACACAGTTCTGCCAAATTATATTCCCTTATTCAGGATTTTAATGATGTCTTAATTCCTTTTTAATTTCCAAGGAGCGTTATCAACGGGTGACCAAAATGCCTTTGGATAGATCCTACAACCTACAACCAATCAGAGTAACAAAATATGCAACATAGCGCTCACAGACACATGCAAGTTGGGGGGTGCTTGGTTCATTTTCAAGCAGGAAAAATAAAGAAGTCACAACTAATCTCATATTACCGCTAAACGATACACTAAAATGGGTGTCTGAAAACATTTGAAATAAGCGATGCACGAACAGAATCTAGAATCTGGTTTGTTATGTTTCCTCACTCATTCCTACAGGTTTTTCCTTTAATTCATCAGTCATCTGTTAATCTCAAAGTGTTTTTTACTAATAGACTTTGTTGCGATGTCGCTTTTCTGTTAATACCCTGCCCTATAAATCAAGTATTGGTTCGCCTCTACAAAGAGTATTTGATGCAAAGATGAGAAATGGAAATGGGCAAGACTGCCCTCTCAGCAGAGCCTGAATCAGATTCAAAGCCATATTGTGTTTTATATATGTTTGTAGAAACAATTGCAGCCCGCAGGACCCTGCCCACACATGGCCCTACTGACAAAAACTTTTATTTCTGCCAGACTTCTTTTACACTCATTTAAATAATAAATAGCCTGCCACTCCATTTTATCAAAGCTGAATGAATATGTTTATACCCACGAGCTGTGTTTTTGTTTTGCTTTTAAAAGCTCTCCTTGACATAAAAAGGCAATTGGTGCCTCTGAACTCAAAGCCAGCTGCGATACCATCACGGTGCTTGTCTGTGTCTGCGTGCAAGGCAGAACAGTTATGTTTTTCTCTTTAACTTTAAGCATCTCAACATCCTTGTTTCCTATCTCCTCTCCTCAAAACTGGATTGGTAGATCACAGGGGACAGAAACTCAGATCTCGTCCTCCAGTCACTGCTGAACTTGAGATAAGGAGACAGGCACCACATGGAGTGAGAAACTTTTTGAGTCTTCCTGCCTGTCCTCCCATAACCTGCCTCATTAAACAGATACAGTTGGGCTAAGTTGAGTTTAGAAATGACTGGGAGGAATTTTTTTTTAGTAGTAGTAGTAGTAGTAGTAGTAGACTTGTCAGGAAACTGAATTGAAGTAAATCAAGAACTTTAAAATAAAAGTATCTTAAAAGACACTTAATTATCCCACTTATATTTTTAACTAGAAAAAGTATGGAAAAACATTACATTTTGTATGTATTTGGCTATCTCGCTGCTGACAGCAAATAGTGAGATCTGGTGTTTAAAACTCCAATGCCAGGCTTCTTTATGTATCTACTTAATTCATATTTCATGTTTACCTCTCCCTGCTGTTTGTAGATCCCCACAGGCTGAAGGCTTTGGTGATCCACTCACTTGTTCGCATTTGTTGCTTTGAAAAGATATTTAGACAATGTTTTAGTGGACTGCCATTAAATTGGTTCACACATTTATATCCCCCTTCTGATGAACTGTAGTAACTTTGGTGTTCAATTAAGTTTTAATATAGTGCCATCATCGGGTTAAAATTTTAACTTAACAATTAGACTAAACTAGAGTATTAAATATAGTAAAAATGATCTGCAAAACATCACCATGTAAGCATTGTCATTCTGAGCATGGTCGCACGCTGACTTAAGCATTAAGCTCAAGGCATCACTTGTATAGCCTCAGACACAATAGCATGGCTGAAAACTCTCAGTCTTGTTGATCAATAAATCACCCATTTTCTAAGAAAGATAAGCACAGGGATTCTAAAGCCGGTAGTTATTTTTTGCAGCACCCTCACAATATATTTTTGAGAAAATCGCGCACATAGTGTATCTGAAATGTGTTTGGTGACGGCTTGCCGGCTCATTTTCCAGAGGTAGCTTCCCTCAGTTGTTAAGCTGCAGAGTGAACTGGTCCTTTCTGAAAGGCCGGAGGCAGAGGCAGCAGGCTGTAAAACTCAGAGAGATAAGAAAGGACTGAGGGTCTTCCCCGGATCCCTGACATGCTCTGGCATTTTGGCCGAACTTCACATTTCATTCGGCCCCAACTTCATGAGCCTTGGCTGGAAGAGAAACCAGATAAGTGTGAACGAGTCAATTCTATTTTCTTCTTCTTTGTTCATCTATTTATCCTCTTGCTATCTCATTCTGTCCCTCCTCCTATCATCTTTCTTTTTCTTATTCTTTCTCCCTGGTCAATCCCTCAATCATCCACTCCTCATCTTCTCTCTCTGGCTGTCTGTCTGTTCTCTCCCTCACTCTTTCTCTTTCGTAGTCAGAGGTGAGCTCTGCACAGAAGTATAAAGGAGTCCACTTTGGCAACATGACAGGGAGGAGAGATGTGGTGGCAGTGGAGGACGGACCAGCTCCAGGACACTATCACCCTGAGACGTGAGTATCACATGTCATGGTACAATATTAAATGAGTATTTAGTAGCAGCATGTGAACAACAATTATGACTGTCATGTTGTAACAGTGGCCTGGCAACTGTGTTAAATGCTGAAGAAATAGTTTGACATTTTGTGAAAGTTAGATGAGAGGACTTATATCACTCTTACTGTTGTATGGTAAATAAAAGGCTACAGTCAGCAACCAGTTGGTTTAGCTTAGCTGAAAAAAAACAGCTTTTTAATTTTTTTTTTATAAATAGTAGTAACAATACTCTCATCTTACTCTCTGCAAGAAAGACAATAAGCATACTGCAAAACTATTGCTATAAACAGTCACTTTCAGTTTTAACTTGATTTCTAAACTAGTACGTTTTAGGGACAGCTCCTTTAAACACATTCCTCATTCTCTGACATATTATCTGGTCTTTCCCCATCGATCTAACATTGAAAATATGGATACAGCATTGAAAACTGCTCAGTGGTGCATGAAACCAAAAAAGCTTGACTTCTGGGGTATAAAATTACCTGGATGTTCTGTGTTGTGGGGACTAGAGACTTCTGCCAACTGAGCTGGCTAACTTCTAGTTTAACGCCTGGCTAACTTAAATGAGAATAAAATGATACAGTCGTGCAGCTCTTCTAGACTTTTCAAATGTTATCACACCAAATAGCACATATTATAATAGTTTAATAAAAATATACTAAGACTAAGACTATATATGAAGTATAGTCATTTTGGTTATGACATTGAAAAAAATTGTATCCACCGTTTTATAGCTGTGTCTTTCACAATGTAAGTTTTTGGGATAGAGTCTTTTAGACCCCAGTGCATCACCTGACGTTGTAATTACATGGTTTGGCCACTAATTCTGTTTCTGGGAGCTTGTATTTCCTGTGTTTCCGTGGAAGTTATAGCAACAGGCCACCAAATGAAACCCAACGTTACGTTAAAGAAAGTACAGATTTCTCTGGGTTTTAACATTGTTTGATTTCTTTGGATTAATAAAAGTATACAAGTCTTCAAAATATATACCAAAGGTCTACTTGTTTCTAGACATTTTAATACAGAAATACATATAATATTTAGACTGATGTAGTACAGTTTTAATTTATTTATCAAGTGCTGATACTGAATTAAACTTGATATATAACCATTGGTGCATACACACACACACACACACACACACACACACACACACACACACATACACACACACAAACACACCGTGCATCAATGTACTTGGAATAAACACCTTCACAAATGCACATTTTGAAGCATGGGTAAAGAGAGGTAGGATAGATAAGATACTCCAGGGCATCTACACTCAGTAGTTCACTGCTCTTGAGCTCTTACAGAGATGTGAGCTGAACAGAGCAACTGCTCCACCATAATGAAATATTGCTTTGATCCAACTGCTAGGGCATTATGTTTGACATTTCTCACATAGCATTTCTATAGATTTCCATGGAGGATGGGCCTCACTAAGCTCTTCTAGATCAGCGGGCAGACATCCAGCTCAGCTATTCACAAAGGAATTGACTGAGTAGTAGAAGGCAAAGTGTGCATGAGAGCAATCATAGTGTGTGCACATAGGTGGAGGCAGACATTTACCTGCCCACACATTTATGTTTGATATACATGTAATTACTGAAATAATAATTAAAAATTGATTGAAAAGAATTCTTTACACAGTTGCTGACAGAGCGGTTGTTTCAGTCTTCTGTTCTTCCCTTTACTCCTCTAGTTGATTTCATTTTTCTCTTTTCCTTTACTCCCATCTGTTTTTTTCTTTGTTAATTTCTTCCTATTTACTTTTCCATTACACGTCTGTCTTCAATGTATTGTATTTTGTATTTGTATTTATTTATTTACTTAACCACGAAAAAAACTTGAGGACGTATCCTCATTTACAGTGGTGTTGACATCCCCGTAATCCAGAACTGATAAAAATATTGACTCAAGAATTATTTTTCTGTGGTGAATAGGGAAGCAATGTTTGTTTCTGTACAGAAAACCAAGTATTGGTCTCAGTTTGCCAATCAGGGTATATATATGTTATATATATATGTATATTTTTTTCCTCTGTGTTTTTCTGTTTTCTATCCTAAAAGACGTTGTTGTTGTCTCTGTCTGTCTCAGAAACCTAGAAACACACTATGAGAATGTGAAACTTAAAAAGGAGCAGAAAGGCAGAGCTGAGCTCTTCGTACCTCGCTACCATGAGCTGGTGCCCAAGCAAGAGGAAAAGAAGGCAAGTTTGTGTTTGTCTTGTTGGCTGTTTGTGTCCACGTGGTGCTAGACATGTTAAACTTAGATGAATAAGAAGTGTAGGAGTTAAAAGATTGATTTGGCATCAATGTCAAACTCCACCCTTGTGGGGGGGACTTAGAACTTTAATGTGAGCCCATGCAACTTGCTGGACAGTTGCCACTACGACCACTAGTAGCAATTAAATATGCAATATTGGATTTTTCTGGCACTTTTGGGCGGTGCAACGAGCTCTAAAGACAACATTGACATAAACAAACTATCAGACCAGACAGTTGAGAATCGCCTATCTCCGTTACAGAATGGAATTCATTACCAAATCATATTATTGTAACAGATACCAGAGCTGCTTCTAAGAGAAGGACACTAAGAGAGAACT
This sequence comes from Pagrus major, assembly GCF_040436345.1. NCBI lineage: Eukaryota > Metazoa > Chordata > Actinopteri > Spariformes > Sparidae > Pagrus > Pagrus major. The sequence continues at coordinate 35,729,890 of NC_133219.1, read as the reverse complement.
AAGAGTACTTGATACAATTGACTTTATGAACAAACATTTGATGACTCAGCTTTGAGCTCATGATTTGATGATGGATCTTTGAAAGCAATTTGTAACTGTAGCTGCATGTAATGTTTATAACTGTGTGGTAAAATATGTGAGAAGCTGACGTCATGGCGTTAGCTAATGGGGATGCTAGTAAAATAATAACCATATTATCACCTAATTAAAGTAGATATGGTGCTCAGATTAGCAAAGAGTCTCTTATTTAACAACAACAGGATACTGTACCTCCGCCATATTCAACAGCTAGTCACTAACTTCTTGTGTCTGGTGCTGGCAATGCAACCTATAGGCGTTTATCTGAGCTTTTGTTGTTAAAACGGCTGTCTGATATGTATATGCAGAAATATATAAATTCATTTTCTCAACACTAAATTTGAATTACATTGAGTGTTATGTCAATCACATTATGATTCAGTAATACTATATAACTGCATACCCCAATAGTTACTGACACCTCTAACCCTCATGTGTTAACAGTTTTCTTTCTATTTTAGCACCAACTTATGATGATCGCACTAAAACACTCCAGTTACATTTTGATGCTTTGACGTGTTTCAGGAAACTTTTAATACTGAAGCAGACATTATTTTTCAGTGGCAGCTTGTCTTCTTTCTTCGCTGCACTCTGACTCAGATAAATTCTTAACACAATAGGATTTGAAAACTGCAGATTGAGAATGACTCATAGTAGAGCACTGTGATTTACAGTGAGAACAGAGTCAAGGTAAGTACTTTGGATTTATTCCGGATTTATTCAAGTACGGTCGATTAAAGATGAAATGATTCAACCCCTCCTCCTCTTACTGTAATTTATCAGTTTATCTGCTCACCCATAGAGGGCAGTAGAACATAAGCTTTGATCACAGACTGGCAATCACACACACATACAAACACACACTGATACACTGGAGCCGGTTGAGTGGAGGGGAGTTACTCACCTGCATATGAACTTGAGTGTGCTGGCAGAGTAATGCTTTGTGATGCCTTATTCCTCCAGTCTGTGGGTTGGAGTGGCTGAGGCCGAGTCTAAAAAATGTGGGACTGGATTTGTCGAGGGAGAGATGAACGTACCCCGTTTGTCAAGGACTTGCACCTACGCCTTCCCCTCTTCTTGTCCTCTCTTTTCTTCAACATTTCATTTGCTGGTGCTCTTTTAGGTTTTGGTTTATTTAATTTGACAAAGATCATCATATATGACATATGTTTGCATTTGTTTATTTATGTTATATATGACTACTAAAGCAACATGCAATAATTTATCCTGTGACTTTGAGTCACACATTTGCCTTCTGTGTAGGCTTGTATATGTGCACCATGCTGTATTTGGACCTCCTACGGTGATGACTGCACCTCCATCCATCATCATTAGTACCTGACACCACAACTTGCATGTACTCCCACACACACATGCACTGACCAGATGGGTCATTACCCACAGTGGGGACACTCAGGACAAACACCTTTGCTTCCTTGACATCAGCCGACAGTCTGCCTTTAATGGCTCGGGGCTGCTGGTGTCCCATAGAGTTTGAGAGTCTGTGCGTAGGATTTTCCCATTAAATAGGAAACCTGCCATGGCAGGGGCAACAACTAAGCAAACCACTTTAACAAACTACTATCATGTGTATCCCTGCAAACTAAAGTAAAACAGATGGAGTTGTGCCAATACAATTCCTCATATTAATCTTTAAATGAAGTTCACTGTCAGTCCATCTTTAAAATGTTGTGAAATCCATGTTAACATCGTCATTGAGGTGTTGTTATGGTTGCAGCAATTGTTATTTTTTAGAAATGGGGAAGTAGTACTGCTCCCACTGGGGAAAAAGAGGAAAATAACTAATAACTTGACACAATACTGGATCTACGATTAGCTACATTAAATCTGACCAAACAACTGAGACACATTGGTTTTACAATATATCAAGTTAAATCTAGTATAATTATGCTTTGTATTGGCTTAAATAATGGTCATTACATTTGTGAATTTATGAAAAGGTTTTCGGAAATTATTTCTAAACCTGTGGTTGTACAGTATATCATCCTCAGTAGACCTGTGGGAAGAAAAAGAAAAATATCAACAGAAATGCTTTTATGAAAACTGCTTGCAAATTCAAAGCAGAAAACTGTGTATAAAACTCCTTACACATGCACGCACAAATTTGAGTAAATACATATTTTGTCCCTGCTTTTACAACCAAAAGCCAAACTTTGAGTTTTTATGATCACAAATCTTTTCCAAATATTAGCAACTTGAATTTCTCATGCAGCGTACAAAGGGTGATCTATAGCTACAGGCACTGACATTATTTGCGAACATAATTTCGCAGCTCAAAATCTTATTGACCCTTATTTGACATTGAGAGGGCCTGGCACAGAGCTGAACACAATCAATAAGATCAAATATGTGGTCTTGCTCCCTGTATTCCAGAAAACTATTAAAATTGTATCTTAAGAAAAGTCAGTGGCAGCTGTTCTGTACATCAACATGCTGTTTGTCAGTGTGTGACATTTCAGATTCGGAGGACAAGAAACTTGTTTCTGGCAAGAACATATTGTAGTCAATGTTCATGAATAAAGATTGAGCTGTCCGAAGGCATAGGGAGGACAGATTGTGAAGAAATTCACCACTGTTCCCCCTCAAGATTTGGGTGTAAATGTTTACAATCTCTACAAAAAATCCAGGCTGTATTACTGCAGACCTAATTAACCCACCTCTGGCCCAGCAACCTTGTGGGTTTACCACAAATAACAAAATGTCCTGGCTCTGCACTAGGGAATGTGCAAATATATATGTGTGTTTTTGTGTGTCTGTTTCCCTACCGCTGACTGTCAGCAGCTCAGTGACTGTGCTTCCTTAACTGATTTGCTAGTTACAGTAATTATTTGAAATGGTGCAACAGTCCTGAGTTGGCACATGACATAATTGTTTCCTGTAACTATGAAAAGAACAAACATGCGCATGTATTGTTTGCTCTTTTCCCACTGTCTGTCTGTTTTCATTTATTTACTTATTTATCAGTTTATTTGACAGGGACAATACATATAGGCATGTTATACCTAAATAAAATGCAACCTATGCATTGTATATAGGACTTCTAGCCATGGCTAATTTGTAGCCCTTGTCCCTGGTTAGGCTTTTGAGGACTAAAACACTTAATCCATCACTCCAACAATATAATAAAGGCATAAAAACTAAGAATAAAACAGATATAGACAAGCATCCAATAGAAATAGTGATTGTAACAGCATAAATGGCCTAATTGCAGAGTTAAGAAAGAAAATTACTTTCTTAATAAGGTTTTTCTGCTTGATTTCACAGGTTGCTCACTCATGTGGTGTTGCTTAATTTTTCTCTGCTGTGTTTTTCATTAATTCCATCTTTATAATAGTCTTTATTGTCAAAATTACACAAAAAGGACCCAAACGCAAGACACATAGGCAGGAAAGTAGTAAAACAAAATGTGAGAGCTTAAAGAGGTCATATTATGCCTTTTGGGTTTTTGCCTTTCCTTTATTGTGTTATGTAGCATTTTTGTGCATGTAAAAGGTCCGCAAAGTGAAAAGTTTCTCTCTCCCACAGAAAACACTCCTCCAGCACTGCCTGAAATGCCTGGTTTGAAGTCGAGCCTTTACTTCCGTAACTTAGTTTTCAATCTGTAACAGGCATTATATGTGTATATATATATATATATATATATATATATATATATATATATATATATATATATATATATATTATATTATATTATATTATATTATATATTATACAACATATGCACATATGATATACAGTTGCTACTGCTGTAGTGGTGTTATTTTAGATCACACTACCTTGCTCGGCATGACCTGCCCTACTCTGCCTCTGTTTGGCTACATCCTGCCCGTTGAGTAATGCGCATGTGCAACTTTCGCCAAAGATTGAACAGAGGCAAGATGTCTCACACCGTCACTAAAACGGAGCGTTCAAGACACAGTGTGAAAAGGGATGCTGCAGCAGTGCACCATATGAGAAAAATAATGTCTTTTTTGTATTTAAACCTATTCTACTAGGACCCCCAAATAAAAGTATGAACCTGAAAATAAGCATAATATGACCTCTTTAATCAGCTGAAGTCCAAAATCCCAAAATGCGAACAATAAAATGGCAGATGACAAAAACTGGCAACAAAAAGGCAGGCAAAAGGAAAATATAAAGTAATAAACTAAGGAAAAAACAGAAAACACGAAACAGGAGATGGGTAGATGAAAACAGGTCTGGCGTTAGGATGACAACAGATGTTAGGATGACAAAGAGCGAGGGAACAACAGAGGCTTAAATACAAACTAAACTAACGGGGGGATGAGGTGCAGGTGGAGAGACACTGGGTACAGGGCAGTGCTAACAAGGCTCGTGTGAGACAGGTGAGGGACGGAGCACAGGAACACAGGAGGGAAACGGGTGGGAACACAGGTGAGCAGGGAGTAAAAAGTGACAACAAGACACAAAAGGATACGACTACAAGAAGGAAATAACCAACCAAAAGAGATAGATCAAAAAAGCAACTTTTTCCTTTTCTCCTATTTCCTCTCAGTGGCTTTCTTCGTTTCCTCAGGCTCTCTCCTGATCCTTTTCATATTACCTTGTACTTACTGTACATTTCCTGCTTTCTGTTTCCCATCAGGGAGTCCCTGGTCCGGGCCAGTATCACATCAGAAGTCAGTTTGAGAAGCCTGTGAAGTCCAGTGGAATTCTGCCGAAGTTCACCTGCCCCTTCCTCTCACAGGCTGAGGTACAATCCACAGGACCAGACACAGTTCAAAGTAAAGTCATTCAGTGCTTTGTGTGCAGGCCTGTGGGTGCATATTTAGGTGACCCAGGTTGTCCTGTGTAGAACAGGTTCTTTCTCCAGCAAACTGAGCACTGCTTACACCAGGGTTTATTTCAGTTTTTTGTGTTTTTGCTTTCACCTTCGCATTGTACTGATTCAGTGTCTGCATGCAGTTAGCAGTAAACTCTAAGGTGATCCCTTTCTAGGAAATATAAGACCAGTTACTTTGGTCTGTTTTAATTTTGACCTTTCCACCCGAGGTTCCACCAGATTGTATGATGAGTAAATCGACAGAAAAAAAGATGTGAGCCAAACATGATGGTATCAAATATAATTCTAAATCATATAATTAATAAAAATGAAAAAGTTGTAAATACATTATACCTGTAAACAAAGATAACCCATTCAGTTATATTTAAAATTTGTATTTCTTCTATTTCGTTGTGTGGACGATTCTTACTGATAATCAGCCCAACCCGACAGAAGTAGGGCAACACCAGTTTGTCACTGACTTTTACTGTCTTATTGCATATAGCAGTTTGATCCATTGTTGATATGAAGTGTTGGTTAGTGCAGCTAAACTAGCTAAAACTAATTCAACATCTTTAGTTTGTGATAACACAGATCAGGCTTGATTCAAGGATCGGGATCATCATTCACAAATATTGATTTACCCAGCTAAGATAAACACATTCAGATCCATAATTTTAGTGGTATTACTCTACATAATGCTCTATACACAGAGAGACAATCAGACCATACTGAAAAGGCTTCTCAGACATAATCTACGAGAGGCAAATATATTCAATTTACAATTTCTCAAAGGAGACTGGATTTTAATATGGAATATTTAAGATTAAGTTACAGATCCAAGACACTGTGCCGGGCTTTGCTTGTTTAATTGATGTGCTGGGAGTGGAGGGTTTCTTCCGATGGGGGTGAAGATGAGTTTATTAAGAGGCTCAGAGGAGTGGAGATGAAGGATGTGAAAATGTGTAGTTTTACGTCTCAGGAATAGCTGAACTCCTCTGTGGCACTGCCCCACAGCTTCACTCCTGTGAAACTTCTCTGACTGATGTTTTAATTATCACTCTGACACGCAGGCACAATGTGACGGTACATGCACCCGCACACACACGGGCGCACACACACACGAAAAGTCATATACATGTGCGAATTTCATCGGCAGACAGATTTTGAGACAACAAAGACAAGTTCCCTTGTACAATTAGCATGCATGCAAATGAACACACCCACTTTTTTAGGTACACACACACACACACACACACCTTAATAACATCTGATACAAAATATTTTGCTAGTTTCCCCGGTGAGAACATCTTTGATGCAAGATTCTGCCGTTCATTTGATTTCTGTGTGTGTGTGTGTGTGAGTTGGCTCTGACCTAATTTCCCTGGCCACATGCTGTGTTAGTGCTTCGACCCTATGATGTCATCACCGACACCCACCAAGGAACTCTGTGGGTCTGTGGGTGTGTGTGAGTGTGTGTGTGTCTGTGTGTGTGTGCGCGCACGTGTCATAAGTCATCTCCGATGCAGAACCGAGAGTGACAGTTTTCTTAGATCTTCTTCTCCCTGTGAGTCCGGTTCCATCTGACACTGTTACCCCGCGGAGGGACGCAGAGGAAACGAGGGAGTGAAGGAAGGAGAGAGGGAGGGGGAGATAAGAGGAACAGCTGGAGTCTTCCAGTTCTCGCCTCTTCTCCTCCCTTTGACTCCCCAATTTCCCAATATCAAAGCATCAATCCAACACTTTGTGAAAACATGCTTTTTCCTCGATTCTCCTTGCCCTTGCTCCCCCACTCATCCCCCCTTTCCTTCATTTATCATTCTACTTCCCTTCTCCCTAGTCTCCTTCCATTTCTTTCTTCTTTCTCCTCATTTATGAATAGTTTTAACTCCATTCTTTCTTGAGTCCCTTGTGGCTTGGAGACCATCTTCTCTCTTGATGCTTCACAACCTTTAATATAAAAAACTAGAATGGCACTCACTAGATTCCATACCCACTAGATCTCCCAACAATCCCCTTTAATTCAATTAACCCTAATCCAATATCAGATTAAACATATTTAAATCCGCTAGAATCAGATTTTTATTTTATTTTATTTTATTTTGAATTTATTTTAATTGTACTCTCTCACTTACCAGCCTCCAATTATGCCTGATTTTTTTCAAGATCCGTTGATTTTTACAGAAAACAGACATGTAACATAATGTACCCATCATGTTACTTACTCATCAGGGAGAGGCCAGCTCTATGTCACTTAACTCAGCTTAACAGTGGAACTGAGGTTTTGTTCTGGTTGGCACCTCTATTGTGTCATCATTCTGTGGCCTCATTAATCTACATTAACAGATGTTAATGGTGCCCATAGAGTCACCTTGCATAGATAACATAATTACTTTGGGCATGATATTCATTTTCTATCAGATGTGTTTAGAAATGGAGCAACAGGAAGCATTACAAAAAAATCCACCTTTAGAATAGATGAAGCATTAAAGTGAAGTGCCAACAGAGCTCAGTCAGTAGATTCGAGGAAAAAAAAAAAAAAAAGCCCATGAATAAGACTTCATCAAAGCCAGTAGGGCACCATTGGATTGACAGATGGCCACAAAGACCGGTTCTACAAATGTTCTTGAATGAACACAGTTTGTTTTGGCCTTGAAACAGCATGTCGTGTAACTCCTGCCCCCCTTCTGTTTCCTCTTCAAATAATAACTCCATTTCCAACCAAAACTCTTCTCCTCTAAGTCAGTCCATTTCTTTCTCCAGCTACACTTCTTTACTTGTTCTTTTCTTCATATTTTTGCTTTTTGACTCAAAGCTGTGTGTTTGTGAGCATGGCACTGTTAAAATGAACATGCTGGCATTTGGAGGAATCAAGTCCTTTTTATTCCTCTGTTGTGTTTGATAACAAGATGCTGAATGGTTCGGTCGTGGGAGGCTGAAGAGAAATTTAGAGCTACATTGAAACGCAGCTCACCTTCAGTTATTTTGACTCAAAAGGCAACTTATCTGCCTCGGTCCCTTGATTGCCTGTGTTGTTATAATAGGCTATCAGATAAACACATTTATACCCTGGAAGTGAAGCTGTCGAGCAGTTGCAGCGCTGAATCAGCTCTGATATCAGCAAAACAGTCAAAGAACATTATGTACCTGATTGTGTGTATCATTATTTTTGAGTCGGAGATGCTGTTTACTCCATCTCATTTTCTCTGTCCTCATCTCACCACTTTGTTCTGCCTGTATATATTTTACTCTCATTTATTCTTCCTCTTACGCATTTATGTATTTTTCTTTTTTCATTCTTTTCTGTCCTCTCTGCTTTCTCTCAGTTCAGTGTTGTGAGTTTTGGTCAAATAATTGTGAAAGAGTTTACTCTTGAATCCAGGCTTTTATAAACATAGTGTATGGAGCCAAAATCAACAATCCCATAAACGTCACCTTTTGCACCTGGAATAGATTGATTCTTTTTGCTTGTTATTGCTTTGCTGAACTATCTCAGCAACTATAAGATTGCCATGAACTACATGAACTGAACTACAGCTGAGGTTTGAAAAGGAAAGCTTGGACTGAACGCTGTTGATTAAAGTTAAACACATCAAATCAAAATTGTGGCTCCATTTTTATACATTCGTGTTTAAGAATTTTGCTTTATGGTGTGCAATGAGAAGTAAACCCTCACGGTGATGATAGTGAGGTTACTGACTTTTAGTCTTGTGTACATGCAGGCTGTGGGCTTGTTATCCTTGACTGTGAAGAGATTCATTTCTCTGTCAATTTTTTTTTATATCTCAGTTTTATCAATAAAATTTTTGAGCTAGGGACTTGAATTTAGATTAATCTTTCCATGTACTCTTTCGACTTGTATTCTAATCCCTACCTGTCTATTCCCTAGAGGTTTAGCGATGTGAAAGAAGTGGCGCCTCCTGTTGGTACATATAATGACCCCCGCTGTGCCCTGGAGGTGCTGAAGAGGACCACAGGAGCGAAGAAAAGCCCATTTGGCATCAACGCCATGCGCTTCACTCCTAACCAAAAATGCTCCACACCCGGTCAGTATTGGTTTGGTCAGTATTGGTTTGGTCAGTATTGGTTTGGTCAGTATGTGTGTGATTTTGTGTGTATGTGTGTGTGCCTATGTGCCAGTCTTTGCTGTTCAAAGTGATATTCCTCTTTGATATGTTGATATGTTTTACAGATGCAATCCAGAGTTCTTTAATTGTTCTGTATATGCGAAAGACAGCAGATGTCTCACACATGAACAAATTTCTTAACATGGGTCTAGCTCTTAGAGTTAATGTCTGAGGCCTGTCTGAAAATCCGTACCCTGTCAGCTGAGGACAGCATTTTGACCTATTTTTGGCTTAAAGTCTAAATCAAAAGTCTAATTTTCCCTCATTTGAAACAACCCACATCCTTCACAAGTTCAAATTCTAGCTTGTCATGACCATTATTATCAATCTAACAAGTAATAATTATGATTAAGTACTACTTTGCAGCTTGTATTAACATTTTGAAATTAACTGAAAGGGGACTGACTTCCGCTATTGTGCCGTCTGTGTCTCTGTATGTGTGTATTGTCCAAAGAGTAAACCATTATGTTGTAGAGATACGAGTCATTTCCGACAATTGTTGAAATTATAATGTGAAAGTCCAAAAATAGGTTTATAATGCTATATTTATTCATCATAATTTAGTAGTATTTAATATTAATCTTAAATTTTAACCAAAAAATGTTATAGTATGTATTTTTATTAATCCTCTGGCTGTATATATTACATTGAAAAGCAGCCCTCTATCTCAAAATTACGTCAGATATTAGCACCACACTGCCATTGGGACCTGTTTGTTCTTCTCAAAACATCTGTAAGTCATGAGTGAATCTGGGAGCATTCCACGATTTGTCTGTACAGATTTAATGTTTGTATTAAACAATCATTATTAATCAATGATTAGTCAAGTTCAGGTCTGAAGGAGGTTTTGATGTACAACCACATGGCTAATTATCTCATTAGGCACTGGACAGATGGCGTACTTGTATTTTGGTGCTTTGTTGTTGATGTTACCTCCGCCGAGGAGGTTATGCTTTCACCCGTGTTCGTTTGCTGTTGGTTGGTTTGTCAGCAGGATTATACTAAAACTGCTGAATGGATTTCAACAAAACTTGGATGGAGGATGGGTCTCAGTCCAGAATAGACCCTGTTAACTTTTTGTGTGAATTGGATAACGTGACAGATCCAGAAATGTTTGCTCATTTTCTGTAACATTGCGAGATTTTTCATACGTTATGTTACATGGTGTTTTTCAACATTTTGTTGCAGGAAAAAAAATCACTTAAAAGTCAGTCATGTTGTGTTTCTTGTTAGTGCTGCCTTGTATATGTTGCATGTCTATATTTGCTTGTATTTTCTGTATTTGTATCATATTTATATAAATATTCTACATGAAGTATACATGAATATACACTACTCAAAATTAGTTAGGGATATTGGGATATTTTAGTGTTTCACTTGATTGTTTATTCTGTGATGTATCGGAAGTTTCATTTTGGCCTTGTGAATATTTTTGGTCCCCAAAAAAATAAGTGATGTCGAATTGAAGAAAAGCTTTTCATTTGCTTGGTTCTCAAATTGCTTGTGAGTCTTCCGTTGAGTTGGAATATACAGGATTTTCTCATTTTCTCTTAAAAATGTAGACCCATTCCTCTGTGTTTTTGAGCATTTTCCCTCAATCTGTTACCAAAGCAGGTATTCACACATGCAGACACAGTGTTGAGGAGAGAAATATTAAAATAGCAGAGAAGCATGAGTGTCTCCACATGAAATTAGTGAGCGCAGGTGTAGCGCATGCGTCATTTTCAGCGCAAGCCAACACTTCACCAACGCTACACACACTGCCAGGATGTACACTAAGTCACAGTTACACCTACACGGCATGTGTCTTAATATCTGCGGCTTCACTGGAGGTCTGTTTAAATTTCTCACATCATCATGGAGGTTTGGACAAAACTAATAGGTCTGAGGGAAATTAAAAACTTCAGGGTGTTATTTTAGACCTTTTTTTTATTTTATTTTTTTATCTCAGAACAGTATAAAACTCAACACAAATACATACAATAATCCCACCTTTTTTGTACTTTCTGTAGGTCCAGGGTCCTATAATGTGTTTGAGCATGGATTAGCCCTGGAGAGTTTTAAAAAGGCGTTTTTAGAGAGAAATATGAAGGGAGGCTTTGGCTCTACTACTCAACGCAGCTCCTTCCCCCACAACAAGGAATCGATAATGGTCCCAAGTCCAGGACAGTATGAGGTAGGAAGATCCATCAATATAGTCATTAATTTATTTTATTTTCTCTCTTTAGAGATACATGTCATGATATGTATTAGGCTGAAATATAAAGCTAAGATCTAAAGGTACAGCTTTTAGATTTGTGATACTGAGTTATATGAATAAACGTTGACTTGATAGAAAGTTCTGTTATTTTGACTTTCGTCCCTCTTTGTAGTGTGTATTTACATGTGTGTGAATCCTGTGTGTTTGCATTCAGGCAGAAAAGCAGACAGAGGAGCACTACAAAAAGAAGCCCACAGCGGTTTTCAGATCAGCCACTGAACGTCTGCTGTCATCACTGCTGACTAAAGTAAGTCTTTTTCCCTCTTCTCCCTTGGGCTCTTTGGCTTCAGTTTCCCCTGGAGTTGTCTTTGTCTCACGACTCGTTCTTATCCTCACAACATGTTGCTGTTGTAAAGCTGTTGAAACCTACTTATCAGAAGAGTCTAAGATGGGGCAAAACAGCCTTACATGCCAAGTTGTTAACTTTCATAAATGGGCCATCGCAGCGGTAGCATCTGACCCACTATGCCATGGGTCCTGTTTTCCAGCAGTTAATTTTCTTTGGCTGCTTCTTTTCTTCCCTTCCTCTTCCTCCTAATGCTCATTTATGCTGAAGAAAACAGGTCACAATTTGGGATAATTAGTTTCCCGTACTTCTCTCCCTTTTGTTCCTCTCTCTCGCCCATTTTCCTGACTTTATTCCACCCAAGCTGATGTTAATGTAATATATTTACATACCTAACTCTTTCCACTTATAGTATAACTTTATTTAATTGGATTTTAAAAGACTTCTTTGCCTTTTTTCTTCTTTTCTATAAATTATAATTAAAAGTTTACTGAAACCTGCAGGATAACTTTTTAATTACAGACCTGAATTTCAACAATATTTATAAAACTGTAAAAATTGATCTTTATGGAGTAATTAGTGTTTCAGTATTATTGCACACAATCTTTTTGTGTCATATAAATTTAATTGAGAGAGAAATTACCTCAACAGACAAATCTAGACTTAATCTCAAAAAAGATCCCATTTTAACTGCAATGTTATCCACTCTCATTTCACTAATTAAAGTTTCTATTTTGCTGTCTCTTTTTTCTGGTGCACTGCCAGTTTTTTCATGCATGCTGCTGAAATCATCAGTTTCAGTTATGATACAGTTGGTAGAGGGAAATTAAAAGTTGAACCACTTGTTGCACTGTCAAGACCTGAACATTTCCACAGTGTAATTGCAAAAAAACTGGAGGCATAAACAAAAAAGGCAGCAAAGGACAAATGTCAATAAGTAAAATGAAAGTGGAGGAATGTTATAATCAAAAGGGGAACTTTGATTTATGATTTCAGTGTGGATTTCTTTGGTTTCAAATTATTTCTGTTTTGTTCAGTAATAGTGAAATAGTTTTAATTTCATATTCTTCAAAGATGATTATCATCTTACTACATTAGTTACAAGCTGCTTGCTATAAGATGGTGACAACACAGCCAAAGTGAACTTTGAATACACTGTAAACTCTGTCTTTCTGGTGCTTTTTTATGATTGGAACCATTTTTATATAGCACTTATTTGAAAAATGACTAAAACTGCTGTCTTGACACTTTTACATTGATTAACACTCTAGCATTATGCATATAATACTGAATGTTCATGTCAACAAGTAAATACTGGCAACATTTGACAAAGTGACAATGTTTGGATTGCGAAGGTGGATTTCTTTGCCCTGTGTGACACAGGACAGTGTTTACTTGCATATAAATAATGTGCTAATGAAGAAACACAGAGAAGCAGCTGGATGTGAGGGTTAGCGATTAAATCTTATGGACTCTACTAGTGAAAGAATGTTCCAGGAGACAATTATGTAAATTTGCTGCTAAAGTGTATGCTACAGCATTTTAATATTCAAGGTACACAATTTGTATTTTCATGTACCCTTCTGGGTACCAGCTGGTGTTTACTCTGATTAACTCCAAAGGTTAGAAGTGTTATCTAAATCTTGAGGCAAAGGTCTCCACAACTGATCTCAACACTGCAAACTATGCAGCGCTCTAGAAAGACAGAGTTTAAAGGGTAATTCGACACTTATCACAGAGGGCAGAAAATTGTAAATTGTAGGTGCACTGCTGCACATCATTGGGTTTAGTTTGTCATCTTGTAGCTTTCATACATACCTCTCACTCAGTTATATACTACGTTGATACCGCTAACATAACATCAGCAACATCACAGCAAGCGAGTTCCTTCACATTCACTCAAGAAAGTAGCTTGGTAAGCATGCTACACGTTTAATCGAACCTTATTTTGAAAGTATAGCTTGCCTTTGTGAACTGCATTACTGATAGAAGACGCTGCTTCCTGACTTTTTCTTGGGGAGTGTGTGACAGACTGGCAGGGAGTTTTTGTTGTTTTTCCAACCAGACAACTTATTTATAGTTCTTCAGGCTTTCATAAACCCAGTTTCATGTATACATGGACAGGAAATCAGATTTCTTCAGGATAAATCTAACTAGGGAAATGTGATTTTTTTTTTTTCCATCCAGGAAACAGGTTTATAATTTACACGATGTTTAAACAATAAAGAGAGAAATGCTTCAGGGATCCAGTATTGAATGACCCTTAAGCTGTTTATCTTCCTGAAAGTTATTTAAAAGTCTTTCTAATAAAAAAGTGCATTTGTGAATATGATGTTTCAAAAGTTAGAAAACAGCTGAGCTTAGGTCTCACCAGGCCCAGTTTTTATCAGTCCTCACCATCAGGACACAGAGTCCTGCTGGTTTTCATTCCTGCTGTCTAATCAGGGAGCGATTTACACCTCGGACACCGAGTGAATGCAATTAACTACCTGGTAGGACATAAAAGCAGCAGGACTCTGGGTACAGAGCAGCAGGATCGAGAACTACTGCCCCAGCGAATGAGGAAATATGCAGGTGTAACACACAAATATATCACAATTGCATACTAATGTTGTATATCAGCAATCTTTCAAATCCTCTTGCCTTCGGATATAGTGAGGTGAGAGGTCAGGGTTACTTTATACCCTGAGCAACCCTGCTGAGCCCAGCATAGCAGAAAATTTATGCCATAAAATGTTCTTGATGAGGACGGGATGACATCTGTTGCAGTTTATACACTCAGTTTTTTGTCAGTTTGGACAACTTTTGTGTATTTATACGTTTACATTATTGTTAGTGTGATGCTGTTTATGTGTGCTGATAATGTGGATCAGTCACATTTTATGCATATCACAAATTAAATCAGGCGTGCAGATGATGCTCATTAGAAAACTGAGAATTCTGGTGCTGCTCGCCTCTGTAATAGTCTCTACCTCATATATCTGTCTGCACTGTTTGCCATTTTTCAAGACAATGGCTCGGTGTAGTTTTCTGTCAGGCTGCAGTATATTGTGCTGATGGATAATCGGGCTCACTCTGAACTCTCAGTGTACTAAATCCTAATGTAGACAGTAGAAAACTTGACAGCCATACTATACACAGTCCACGTAATGTTTGTGTTTCACATTGTCTTGCACTGATGCAGTGTAGCTACAGTATGGATCTGGAAGTTGAAAGGCTGCAAGTTCAAATGATCAGTGGTAGACTTTCATTATATGCCAGACGCACAGGGTGATTAAATATTTAACAATGGCTTTAACTTGGCTCGATTCCCAGCAGCAGCACCTCCAGCTTGGTTTTGTGTTCCCACAAACATAATTGGCCGCAATCGCGGGTGGGGAGCTGGCGAGGTCGAGGTGAAAAGAAGCGGCTGGTGGCACCATGTGTCACGGAGGTAGCACACGTCTGTCTGCAGCTCTCCTCGGGCAAACAGCATGGTTAGCAATGACAAGGACGGATGCAGAGTTTGGAGAAAATGGGGCAAAATACTGAAAAGAAAACAATAGTTTATGGAACTGTGCTTTAGAGACACAATATTACCTCCACATATCCCTGCCAGTGTCACTCTCCTTCTGTCTGGGTAGTACCTCTGAGTGCTCTGTGGAGAAGATCTGAGGCCACTTATAATGGCTCCACACAGAGCCTCCTTTATGACCAGTTAATGAAAAATCACACAGGGACGTCTTAGCTGTAACAGTTAGCCACATACCGCGCTGCAGCCTAGGCTGTATCCCTGGTAACAGTGAGTTCCCCACTGGGACGGATATTAAAAGTGTCTAATCAGGAAACAATCATGATCATGTGAAGGGAGTAAGACAGGAAAAAAGAAAGAAAAGAAGAGCGGCAGAAATCATGTATTATTATTATTATCTGTTTCATGCTTGGAAGTTTATGTCCTCTGTACTTTCACTTAAAAGCTTTAACTAGCGGTAGAGGTCGACATTTTATTGGAGGAATTATTCACACTGCATAGCTTTTGAAGTCCGAAATATAAAAGACTTATCATGTCAGTTGAAATGATAGAAGCTGTCTTGTTTTAAACACAACGGGGAGACCTCTTATCTGACTACCAGAAGATATGTATTACTTTTTTTCGTCTGTCTTTGCCATTAGCGGCTCTGCTGTCTATATTCAACATCTTTAGTTTGTCAGTGTTTCTTTGTTTCAAGGCAATTCCAGTTTATTTAATTTATTTTATTGACACATTTCAAATTTGCCTATTCCCAAATCATCTCTATAATGGTTAGATTGCCAAACACTGGCTCAATACATATTGAAATAACAGGTATGGCACGATTTATTTAGGTTGATTTTTCTTATCTTTTGGTGCACCCTCTATCAGAGGATGCTTACATTTCTGACAGTCTAAATCAAACACACCTCAACTAGTTCAAATATTTGAAGCCATGTCAGATCTGTACTTTAGCTACAGGTCTGGATCTGATAGGAGTTGATTACCTGTCTGAGGAGAAGAAAGAATCAGAATCAGACACGTTGTTGAGAGATAACAGATCTGAAAGAAGAGACAACTATGAGTAGAGCTTAACTTAAATGAGAGTTCTCTAATCCACTGCTCTTTTTCAGTATTATTTCTTCTTTATTTCTTATTTTCTCACTCTCACTCTCTTTCTCTTCTTGTCCTCTCATCCCTCTATCCTTCCTCCTACTACCCCACTTTCCACATTCCCCCTTCTCCATCTCTTTCCTTCTCCTCCTTCCTCCTGGCCAAGCCGTCCCGATAATGACCTTTCTGTTGTGGAGGTCGTGGGATACCCCCAGGCAGCGCTGGGAAAGAATAAGAGTGGAATTAAATTTGGACCTGTGTTTTACCCTGAGGCAGTGGAATTCCTCTCGTCTATGGATCAGTGAAATATTGCCCTGTCCCTTGAAGCGACAGCAGAGAGGCTGGACAGGCTGTTTTGTCTGCAGGTCAGTCAGTTTTTACCAATGTGTTTCTGTCTTTCGTCATTGTGGTCGATTTTGTTCTGCTGCCAATGATGTCGAGATGAATCGAGGTCTTGATGGCTGGTTATTGTTTTACTCAGTGAGATTGTCAATGGCAAGGACATTGGTTCAATTATGAGGTGTTACCAATAGCTTTAATAAGTGCACTTTCACTTATAAGTGCACTTCAGTGAATTGTGGGCAGTGAGTTAAAAGCACAGTTACGTATTTCCTGGCACTAGGGATCTCTCAATCAGAACAATCCAAACAAAAGACATGGACCCAATCCCAATGTCCCACCGAAGGCCGAAATCCCTGAACGCTCTCAGACTTGCTGACGTCACCTGGTTAATGTTTGATTGAGTGTAGGCTTCAAGGGGCCAAAATGGTATTAATAGGAATGCTACATTTCATTTCACCTTGTGGGTTTGGGACTATTTTATGTTTAAAGATAATAAAAACATGAAAACAGGAGCACAAATATCCAGAAATAGAAACATATTCAATCAGTGGTTTCAGAAAATAAGTTCTGTAATGTTCCAAAAGCTTTAATAAACTGAGTGATTTCAAGGGTAACTCCACCAAAGTGTGTTCACAGGGCTTGAGGAGTACTACTACTACAGTCCAAAACAAATGATTAAAATCCATACTGCAAAAACGCAGATATTGCCTTTTTTATTCCCTGCAACTTTTCCTTCATAGTACATAAATGCAGTAGTAGTACTCCCCATGACCTGTAAACACACTTTAATGTGTAAAATTGGTGGAGTTACTTTAAGTAGAGAATCAGTTCTAGGAGAAAATGTCAGATCAAATGTTTTAAATAAAAATGTTTGCGTATAGAATAATGAATATAATCAGATATTCGAGAGCGCCAACATCTGGAATATCTTCGGGCTCCCCGTGGTGACCCAAGGTAACCCTGTGGCAAACATTACAACACTATGAACTGTGGGTAATTCCCTCTGGCAAAGTCTGCAGGAATGCAGACTTACAGAAAGTGGCCATACAGGGCTCAAAATGTCTGCGAGTGAGCCTTGATGCACTTCAACGATTTGACAGTGAGACAGCCCTAAGCCCTCACAGACTTCCCGGGAACGTGCCTCAAAGAACGTGAGTCTGTGGACATTGGGATTGGGTCATCGATCGATTTTGTCCTGAAGTAGTGTGGGATCATGCAGGTTGTTGTCTTACCTACCAGTCACATACAAAAATGCTAATCTAGTTATAATTTACACATACAGTACTTTGTTTACATGTGATTGATAGGCAAATACAGGGAATCAAGTGTGAAATGAAGGGTTCACTCAAACAACACTACATCATAATATACAGGATAATATTGTACGAGTATTTATAGTTCCTGATATCACATTTTTAAAAATAACTCAAAAAATAATAAAAGTTTTCATATAAGTTTGATGAGTAATACTTCTTTAAAATATCTCATAAACCCTCAATAACATCAGCAAATACAAATATAAACATTTTCAGGTTTACTCTGATACAAAAGCCAAGTATTTGCAATGCACAGTTCTTTTTAAGCTTGTCTGATGGCTCAAGGCATCTCATTTTAAGCAGATGTATCCAAGTAATAATGTCTCTGCCAGTCAAACAAATTTCCAGTTTATCTGCACTAATATCTGTGACGCTGACAATGAATAACACTTCATAATTCTCCTTCCTCAGTGTGTAACTGGCTTGATGGAATCAGACAGACGATATTGAAACATGGCTTTTATTACATTTACCACTGACAGTGATTGGAAGCAGGATTCATAATACTCCACCGGTGTGGAAATAATAATAAAAACAAATAGAAAAAGGAGGCACCTCACACAGGAGACATTTCCATCCTTCACTTGGCAACTCTCTCTGTTGATTGTAGAGGTAATCCGCTGACTTCCACTGCTATGGCAACAAATATAAAGTATTTTTAGCAGTGTCTTGTCGAACAGTCACTGATTACTTACTAATGCACAATTATAACCTGGATTGACAGGCAATAAGGCACATATGCTGGAATCGTGGTTATTTGATTACAAAAATTGTTTATTGTGAAGGCCGAATAATGCATCTGTGTTAGGAGTTGCTTTATGTGAGGTAGCTCTAAAGGTGAATAGAGTCCAGCGATTGTTATTGTGCAACTCCGGAAAAATGTAACTTCAGTAGGAGCTGTGTGGGCTCTGTGGAGACTGGACTCTTGTGTTTTCCCTCCTACCTGTTTCCAGTGCCGGTCGCATTCATAAAAGTCACGTCCAACACGAAAATCCTATTCAGTAGCGACTGTATTGTATTTCTGGTCCAGAGACAGACAGACATCTCTCACAAGGCCTGACGCAGTCAAGGGAAACCTCAATAATGTCAATTACAAGTGGAAAAACACCACATTGCTCTCAGAAATAGAGCCACACACAATGAAGAAGACACAAAAAGAGAGGGGAGATGAAACTGAATGGATGAAGCAGTGGGAGGGAATGAAGGAAAGGCAAAGAGAAGAAAGAGAGAGAAAGCCTCTGTGTATAATGTGTAATTATCTATCTTATTAGCTTGGGTTAAGATAATTAGAGTGTTTGCTAAACATACATTTATCAAACTGAAGAGCAGCATCACCCCCTGCTCTGCAAAATGAAGGCAAGGAGGTGAAATTAAACTGAAAATGAAAGGGCGTGAAACAGAGAGAAGAAGGAATGAGGGACAGATTGAAAGAGAGGCCGACAACACAGAGAGAAAAACATAATGAAGACGGAAAGAAAGAACGATGGAAAGACAGAAGCAATGAGCAGAAGTGAGACATTTCAGTCTCCCCTAGAGAGATAAAGGTGATAAATAAGTAAAAGCCATTTGAGTCAGACAAAGTGTGTGACAGCTCCATGGAAGGTAACGCCATAGGCAAGATACATATAAGTATCTTGAATAGGAAAATATGCAGTGGCCGAGGGTTTGTCACTTATTGACTTTTTGTCTCTGGGTTTCATTGCATTTTTATGAAATATCCATGGACAGCTAATGGCATGTCATGGTGCGGCCTCTATTTATGGGAGACAAGGGAGTCGAGTGATGAAAGAAAAGGAACAAAAACAGGAAAATGGAGTTATAGATTTGATATGGATTTTACTGTCAGCTGTCAGGGTAATGATGATGATGTGAGTCCCTGTGAGAATTCAAGCGTGGTCGCATACACTAGAGCACATGCAGAGGAAGTGACCCAGTCAAAATGTATCCATATACAAATATACACATGTATTTATCCAATCAGAATGTACATACAGTATTTATATGCACGCATGCATACACATTAACAGTAAAGTACCACATATAGAGGAGACACACACATGCACAATTAAGTGACCGAATGAGAAGAAGTGCTTAGTGACACTTCCACCCTGAGGCTTCAGACAGTAACACTCCCATCATGCTCTGCTCAATATTCGCCTGAACAATTCATAAACGTGATGGATAGAGAGATTTGAAGAAGAGAGTTGGGGGGGGGAGGGGGGAGCAGAGCGGTGGTGCTGTCATATCCAGTAGCTATATTGACTAGTTTCTCTGACAAGAGCTTTTTACTCCCATTTTCTTTCTTTTGGTTTCTTCTTCACCCTGCCCACTCGCTTTCATTTTCTCTTAGCTGTAAACAGAATAAAAAAGAAAATGACAGGCAATGCTATTTATTTTGTGCATGAGTCAGTCAGTTTGCTAATGTGTGTATGTGGCCGCTTGCCTCTCTGTCAGCTGATTTAACCATCTAGCTACCTATCGCCACTTAAAGTGATAGTGAAACTGTATTTTGAATAGTTTAACTTTAATATTTAGGATAATATTTAAGCCAAATAGACTTCGCTCTATTGAAAGACAGAAGAAACACTACTCCTTTTGCACTAACTGGGCATTCAGACAGAAAACAGCACTGTGTTAAAAGTCACAAGTGGCCGCAGTCTCTGCCTCTGCTACTGCCTCTGCTACTGCCTCTAAAATTGACTTTGTGATCTATCTCAATAACCATGTGCCACATCCGGCCTGCCAAAGCCTCCCTATCAACACGCAGAGTATTATTAAATTCAGAAAATGTGGCATCTAACATTACTTGCCAGTGGGAAAGGCCCAGTCCATCCTGAGAATGATAAGCTTGTCAATTAGCTTGCCAAACCCCAGGAAATTAGCCAAAAGGTCTGCAGTTCATGGTTGACCCATGCTACAGAATCAGATCCAACTCCATCCTTTCTACTCCGTGGACCCAACCTTTAAAACCACCCAGCTCCCAGGCTAGCCACTTCCTGGATCTGACACCAGTGCACGGCCGAGACATTTCAAGAGACATCTCCTGGGTTTATTTTCCTTGGCCAACTCTTGTATTGAGTCTCAAACTGAGTAATTTTGTTTGCTTCCTGCGAAGAGGAGTTTTTTGTTGAGAAAAAGAGTCAATTATTGGTAGGTGCCCTTTCGGTTTTTGTATGAAGCACTGACTGCCTCCTTGACAGAGGTCTCTGAGCGTTTTCTGTTTAGTTGTCTTTAGGGATTTCTCATGGTTTTTAGGACTCTGTTCACACGGATATAAGCTATTAAAATGCCTTTAATTTTGTAAGGAAATGAATCCAGCCCTCACAGTGTCTACTTAGAAAAATCTGGCCCTGGACAAATATAGTTTACCATGCCTGGTCTCTGGGGTAGAGGGGCAAAACCTTGTGACACTAACGCCATCAAAATAATCAAAAGCCAACCCACAGATGACCTGCTCGTCTCCGTCACAACTTGTGAAGCAGAGTGGTGAGACAACCAAATAAAATGCTAAATGCTGAACACTGTCCTTGTAAAAAAAAAAAAATCACCTAATGCAATGAATGCCGGCTGACTCGTGACAGGTCTCAGTGATCAACCCACTACTTGAACTCTCTGTGAGTGTGTGTGTATTCATAAAAGCTGAAAAACAGAAAAGCATTGATGCAACAAGGTGTTTTCTGTGAAAAATGTCATCTATATTTTATTTAAATAATTTAAAGACAACCTTTTTTGTGTATTCTACCCTGTGTGTCTCCAGGGGCCGTTTCAGAGTGAATTATGAGTATAAAAGTGTTTGAAGTAAAAGCTGTAGGTCCAGTGCTTTTGCCTGATCCACAGCACAGTACGTCTCCCTTTTACTTGTAGACGTATTATTTACAGACTATTTTAAGCCATTGTCTGACCTCTTAAGTGCCTCCGTCTGGGCTTCTATTCACTATTTTCCTCACTTTACTTTTCAGTTGAATTGTCGTTAAATTGCTGTCCATTAAAAGCGTTGTGAGTCTCTGACTTTTTTTTTTGAAAGAAAGTCCCTGATTCAAACAGCTTGCTGGGTCTTATTGAAGTCTGATGCTCAGATTATATAATGGCCTAATCAGCTAACAGAGATAGAGAAAGGCTGCGTGATAGATGATGATCGACAGAAAGATAAAAGAACAAGTTCTACCAGTGACTTCTAGAGGCTGCAATTTTCATGACGCCTACACAGTATTGAAGAATTGCACACAGCGAATGACATACTAATTATTTTCTTCTCTTAACTAATCTTTGTCATGATGGTGGTGCTTGGAAAAAGGCCACTGGGTGATTAAAATCAAGGCAGAGTATTAATATGCTGAAAGATTATACAGCAGTTTAGAGACCATACTCTTCAACAACACTGGTTGTTTCAACAAATGCCCCAAAATGACAAAGGCCTCTGGTGGATGTTGTAATTTCTCCAATAGGGAGCCATAAAGGAAGTAGTGTGATGTTGTTGTTGTAGAGCCACAGAGTCTTTATGGATGAATGCGTCAACAAAACACTGTATGTTAATGGAGTTCTGAGTATTAATCTTTTACAAGATTTTTAATTTGCCTCTTGCTAATGACTGATGCTCACTTTTGACTTCACCTGTCCTCTAATTAAGTTGTTCTGAGCTTAATTTCCTGCCTTGCATGGGACAGATTCAGATTAAGTGATTCATATCTAATTAAAAATATAATGTTGACATCTTTTAATAGCTCAAGTGCGTAGTTTCAAATCTGTTTTGATTTACAAAGACGCAACTGGGAGGTGCAGGGGAGGTGAAGTAAGAGATGAGTGAAAGTAGGGACCACGTAGACAATAAAAGGAGAGCTTCAGCGACTGGAATAAATGGTTGGATGCATGCATGAGCAACAGAGGAAGAGACAAGAGAAAAGAGAGACAGAACAAGCGAGTCTTAAAATGTGTGATAGGGCACAGATGGAGAACTTGTCTGTGTTGCACTTTCAGATTTTATGATGTGTGGATGCTCTCTAAGTTATTGCTTGGAGGAAAAGATCACATACGCTCGGTGAAATTCTTTTTCTCTCTTTCCTTGTCTTCCTCGCTTGCTGTGAAGTCCTGGTTATTGTTACCTCCCTGCTGTCTTGCTGTTATAAAACAAGTCAGCTGAAAAACAGCCCTTCCTCAAAAACAGCCTGTGACTCGAAATAAAAGACATTTTACAAGCGAAGGTGGATAAACACTACATGATTTCTCGCGCATTCTCACGACTCCAGAGCAAGCCTCTGTAGAGTCAATACCTACTGTATGCTTCATTAGTTTGCTGTATGCAGTGTCGCCATTTAAATGGTAAATGGTTGCTTTCATAAAGCGCTTTTATCCAATACGCTTTACAATTTGCCTCTCATTCACCTATTCCCACACACACACACACACACACACACACACACATACGCACTGATGGCAGCGAGCTACCATGCGTGCCTGACCATTGGCAGCAATTTGGGGTTCATTGTGTTGTCAAAAGACACTCCAACGTGTGGACAGGAGAGGGTAGGGATTGAACCGCCACTGTAATTAGTGTACAATCTGCTATGCTCATACCTGCAAGTAAACATTAAAAAATAGGGCCTTTGTCAATATGACCATTATAAAAACTTTTCATATGAGTGTTTCCTTATCTGACACTGCTACAGCATGGTTAAGATTTGGCCAAAGGTTCCCTGGAGGAGTTTTTGACCACTTTAAGCACTAATTAGGTCAATTAGCCATGTAGCTAGTGGCCCTGTTAGCTGACTGGACTCTGCCTGGACTGCAAGCTTGGGTCATGGGGGGAATCACTGTGGGAAACAGGGCTGAGCTCATCCAGGCTCGGCAGCCTCCAAGTGAACACGACTGGACACCAGACATGGACTTACCACAACCTCAGAGACCAGTGGATGTCAGTTCGACAACAGGGGATACAGAACCGAGGTATTCTACAACATCACTGGCCCGGCTATGATTCCTGGGACGAGAAGACACAGCAGGCAGGGAAGGCAGAGGAGTGCAGCGGCGGAGTAGCGAGAGTCAGGCATCAACAGCATGTAGAGCTGGTGATTTATTTCAATGGAAACAAAGACTGTTTTGGTGTATGTCCAGTTATATTTTTGATGAGTCAATAGGGCAGTTAGGCCTGTCTTGGTTCTGTAAATGAGAGAAACAAGAATTCAAAAGCTGTACAGTTTAATTTTTCTGTTTAGTAAGGAAAACACATGTGAAAATGTGTCCTTTCTTGACATTTTGTGAGTTTATTTAGACCTTTCCATTAGCATACATCTCTCTGCTCAAACTCCGGGAGATATCAGACTATCGCTGTTTGAGGTACAGGTGGTAATACATGTACCAGATAAGACAGGTGGAGGCTAGCTGATTAGCATGTTAATTTCATAAGACACCTCCACAACACAATGCATACATGTCTTTGACGTAACAACATTGTTATTCTTTTTGAATGTTTGAAACTACAATTCTGGCCTTATCTTACACATTGTCCCTTTGAACATGTGTTGTTTTATGTGAACAAACAAGCACCAACTGCTGCCCTGTTTCAGAGTCGCATAGCAAAAAATCCATATTTGA
Organism: Pagrus major; assembly: GCF_040436345.1. NCBI lineage: Eukaryota > Metazoa > Chordata > Actinopteri > Spariformes > Sparidae > Pagrus > Pagrus major. The sequence goes on along the minus strand of NC_133219.1, from coordinate 35,705,486 downwards.
GTCAGTCTTTACTCTATTTATTGTTTTGAGTAAGCTAGAGTGATTTGTTGTTTCTTTTTTTCTCTGGCGCATCCACGCAGGAGATAATGTCTTCTTTCATGTGTTGTCTGTCTGTCTATCTCTGTCTTAAATCCGGTGTCATGTTTAAAGAAACAGATCGCACAAATGCAAATTTAGAAAGGTAGCAGCTTTTATACACTACTTGATGTAAATTAACATAACTTTGATACATTTCAGATGCACCTTTTCAGTCTAGTGTCAGAATCAGCCAATGCTCCATCTGTAAAATTTCATTTGTATTGACCTGCTTTTGAAAATCTTCAGCAGCGTGTGAGAGACTCGACCCCGTTTGTATTTATTTATCTTGAGAATAATGGAATCGTCAGCAGACACCAGTGGACCTGTGGCACTGACCAGAATAGAGATCAGTATTTAAACAAATTACATTTTTTGCCCTTTTTTGATTGGATTAGAGTAAGTGAAATCAGACAGGGTCTGGTCCTTTAATTTGATAGTGTCTTTATCTATTTTTTTTTTCTTTTCTCTCCCTCTATAGTGTACTTGAGATTCTGTCTCTGTCTTGCTCCACATCTGTATGTTTTCTCTCTCTCAGTTAATCAGTCCCTCTCGGCCTCTCTTTCTCTTCACCCCTCTCCTCGTGTGTAAATTAGGCACATGTGGTAAGCAGCTGTGTCCAGTGTGTGCGTGTGCATGCCTACATGTACATTTCTCTGTCCAAAGTATGGGCACCAGCTGTGGCCAGCAGCTGTGTGTATTGCACATTGCATGTGTGTGCGTGCACGCATATGCAGGTGTTGGCATGTGCCCATTTGACGCAGCAGCTGTGTGTTTAGTGTGTGTTTGGTTATGGACAGCTGTTTAGTAGCAGGTGATGATTTTAGGAGCCAAGCAGACAGTCAGCCAGGCAGGCGGCCAGGGGGAGGATGAGGAGAGCGAAGCTCAGTAAGATGTGAGGAGGGCCAGGACTGGGCATTAACTCAACCAGGCCATCTCCTCTGCTGGAAGGCTGGTGGTTCAGGAGGGACCCAGCTGTGGGTGTCAGTGTTTATACAGGCCCTTAAACCTGCCAGACAGCACAGACAGCTTACTGATGACTAGTGTATATAAATCACAGGGAGACAGTTACAGTGAGGCTTAAAGGGGTTTGGGTTTAAGCTCTACTGTAGATCTAAACTGGAGTCTAATCCTCTCACACGAATGCTCCTCAAAATCAGATTAGCTGTTTAGTTCTTCATGTAAATGTCACATGAGATGTAATGAAATGAGAGAACTGAGGCTGTTAGATTAAAGTAGACAAATAAAGCACTTGCTAAGGATATAGTGGATGTAATTGATGTAAGGGAGGATCGAGTTTTTTGAACCGTGGGAAGAAGAGAGTAGGCAGAGCATCAGGCATCAAAAGACAATAGACAGGGCAAGAAAGTAAGCATCAAGGAGGGCAAAAAGAGATGACAACGCGATAATAGGCAAATAATGCAAGGATGGAGTGAAATAAAGGAGAAAGCAACATATACAAGGCTACAAAACACAGCAGAAAACTGTAGCTGTCAGCAAATTGTTAGACTAACTGCTGCCTATAAAGTGTGAATAGGAAGCGAATGGGACCCATATGGTTTCCTTCTGCCATTCCATCTATATTGAAGACCTGTCTAAAACCTCATTAAGGCCTTATGACACGAGCCATACCTCCACTACTAAAATCAGACAGATGGTTATCAAGCTCTATGATGAGACACCAGCTGTGCTTATGACACAGAATGACATAGATGGTCTATTCTGGGAGGAAAACAAGCAAACAAACGCCGTGTTCACTTTTCATTTAAATACTAGCGATCTGTTTTATTGCATAAGATTAAGCAACGCACAAACTGAAAATTAAACACAAGTGCGAGGATGATAGCTGATCTTTAAAACTTTTGTACAAGAAGTAGAAGATGAATTCCTAACAATTAAAGAAGGCAAACTTGATATTGGTATTGATAGAGCACAAGCCCCCCCTTCTTTTTCTTCATTTTTGAAGCATATGATTAGAGGCTTTGACTTGAAATTATGGCAAATGATTGACTCTCCACGATATAGATATATTTTAACTCGTCTCTACATAGCATTATTCTGTGCTGTAGTGCTGTGATGTCTTGTAATAACTCTGTAAAAGCTGAATCTCCCATCCTCACAAAAACATTTACCTATGAGTGCTAAAAATGAAACCTTGTACCCGTAGAAATGAGAAATTAGATAAAATGACGCAGACCCATCACTGACTAACCATCACTGGGATACATACACAATGCGCTTACACACAGACAAGCACATGCCCTAGCCCACACACTAAGACTATATATTATCTCGAGTGCAATGATCTGAAATATGGAAATACAGTCTAAAAAAAGCATTGCGCTCTGCAGGGAAAAATAAAAGGTTTTAAGAGTAATGAGAGGATGAAGAATGGGATGTGGTAGTTTGCACACACACACACACACACACACATGCATCTTGTGTCATGCCTGTTCATTAGTCAAAGCTGTCACTGCATAACTAAGCTGAATCGTTAGTATGGCGGTTGTCAGGAGGAGATGGCATGGCACAAAAGCTATAAGAAGACAGCAAGTAACATCGGACTTTGTGTTTACATTTTTGTTTAACTCTGTTGAGGCTGGTATGTAACTAAGTATATGCTTTGCATTTTCTATGGGATGTAGAGGATGCTACAGTGTGTGTTTTCATCCCTACTAGATGTGTTAAATTTGGCTTTCCTAGGACTTTGCAAATTGATTGTGCAAAGACTAACCACAAACTACTACTGATATTGTCAGCTGTCCAAGACACTTGACAATCACCTTTGAACAATGAACAGTACACATGTTCTTAAATAATCCACCAGTAATGCAGAGGAATGCCAAGTAATGTCAAGAAATACTAACAAGCAGTCAAGCAAAATCGGTCTTGCAAATTCATGTGCTTGGTCAATTTATTGGCTGTGAGTCGTGTACACTTTTCATGAATAAACTCTTGAAGGAGAAACGTGGCTGTCTCCAGCTGTTGTGCACTGCTCAGGGAAGTCCACCATAATGACAGAAGGGACTGTGCAGCTGCACTGTTTTGCCACTAGAAGAGATTTTTTTTCCATAACCAACAATGATCTGACACAAGACAGGGATTATCAAGTTTTTATCAATTTTAGAAAAGTCCTTCATCAATGTCAGATCCACCCCACAAAATCCAAAATTCAGAAATACATCAAATAATCCAGTTATGCTTTTAAAACCCTTAAAGGAGAAGATAATTGTTACTTTGTACCAGAGGAATCTTATAATTATGTGTAATTTTGTTTTATTTTATGGTCAGTTTTGTTGTTTTATTTGTTTGGATGAATAAAGCTTTACTGGGCGAGCATATGCTTTGACTGTAGTCATATCTAGTACCCCTCACTATGAGAGAAAAAAAACAACTCACAAACACCCACTAACATCTGGCATTCATTCCTGGGTCAACTGACTCAGCAGTAGTCACAGGTGTTTTTATCAGCTAATTTTCACCTCTTTTGCGACGCATTTCTCTGACTCAGGTTAACGTTGGCACAGAAATACTTTTCCATCTGTCTCCGTTCAAGCATCGCTCCAACGTATTTCAGTTTGTGCTGAGTTTTAAAGAGAGACTGAGGTAAAAGATTGAAAAAAGTAACAACCCTAACTTTGTCAATTACCTCCATGTCAGTATCAGTATCAGTATCTTCAGAGTCTGATGAGGTAGATCCTTTCTACTGTCCCTTGTTTTGCAAAAAAAAGGAAGAAAAAAACAGGCAAACTTGTCCACTGACAATATGTAACTCAATAGCCTATATTTAGCCGCTCTGCTACCCGTGTACCATGTGACCCGAGCGTTTCAAGACCCACATATAGATGCTAATTTTGGTATAAAACTGCTACAGGATTTATGAGAATGTTTTATGTTTCTGTTTTGTGCTTTGACAGGGGATTTGGATTCAGGGCTAAACTCAACACTGTTGATGCTCACTGTGCCTCTTGGCAGTATCTGTATGTAAGGCAGCACTGCCCATTGCAGTATCAAATCCAGGACATACTGTACTGTAGACCTCTGCTGCCTCTCATTGTACACGTTTACTAAATTGAGTTTAAATTAAATTAAATTTATTATTAAATTTACCTGTTCTTTTATTCAGTATTTAACATAACTTCATGATTTAATTAAGTCCTCCCACAGTGTGCTTGATCTGTAGTTCAAATTGTTTTAATTAACTAGAACTATGACTTCTAGTTTATATATAACATTTTGCATGCATCAAAAATATACGATGTTTGTTTATTTTTCTTGCTCCACTTTCATTAAAAAAATACTGTCAGGGCTTGACAGTCTGTCTTGGTGCTCACATCACATCAATATTCAATTTCACCGCCTGCCTGCCACAAATGTGTATCTGGCATCTACAGTGCACTTTATGCAGAGATCTTTTTCAGACAGTCAAGGGCACGAAATGTGACGAAATTGTTTGGAAAATCTGTGCTCGTGTGTGTGTCACTGTGGGCATGTAGGAAGATACCTATTGAGCTGTCTAAATGTCGAAGGTGTGTAATTAAAGAGAACCTGAGTGTTGTCAATAGGTGATGACTTCTACTGGGAGCAGTGGTTTGCTCCATGTTCAGGTATAATTACGGACCATAGGGCCCCTTGAAAGGCGTGTGTGCACATTATGTTGCCGAGGTTGGAGGATGATTGCTCCGCACTGTTAGATAGATCTGTGACAGATGTGTGCCTACAGGTGCATGTGTGTGGTCCTGTGTGTGTGCGAGAGACGTATTCCAAACCAAACCAAGGCATACAGTAAAAAGTGACAGAATTTCTTCTCCCCATTGTTGAATTCATCTTATTTCTCAGCAATGCCACAGTTGCTTTCAACATCACACAGAATCCTGTTTGTGTCTGTCCGTGTGCGCCTGTAAATTGACAGTCTCTGCGTGTGTGTGAGGTTGTACCGTCGTGCACATGTTGTGCTTGCCTCTCATTCCTCCCACTGTGTCTATAATGAAAAGCTAAATGGCCTGGGCTAGCAATGATTAAAGATGGACGGCTACCTAGGAGGAGAGGGAGAAAACAGCGGTCGGGAAATGACAGTTTGAGGTAAATGACAGCTCGGCTATGTTTAGGATAAATGGATCGTGCAGCTATATTCAGCTTTTGCCATCAATTATTCAAAGACCCACCGACAAGACAAATCCCTAGTAACTCAGACTCCTTTGCAGTGGTAGTAGAGCAAGTTTCTAACCAGGTGACATGAATCACACAGTTCCCTTTTCAGATCCACCTGGGATCCATTACATGTTCAGTCATCAAGGGTGCCTCTGTGAATTTGCTCCTAATTATTAGCAATTCATTAATGATGAATAATGTAATGGCCTTGTTAGGGAGGCTATTCATCTGGAATTACCTGTGATATGTTGGAAATGTCACCCATGTTTCTGTCATTGTTCCTCTCTCTGTGGAGAAGCTGCATAATGACAGGTGTGAGCCAACCACTTATTTTTGCGTGTGCTTGTATGTGTGTGCATTTGTCTTCATTTGCATGTAGATGATGTGACATGTACTGTATGTCCTTGCATCTGCAAGCTGATATTCACGCATGAGTGTGTACATGGGTGATATTATAACAAGTCTGACAGTGTGCTCTAATAACAGGTGGGTGAGCGGGTCATTTGCTGTTCATAATGAATGTGTGTCCGTCACACTGCGGACCTGTCAGTTGTGTAATCTAATAAGGGAACCAGAAAACATGACGTTTTGTGTGTGTAATTGTGTGTTGCGATGGACAACATTTCCCAGTGTTAGCCGGTGACTCAACCTTGTTTCCTCCACCACCATTCAGTTCTTTGGTGTCTGACACATTGCTGAAGTGAAGGCCGAAGTGATTCCTTTTTGTTGAATAAAAAAGATCCTTTTTGTAAGCAGAAACACAAGTCTCGCTCAAAGAAAAGTCTCACTGAAATCTCGCGAGAGGTGAGTTGTTTCAGGAAGACAACCGTCGAAACGTCAGTCAGAGTTGGAGAGAGGAGCTTGGATTTTACCAAGAGGAACTGCTAGCAAGAATTTATTTCAAAAGTCATTGCTGTAACGACTCACCGATATTTCATAGTGAGACGTCTCCTTGAATGAGGCTTGTGTATCTGGTTATATAAAGGATCTTGATCTTTAAGCAGAATGGTCTCTCTGTGTAGGAATTGTTTCCGTAATGTTGTCAGACTGTGGAAAAAAAAGCAACCTCAGACTGTGAGGCACAAACAAGCACTTTTAGAGGACCTAACTTAAATAGTCGGAGTTGCCCCGAAGGATTACATTACAGCTATTGCAGCCATGTCTCAGCTCAGGCAATCTACTGGACTGATTTTTAAAAAATAAATGGGTGAGTATGCCTCATTTACACACCAAAACATGTAGAATGTGGTACAGATAAACAATGAGGTCCAAAGAATGAATCCGATTGACTTTGGTGCTATCCTGACATTCTGACCAGCAGGGGTGATTCCACTGGATGCAAGAAGAAGTCAGATTGATGTTCATTTCGTAAATTATGATCCCATTTGTACTAAAATATATATTAGAAGCAGCGTATGATTTTGGGTGTGGCTACCTTGTGATTGAAAAGAAGCTACCGAGGCGTGTCCTTGAAAAACAAGATGGTGACGGTGTTTATGCCTATCTCAACGCTTCAAAATGGTAGTCCACAAACCAGATGGGTGACGTGACAATGGCTTGACTCGGTTTAGTTTTAATTAGCATCCTCTCCTCTCCTCTCCTCTCCTCTCCTCTCCTCTCCTCTCCTCTCCTCTCCTCTCCTCTCCAGGACTCCCCTCCGCCCAACACTTACAACGTGTGTCAGACATTTGAGAAGGCTAATGGTCGCACTTACTCCCAACCCCTAAGTGAAGAAGCCAGGAGACGTCAGAGCTGCTTCCTCTCTGCTGCACCACGGGCTAATTTCTTTTTGCCATGTGACCCCAGTCTACCAGGTATCCATCCATCCATCCATCCATCCATCCATCCATCCATCCATCCGTTCATCCATCTCAATGCTGTACGCCCTTTCACCATCATGCAGTCCAATTAGCTCCATCTCTGTGGGCCTTTAACCTAATATTTACCTCAATTACACTCCTATTGAAAAATGTTGTTTCAAAATTGATAGATTCATGACTTACTTGGATAATTTATGACCAGCCCCATTTCACCAAGGGACTCAACCCATGAGGCACCCCAAACCGTTTAACCAAAATCCAATTTGCATATAAATAGATTTGGACTGTTTGCAATAGTGTTTCTTCTTTGTATACACACACACACACACACACACACACACACACACACACACACACTTAAACACCCACACGCACTTAACAGATATGCAGACACAAGCATGTGGGCACCCTCATGTGCACATACAGACTCACAGTTGGACACACTCATTGATATATGCATAGTAACACACACATACAATCATTTTGCCCATTATTGAATTTGCATTTATGAATAGGCCTACAGTATATGGAATATTATATTTCTCATCATGCTGGGTCCCCTGCGATCACATTTCTAATAATGGTAAGATCATTTAACTATTCAACATTTTTCAAACACACGCAAGCACACACACAGTCCCTGCAGAATGACAGTATTTGTTTTTAATGTAATCCTCCGTGACATTAGCAATGACTCAAAGTGTTTATAAAGCATGCATGCTGTTTTCCTGGTTTGTGTTTATTATAATTTTAAAAGTCTGTAAGTCATAAGGTGATTGCAGTTACAATAGCTGATTGGTCAGAAAAGCACCTGACACCTGACTTACCATAAAACAGTGTTAGTAAATCAAGTAAATCAGCTGCCCGATCTGTTCTGCTCATGCGCGAAAATGGTCCTATCAGTCACAGAATGTTACTGCAAATGATTTGCATGAATGATCATAAAACAATTCCTCTCAAATTTAACCTCTCAAATCAAGGTAACAAAATGGTTTTTAATCATTGTAAATGTAATAGTTCACCGTTATGTAAGAGGGAATTTACTGACGTTATAAGACACTTTATTGGACAGCACCAATATTAGGTACTTCACAGAAATTAGGCAAGAGAGAGACAAAGGTACTTTTACACTATCCAGATTAAAATGGATTGAGGAGGATAAGAAAAACAGGATAACACTATGATTTTAAAATAAATTATTCTTTTTATATTATTTTATACTGTCTCTAATATTTTTTTACAGCAACTTTCATCAAAAAACAATCTGCAATCTGAAATTCTATCTGTATTTTTGTCATATATCGTTCAAATAGCTGGTACATGTCGTGTACTGACAGGGTGTGGTTGGACACTGTATTGGTGACATTAATCTTAGGTGCCCACCTTGAAACTGTGGTGATTGTACAGATCTTCTGCGCTGAGCGGTTGATGATGTGTGTGAAGCGTCCATGTGTTTTAATCTGTAGCTTCTTCATGTTCCATCAGAATCAGCTTTAATGGCAAAACATGTGAACACATAATATACATACAGCAGCAGTATTCACTACACATATTATATGAGGCTAGACATACATGGATATAAAACTGCAACTTCACTGATGCGTGGAGGCATACAACAGCGAAGCAGTTATTCTAGCTCTTGATGCACTGAATACTATCCGTTGCCCTGGGGCCCATTAAACCATTTCAAAACCGATTGTAAAAGTCATTTCTATAATGTCTGAGAGGTTCACAGTTAAGGTTTTAAATAAAAAAGGTTTATGGAAACAATGCTGTGTAATGTATAAACCTAAGGTTTATCTTCTTCATTCTGAGAAAAGTTATCAGAATTCAATGATTCAGACTGTTTCTTCTGTAAATGAAAAACGCTTTGGATGAGGTTCGTTTTTACTTGCAAAACGGAGTATGTGTGTGTGTTCTGTCTTTGATATGCTTGTGTGTAATAATATCAGCATGTGTTTGTGTACGTGCATCTCTTTCATTTTATATTCACAACATGAACACATTTTCCAAAAGAACCTCACAGTAAAAAATAAATTCTAATCCCTGCAGAGTTTCTGGTCCTATACAGGTCCTCCTGTGCACCACATCTTGGTGTTAGACAGCAGGGCGGTTCAGTAGTCTGGTAGCCTGAGCTTTGATCAAAGTACAGACAGTTACATGAAAAATAAGCTTACATACCCAGATGACTCAGTTCAGATTTATGCTGTTCAACCATACTGCTTTGACTTTTGTTGTATAATATATGTGAAAAAGGAGCAAAACAACCAAGGTACCGTCTTACATAAAAGAGAAAAACATGATTAAAACCTTCTATTAACCTTGAGCGAAATAATTTATTAATGCTATGGCTGATTCAAATAAACAGCAGCACTATGTTACCTGCCACAGCAGCTTTGCTGTAGACCTCTTAGCATTGCCAAAGGCAGAATGTTCAGAAAGGTACAGATTTCAGCTTCAACCAGAATGATTTAACCTACCTTAACCATCAGAATTGTAACACTTTCAACTCAAATAAATACCTGTGATGTTGAACAAAAATATAAATTTGTACCATTCATGCATCTTTTAGCTATAACTGCTTTTCCTTTAGAGCAGGGCTGCTGAAAGTTGGCCTGCCGTAGGGTAATCTGAGCACTGTGGGCTATTGTAGACAATAGGGGTAATTTGGAAACAAATATCTTGAAAAATCTACTTTGTAGGATGCAATGCTTAAACCTCTGGTTTTCTTGTACACACTGAAGGTCACAGTATGCTATAAAATACATGGGTGTCTGAGGTGTTTGCTTGCCTGCATCACTTTTGCATGTTTGTGGGAATACACCAGTCTTTCCTGCCTCTGTTGAAGCAGCACATATGGAATTATTTATTTACTTGTATGTGTGTATACCTGTCTTAACAGTATGTGATGTGTGTATGTGTTCATCAGGCCCTGGCAGGTACAACCTCAGTGTGAAATCCTTCCCTCAGATGGCTCTGATCTCCTCCAGAGAAGATCGATTCAAAGTCTCCATGAACACCAACCCTGGGCCCGGCGCTTATCAGGTAAACATGCTGTTACAGTTACATGTAACTCTCGTGAAACATTCTTACTTCCCAACACAATCCCATTCTACATGACTCCTTGACCAGCCAACATTTAGTCATAGTGCTTTGACATCAGTGTACGTATGGACATGTGTGTCCTGGAGTTTACTTCATATGTCTCCATATGACCAATAGTGAGTGTATGCAGAAATGCCACAGATATACTATATGTCTGTGAGTATCTCATGTTTTGATCGTCAGACAATCTTATCAGATTTCTCTGTGACCTTGAGCTGAAGAGGAAGAAATTGAATGCTTTGTTAAGTTATTATTTTTTTAAATCAAAACTTCAGTAGTTATTGTGGTTTTGGAGCAATAGCCACCGAAGAAACACAAAGCTGAATAATGTGGTTTCTTGCTCAAGGCTCAAGCTTTTCACGTTGTGAGAGAAGTGCTCTTAATTGACCTGCCTGGGTAAATTAAACTGGGAAAAGCGAGTGCATTTTTATGAAGTGCAGTGTTGTTTAATGCAGCCACCTTAGACTACCGACAGAGACAAATGCACTTCATGGTCAGAGCATAATACAGTTGTAATGAAACCTATCCAGAACCTAATCTCTCTTTGCTCCATTTCAGTGTGTTTTAATAGGACTTACAGCTTTGGGTTACAGCTGCTGGTGTGTGTGTGTGTGTGTGTGTGTGTGTGTGTTAGAGAGAGAGAGAGAGATGATTGAAAGAGCGAGTGTTGCTTCCAGTCCCTGCTGACTTTGAGTGGTGAACATCAAAGACAAAACCACTGGGTTTGATTTAAACCTCGCTACACAGTTCATCTTCATGTTCATGTCCATGGCTGTAATGTTATCACAGGGCTCTTTCTTCTCTCTTTCTCTTTCTGCTTGCCCGTCTCCCAGTCTGTCTGCTGTCTCTCTGTGGATTTATTTCCTCAAATTTCTTCTGCAGTTCACTCTCTCAGTCTCTCTTCTGACTGTTTTGCTCTGTTTGTCCCTGTCATCCTGTTCTTTCCCCATTTCTTTTGGTTATTTTGCAAAAAGTTTCTTTTTGATTACAAATGGTTCAGACACAACCAGTCTTGGTCAGTTGTTGTTTACAGAGATGGGTAAAATCATTCCTTATTTGGTGTTGAATGATTATCTTCTTCCTGCTCATCGTTCTCAATTAGATTATGTCAAACATTTTCACTCCTACGAGGGGATGGGAGACTGCTGAAATGGTTTAGTGGGAGAAATGATAATCAAAAATGGCAAGCAAAAGGCAATCATGTTGTAAGAGTCACGTCCAGGAATTGACCTTTCATAGAAAATGTTTTCACAGTCAGATTTGTCAGATTCTTTTAGGGTGCTCACGAGGATAAAACCAGCCTTAAAAAGTAACTCCACCAATTTTACAGGGGTGTGTGTGGTCTTGGGGACTACGACTGCACATGTGAAAAAAGTAGTATAAAGCATTTTTTGGTTCCAAAGGAAGCTGCATGTAATCTGATACTATTATCTACTATATACTATACTATCAACTATTCTGCATTGCACTCCTGTGACACTGTTGGGCGCATTACGGACAGTTTTAAAACAAATCATCAAAAATCAATACAGCAGAACCATTCCTTTTCTAAACTTTGGTGCCTACATTACCCACAATGCAATTTAGCCAATGAGTGACATCACTGGAGGCAATTTATCAGATTACTTACAGCTTCATGGTGGAGTTACCCTTTAAATAAGCACATAAGAACATGACATTTTGTCAAAGAAACACTAAAACAGATAAAAAATAATAGCACAAAAAGACGAAGATGGTGTAGGGGAGAGAGCAGAGGCAGCAAACAATGTTGACATGAGTGTATCATTACAGTAACCGTGAGAGATGTCAGGTAATGGTGGTCTGGCTACGCTGTGCACCTGCTTAAAGATAATTGGACATTACCAGTCAAGTGGTTGCCAAACAGCTAATAAATGAAGCAGCTAATGCCATTCAGATGATGCAAGCGTGACTTAAATGCTTCCTGGACTTACACTATGCTCCAGTCCACTTCATTAGGTCTCAGTGCACAGCCACAGCTCATTGGAAGTTCACCTCCACTTAATATGAGGTTTACCTATTTCCAGCTCTCTCTGCAGAATATACAGTCTGTGCTGCCAATGCCCTCCATCCAAATTTTCCAATTTCCTCCTTTTCTATGCAAATTGCTTCATAAATTAGCAAGGCAAACTGTTTTTGATGGATATCCATTTTGGTACAGGAACATGTGAGAATAGTAGCCAAACAGCTGACAAATTAGCCAGTGATTGTGAAGCATGAACAAAGCAGCTCATGTTTACCCACTTCATTGCTCAGTCTGACCAGTGTTCCTTCTGTGTCGCCTGTTCCAGTTCATCAGGTTTCAGTATGGAGACACAGCTCACCTGAAATTCACCTCAGTCTTCTGAAATTCATTCTTCTCCAGCTCTCTCATCTCTGCATCCAGCATCTCATTGAAAGTTTGCATTTTTCCTACGTTTCCTCGTCTTTGCAGTGCAAATCTAATCATCAAACGTCCATTTCTGCAGGAACATGAGAGTATTTGTGATCTAACTGGATCTTGGAGGTTAACAAGCACTGCTGCTACAATCATAATCTACCTGACACAAAGTGTATTGTCGTCATTCATGCAAAATGGCAGTCAAGACTAGAAATCCTTTGTATGAGTGCAAAACGTTGTGATGTGTGGGTTACATTTCAAGTCTTTCTCTATTTAAATAATCTTAATGTTAAACAGTTTGTCCCTGTGTGTGCGTGCAGCAGCGTGTATCATTTTGTAAGTACTAAGCCTCGGTAACACAGGCAGTATAGAGTGCATAATTTTTCCACATACATTTTAACAACCTCTATCTTCCCATGCAGACGTATGCTTGCAGATATTCTTTCATCACCATATGCTGTGTTTTTCCTCTCTTTATCTGGTCTCCCCGTCCCTCTCTACTTCTCACAATGTCTCTCTGCTCCATTTCTCTCCGGTATAAGAGGAAACTGTAGCTGCGGGAATTTTTCCACCAACAGTAGCTAGTAAAACCGTTGAAGTATCTCCTCTCCTCTCCTCTCCTCTCCTCTCCTCTCCTCTCCTCTCCTCTCCTCTCCTCTCCTCTCCTCTCCTCTCCTCGGTAAAAAAATAAGGGCATTAAATTAAAAATTTAAATTAAAATCCAAATCCTCCATTTTGGCTCATCAAGTGTTTGTCTGCAGCCACTTTATTCAAACCATGAGAGTAGAGTTAATGTTGGGAGATAATTGGCCCAAAGTAAAAATGGGTTATCTTCAGTAAACTTTGCAGCAGCATAGTAACATGATCAGATTAGACAATAAATAAGTTCTGGGTTAGACTCCACTGGCTGGTTGAGGTTATTTCTGGGGAGTTTACATGTTCCTTCTTTCATGCATGTGCTTCATCTGCGTGCTCCATGTTCCTCTTGCAAGTTGGGCGAATAGGAGGTATACATACATATACATATGTATAGAGACCCTTTGCACTGACAAAGAAACTTTGTAATTCATTCCCTATATAGACTGATGTCATGCATTTGTGAGTGAGACATCTTGTGTCTCAAATTAGCTTTGGAAAGTTCAGCTCTTTCTTTTTTCAGTGGAATGCATGTCTCAGCTCTTGTCTCAGTAATTAGCTGTGTGACTGTGAATCCATACGACACCACAGGCCATACAGAGTTAAAGATGTTGTGAAGTGGTGCAAAGAGATAACAGAGCATTGAAGGCATGCAGGCAGAGAGAGTGGGAAGATAGCGATGAGAGAGAGGCGGGGAGGGGTGAGACAGAAAGGAGAGACTGCGACGTAAAGGTGGTGGAGATGCATAGAGGAAGAGAAACAGAGAGACAGACAGTGGCAATAGAGCCGCTGAAGAGGGTTGTTAAATTCAACAGCTGAAAATGTGTTCTGAGGACCTGCAGTGTGAAGCAGACTGCCGCATAATGGAACAGTAGCTATTTAAGCATCAGTGTGTATGTATGTGCATCCATCCATACATGTGCCTGTAATGTCACAAAGCTATCTACTCGAGCGGCATTAGGTCACAGTGAGGGCTCATTTAGTGTTTCCATTAAATGCACCATGTTCAGCACCTACTTCTGGTAAGTAGGCTCGATTGCCTTTCTCACGCACAGCACCGTTCTGATTGGTTTAGCTTAATTTAACAGAGAGGGGAGCGTTGCTGGAGCACAGGAATATAAAAAGACACAAGGAGCAAACGTCGAGCAGCCTGCCAAGTGCAAAGCACATGCAGAGCCAAGAAAAGTTTATTCGATATTCATTATGAGTCAGAACAGAAGGTGTCCTAAACGCAGCTGACATTTTCATCAAACCTTCCTCAGGGTGTGTTGTTTATGTCTCTGCATGTGCTGCCTCAATGTGAGAGTTTTTAAACTTCAACTTTTAAAGCGTCTACGTGGGAAGCACTTCCCCCTGTTACCATCTCATCATGTTCTCATTTTTTTCTGATGGGGTCAATGAGGTAATATACTTTATGATTTAAATTGCGAAAATGTCCCATAGCTGCATTCCAACTCGTCACAGCCACTCTGCCCAAACTCTCTGTATGTTTGCTACTGTGTTTCTGTGTGAAGATTGCAAGATTTTACCTGGAAGTCCCTTTAAGTTCAAGAACTCTTTTACAAGAGTGACCTAGCCAAGGTAACAGCCAGACCTCCTACGGTTTGGATTGATGGTGGGGAGACTTGGTTTGCATCCCTTTTTCTATTTTATAATCAACATTGTTTTCTTCTAACCACGGCAACAATATTTTCCAAGCCAAGTTGCCTTTACTCAACCAGCTGCTGGCATGTATCTGTGCATGTATGCGATGAAGCTTGTGTTGCCTTTACCTGCATGTGTCATGTGCTGAATGTGTGTTGTGGGAACGACTTTGCATTCAGCACTCCTTCCTCCGTGCCTGTGTGCACCTGGTACACGTCTGCATACATACTGAGCAACATAATCACCAACTCCCTGCATGTATCCTCTTTACCTTCTCCCCTCTTTGACCTAGTGAAACATCCCGTAATCTCCCCCATCATTGCCATGCAGGTGGTGTCGTCACTTCCAAGGGCTCTTCCCCATCTCCTCGACCTCCTGGGCAACCCTGAGGGTGACCTGGAGTTGAACTGGCAACCCTTTTCCCATTAGGATCAATACTGAGATCTGAGCCGCCCCGCCAATGTGCCTAAATCCTACTGTGGCACCTCTGGCATACTGATGTGTGTGTGCATGTGTGTGTGTGTGTGTGTGTGGGTGTGTGTGTGTGTGCACTGGGAGGTTAGGAGAGAATAAAAGAGAGAGAGAGAGAAAGCTTTGACAATGTAATAGGTAGATTCCTCAGGAAGTACCTGGCTGAGAGGGGGATGGTAGGTCAAGTGGGTGTGCATACAACATATGTATGCATGTATGTTTGCATCTTTGCCCGTGTGTGTGTGTGTGTGTGTGTGTGTGTGAGAGAGAGAGAGAGAGAGAATTTCTTGTGTTTTTGAGACGAGTTGAGGTGATTTTAAGGTCAGACTTTGAAGTGCATGTTCTGTTGTCTTTTTCTCATGTTCCTCTTGGTTCGACCGAGGACTAATAATTTGTGTGTGTTGCTGTGCGTGAGCTGCATGTTACAGTCCACTGACTGTATATACTGTAAAGGTGGATGGCGCATTGCTACTTCCTCCCACTTCCTCTGAGATACAAGCGTTGCCATCTTGCGCTGGTGATGTACAGTTACTTGGAGCCAGAGTCCGTGGAGTTGTGATCGGGCAGTGTAGCCGCAGGGTTGAGTTCCTGCATTAATTGGCGATATCGACGATCCAATAAGGCATGAGGATAAGATCAAGCTGTTGTTGTAAAGTACCCCTATCTTTTTAGAAGAAGGAGAAGAATTTGCAAATGAAAATGACAGCTGTCAGGGGATAAAACCAATGATCTGTTGATCTTTACAAATCCAGATGAGGTAGTTTAACAGAATTTTAAAACGTAAAGCGATTGAATCGTGGATTTGGAGAATCATGACACCTCGCCACTGCCAACGACAGCTTTCAATCATGACGTCACACACTTTTTATAGCATTAAATAACTAATTAAAACTAAACTTATCAAAAAAATTACCACTTGAACATACATCAATGCGATTAGAACAACCTGAAATAACAGAAACCATTTTTGGGGAAAAATGTATTTGTAGTGTTAGTTAGTTTTTAGTTTGTCCTATCTGCTAAGGGGGCGGAGGAGGCGAACTTTATGATTTATGCTGCAGCATGTCCCCAGGGTGCGATCGAGATGATTTGGGGAGCAGTCATGTCGTCCATCTTTTTGTACAGCCAATGTTATTGTCACAGTTAGCTTTGAGAATTCATCCTTAGTCTCTACTTTCTCTTAAGGCATAGCAGAAACTATTGATTGCTGTTCAAGTGTTGTACTTTGAGTGATTGTTGTAGTTTAAGTCTTTACATGCACAGTATGTGCTGCTTTTTGAGTGTGAGTTATTGTTAAAGTCAAGGTTGTAGTGCAATTAATAAATAGTAAATAGCAATAGTAATATATAGGATAACAGTCCAGTGACCTGCCATCACGACAAACAAACTGTACCAAGTTAAACAAAGACCAGACGAAGAAGAGCATTGCTGTAAATTGTCAGGACACACCTGTCAAGGTTTTCAACCATATTTTGCAGAAAAACACATAGAAGTGAGGGAGTTGAATATCTGAATAAAGGCTGCAGTGTATCAATGAGGATGCACGACTCCACATTGTTGTACACCGACTGAAAGAGGATTAGATTATATATAGATATAGATTGTGAGAGATGAAGTTGAGGACATACATGATCAGATGGCGTGTAGAGCATGTGACTATAAAATAACTCCCATGCCTGCCTGAACTGCTGCAAGGCTCCATCCTTCAAGAAGTTGTGTGTTTTTGTGGCTTGTCCATTTCTTGGAAGACGCTGTAAAGCTGTTTCACACAAGGCTTTAGTAAGCAGTTTCATACGCTGTCAAAGGAGACAGTTTATGTGAAGTTTTATATGACTGTTGAAAGCAGATAAAAGCAGGGTGATTGGTGGAAAATGCCAAGAACTGTCGAACACAGGTCTTAAAGGACAACCATCTGTCACTCCTCACTAGCCCCCATCCATTCATTCATTCATTCATTCAGTTATTCAGTCATTCACTCATTCATTTCCTTTGTTTTTGTACAGTACAGTTGTCCTGTGTACAGTTGACAAAGTCTGCTTTTTTATCGTAAATTAATGCAACACATTTTGTCTAAAATGTGTGTTTATATGTACATTTTTCGCTCTCACATATTTCAAATAAACACACTGCACTGCTCTTCATTTTACCTCTTCGTCATTCCTCCTCTCTGCTCTATTTGTGTCTTTGCAGTTGAGTCCAGGTATGATGAACACATTAATGAAGGGCACCTTCAACGCGACGCTCAACAACCCTCTGGTTCCCTGCTGTTCCCCCCATGTGGCCCCTGGCCCTTTAAAAGCCCACAAGACCATTAACACTGTTGCACCCAACGCCTTCATCGCCACCAGGACTTCTTAGAGCTCTTCGTGGGGTCAAAGTTTAGAGGTGAGTGGTGAGTGGTGAGAGAGGTCATCACACTTTAATTCATATGCTGGGGAAAGCTGATTTTTCATGAATATTTATGGTTATCTCCATTTCTGTGGAATGTATAATAGATAATGAGAGAGAGATTATTTTCAGTTATTGAATTATATCTTTACACAGCTTATTAATTAAATGAACAGAAATGTGGTGAGATCTAGACTTTGCAAAAATAAAAAATAAAGCTTTAGGAGGTTTTCTAAACAAGCTGTTTTCAGATTCATTGTGAATCACTGAAGCACGTTTTCTAGCTTGTTTGTTTCTTCCTCTTAGTATTATATCTACTCCCTGCCACCTCTTGAAAGCTTACTTAAGCAGTCGGTCCAACCTCTGTTTGTTTTGCACTGTGTGTGTGTGTGTGTGTGTGTGTGTGTGTGCGTGTGTGTGTGTGTGTGTGTAAGCCCAAAAATCAAATAACAACACACAGTAGATCCCTAGAGCTGTTGTTTTGGTAATAGTCTTCAGTTTTCATGCCCTCACAGTTCATTTCACAGTTAATTTACAAATTAGAGCGGCAGTTATTTGGGGATTTTTTTTTTTTTTTTTTTTAAATCTAAAATTTGTGTCGTTTTTATTGTTTCAGGCAGCAGTTTGGAGGAAGATACCTTCTCTTTATTCGGTGTTGCGAAGTGAAATATCTACACCGGACTGCATCTACAGCTCATGGTTCCCTCATTCTTTACTCTCATCAGTAATGACAAGCTTGACACACTGATTCAGCTGTTCTTTGTGGATCAGCTCCCTCTGTTTAAACCACTTTGCTAATCAATAACAATTGTAAAGCTATTAAAATGAACATCGCCTGAGGTCTTTTGAAAGCCTGTTACTCTTATAAACGACACTTTGTCCTCAGGGAATTTTATTGTCTTAAAGCAGCAACTGCAAGATCCAATCTGACTTAAAGAAGACTAATTAGATTAAAAATGATGGGAAGTCTTTGCCACTGATTTTGCAGTATAATTTTACTGTACTGCTCATATTGGTTAATGAGAGGTAAGCTGGGTAAGTGGCAGCATGGGATCACATGCCTCAAGCTCGATTTGAACTCACACAGTCTGCGTCCGAACTACATGAGACAATCCGAAAAGATTCGTAGCCATACATTATTGCTAAGCATGCATAAATTATGAAGCCATTTATTATGTATATTTGTGCTGAAAAAGGTCTAAAAGTCATATGAAAAACTCATAACTTATGTTTTAGTATTGTTGTGAACTGATATACTTTGCTCATTAATCAAATTGCCTCACCTTTTGTGTGATATACTTGCAGACATACAACAGGAACACACATCCAAACCAAAAGAGGCAGCTGCATGTATCTATGGTGATTTTATTAGGTGTTTTAAAGGCCAGGTGAGCCGTTATGGAGAGCGATTTTTTATATTTGAACCTAACAAGCTAACGTACACCCCTCCCTGCAGTGCTCCCTCAGAAACTGTGCCTCCCAAATTCATGCAGAGAGGACGAGACGGTTTCCCATAGTCAGCACCAGCTCCAGACATCGATTCTCAGAACTCTCCTGCTGCTTGAGCTCATCATCAAAACAACACGAAACAAAGCTCCAGACTAAGCATATTTTGATTTAATCTCTTAACGCATTGTGTAAATGTGGCAAAATGTTACCAGAGGCATCCTGGGATCATGAAGAGGTGGAACGTTTACCTTTGCCAATGAGCTCGAGTCCTGGCCTGAACAGGTAGAACAGGTACCAAAGCATGTTTCATGCCGAAAAACATAATCAATAGCCCAATTCAAAATGAAGAGACCTATGTTTTAGGGTTGTAATTTCTCATGTAGGAGCAGTACATTACACTCTCTAATGCATCCACACACACCCAGATATACACTGTGCATGTGTAAGAGATGTACATAAAATCAAAATAACAAAATTACAAAATAATCAACAGAAAATATGTTTATAGGCTAATATTTGTTCAAAGGCATTTGATTGATTACACGTTGGCATGTGCCAGATTTGCCGTCCCTATCACTCACCCTCCCCTTTCCCCTGGCCTGTACATGAGCATGAACACCACCTGTTGCTGATTCGCTGGTATAGTGTTATTTATGGAATAGTCTTGTTTCCAGTTTACAGAGTCAGGGCTGTGTGCAAACAGCAGACCGTGAGGAGATATTCACTGAATTTGACAATAAGTGCATTGGGTTTGAATAGTTGGCCCCACCTTTAACTCAGCATGCAGAGGAGAGATCTGATGTGTGACTACAGCATGAAATAATGAGTGTACAAAGGATACTTTGACATGCCCTGTCAGAGGAGAAAGGCTGGGGAGTCAAGAGGAGGGGTGAGAGAAAAGTGATGGAAGACACTATGACTTAAAAGGACAACATTTTGAAAAATATGCAGATTTGCTTTCAAATATTTCTTATGTCTCTTAAATATGAAGCTTCAGTCAGCAGCCAGTTTTCAGTCATGCTTAGCATAATGACTGAAAACTGGTCTCTGCAGATTGCCTGGCAGCCTCACACTGAGGACTGTTGTCGGCCAAGAAACAGTCCGGCACATCACCTCATGTAAAACAACTTGTCGGTTTAGCACTTAAGTTTTGTAGGGATTAAAAAAAAACATTCTTGCTAATTGGTGAGCTGTAGAGCTACAAGCAGGAGGATTTAGCTTTTTCCCCATTTCAAGTTTTTTTAGGCTGAACTAGCTGGTTGTAGCTTCATACTTACAAATACCACACAGACATGAGATGGGTATCAATCTTGAAATGTCAAAGTAATGCTTTAATATTGTAGGATTTAGTGGCATCTAGCAGCGCACTTACAGACTGCAACAACCAAACACCCCTCGTCTCACCCTCCCCTACGGTGGCCGATGACAACATCTTATTGTTTATTGAATCTTCCGTTTCTTGAGGAGCTAGAGCTTGATGCTCTTCTGTTGCCTTGCTGGCCTCGGTTACAGCATCACTTTTTTCTTTTTTTACTTGCCCCAGGATGTCTGCTTCGCCTTTGACATTTCAGACTCGTATTAACAGCTGTCAAGCCAAACTGCAGGGCTGTTGCTGTGTGTTGTGCAGCTTTTGAATCTCGTGTCCACATATATTTTTTCAGGCCAAAATCTGGGATGAAGCACTTAAGTGGTCTTGGCAACATCTTTGCTGTGAATTTATTTATTCATTTGGCATATTTCCTACTGGACATTTTGGCCCTTGACATTTTCATCTGCTCCATCACTCCATGTGAGATATGCCGGGTCACATCTTCTTGTCTTTGTGTTGGTAGTTGTCACATTTTGTTCATACCTTTATTTTATCTTGGTAAACTCATGTGAGTGGGGTTAAGTCCAAGTGGAAATCTTAATGTCTACCACTCACCAGTAGGGATACATTTTTAAAATCAAGGATGTAGATATATGTGTTCAAAAGTCACGCAGGCAAAGTAAAAAAACAGAAACATGAAGGGAGGCCAAGTTGCTTCAACAGAGTATACATGAGGACATAGAGAAATAAGTTCCTGACCTTGTACACCTGCTATCAGAGAGGCAGAGATGGCTGCTGAGACAAGGTGGTGTAGGCGGTTCACAGTGTCAGATAAACCACTTTTACTGGCCGTTACCACTGGAGAGTGGAGATTTATGCTCCTCTTCTCTGCTGATCACTCACAGTAAAATCAGCTATTCATGGCTGTGTGTGAATGTGTGTGTTCTCCATCCTGAAAGAAGGCGACAAGAAGTGTTTAAGCATCAGATGAAGATACACAGATCACACAGTGCAGGTAGATCTCGCAGTGTGATCATATCTGATTTGAAATAACCTTTGCATTGAATGACTCACCCCACCCCTCCCCACTTCCTGTGTAGGAGCCTTGCTTGTCCTGCTGTGTTCAGAATGTCTCACAGTAACAGGTTCGACGGAGTACAATGTCTCTGATTGCTCCTGTGGGCCTTTTAACCTAATGAGGTGTTTACTATCATTATTCAGCTGGGAGCAGAGGGAGACACAGAGGGAGCAGAGGGAAGGGGAGGAGCAGGAGAGGATGGTAGGATAAAGAGCAAAATAGAGACAGAAGGAAGCTAAGAAAAAAAGGGGGTGAAGAGAAGAAGAGGCCAGTGCAAGATGGAGAAAAAATGGGAGATTGTATACAGGCAGAGGAAAGATCAGAGACTTAAAAGAAACATGAGGCTGAGGAGGAAAGAAAGGCAGGGAGGAAGGGGAAAGAGCCTGGTGTTATTTATGCCTCCCTCGGCACTCGTCTTTACCTTTTTTTTCCCTGCGAGCTGTTTTACATCGGCGATCTAATTAAATCAAATAAATCACAGTGCACACACACACACACACACACAGCCACAACAGCCCCTCCTGATTCTGGGATTGTGAACATCTCCTCCCCACTACACCCCTCCACCCAAGATTGAATAAATCTCGATTATGGTGCATTACACGGCACATCATTCATGTTGTTTATAGGTCTAAAATATGCAAACAGACCGGGGGCATAAAAGTGATCGATGCTCAAATGGCCCCTTTTTCCTGTTCTCTTCTCATCTCTCACGCTGCACCGAGCACCGTCACTTACAGATGTCTGCGGTGGGATGAAGACATATTGCGTTGTGTCCTTCCACTGTCCCCTCATCACGATGCCTACTCTCATTGTCTTTGTGCCCAGGCATCAGAAAGCCATTTTTATTACCTCATCCACTAAAGCGCTCTGTCTCTGCTGTTGAGCCATTATTAAATCTAATTAGCTCTGCCAAACCTTAAAGCTGTCCCCGAGAGATCTCATGATAATTGTAAAATGGAGGTAAGTTGATCAGTGTTTTTTATTGGTTACAGTGGGACTCTAATACAGGAAACACATGCAAATAACTAGCAGCTGCTAAAGCTGCAGTTTGTTTCCAGGAAATGACTGCTACTAGAAGACAACTGTTTGGGCATATGTTGTCCAAATATGTTCTTAGCAAATGTATAATTTTTTGGCCAAACCGAGCATGAAATGAATATTTATACTCCATGATGAATATAGTTTGTTCATGTTGACGACGGGTTTATTTGATTCTTTCTTTTACAATATCTACCGTACTGCTCTCCTCTTGATGGGTCAACATTTGTAATATCATATTTTACTCACAGAAAAGAGATTTCAGTGGTTTGTTCAAAGGAGCTGACATTTATTTCAAGTCAAGTGCTTTTTTAAATGGTTTCCCATGACGGCACTTGAATGCTCCACCAAAGACAGTTGGTAAGTTTGGGGATGTGACTGTTAGAGACTGTAACTTCAGCCCAGTCGCCAGGATATAATGTTAGCAGTTAATGTTTCTGCAAAAACCACACAGACGTCCAAGGTTGACATCTGTACCAAATGTGGTATATTACAAACATTATGCTTTTTAGCCACCTTTCACATCAGGAGGTGGAGGTGATCGTGTTATTACAGGCCAACAAGGCTGCCAAATGTAAAAAAAAATCAACTTTTCTTACAAATAGCACCTTTAAGCCAAGCCATGATTTCTTCCTAACCCTAATCAAGTGTTTTCTGGGCCTAAACCTAAGCCAACCATAAGCACAGTGTTGAGACAAGAGGGAAATAGAGAATTAGACCCCAACAAATGTAAATAAATGTTCAGTTTTAACTCATCTGTGGTTTTGCTGAAAAGTACTAAGCTAACATTTATTCTGGCAATTGGTTTGGCTACTTAAGTCTGAATTTCAATTTGTTAGGGGGATTTTCTGACTAAACAGTGTGTCTTGTTTAACTTTAAAATCTGGAGTTCAATAAAAATGGTCTTAATAGATGTTTGAAGTATGGTCTCTGATGTTTTTGGTGTTAATAAAAATCACATTACATTTTGTGTTGCGTTTCATTCCACTAACTTTTAGCTGAGCTTCAAAATGAAAAATACTGCGTTGCATAACTTAATGTTTTAAGTTTCTGAAAGTGTGATGTGACATTTTGTCCATATCATTTCACATTGCAGCTGATTTAAACAGAATTTTAAAGAGGCCTTAATTTTTTGGAGCAGGAGGCGGCTGCTTTAATGAGCAGAAAACAAGTCAGAGATTTAGATGGAAGCAGTATATTCTCTCATAATTCGACACATGTAGATGGAGAGTGGAAACGTGGAATATTGCTGCAGGAGTGGTTTGAGAAGTTTCTTTTTAATGCTTCGGTACACTGTGAATGAGTCCAAGTCATTGTTACCTACAGTGTTTCCTCTGGTACATGTATATGAAAGTAGATAAGGTCAGTGGTGAAACTCTGCTGACCTTATAACTCATTTCATCAATACATGTTAATGTAAAGTGCTATATTTAGCCACAATCATCTCCAGATGACAGCTTCATGCTCGCAAATACAGCTCACTGAACAGCAGATTAGCCGGTGTCTTTAATTAAAGGAGATGTATAGTAGTGCAGAGAAATCAATGTGGAGGTTAACAAGTGCTGACAAGGGCAGAACAGACGGCGTGGCTTCATTTAGATACAGTGAGAAAAACGAGACGGGGTTGTAATCAGTGGCAGTTACTGCTGAACTCCTCCCTGCATCTATCCACCGAAAGGCCTGGACCTGCTGTGGAAGATTCCTTCTTTAATGTAGTGCACAGGGGCATTATGGGAACTTCATGTTTTTGAACTTGTCAGGCAGCTGTTTAAGGTTTTCTGCAGAGATTTACTGCACAATTACTCTGCTTCTAAGATAAAATAAATGTTGTATATTAAATGGAAGAAGCGTGGTGAATTATTTTGTACATGAGACAAACTGTAAATGTAATATCCTGCTTTGATGTAGAGGTTTAGTTGCTTCCTGTGTTTCCCGTCATCCTGTGTCATAAGAGAAACATGTTCTTATGCTTTCTCAAATTGTTGCTGTTGCAGGTGCATGGAGCAATCTTCTGATTAATTAAAAAGTTATAAATGCAGACACATTTCACATGCTGCCAAACACTAGCTGGGCAAAAACATATCTCAAATTTAAATATATTTTATACACTTGGCTGCACTACTTCAGCTTCCTTTTTACAAACATAAATATGCACACACATTATCTCTGAATTATTACATCAACATATTTTTCTTTCACACATACTCCCCTCCCACCATCTCTCCCCCTCTTTTTCTCTCACTTTTCCTCACTTCCACCATAGCTGCAAGTTACTGATAAATAATTAAAATCTTGTCTGACACAAACTGTCTCCCTCATTAAGAAGTTTTAAAGTCTTGTCCACTAAATTTTGTCGACTGACCTCAGAACTGGAGGGCAGTAATTTCAGATATATTTCCACTTTGGGTTGCTCATATTTTCATACTATCACCAGTTCTCATCACATACAGGGTTTACAGTGGTCCATTCCTATTAGCATTATCTTGTGTGTTTTTTCCCGTCTGTTTTCTCCAGGAAAAGCCAAGTGGTGCTACTTTCTCCCAGGGCGCATTTCTGTAGTGCTGCTCAGCTTGAACAACTAACATCTTCTGACCCCAGATGGCCCCTTTACAGCTTCACTGGACTGCTTTGGGACTGTACCAGACACAGCAGTCGCTCCAGGAGGGCAGATGATTAATTCATTCATTTTACCTGCTCACACTTTTACAACTCATCCTGGAAATCAAGCCGACGAATAAAAGATAGTAGATTTTTATAATAAAACCTTTAATAAAAGCCAACTTTTTCAGTTGATGGTGCTTAAAGTGCCTCTCTGTCGATTAAAGTCGGGAGAACTAAGTTAGCTTACGTTGATGTGACACCACGATATAAGACATGCCTCCACTGAGTTAACTATCACAATGTGTTGTAACTGTAGATGCATTGATTCAAAACACCTGCAGGAGAGCAAGTGGACGCGACTGTAATAGATGTTGATGCTCAAAAGGCGTTATATTTTCTATAAATGATCAGTGTCTGACATTTGATGCTTAGTCAAAAACAAGCTGTTACAGTACAATATTCAACACTTAAAGAGAAGTTCAGTTTGAAAGCCCATTTCTGACAATTAAAGAAAAAAAAATAGACCTATGGTGAGTCATACTCATGTGGTGAAGTCATAATTATTATATCAAAAGAAAGTATGAGATAGAAATCATAGACATGAAACAGTCTAAATTATGAGATAAAAGTCATAATTAAGAGATAAAACAGTGAATAATGAGACATAAAAAGTCGACATTTTTAAATTGAAGTCAGTATTACGAGATTAAATGTCAAATTTATTAAATAGAAAGTCAAAATTATGAGAGATAAGGTCATAATTATAAGATAAAAGGCCAAATTATGAGATCAAATGGGGGAAACAGCGCCCCTCTGGATTTCAACCGCTTGACAGTGTTAACCAGCGTGTGTGGTCAAAGACGGTATTGCAGCCTAACGGACGTTCACGCAGGTGCACCTGGAATCCGCTGATTGAAAAAAATATGCGCCTTTAGCATCACACAGCTTTAAAACTAGTGTGAATGGACCGTGGCAAAGAAAATAATTTGAATTCATTTTGTTGTCTGGTCTCACAACAGACAGTAGAAAGTCAATATTTTAGTGGAATAACGTGAAGTTAGCTAGCTAGCCTGTTTTCCAGTGTCGCGAATGCTAACAGCTAACGTTAGCTACCGTGTTTTGTAAGAAGATGGGATGGGACATGAAGGACTTGGACAACTTTTACCAATGTTTCCATCCCCATGGAGAAAATGAGAAGGGACTGAGACGTCAAATAATGTGAGTCAGATACATCCTCTGTCTGCAAGTCTCTGTCTAGTCTTTGTTGGTTTCTTTGCTGTCTAATTTTCTCTCTAATTTTCACATGTATTAGTTTTGCAGTCATCTGTTGACTGTGTGTCATTTGTGAATGACCTTATTCATTCCAGTTTTTTAAGCTGAATACACAGGTATTGCTGGATTTCTGTTGTATGATGAGCATAACACTGTAAGTCATTAATTGATGATGGATGGCATCATGTTGACATGTTCCTAATGTTTCTCCCACCCCATTTACAAACCAATATACATTGCTATGCACTTCAGTTCAACTCCAATACAAACTGCAGCCACAATAATAAACATATGCTAGTTAAATGAAGACTTCTCCAACAGTGTATTTAACCATTATTATCTTTGTAGTAGTGGTGGTAGAGCTGTGGTATGGCAGCAATAAAGAAGGGAAGACAACGAAATAACAGTTTAACTAAGCAAGTAATATGTTAAAGATAACTCTTATAAAGCCAACAGCTGGAGTCAGTGGTGGTGTGTGGGTGAAACTACAGAGAGAATAAACTCAAACCAAACAAAGCCAAGCTGAGTGCTTGCAAGGCACCAATCTTCAGAGAGCGACAGAGACTTGGATGCAAACCGTCTCATACAGACTCCCACGAAGCTGAGGCCAGTCCTTCAATGCCAATCAATCAGGGAGGACCTGAACGAGGGCGAGCAAAAACAGAAGGCACTGTCATATGGCCCAGGACATCACAGATTGCATGTAACAGGTGTTATGGCGTTACAAGTCTGAATCTGTTAATTTAGCTGGTAAAATGACAGATTGTTCTCGTGTCTCTCTGGATAACCTGTTTCACTCTGTTCATATTCACATGTGCCTGTGAGTTTCCTATGTTGTGCATATGTGAGAGAGACAATGGAAACAGCGTGGCGGCCTCTGTCGTTGCGTGACGGCAGATGCAGCGAGAATGTGTTTTTGTGTTTGTAGCCACACACCGGCATTTCTCCATGTGTGTGTGGGAGCTTCAGTGCATGTGTATGTTATTGTGACATATTGAATCCGTCCCTACGCTCTGTTCGCTCCAGTGCAGCGGGGGGGCCTCGGGGCCACTCATCTATCTTGCTGGTCTTTGCTGTTGGGCACAACTACGGTGATCCTGATTGGCAGTCATTACCGAGCCCCGGTGGGAGGACACGCCTCATTGGTTCAGAGCAGATTTGAGGGTGGGTTGAAACGAAGGATAAAGAAGTGTGTGTGTGCATGTGTGGATTTTATTGATGAGCCTCAGGTGTACTCCGGCTACTGTGTCACTTTGGTATGAGTTATGGACATACAGAGAGCGAAAGAGTTTAAAGAAATGAGGCATGCATGCATGTTCTAACAAACACAGTCATAGTCTACATTCAGAAATTTAGTCAACTGTGTATGTAGTTTGCCCACATTTGTTTGCATTACTATACGTGCCTGTGTGGACTGCATGACTATATGTATGTGTGTGTGGTCTGGGTGTGCCTCTCTTCATGCCTTTTTAAGCAGCAAGGCACTTTAAATGGAAATGTACTTGACATTTAGGAGGAGATGTAATCAGTGCCCATTAGAAAGCAGCTGATTTCTTCCTCTGAGCTCCCTCACCACCCTCCCTCTCTCACTGCCTCTTGCTTCTCTCCCTTTTTTTCCCCCATCTTACCACAGTATATCATTTCTTTTTCACACTTTTGATTTATTTCTATTTCTCCCACATTCTGCTGCCAGGCCTTCTCTCTCCCTTTCAATCTAATTTACCTGCGCCGCTCTTCCTCTTTCCCCTCTTCTCCCTCCCCCGTCCTCCTCCCCTGTCTTTCCCCATCAGGGCATTGTAGTTCAAGAATAGATGTCTGATTTCATTTCCACATTTTTGCTGCGTTCATCTCGGTGTCATTATCAGGGCTCATTCTCCGACAGATAGCAGGAGCGTTGTATAATGGCAAATCATGCAAAGTAGTGAATCACTGGAGAGACATTCTGTTTGTAGGTGTAAGGTTGTGATAGCATCACAACAACGTACAAACAAATCTGCATGATTATGAAAACTGCTGCTCTCCTTTTCTCATTATGAGTCAGGGCTCAGGACTTTACTGTAAACTGTAGTATATTAAAAGTTGCTGATGACTCGATTAAGACCCAGCCCCATGAGGGTTATCTTCACGTAGTTTTGTAGAATATGCGATAGAAAAAGCAGTTTGTATCACACTTCCTCTGGCATTACTATTCATAAGCTAAACTAACTGCATTGAACAGTTTGTTCTGGACCAGTTTATTATTTTTCAGGGAATTATGCTTCACGTTCTACTTGTAAGATGCATCTTCCAAATTCACTCCCTAAGGACAAGCTATAAATGAAGTGTGAATACATAATGCAGTCAGTTATCAAGTAATGTTAGCAGCAGTTGAGTAAAACTGTCGAACTCTAAAATGATACAAGATTTTCACAGTACGAAAACCATCTCCGAAAATATCTGTCACAGTTCATCAAAAAAGGACCCAAATGCAGACACAAAGGCAGAAAAAACAGAAAGTGAGCTGTAATAATGAGCTGATATCCAACAATCCAAAACGCAAACAACAAAAAGTCGGTAAAGGAAATTCCAGGGACAAATAAAGAGAAATTTAAAACTGAAGTCAAACCAGAAGCCAGAGGGAACAAAGTGTGAACACGGAGGGCACACAAGGACCGAGGAACAGGCACAGGAACACAAGAGACACAGAAAACACAGAATGAAACAGATGAACCAACGAGGACTAAAGGGAAACACACAGACTTGAATACACAACAGCTAATGAACAAATGAAACACAATTGTTCACAGAAAAAGACACATGAAGGTAAACTTTCAACATAAAACGGGAAATTGACTAAAATAAAACCCAGCACCGTCACTGTATCACAGTTTCACAGTATCATTGTATACGATATTATATTCATTCAGTCATTATTATTATTATTATTATTATTATTATTATTAGTTACAATGAGGATAATTGTAAGGGAATGAAAATGGAATTTTAGTCATACAAATGCTTTCATATTTTCACAAAATATAATGTCAGACATGAAACGTGATATAAACTTGAAATATAACTTGTCTGATAACACTATAGTAGAATACATACCATTGATAAGCCAGATGTACACGGTAAGATAATAATTTTCATAACGCTGCAACCCTAATGTGCACATCTTTAGTGAGTAGGGCTGCAACCAATGATCATTTTCATTATTGATTAATCTGCTGTTGAATGTCCAATAGTCCAAAACACAAGAGCTTGAACCACAGAGTAGATATTTTTACTTGAATAATCACTATTGATTATCAGCGTTGTTGCAGTCAGACTTGTCAATAGCAGAGGTTAGGAGCTCATGTCTTATTTTGTTTGCAGTTGAGAAATTATGTTCTTCTACATTTTTAAAGCTCAAGATGACCTCTTTAAATTCCTTGTTTTGTCTCTTCAAAAGGCCAATTTGCAACGATTTTCAGGATCAAAAGATCCAACACAGTGGAATGCAGCAAATCCTCATATTTGAGAAGCTGCAACCTTTGAATCAAAATTGTTTTCTCTTCAGCACAAGATAATTTCTTTCCCGACTTGCAAACAGTGATTTAATAGAATCCAGTAAATATTTTCAGGTACTGTAACTAAAATAATGTGAGTCGTATGTGCTTTTTAATCTTGTTGTCACTATCTGTATTTTCTGCTTCATTACACCTGTTCCGGCTGTTTGCTGCACATCGTGAGCAGTGGTCTGTTTTTCTACTTGTTTTCGTCACTCCCCCCTTAATCTGTCCTTCTCTCCTCATCAGGAGACTGTGGTTAAAGAATAGACGTCTGATTTCATTTGCGCAGTCGTCTATGTTCATATAAGTGTGATTATCAAAGCATCTTGTCAGACAAATTGTCCCAGGGTTGTGTTGCAACAAAGAATAACAAAAACAGTATCCTGATTAGCATTTACTGATTAGCGTTTGCTTTGAATATTCTCCAAACATTTTACCTGATTTTCCACCGAAATGTTTCATCGGTGCTCTCATCACTGATGCAAACATGTCCATTAATTTTAAAATGGACTGGGAAAAGTCAAACGTTTAATTTTTTGAACGCGACCTTGCTCATGTGTATTTTGAAGTGTAGGGTACGCAGATTCCTTAGTCAATACGACTTTCATCCGCCACTCAGATAAAAAGCTCTTTTTTAGACTCTTTCAAGCTAGATAGGTGACAGATGGAAGTCTTCAGTGAGAAACCAAGTTCATTGTAGTTCACACATGAAGTCAAATCAACAAACAACAGTTGCGCTATTTGCTAAGGGATGCTCCAAAGACGGTTTGAATAATAGAAATGATGAAAACAGGTGGGAGAACAGATCATATTAATTAATGATAAACAGCGGAGAGGTGAGCGTGTGTCAGCGTGGCGCAGATGCCTCGCTGAGAGTGTGGAGACACTGTTTGATTTCCAGATCACAGGGTGAGAGAGATTTTTATGGAAAGGAATATGAGTAGGAGTTAGAGGAATCAGCGAGGGCAGGTGCACAAGGGTAAAGGACAAAAAAAAACCCAACAACTATTAAATATCTGCAAAGTCTGGTCAGTCGAATCTGTCGCTGAAGAGGAGCAATATAATAATGGGACTGAAAAAGTGGATAATAGTGTTCTTTGTGTCAACTGTGAAGACAAAATGGAAAAATTCTGCAGAGAAAACGTATTCACCATATATGGACCGGTATAATACCTGCAAAAGATGGATCTCACTTCCAATTCTATGTCCATCTTGTTGTGAAATTGCATCCAAATGTGGCTATAATGTCATTTTCTAAAGCTTGAGGCAGATTTCCAGATAATATTGTTTCTGTGGTAACGCAAAGAAGCATGTACTTGAAAAGAAATATGAAGTTAATCCATTTCTCCATCTCTCCATGTGAGATTGATGGACAGAGATGGCGTGAAGGGCTTCAAGGCACCAAAACAGATAGAAGGTCAAGTGGATTTCATTATTTCACATCCAAGCAATGTGGAAGATGTAATTTTCTTTTCTTCCTCTCTGATTATTTAATTTTGCTGTCAGCAATCAGAATTTTTTTCCTCCTCCAGCTGCACTCGGATTTTTATCTTGCACTGTGTTTGTATGTGCATGTGCAATCATGCGTGAGGACGATGTCAGGACTATCGGTGAGTGAACACTGCCTTTTGTGACCGTAATTATAAAACCAGAAGTACTGACACGAGCTGTTTCATAATTCACACCAGTGTCACAACAATGCACTTCCTAAACCTTGATTTTTGGCAGATGGCGTTTTCTTTTTGAAATGTTTTTCATTTCACTCACTCTGTATCCAAAATTGATGTGCCGCCACCCAGTGAGTTTTGGCTGCTCTTGTGACGGAGATGAGATGAATGCTGATCAAGCTTTGGCTTTTATCTTAGAAAAATAAATAAATGAATGAATAAAATTTGATAAAACAATGAAAGCACTGAGCTGTATCAACTGGGGCAAACTCTCATGAAGATTTTTGTGGTACTGCATTGTATTTCACATCTTTAGGTTTCTCCTAATGAGCCGTTGGTAGAAGTGCTCTTATCTTTGGTCATGCTCGGTTATATAGCGTCCCATAAAATAGACTTCAAAGCCTTTCACCTTTGCTTTGTATGTGTGTTTATTAGTGGGTAATGCTGCATTTTTCCTACAGTATATGTTCTGTAGTACAAAGAATCACAGGCGATTAGGTTGAGAAATGCTGGATGAATGCAGAATGAGCATGCTGTATGATCAATCGCCATTGGGGGGGGGGGGAAACCTATTTGATACAGTATTTCTCAGTGATCCAGTATACCAGCTCCGTTAATAATGAAAAGTCTCCGTGTGTGTGCTGAATGCAACAAGGGCACGTTTATGTCTGGTGTTTAATCTGCATTTTCTGGCCACTTGAGGGCATTGGAAACAAGCTAAAAACACAGGACTGACATGTTATCGCCTTTTAAATTGTTAAGAAGTATTGATACTTTGATACTTTTTTGATACAGCGTGTTGAAAAGGATTCACATTAGAGATGGGGCAATAAAACATATTAGAATAAAAAAACTGAGGCTAAGCTGATTGTGTGAATTTCCTCACATGAATTACTTGAAAAAGATGTCTAGCACACCAACGCACCATCCTATATTTTTGAATTGCCACAAAATTGGAGCTAACATCTTTTCAGTCATTCCTAAATCCTAAGCCTGTCACCGTGGCTGATAGCACGGCTTGTCCAAGAAGGAATCCCCCGCAAAACAAGTTAAATCAGATGTGTGGAAATGTATTCAACACCTCCACTATGCACTCCCATCGCTGTAAGCAACATATTATTTCTTAACAAAATGTAAAGTGAAGTGATTTAAGCATGTTTTAGTGCCATTTTGAGAGTTTTAAGCAGTTTTAATTTGATGATTATCGGGATAATGTTGTGAAGTGCGATAATTCTCTCCAGGATAATGGTGATGGCCTAAAACTAAACCCATTCGATGGTATCTAAGTATTCCAATTAATTCGACTTCCATCATTTCATGGCAGCAGACTCTGATGTTTGACTCATCTGCAACACACCACACATTCATTTTGATGAAGCCTCAAGCCTTGAGAGTCATCAAGGTATAACATGAACATATTTACTGACTTGACAGGTTTTTCAGATGAATGTTCCTTTAACAGTTAAATTCAAAATATTGTTTTAAGACCTAATGATAGAGAAAACAAAGCTAATCTGCAGTTCAAAGCCACTTAATTAACCATAATTTATTAATATCAGTCAACATGTCAAAGGATATTGATGTCTCTTTTTGGTTCGAATGTTCGTACTCGTGTTGTAATCAGTCAATCCAGCAGAAGGACAACAGTGGAACGAATGAGCAAAAAATAGGCTTCAAAAATAGAAAAGACTTTGAAGAGAAACAAACAACTTGTGTCAATCAAACTGTTGGCAGGACTTGTTCTCATTTGTTTTTGCTAAGGCAAACACTGAGTCAGTGTTTTTATTCAATAATTACAAATATGTTTTAATTAGAAGTTTGTTGTACACTTATTGGATGTGAAAATGTCAACTTTTATTGTAACTTCTGTAAATTGGCTGACTACAACATTTAGTTAGCTAACAAGACGAGGTATTGACTGAGTATTGACAGCCCATACATCATCCCTAAGACTAAGAATCATGGACAGGTGCTGTGTGTGTGTGTGTGTGTGTGTGTGTAGTGTGTGTACCTATATGCGGTTATATTTGTTTCAAAAAAGGGTGTGTCAAAATGCAAAACTGGCAGGATTCACATTCTGTTTTCAAGGTGCTGTGTGTTCACGCCTGTATAGTGTGTGTTCATGTGCGCATGTTCTCACTTATGAGTGTTTTCTAGCATTGGCAAATGTATATACACAGAGGTCCTCACACACATACACAAATGTTTGTCTTGCATTACTTGTGAGGACCCTTCTTAAATACAGCCCTAAATGCCCAACCTCAACCCCGACCTAGAGCTCACCTTGACTGTCACCACAAAACAAGTCTTTAAGGAAAAATTTGCTCTCCATTAAGCAGCATGTTTCTTTTCTGAGATTTTAGGGGATATGTGCAGATGATTTGTAGCAGCTACGTTGACAGATGGAAACTCTGTAAAGCACCAATGACAAGTGAAGCAATGTATTTTTGGCACGTTTTGGCAAAAAGACCCAGGGTTACTTGGGCGGGTAACCCAGGTGTATTAATGGCTTTACAAAAAATATGTCAGTCAGGAAAAACAAAAAGGGATTTATTGACATGTTTGCAGCAAAGATGAAGAAAGTGAATAGTCTTTGGCAGTTAGACCTCATCATGACATCATTGTATTTTTAAGTGGGTTATAAAGCCGTGCATGGTATAGGATCCCTATTTTTTGATCCAAGTAAGAGAACAATGCCATCAGGAATTGATTAACGAGTTGACATTTTCCCCTCGCTCTACCCCTTCTGTACCTGTACCTGCTCTTTAGAGAAACACAGCGAGGGAGAGAGAAAGTCATTTTACGGTGTCAGCCCAGGTATTTTGCATACGGATTGTGATGCGATCTTTACTGTTAAATGTTGACCTACTTATACCATCGTTTTGCAAAATCTTATAAGTGCATCTGGCTATGTACTGCATCGGTTTGGATCGTTTCGATAGGCAGCGTCGTTAACAAGCCTCCTCTACATGTGGCTCACCTGCTGTTGTGAAAATGGATTTGTGGGTGAAAAATCCAAGATGAGAATTATTTTTTAGGTCCACGGAGCAGACACATACAGGGAGAGAGGAATAGAAAGGTGCAGGGCAAGCCGGTGTGCATGCAGCAAAGAGACCAGAGGTGGAAAGAGAACTGAAGGGAAAAGCAAGGAGCAGAAATAAGGTGAAGAATTAAGTAGAGCTAAAGTGCTGAAATAGGAAGTAACCTACTAGAGATAGGGTAACCTCCCATGCCACAGTTAAGCTGTCGAGTCTGTAGGAAACACTGACAACTTCTTTAAGATGTAGACTATTTTTGATACATGAAAGACATAAGGATGGAAGAGTGTTATACATGAATAGTTTGTAGACATGCAGTGTGATCACAAATCCCACACTTGGAAGTGTTGATGGCATCCAACATGATGTAAAAATGAACTGCGATAAAAGTCTAAAAAGCAATCAGATATGGTGGGGAGCGACTCCTCCACATGATGGAAAAAGCTTTTTATACTGGGAACAGATGTGTCCCATCGCAGCTAATGAAATGTCTACATTCGTCTGTGCTCTGCTGCAAAATAGTAGAAGAAAAGTGAAAAAGCAGCAAACAGGACGGCACGGATGTGATCTTACTGAAGAGCCACATGTGGTCTAAAGTGGAGGAGGATACTGTTAAAAGCTTTTATTCTGGGGATTGATACTTCTGGTATTTTGCCAAATAATTCTGATAAAAGCATTATCTATGAAACGGCATCAGTGCTGCGTGAGGACATAGGACAGAGATAGGACTGTTTGTGATGGTTGTGTCAAAGCATGCGGTGCTCATTGGCATAACAGCCGCTCCAGTTCGGTTGAGAGACTGAAATTTTGGATGGATGTTGGTTACTGGCCCTGGTGCTTGGCTGCTAAATGATTGAGGAACAGACTGCGTAATATCACCGTGGACAAGGGACATGTTTCATATACGTGATGAATATTTATTCTAATGTAAATATGATGTAAATGGAGAGCAACGTTTCTAAGGCAATAAACGGCCAGATATGCTCGTAGTCTCTAGAATTTAATTCAGAGTTAAATAGAGCGTAAATAACAAAGATTACGCCCTGAGTATTGAACATTCTGTCAATTTTGGCATATCATCATGTTATTGTCACAGTTTTTACAGTGACTTCTAAAAAACACCCGACGGTAGTTGTAAAATGTTTAATGACTCGAAGATATTTAAAAAAAAGTGTGGTTTAATTTTGCAGCATACTCAGCTGCAGTATTAATTTAACATAAAGCAAGTGGATTATCTTATTCAAGGTGGCTTGCAGCACCATGAGTGCATGCGCTACATGTATGAGAGCAAAATCAACTAAACTTTGCGATAATAATTTGTTCTACTCCGTACTCAGTGATGGTTTCACAATATACAACCAGTACAATGATTTCATATCATCCCTGAGCATCTATCCAATTTTGCTGTGCAATCTGCAGCTGTAAGCCTTAATTTATGGCATTTGGTTTGGTACTGGCTCTTGTACCAACCAATTCTATCTGGCATCCAAATTGCTGATACCCCAACTGCTCCCATTAGTAATGTTGCTGAGCAACACGGACTATTCCAGCCACCAGTCAGAGTTTTAGGCTGATATTCATTCATTCCAAGAAGTGAAAGTTGGCTCACTGGAGGCTTAAAGTCACAGATGCTCCTACTGCCACAACTCTGCCTCAGACAGGCACCGCATTCATTCAATAGAGCATTTTACCATAAATCAGGAAAGAGAGAGTAGAAGCTGGTGTTTATCTTGATGATATGTTGGAGGTTTGAGGTCTGCCAAAACTGAAATAAGCACTTGTCATCTGAGTCTCTTTCCATGACTTGTTCATTTGTGTCTGCATATTTTTTACCATTCCTTCCTTGCAATGTTTAAATGCCACAAACAAGGCTGGAAATGTCCCGAGGTCTCCTTAAAAACACCTGGCTCTGTCGCCACAAACACGACTAGAGATGGCCCAACTTTGTGTGAAAAATACCATTTTTTTGTTGTAACAAAAATGGCTGGAAATTGTCCTGAGTTTCCCTCCACCTCCCACTGTGACAGTCGGGTACTAAATATGTAATGTGAACATGATATGGCACGATTTGTAAAATGTCAGTATGGTACATAGCCTATGAAATGTACAAACTTGGAGTTGGTTTGTAACGCAGTGATATAACAGTTATTTTTAAATGAATCAGAAAACAATGAAGCTCGTCTCTGTAGCTATTCACAAGAACAAGATTTTGAAGGTTAGACGTAACTCCAACCTACAATCATACTCCACATTTCTTTTTATCTTGCCCACTACAGAACAAGACATGTTGAAAAATTTCATCTTAATAGAACAACACAGCTCGGCAGACGTTTTTTGTCCTGTAGGTGTAATATCATTTGTTAGCTGAGTGATCTCATACTGTGATGAATAAATGCATAAAATCATGGCACATCTAATGTTCACAGTACCAACAGTGGGGAAAAGAGACAGGTTCTTGCCGCTTTCTAATAAGATGGTTTTTGCTGAAGAGGTACTTGACAGTTTTAATAGTTTTCCTCCTTTGTGGCGCACATTCACTGAAAGTCTTTCGAATAAAAGATTTGGTGGCTGTTTCTCTAAAAAAGTGCTCAGTAATTATGGCATTATTCAGAGCACAATAGCCTTCCTTTAAATACAGGCGGCATGTGAGTACTGCAGCATTCGCTGATGGAGGGGTTGTGATTAGAGAGAAGAATAATGTGATTTTCTTCATTAGAACAGACAGTTTTGTTGCTCTGCAAAGTTTTTCATTCCTAAAAGCCTATGCATCAGAAGATAGAGAGGAAGATAATGAGATAGAAGGGAATGGTGGTAGAAAGAGCTTTTACCAGAAGCCCGAGACACAGAATGGAAGAACAATCAAAAATGAGCAGTGAGTGAGAGACTGACAGTAAAAGAAGGAGGGGGAAGCAACTCTCATTTGTCAGGTCATTTGTAAAGATTTCTCAGTACGAAAGACCGAAGAAAGAAACAGCAAAAACAAAGATCTGCTCTCCTTCTGCCGCTCGTTACTTTATTACAGCTAGCGGAACCGATTAATCAACATAATGCATTTAACCAATTATGCTAGATTTGATCTGGCTGCAGAGCTAATTCAATAGAGATCCTTGGTGATTTACGAGGGCCAGTTTATTGTTGTGCCGGGTTGGGAGGTCCAATGTTCCAGTGGGAGATGACTAAGGAGACCTCAGGAAACATCTAAACTGACATCTCTCAACAGAACACAACACTACACATACTTGACAAGCTTTCTTTTCTAAAGTCTTTTGAACTTGAAACAAACTTTTCACAGTTAACAGCTTTCTTTTATTGGTCTCTTACCCCAGAAAAACATTGATCAGATTCAGAACACATTCTATTAAGAGCCCAAATTGTATTCATGAAAAAAAGAAAAGAACTGGAGCCAAGAAAAACATGGATAAAATGAAGTTATGGTGTAATAAAAATGCTGATTTTAACGTATCAAAGTCAAAGCCAGACAAAGGCAAAACTGAATGAGTGAACGTTTAGTCCAAAAGCTCTCTATTTAGATTGGGTACCTCAAGAATTTCATTCATAAAACAACAACTTCCTACTGTTGTTGTGATTGGTTGTTACAAAATGTAATTGCTGGAGGCTGTGCAGCCATGGGCCACAATCAGAGCGAGTGAACGAGTTTGTAATGCGTCCTGAGTAATCGGTGCAGAGTAATTGGCAAAACCGACTAATTGGTCTACTTCTAATATCATAAAGAAAGATTTAACTGGCATGTTTGATTTATTTGTTTGGATTGAAAAGCATAGATGTAACGATACAATTCTTTAACAGTGATGCCACATTATGCACCCCTCAACCTCCCAAACTTAATTTTCAAGTAAAAAAGAAAAGAATGAAACTGATTTAAAAACTATTGCATCCGCTGAAGTGTGTGATCATTTATTATGAGTGTGAGGTAAAGACATCGCCCTCAGACAGACGCGGGAAGGAGAGTTTCTGAGGGCGCTTTAAGTAGCCCACATTTCTTAACTATAATGTTTGTTTTTGCTCTAATATTATTTTGCTGACATAACTCCATATGGTTCAGTCAAGATGTGATTTACAATTTTGCAAGGGTATATGAAAGGGTTTTGCATGAGAGAGTCTGAAGTCTAACTGTAATCTTGTGGTTTTATTTGCTAAATTACAAATGCATGCATAAATCATGGAAATCAAATCGCACTGAGCAGTATTGAAGTCTTGCATAGAGATCATGATACAACAGCCTCTTACAAAATAAATCAACTCCCTTGAATTTGTTGCAATGTACAGTACATAAAAAAATATTACATCTACATTATTTCCCATCATTGTTTTGAATGATCAATGAACAAATATGCAAATAATGCTGGAATCTGCTGTGAAAACAGGCTGTAATAAGGATGTTATTTTCCTGCTAACAGGTGCGACATAAATCACAGTCTGATCTATACACACTCCTAACAAGAGGTCTAATCAGAGTGAAGTGAAGACACCTGTGCGACTGAACCATGGCTTGTGTATAATTACAGTATTTCTAACCATCTATTATAAGTGATGCTATTTGGCTACATTCTGTTTTTTTATTATTCTTCAGCTAATGTCTTCCTGCTTCTTCTATCTCGCATCCTCACAAGCAGCCTCCTTCACCTGCACACACAAAAATATGAAGTGAACATGGTCAGATTATGACCAACAGCTAGTATAAAATCCGATATAAAATTCCTGACGGATCTCTCGCTGTAATCCTCATTAATCTCTGATCTCAGTGTTGCTCGTGTATCTTGTCGAAGAGCTTAGGACGGCCTCTTGACTCGTCATGACAACCAAGGTCACTCAGAGGACACAGCCCTTTCTCAAATCCCTTTTGAAATTTGCTAGAGATTAAATAGATAGCATTTATCTGTTAATGAATTAAACCTGTGGTAAATTCTCTGTATAATACATCTTACTCAGCCATAAGCCTGTAATTGTACTGGTAAAGTGAAGGGAAATGGAGAGGTTATTATAAACAATTGAGCGTTTTCCAGCACTGCTTTCATATAGTACGTCAATGGCACAACGCTTTTCAGAATGATATGAGTGGTTATGTGATTTTATGTGAGAAAAACATGGCCACTCTCAGTTTTCTCTTCCTCCTTCTCTCTCTAATCCTTTCCTTCTTCTCCTTTAATATCTCTCTATCATTCACCAAATCATTCTGTTTAATAACCCTTTACTTTTTCCTGTCCTGTGAATTTGTTTCATCTCACTTCCTTCATGCAGAGACATCACCTCTCTTTCTTTCTTTCTTTCTTTCTTTCTTTCTTTCTTTCTTTCTTTCTTTCTTTCTTTCTTCCTCTCTTTCTCTCTCTCTCCCCCTACACACTCTATTATCTCTGTTTCTACTCATCCTCTGCCTGGCTAATGTGCACCCTCCACTCCAACACACACTCAAACACTTAAGTACTCACACACATGCACACTAACACACACAGACCATTCAGTTCCGCCAGCTTGTCGGAGTGTGACTGATTGATTACTACCCAGAAGGCTTGGCTTTGTTGATGTCAGAAACAGGACAGGTACCCTGGACCACAGGGGGCACAGAGAAGATTGATGTCTCTCTCTGCTTTACCCCACCCCCCTTTCATTTTTTCACTTTCTCTCTCCTTTTTCCCTCTGTCTTTATCATGACTCACATTTCCACATACGCAAACTCAGTGAACCTCACTGATCACTGTAAGGGCTGTTATTGCGTTTGTAGCTAAAAGCTGGGTGTTTAATTTTTCAGTTGTAAATTCCAGTCACTCACAGGCTCATGTTTGTTAGTCGGAAATCCGTGCTTGTCCAATCACAAGCAGGCGCGTTAATTATTTTGGTAGTTGTCCAATGGTGCAATCACTCTCTTGCATGTAAATTTAAGGTTCTCAGTTGGGGAAACGTGTTCATTTCTGCAAATAGATTTCGAATTAAAACAAACGACCACAGAATACACAGGTGTTGACAAGTGATTGTAGCCTAAATTGAACATTACAATACACAGAGTCCGTACGTACAATCCAGTTGTCTCTGCAACAGCTGCTCCAGCAACAATACCACTCGGAAACGTGGAGATGGGAAAGTTGTCTGTGGTCACTTTAAGTACCAAATGTACAAGTAAAAGTTTATTATACATATATTTACATGTATTTACTGTATACTATGAAATGCCCCAATTATTGGCCTGGCTGATTGTTGGATCTGATACTAAGCATTTTTCCGATTATCAGAATCCGTTTTAATTTTTATTTGATTGTGCTACTTTGGCTGTGATGCTGCAGCGAATCTGTATGTATAAATACATGTTAATGTGAGTCATCTCTAAACAGCCACTCATCTATATGTACACAATCACTGCGATTTTGCAGGGATGCTGAGCACCAGCCACTACTGGAGGTTAGAGGAGAGGACAGGAGAGGAGAGATTTTATCTTCTTGTCTATGTGCCTCACTAGCTCTCTCCCTCTTTCTCCTTCTAACTGTGGTTCAGCTCTGCAGGAGGCATTAATGATCTGATGTGGGATCTGCCCTTTACTGCCCCAACCAGCTGTAACATAGCATTTGCAATAATAATAGCTGATGTGGGACCACCTATTGTTCACCCCCAGCCAGGTGTTCCTGGGTACCTGGAAATTTAATGACCTGACCAGGGAAGCAACCCTTTGACACTTTGACCAGTTGTCTGTATCAGCTGTGCCTCATATCACCTGGAATATGAGCCACATTCCATGAGACTGTGCGAGGCAGATACACAAACACACTTGGAAACAGCTGAAACAGACAGTGTTGGCTTTATTTCAAGGTTGGTAAATGTGGTAAATGAAATATGGATTCCTACAGTAACTGGTCCTGTAGGGACTGCAGATGGAGATATTTTGTTTCAGAGGTTGTTTGGCGCTGAGGCTGATGCTGCTATAAATACCTCAAACATTATGGTTACTATACTGCTTCTAAAACAATACCACAACTGCTGATACCAGTACCACAAGTGCTGCTGCTATTGCTATTACACCTGTAATTATTACTGACCTTCAACATAGTCTGTAACTCTTGTTTTCACACTAATAAGCATCGATATGAATATTATCACTACCACGTGTGGGGAGTTTTTGGATGTTCTCTCTATTTGTCCCTCACGTTTTCATCACCTTTACTCAACTAGCAACATCTCTGTTGATGGTATTCACTTCACGTACATTATTACAATTTCTGGGGGGATATTTTACCCTAAGTGATCAGTTTTTGGGTCAGTGACAAATAATGGTTTGCATTATGAGCAATTCAAAAATGTTTTAAAAAATTGTTTTAAAAGCTTGCATCAGGTTTGCTAAAATGTATATTTTGTATTTATGTTGGTTTCATGTAATTTGAAATAGCATTTGAACTATTTTTTACGAAAGGTAAGACTGATTGCCCCTGAAAATGTCAAGTGGTTTAACCACAATAAAAGGAGAAATATTAAATATTTCGTTCCACCTAGAGTGTATGCAAGTGTACTTATGAAAACAGTTACTTATTTTTAAAATATCACATGAAAATAGATTTTATTAGGATTATTTTCAATTAAAATTGTATGCGTTTTTGTAATATAGAGCAGGACAAATGCTGAAAACATTTCTAAATAATATTTGACAAATTATGTATAAACTGTTAAAAAAATATGTTCATACATTGCAATAGAGGATTGCATCTTACTCCACATGAATTTTCCTGTATATTATAATATTTTTATGAAAAATACTGGTTACGCCAATTGACACAAACCAGTTACACCACCTGACTATGTTGCTTCTACAGTCAAAGGCCATTGTTTGTTGAAGAAACTGGCACTAAAAATCAAGCATGACAGTGAACAAGGTCAAATTAACTTTTTTTTATTATTTTCAATGAAGAAAAAATTGGTCTCAGGGCAGAATTCATGTTTTTCTGTTTTAAGGCAACGTAGTTGGACAAAAGGGAGTCAACTGTCTCCTCTGGTCTCAGGGCAGAAGTTGTTTTGTAGGATTTTCCTCATGGCTGTTTAGTCTCATCTGGTCCCAGGGCAGAGACCATTGTTTCCCACAATTTTGTCTGAGGGCAGGTGAATCTCTTCTGGTCCCAGGGCAGAAGTTGTCTGAGGGCAGGTGAATCTCTCCTGGTCTCAGGGCAGAAGTTGTCTGAGGGCAGGTGAATCTCTCCTGGTCCCAGGGCAGAGACCATTGTTTCCCACAATTTTGTCTGAGGGCAGGTGAATCTCTCTTGGTCTCAGGGCAGAAGTTGTCTGAGGGCAGGTGAATCTCTCCTGGTCTCAGGGCAGAAGTTGTCTGAGGGCAGGTGAATCTCTCCTGGTCTCAGGGCAGAAGTTGTCTGGGGCAGGTGAATCTCTCCTGGTCCCAGGGCAGAAGTTGTCTGAGGGCAGGTGAATCTCTCCTGGTCCCAGGGCAGAAGTTGTCTGAGGGCAGGTGAATCTCTCCTGGTCCCAGGGCAGAAGTTGTCTGAGGGCAGGTGAATCGCTCCTGGTCTCAGGGCAGAAGTCTATTTTTCTGTTTTAAGGCAACGTAGTTGGACAAAAGGGAATCAACTGTCTCCTCTGGTCTCAGGGCAGAAGTTGTTTTGTAGGATTTTCCTCATGGCTGTTTAGTCTCATCTGGTCCCAGGGCAGAGACCATTGTTTCCCACAATTTTGTCTGAGGGCAGGTGAATCTCTCCTGGTCTCAGGGCAGAAGTTGTCTGAGGGCAGGTGAATCTCTCCTGGTCTCAGGGCAGAAGTTGTCTGAGGGCAGGTGAATCTCTCCTGGTCCCAGGGCAGAGACCATTGTTTCCCACAATTTTGTCTGAGAGCAGGTGAATCTCTCCTGGTCTCAGGGCAGAAGTTGTCTGAGGGCAGGTGAATCTCTCCTGGTCTCAGGGCAGAAGTTGTCTGAGGGCAGGTGAATCTCTCCTGGTCCCAGGGCAGAAGTTGTCTGAGGGCAGGTGAATCTCTCCTGGTCCCAGGGCAGAAGTTGTCTGAGGGCAGGTGAATCTCTCCTGGTCCCAGGGCAGAAGTTGTCTGAGGGCAGGTGAATCGCTCCTGGTCTCAGGGCAGAAGTCTATTTTTCTGTTTTAAGGCAACGTAGTTGGACAAAAGGGAATCAACTGTCTCCTCTGGTCTCAGGGCAGAAGTTGTTTTGTAGGATTTTCCTCATGGCTGTTTAGTCTCATCTGGTCCCAGGGCAGAGACCATTGTTTCCCACAATTT
This sequence comes from Pagrus major, assembly GCF_040436345.1. NCBI lineage: Eukaryota > Metazoa > Chordata > Actinopteri > Spariformes > Sparidae > Pagrus > Pagrus major. Next base: position 35,661,579 of record NC_133219.1, on the reverse strand, counting down.
TGTCTGAGGGCAGGTGAATCTCTCCTGGTCCCAGGTCAGAAGTTGTCTGAGGGCAGGTGAATCTCTCCTGGTCTCAGGGCAGAAGTTGTCTGAGGGCAGGTGAATCTCTCCTGGTCTCAGGGCAGAAGTCGTATTTTTCTGTTTTAAGGCAACGTAGTTGGACAAAAGGGAGTCAACTGTCTCCTCTGGTCTCAGGGCAGAAGTTGTTTTGTAGGATTTTCCTCATGGCTTTTTAGTCTCATCTGGTCCCAGGGCAGAGACCATTGTTTCCCACAATTTTGTCTGAGGGCAGGTGAATCTCTCCTGGTCTCAGGGCAGAAGTTGTTTTGTAGGATTTTCCTCATGGCTATTTAGTCTCATCTGGTCCCAGGGCAGAGACCATTGTTTCCCACAATTTTGTCTGAGGGCAGGTGAATCTCTTCTGGTCCCAGGGCAGAAGTTGTCTGAGGGCAGGTGAATCTCTCCTGGTCCCAGGGCAGAAGTTGTCTGAGGACAGCTGAATCTCTCCTGGTCTCAGGGCAGAAGTTGTCTGAGGGCAGGTGAATCTCTCCTTGTCTCAGGGCAGAAGTTGTCTGAGGGCAGGTGAATCTCTCCTGGTCCCAGGGCAGAAGTTGTCTGAGGGCAGGTGAATCTCTCCTGGTCTCAGGGCAGAAGTCGTATTTTTCTGTTTTAAGGCAACGTAGTTGGAAAAAAGGGAGTCAACTGTCTCCTCTGGTCTCAGGGCAGAAGTTGTTTTGTAGGATTTTCCTCATGGCTGTTTAGTCTCATCTGGTCCCAGGGCAGAGACCATTGTTTCCCACAATTTTGTCTGAGGGCAGGTGAATCTCTTCTGGTCCCAGGGCAGAAGTTGTCTGAGGGCAGGTGAATCTCTCCTGGTCTCAGGGCAGAAGTTGTCTGAGGGCAGGTGAATCTCTCCTGGTCCCAGGGCAGAGACCATTGTTTCCCACAATTTTGTCTGAGAGCAGGTGAATCTCTCCTGGTCTCAGGGCAGAAGTTGTCTGAGGGCAGGTGAATCTCTCCTGGTCTCAGGGCAGAAGTTGTCTGAGGGCAGGTGAATCTCTCCTGGTCCCAGGTCAGAAGTTGTCTGAGGGCAGGTGAATCTCTCCTGGTCCCAGGGCAGAAGTTGTCTGAGGGCAGGTGAATCTCTCCTGGTCTCAGGGCAGAAGTTGTCTGAGGGCAGGTGAATCTCTCCTGGTCCCAGGGCAGAAGTTGTCTGAGGGCAGGTGAATCTCTCCTGGTCCCAGGGCAGAAGTTGTCTGAGGGCAGGTGAATCTCTCCTGGTCCCAGGGCAGAAGTTGTCTGAGGGCAGGTGAATCGCTCCTGGTCTCAGGGCAGAAGTCTATTTTTCTGTTTTAAGGCAACGTAGTTGGACAAAAGGGAATCAACTGTCTCCTCTGGTCTCAGGGCAGAAGTTGTTTTGTAGGATTTTCCTCATGGCTGTTTAGTCTCATCTGGTCCCAGGGCAGAGACCATTGTTTCCCACAATTTTGTCTGAGGGCAGGTGAATCTCTCCTGGTCCCAGGTCAGAAGTTGTCTGAGGGCAGGTGAATCTCTCCTGGTCTCAGGGCAGAAGTTGTCTGAGGGCAGGTGAATCTCTCCTGGTCTCAGGGCAGAAGTCGTATTTTTCTGTTTTAAGGCAACGTAGTTGGACAAAAGGGAGTCAACTGTCTCCTCTGGTCTCAGGGCAGAAGTTGTTTTGTAGGATTTTCCTCATGGCTTTTTAGTCTCATCTGGTCCCAGGGCAGAGACCATTGTTTCCCACAATTTTGTCTGAGGGCAGGTGAATCTCTCCTGGTCTCAGGGCAGAAGTTGTTTTGTAGGATTTTCCTCATGGCTATTTAGTCTCATCTGGTCCCAGGGCAGAGACGATTGTTTCCCACAATTTTGTCTGAGGGCAGGTGAATCTCTTCTGGTCCCAGGGCAGAAGTTGTCTGAGGGCAGGTGAATCTCTCCTGGTCCCAGGGCAGAAGTTGTCTGAGGACAGGTGAATCTCTCCTGGTCTCAGGGCAGAAGTTGTCTGAGGGCAGGTGAATCTCTCCTGGTCTCAGGGCAGAAGTCGTATTTTTCTGTTTTAAGGCAACGTAGTTGGACAAAAGGGAGTCAACTGTCTCCTCTGGTCTCAGGGCAGAAGTTGTTTTGTAGGATTTTCCTCATGGCTTTTTAGTCTCATCTGGTCCCAGGGCAGAGACCATTGTTTCCCACAATTTTGTCTGAGGGCAGGTGAATCTCTCCTGGTCTCAGGGCAGAAGTTGTTTTGTAGGATTTTCCTCATGGCTATTTAGTCTCATCTGGTCCCAGGGCAGAGACCATTGTTTCCCACAATTTTGTCTGAGGGCAGGTGAATCTCTTCTGGTCCCAGGGCAGAAGTTGTCTGAGGGCAGGTGAATCTCTCCTGGTCCCAGGGCAGAAGTTGTCTGAGGACAGGTGAATCTCTCCTGGTCTCAGGGCAGAAGTTGTCTGAGGGCAGGTGAATCTCTCCTTGTCTCAGGGCAGAAGTTGTCTGAGGGCAGGTGAATCTCTCCTTGTCTCAGGGCAGAAGTTGTCTGAGGGCAGGTGAATCTCTCCTGGTCCCAGGGCAGAAGTTGTCTGAGGGCAGGTGAATCTCTCCTGGTCTCAGGGCAGAAGTTGTCTGAGGGCAGGTGACTCTCTCCTGGTCCCAGGGCAGAAGTTGTCTGAGGGCAGGTGAATCTCTCCTGGTCCCAGGGCAGAAGTTGTCTGAGGGCAGGTGAATCTCTCCTGGTCTCAGGGCAGAAGTCGTATTTTTCTGTTTTAAGGCAACGTAGTTGGACAAAAGGGAGTCAACTGTCTCCTCTGGTCTCAGGGCAGAAGTTGTTTTGTAGGATTTTCCTCATGGCTGTTTAGTCTCATCTGGTCCCAGGGCAGAGACCATTGTTTCCCACAATTTTGTCTGAGGGCAGGTGAATCTCTTCTGGTCCCAGGGCAGAAGTTGTCTGAGGGCAGGTGAATCTCTCCTGGTCTCAGGGCAGAAGTTGTCTGAGGGCAGGTGAATCTCTCCTGGTCTCAGGGCAGAAGTTGTCTGAGGGCAGGTGAATCTCTCCTGGTCCCAGGGCAGAGACCATTGTTTCCCACAATTTTGTCTGAGAGCAGGTGAATCTCTCCTGGTCTCAGGGCAGAAGTTGTCTGAGGGCAGGTGAATCTCTCCTGGTCTCAGGGCAGAAGTTGTCTGAGGGCAGGTGAATCTCTCCTGGTCCCAGGGCAGAAGTTGTCTGAGGGCAGGTGAATCTCTCCTGGTCCCAGGGCAGAAGTTGTCTGAGGGCAGGTGAATCTCTCCTGGTCCCAGGGCAGAAGTTGTCTGAGGGCAGGTGAATCGCTCCTGGTTTCAGGGCAGAAGTCTATTTTTCTGTTTTAAGGCAACGTAGTTGGACAAAAGGGAATCAACTGTCTCCTCTGGTCTCAGGGCAGAAGTTGTTTTGTAGGATTTTCCTCATGGCTGTTTAGTCTCATCTGGTCCCAGGGCAGAGACCATTGTTTCCCACAATTTTGTCTGAGGGCAGGTGAATCTCTCCTGGTCCCAGGTCAGAAGTTGTCTGAGGGCAGGTGAATCTCTCCTGGTCTCAGGGCAGAAGTTGTCTGAGGGCAGGTGAATCTCTCCTGGTCTCAGGGCAGAAGTCGTATTTTTCTGTTTTAAGGCAACGTAGTTGGACAAAAGGGAGTCAACTGTCTCCTCTGGTCTCAGGGCAGAAGTTGTTTTGTAGGATTTTCCTCATGGCTTTTTAGTCTCATCTGGTCCCAGGGCAGAGACCATTGTTTCCCACAATTTTGTCTGAGGGCAGGTGAATCTCTCCTGGTCTCAGGGCAGAAGTTGTTTTGTAGGATTTTCCTCATGGCTATTTAGTCTCATCTGGTCCCAGGGCAGAGACCATTGTTTCCCACAATTTTGTCTGAGGGCAGGTGAATCTCTTCTGGTCCCAGGGCAGAAGTTGTCTGAGGGCAGGTGAATCTCTCCTGGTCCCAGGGCAGAAGTTGTCTGAGGACAGGTGAATCTCTCCTGGTCTCAGGGCAGAAGTTGTCTGAGGGCAGGTGAATCTCTCCTTGTCTCAGGGCAGAAGTTGTCTGAGGGCAGGTGAATCTCTGTCTCCTCTGGTCTCAGGGCAGAAGTTGTCTGAGGGCAGGTGAATCTCTGTCTCCTCTGGTCTCAGGGCAGAAGTTGTTTTGTAGGATTTTCCTCATGGCTGTTTAGTCTCATTTGGTCCCAGGGCAGAGACCATTGTTTCCCACAATTTTGTCTGAGGGCAGGTGAATCTCTCCTGGTCCCAGGGCAGAAGTCGTATTTTTCTGTTCTCATCTGGTCCCAGGGCAGAGACCATTGTTTCCCACAATTTTGTCTGAGGGCAGGTGAATCTCTCCTGGTCTCAGGGCAGAAGTTGTCTGAGGGCAGGTGAATCTCTCCTGGTCTCAGGGCAGAAGTTGTTTTGTAGGATTTTCCTCATGGCTGTTTAGTCTCATCTGGTCCCAGGGAAGAGACCATTGTTTCCCACAATTTTGTCTGAGGGCAGGTGAATCTCTCCTGGTCTCAGGGCAGAAGTCGTATTTTTCTGTTTTAAGGCAACGTAGTTGGAAAAAAGGGAATCAACTGTCTCCTCTGGTCTCAGGGCAGAAGTTGTTTTGTAGGATTTTCCTCATGGCTTTTTAGTCTCATTTGGTCCCAGGGCAGAGACCATTGTTTCCCACAATTTTGTCTGAGGGCAGGTGAATCTCTCCTGGTCCCAGGGCAGAAGTCGTATTTTTCTGTTCTCATCTGGTCCCAGGGCAGAGACCATTGTTTCCCACAATTTTGTCTGAGGGCAGGTGAATCTCTCCTGGTCTCAGGGCAGAAGTTGTCTGAGGGCAGGTGAATCTCTCCTGGTCCCAGGGCAGAAGTTGTCTGAGGGCAGGTGAATCTCTCCTGGTCCCAGGGCAGAAGTTGTCTGAAGGCAGGTGAATCTCTCCTGGTCTCAGGGCAGAATTCTTATTTTTCTGTTTTAAGGCAACGTAGTTGGGCAATTCTCATATTATTGGAGTTTTAAGTCTTTTTAAAGCTGCTGTTCATGTTCAACATCGTCACTGTTCACCCACTTCATTCTGCTACATTATGAAATTACATATATTGCACTATATATTGCTTAAAATTGTAAGTGAATGGAATACAAATATATATTAAAGCTAAACATTTAAAAAATATCAAAGCCATACAAAATAATGATTTTATCCTAACCTTCCAGAGCTTTGATAATAAAGTTGTGGATAAATCACCACTTCTTCATAAGAAATCATGAACACTTAACACTTGAAAATAGTTTCACATAGTAAGTTAGTTCATATTACATCTTTAATCAGCATCATAAACTACTGATATTTGACAAAATTGGCCTCTAACCAAAAGGAATGTAATAAAAGTCAGATGTTGTAACCGGTTACACCATTTGACATTTCAATTTAAATTCAAATTTAACAGGCATTATGATGGACACCTATGTAAGCACATGGCCTTGGTGTGAAGATTTCAAACACATTTTTTAAAATAAATACTTATTTTTACAATTATTATGAATGATAAATGTTTTCCTGGGGTCATACCATTTGACATGTAACCTTAAGCACACCTGACCATACCCTAAAAATGTCAAATTATCAAGATTTCAAAGAGAGTTACTAACCTCGTCATGCAGCAATTAGGCTAATCGGGGGTCCTTCTCTGTGATATAATTTCCTGTCACATGGTCTTCTTGCACAAATTAACAAAATGGCTCATGAATGTTGGTTACACCACCTTGACAATTTAGGAAGTTGACTTGACAGACACAATTCCCCAAATTAATTATAATATTCAGAACAATGGTGTTCCATTTATTTTATTCATTATTAAACAACACAAATGTAAGATTATGCCAAACTAGTTGATAGGGTGTTTTATTGAGAATTTCACCTTTTTTGAACAAGTTAAACTATTTGGTACGAAGTTTTTATGGTTACACCTCATTGACATTTTTGCCATTATCCCCTGAATATTCTCTGTAAATTGATTAAATCCAGAAATTTTAGATGAGGTCTTCAAAAAGAGAATGTATGCAAGTAATTTGTACGTTTATTTTCAAATTTTAACCTTTTTAAATTCAACTGAACCATAAGAACACAAAAAAAATTGCGTCACGTCATTGACCCTCTTACAGCTAATTCTGCAATTACATTACAAGTCTGACATCTGTAGTTCTGAGTCAGTATTCCAGACATCCAATCTAAGTGTGCAGGGAAAACATGGACAGCCAAAGGAAAATGGACATTGGTATGGCAAGTCTCTGAACTTCACAAGCAGCTCCATCATCTGATTTACCAGATTAGCATACTTAAAAAAGACGGGAGGAGTGGGAGGAGTGGTACCGTCTGCCAGCTTACTGCTGTGACATTATGTGTGTTTATGTCAGTGAGAGTCGGGCTTGGTGGATCTCGCCTGATGTTCTGACTTGGATGACCATTCAATTGACTTTTTTCTTCCAAAAGCATCACAAGAAGTAGACAGGAAATGCAGGGAGAGAGAGCAGGTGTAACGCAACAAAGGTCGCCGACTGGAAGTGAGCGGGCGACGTTGCAGTTACGTGATGCTTCAGATTTGCATCTTAGCTTTACTACAGGTAGAAAATAAAAACTCTACCCCTGGGAATCTGTTACATGTTTTGAATTTAACATGTGTCCACGACTCTGTAGTTTTCCTCTTCTTATGTTTTTTACCATCCTCTACATACATCACTATATAGTCAATGAGACTCTCACTGACTCCATTATAGTTTTGCTGCATTTCATTGCACTGCTGAATCCGTAATGTGAAGTAAAGCATCCAGACACGGTTAGCATGATAAAGTAGCTAGCGGAAGTCGTGCTGGGAAATATTTCACAATATGTAGAGCGCTTCGTCCTGGAAGAATAAAATTACACTGTGTAGACAAGAGAAGTGCAAGAAGAAGGTGAAGAAGATGGTGTTTTCATTTCTCAGGAACATTTTCTATAATATTTTTAAGTCCCTATGTTCCTCTTTATGTTTTTTTCTCTCCCTCTTTCACTCATCATTTATGCATATTTGGACAAATATATTTGCACCCCTGTCCAGTTCACTGTGCATAATGTAGTGAAGAGAAAATATAAGCCTGTAACTTCAAATTACCTCCTTCATCATGGCCAGTGGTGCTGCAGGGAGTGTGTCTGTAGGCCCCTCGAACCCCCCGCAGAGCTAAGCTCAGTGTGGAGTAAATCCCCAAACCTGTCTCTCAGATAGATTACACTGCACATGATCTCTCTCTCGCTCTCCCTCTTTCTCCCTCTCTCACACATGCACATATCTTCCCATGGCTTTGGATGACATGCTGTGCTCCGTTCCATATTCCTCTCACAACCTTGAAGATTCCCTGTCACATAGTTTGATAAAATCATTTAAACTTTATGCAGTTGAGTTGTGTTACCTGTGTTCGGCCCCGACATGCATCAGAACTGATGCTAACACTGCTTTGTGGTCATATATTTGACTTCTCATTGCTTTCCTGTGCATCTTCCTCACATTTACATTTTCCTTTTTCGTCAGATGTAGAGAAATCAAATGTGAAAGTGGAATGAAATGATCCAATCCAGTCTTACCTTAGTGGCTGACATTTCATTTCAGAATTACAATGATATTTCTGGTCTAATCCATGAGATTAAGACATTGGCATCTGACAAAATTCAGCTTCTAGAAATGTAGCAAATCAAACCTCTCTTGAAATCGAGACCTAAAACCTTTCGAATTAAAATTTAAATAGACTCCGAAGTTATGGACATGATTCAGAAGATCAGATTAATCCAGAGTTTTAACAGCTGCAAAGTGACACAAGTCATCAGGCTTTGTCCATGATAATTAGTAGAGCTCATTGTAAAAGTAATTTGTATCTACCGAATCTCATTTTTTTCATAAACATAATGAAAAAAGATAATGATAGCGATTATAACAGATAATGAACAGCACGATAAGAGGTATTCAGGGACAATGACTAGAATAATGATCAGAGTCTGGACACAAAATTGGGTCACATTCAATTTGATAGTTGCTGGATGTTAACAAGGCTTAAATAGAGGACGAAGGGTCACACCGATGGCTGAGGGTTTGCCGACAACATCCAAGACCATACTGCAGTGCATGGATAGTTCGAATCCTTTCTAAACTATGATCTCTGAATAAAATGGCAAAAAGTGTGACTTATAGCAGCTGTGCATTATATTCATTATTAAAGGGCATGAAGTGGTAAATTTGTCCTCCAGAAAACTTTTCTTTAAAAAGTGATTTATTAATTTTTTCTTTAGATGAAGTTGAGCAGAATGTGTTAGGCTCTGCAGTGACTGAGATCTGAAGCGATGTCATATGGACTGATTACCTGAAATGTCACTGAAAGTCTAAAATATATAAAAAACCTCTACACCTGTATGGAAGTCTTTCATGCCTTTTCAGTCACATGAAATCACACGTCTCCTTTAGGGGCGGGATATCTGGCCACAAGAATATCACAATCTGTCTAGTAGGTTATTTCTTATTTCAGCTTTTAAAAATAGCCCAGGAAGATAAAATCCGAATTCCACTTTTTTTTCCAATCAGCGATGTCATTTTACAGCACACGCAGACCATCTGCCATCCAGCCTCATCCACCTCGTCACACACGCGTGCCTCACGCAGCATGCATCAGCTCTGGCATCAGCAATTTACTTCTGTGTTTCCCACACACTAATTTATTTGCGGCGGTCCGCCACAATATCAACACTGGCTTTTCTGTTTTTGGAGCTGTGCATCCTGTTCTCACTCACTCAAGACAGCACACCTGTCAGTGAAAAGCATGATGTTATATACTCATATACAGTGGATGGTGGTATGGTTTTCTGTCCGCTGGTAAAACCAAAGAAGAAGAGGAGGAGGAGACCAGAACTTCCTCTGCAAAGAAGATGGCTGGCCTGTAATTACATCGTCACGTGATGCACTGGGGCCCAAAAAGACTTTTCCCATAAGCTAACATTGTGAAAGGAGTATTTCCTCATAGCCCCCTCAAAAATGGCGGGTTTTACTGTCAGAATTTGAGCTTTTTGGTCCGATATAATTTGGAAAGCTACACGATTGAATTATTTTCTCCCCACTGAAGTTAGCTGGGCACTAAAACTGGAAGTTAGCCAACTCGGTTGACAGAAGTCTCAAGTACGCATGCTCAATGCCTGCCCGGTCTCTCACACGAATGAAGTGCTGCACAGCTCCAAAAATTAAAAAACCAATATGTGGTGGCCAATGTTGATATTGTAGCAGGCCGCCACAAATAAATGAATGTATGGGAAACCCTGAGACTATAGCCAGGCTTGAAATAAGCCATTAATTTCTCTATTTGTACCGTTAAAACACAATATTGCACGAGGGAGAGTTATTTTTTGGCAAAAGCTCCTTATCCTCCATGCTGTCAACTATAATGCATGTTGCATTATTTACAATACTTCGCCCAAATAAGAACAACCAGTTGGCTTCATCACCCTAGTGGTCTGTTCAAGTGGTTTGGATCTGCTGGTCAATGAGGCAGTGTAAAGTTTGGAATCAGAGGTACAGTGCGATCTCTACCATTCACCTGAAAAGTAGATTGTTGAAGCTTTTATGATCTAAAACTGTCAGATCTCCCACCACTAATCTCCATGATTGATGAGTTCACATCAATCTCATGACTTCTCTGGTGTAATATCATCCGCTGCAACAACCACCCACTGTTTTTCAAGATGTGACTTCTATTTTTATGAGTGCGTCCTCGGTCTGATGACTTTTTTAAAGTAGCTGTAGCTCATGCTTTTTTTTCCATTATCAGCGCAAGTATTTCCCATGAATTCAATATTTTAGCCCCTAAACGGATGAATGGGTAGAGACAGTTTTATCTCAAAGACTTGGTGAAGACATGGCATTTGAACCCAACTGTGAATACATGTACTAAACCTGTGAACAGATTGTAAGAGAGTTGCCAAATCCAACCATCCAACCATATGTAAAACAACAGAGGGAGAGGAGGGAGAGGGCAGAGGGCTGAGAGATCAGACCAGTCCAAGTAATTTAAAATAACTTCAAACTGAAAAGAAAGATTTTCTTTCTGTTGCTCATCGAAGTGGAAGTCCTCCTGTGTCTGGTATGTGCATGCAGTCATCGCTCTTGCAAAGGCATTTTAGTGCAACCAGCTCTTCCTTTACCATATTGTAAGTGACGAGAAGCCACAAACAGCCATATGTGAATGACTGGAGGGATTAGACGCAGAAACGGACTCAAGGTGTCATCCCCGAGGGCTGATGAAGGAGTATGCAAAAACTCTCGCTAGGAAAACAACATATTGCTTCATGTTTTAATTGGAGCAAGTTAATGGTCCATGAAGACTTGTGTATTAGTCACTAAGACAAGCTGTTGTGATCAGAAAATGTGTGTGTGTGTGTGTGTGTGTGTGTTGTGTGTGTGTCTGCACATAACAACTATGATTTTCTGCATCTCTGGCTGTTTTGCGTCAGGTCTCCAGGGGGGGACACTAACTTTTTCTTGGCTCAGATTTCTTAAAAACTTAGAGATAACTTGTTCACAGATTGTTCACAGCCTGTGTACACACTCATTCGCGCCCTTGCTCTCATGAAACAGGCAAACAATAACTACTCGCCACGTACATAATAATTTACGTCTTACAGATAGACAACAGAAAAGATCAGAAAAGTTTCCTCTTTTTCAAAGTCATTACAAGTCAGGAGTGTGTGTGTGTGTTTGGTTTAATTGAAGTGTGTTGCATGTGTGTTTATCTAAGGGAGAAGGAGAAAGCTAGTGTGACATGAATAGAGTGTGTCTATCATCTTTATCAGCTGTCACCGCAGTTAATGGGATAGACAGCTTTAATAACACACACACGCACGCACACACACAAACACAAACACAAACACACATGAGCGGAAAATAAGCCAATTTGATCAGGATGACACATATCTTCTCTTTACACAGCAGTTCATTTTACACCTCAGAAAATGTACTATTGAATCATTAAATTTATCTGTTTCCTCCAAATTTAATAACCGTTTTCTTCCATTCCATTGTTGCAGGAAACACAATCATTATATCAGTGATGCTTAAATTTATTTTTTATTTCTCTCAGGAAAATACAAAACCTTATCAGGATTTTTAATTGGTCACAAGTGATATGAACATTATATATTGCACACGATGTAGACCGATTTAAAGAAGGCTTAGAGACTACAGTTATGCCAGCAGCTGTGTGAGGCTGTACAAACGCACACCAGCACTCTGAGCTCAGTGATAACATGCTCACACTGACAACAGGCTGATGTTTAGGAGGCACAATGTTTACTATGTTCACAATATTATTGTTAACATGCTATCATCTGCTAATGTAGTGCATAATACAAAGTTAGAATTGAGGCTGATAGGAGTGTCATTAGTTTTGCAGGTGTTTGGTCAAAATGCAAATTATTGGACAAACTGAAAACTTTGATCTGATGACGGCCGTAGATGAAAAGTCAAAGAATCATATTAAAAATCATCCTGTTGGGATCATAAATGTCTTCATCAAGTTTCATGGCAATGCGTTTAATTTTTTAAATTTAATGCTAATCCATTTAATGACCAAAAGCGTCCCCTTTGTTAACCTGCAGTCCCTCTCCGAGCCCGCAAAGACCCAGACACCAGCCCATCTTAACCCAGACATATAACTGATAAATGATTGTAGTTATTATACTTTACGACACTAGATGCCCAGGAAACTCACAGACCAATTACATGCATTGTATTGCATTAAGCATTGTGATTTGCGTCAGACAGATACATACTGTACACACAGACAAGCGACAAGATGAAAAAGAACAGTTGGTAAAAATAGACTGGACTCTTGCATGTTCATTTTTCCCACAGGCAGTTCAAGTTGAGACCATGGCAACGTTAAAAGTGGCAATTAAGTGCTGCAACTATACAGCACAGAGCATGTTCTGAGTAAACACAACCACTTAAATCCAAAGTTAGGGCACAGGAAATAAAATACTTTATATGGCACTGAGTCATAACGCTGATCTGGACCTTTGCTTGACTTAAATTTTCTCTAATTGGATAACTGGAGTGCTTGGAGTCCTGTTGTTCTGTTTAGTTTTGTTTTGGATCTTTAATATTTGATAAAAATATGTGTGAAAAATAGTAGTAGAGAGGTCAGTAAGGTAAGGTAATAATATACTTAACACTGATGGCAGGATATAGCCAATGAGGGTGTTGGTGGTTTGGAATTAGTTATTAGTATTATCTTGCATAGCTTCCTTTATAACTTCAAGGGGGTGAGTATTGCTGTATTAAGAGACAGAGAAAGAAGAATTTTACAAAAGTACATTAGCACATGAGTTATATATAGAGAGAAAGCAGCTTAACTGTTTGTACTTTGAAGGGGGCATTTGAGAACATAGCATGAGAGTCAAAAGAGTGTGAAAAGAAAGACGTGAGGAAAGAGGACCGGTAAGTGATAAAACCAACGAAAGAGAGGCTGGAGAGCAGACGAAAGGTCTAAGGTTTGTATTTAATCCCCCTGCTGTTTGTGTCTGCAGCTCTCTCAGGAGCACTAAAGCTTCCAAGGCGAGACGTCTTTATTACGGTGTATCCCCACACCACATTCAACCTGCCCAGCATATCCTCTTCCTTATCCTCTCCTCCTCTCTCTGCCTTTCTGCAGCCGTTTCTGTGTGGATTTTGCTTTCTCTTTTTGTTTCCTTTTTACTTCTCTCTTCCAGCAGCAAGTGTTTTCATTGTAACAGTAGATCACACTCTTGCTTTGATCAATTCATTTCAAGAAAGGCATTTATGCTGCTCACACCCCTTCTCACTAGTCATCGCTCATTCTCTATAACCTTGATGTGAGCCAAGCCTGGCAGGAGTAAATATTCTGTTATACCTTTGTCTCTCTCTCTCTCTCTCTCTCTCTCTCTCTCTCTCTCTCTCTCTCTCTGTGTGAGTGTGTGTGTATTTGACTTTTCCCTTGTTCACAGTGGATTGTCTACATGCTTCACATGCAATTGTGTGAGTGTGTTCTTGTACTATGTGCTTGTGTGAGTCCTGGTGAGTGTTATTGGCTGGTTAAAGCTTGAGTGGTTGTGTAGATCGTATGGTGTTTACGTGCTGCTCAGGGATCTGTTCGCTCATGGTAAACTTAAAGTGTGTGTGTGTGTGTGTGTGTGTGTGTGTGTGTGTGTGAGAGTGAGAGAGAGAGAGAGAGAGAGAGAGAGAGATATTTTATTTGAAGGCGTTGAAGCTGGTAAAGTAGTTCTATTTGTCCTCAGTGGTCAATGTCAGCTTTTAAAATGGCCAATGTCAAAGTCAAAGTAGGCTCTGGGCTTTTTAAATTCAGATCGGCGGCGTTTAACAGGTGGAATAAGGATAGTAACATGGTAACATAATGTGAAGTGTGCAACAAATGACCCCTTTTTATCTGAATCATATTTAGTGATCACAGTTCAGTGCAAGGTTGGTTAGTGAGTCAAAAATATTTGATCATGAAACACATTTTCTGTCATTTGAAGTGAATCTGGATTTACACACAGTAAAAGATACACATACTGTAAAATTCTGTCTTTCCACAATCGCCTCTGAATTGGTCGAAAGAAATCCTCAATTCACCAAATAAGATTTAAAAATATTCCAGCTCAACAGGCCCTCTTCACCCGCCGCCGCAGCTGCTGCTGCTGCTGCTGTTGCTGCTCCTGCTGCTGATTTACCTGTCCACTGGCTCCATGGCTAACTGAGCCATGAGCTAATTAGCTAACTTTAGCTAGCTACAGGCAAGGATATCTCACAAAGAGCAACAGTTTTTGGTTAGACTCGCAAGATACGTCACTATATCTGCCTGACTGAATAATATAGAAATGTCCCTGAAGTGTATTTATTCACTGCATTGTGGCGTCACCTTCATAGTGTTTGACATGAACTGAGATGAAACAATGTCATTTAAAAAAGTGCATAGAGTCTTGTCTTGGTGCCTCTTTATCACACACACTGACTGTCCATGTCCATGTGTGCCGGAAAGCAGAAAGCAGTCCTGGAATTAAAATGTTAAAACTATGGCTTACTAAACTCTTTTCAATCTGTGTAAATTCAATTTACTGAAGTTTACACCACAAGGAGTCATAGTGACTGTGTATCGTAAAATTGTCATGGAAAACACATCTTTTTTAATCAAAAATATTGATATTTGACTCCACTGTATCAGTAATCGTATTGCGAGAGGAACTGATATGACAAATTACTGAAAAGGGTTCATCCCATTCCTTATGCTACGTACATTTGCACTTCAATTGATATTTTGTCAGTAGAATGAGTCATCACTGTGAACAAAAGCCCAAAAGTCCCTTTAAATATAGCTTTAATAAGGGTTAATGTTAGAACAAGTTAAAATTTATCATGGAAGCATGATATGACATTATGGTTTGGCCTTCTCTGATACAGTCTTCCTAACATTTGAGAAAATGTTCATAACATAAAGCAATAACTGAACTATTTGACACATTTAAGTGACAGCTTCTGAGTTGAAGTTTATCACTCAAACATCACTTTTTGGGTCCCAGAGAGACACTGAGCGATCACTACAGCTGCTGCACAGTTAAAACAATGATTGACGCTGATTTTGTGTCATGTTGACACATACAGTAAAGCTAGGACACACACAAACTCTCTCTCACTCTCACTCTCACTCTCACTCTCGCACACACACACACACACACACACACACACACACACACACACACACACACACACAAACGCACACACAGACCTTTATGCAATCCTCAGATAGTGTCCTTGCCCTCAGCTGCCACTGGCTAATGTGTCACGCTCGGAGGTGGTGAAATCTGGTCATAGATGCTGGCACTTGCCTCAGGTCACACGTAAACACACACACACACACACACACACACACACGCAAATGTGCTAACTTGTCCCAGAGGGTGTGACAAGAGGACAGTGAATCAAAGGACGCTGAGGAACAGTCATCTGTGACACAGATTGACTCAGACACCCATGTTCTTCCTCCTCTTCGCTCCTACTTGAATAACCTTTACATTACACTGCGTCAGATGTTTGTGTGCACACAGTACATAGAAATGCGGCAGCATGGAAAAAAAGTTAATTGCTGTGAAAAACTATTTCACAAAAAACAAATGTATTGTACCCACAGGCGTCAACTTTGCACTTCTGGATCCAGAATCCATCTGTGTTACCTCACATCTAAAATGACTTGTTCGTAAGTCATTATTGCCTTTATTTTGGACTCGCTCTTCTCACTGGACTCTGTGTCAAAATGTGATGTTTAATTACTGTGCCTTCACCACAATCCTATCAAGTGACCTTCAGGTGTACAGCAGAGAATGATGCTGTTTAGTTGTGGGTGTGTGGGTTGATAAAAACTGTCCCATTTTGCCCTGGAAACCAATTATTTGCCTCCGACTTCCCTTTGAATAATTGTACCATGATGGTTAAGGTCGAAGCTAGACACCTTCAATTCATCATGACTCCATTTTACTTTGACTCTCTACACACAGCATTATCATTACAAATAATAACTGAAGGTAAACAAGCATATAACTCTCTATAGCTGTCCTTTTGAAGTCCTTGAGAATCCACACAGATTCAGTTGATGGAAGGAAAACCGCATAGCGCGCAAGCACGCACACACTTACTCACACATTCAGAAATAGCAAACCAATTTCCAGGCTACAAATATATTTTCCCATCAGTTTATTGTGCAACAAACGGTTGAACGGCGAAGAAAAATGCTCCAGGGAGTTCAGTTTGCCATTCATGTGTCCTATCTGTGTGAATTAAGAGCTGAAAGTGCTGGTGTAGATATTGCCAGCCCCCCCCACCCCCCAACCCCCACTTTATCCAAATGTGTAGAAAGAGGCAAGGTGGTGCAGACATCAGCAGTTTAGTGAATCTCTGCATGCAGTGAGAAATAGGAGGACCTGAGGGAAAAGGTCAAAGCAATATAAATTTGACATGTAGATAGGACAGGCTTTTTCACCTTCTGGGGGTGTGCGTGTTCTGTCCCACAGTTTTGTACGTTACACAGGGCTGTGTGCAAAATGTTCTGTCTTACTCTCAATATAAACCTGTTTTTTGTGTTTTATGTTCTTTTATTTATATATATATATATATATATATATATATATATATATATATATATATATATATATATATATATATATATATATAAACTGTGTATATAATTATAATGTGAACTGTAGTTTACTTCCTACATACAGAACAAACTGACCATGTTAATTGTGAAAAAAAAGAGACAGAAGTTATACATTAAAAGCATGTTTGTTGGTATGACCTGAAATGACAGTACTACAAATTAATAATAATTAAGTAATTAGTCATTTTTACCCTCTAATTTCTCAACACCAGCATTGTTTTGCTGCTGTCTCTGGTTAAAAGGTTTAAGCCAGTTTTACCTCTAACCATGTCCAACAGTAATGCAACAGGGTCCTCGCAAAGCAGCAAAAACAAGGTTTTCAGGGTGTTATTTACTCTATAGTTTGCAAACAGAGTTAAAGCAGTGCTGCAACTAAATCTTGAAAAAGAGTATTGACGGGAGATGAACAAATGTAATGAATGAGATAATGTTATTATTTTAGGGGAACCATTCATATTATGAAGGCACTGCTCCGATAAAATGCAGCTGAGCTGCTACACTGTGTGGACACATTTCTTATATACAATGGGCACGAGTCATTTATCAATAGCCTACCAACCGGGCTCCAAAATATTCTCTGTGTCAAAGGTGTAATGAATTTATGATTGTTGGAGTTGACTAAGAATCCTTTTAGTGCTTGGCAGTTTCTTTTGTTGATAAATAAATATGCTTAAGTAACCAAACATGAACTCGAGCCAAAAATCTACTTTAGTGGATGATCATTTATCAGGATGGTTTTACACATAATTATTATTTTAAGATTGAAAGTTTATTGTTGACCTTGGAAAACAGATGCTTACAAAACAACCTTCCAACAAAGTGAATGTAGCAGCTGTTCTGGAACTCGGCACTTTCTCTAATGTCAAGAATGTATTTTGATCTCAACTTTTATCTCAAAGTGCACAGGAACATTTAAATTCGAACATCTACAACGCCGTGACGAGTAGGCTTCTCCCCTCAGGCTGTGAGGCTCCTGAATCATGCTCAGCACTCAACAAGGAAGGTGTGTGTATTTATATGTGTATAGTTGTGTGTATGTAGCTTCAGAAAATACGAACAGAAAAATCATTACACAATCTTGTAATGTGACAATTAAATTAATCTTGAATCTTAAATATTTTTCTAATCATCCATTGTGAAATTCTAGTATTTCTTAACCCCAAGCGTTTGGCCTTGATTCCTCTCCTGGGAAGCGATTTCAAAACTACTCATCCCCTGAGGCCACTACAAGTCTTTTGTAAGTTCCTTTGCTGATTGGAGTCATCTGTTTTTTATTTAGCAAATTCAGTGTCTGTGATGAAGTGGCTTTTCTATCTCCCAGGGAACTAAGCTTGCTCTATTCATTTTCTGAATCTTGTACACAAGCATGTTTAATATAATTTATTAATCATGACTTTGGTAAATGTGACAAACAATCTTATTTAGGTGAAAACATCCAGCCCTAAGAACAGCTGCTTAATGGATCCTGCGGTTAGATTGTTTTGATTATCATTGTTGGAAATTGAAAATCTCCCAAGTGCTCACATCTTAGAAAAGACACAGAAAAGCACACACAGAAGCGCCGGCGTACACATACAAGACAGAGGTACACCCTCATCTGTACATGCTCATACAGACCCACACAGTGCTGGTGGTGAAATATCTATTCACACATTCCCACTGACAGGGAGATGTTAATGGGAAGGGACAGCCTACCCCGGGCGCCAATCAATCAGCATGTCCTCACGCTCTAAGACGGTCTTCATGTGCAACAGACTTGATGTTTGGTGTGTGTGTGTGGTGTGTGGTGTGTGTGTGTGTGAGAAGTTCAGGTTTATGTGTGCATGTGAGTACAGTCTTTGTGTGCAAATATACACGTCGGTAATTGTTGTGATCAAACTCGAACAAACGAGATCTAACAAGATAAAAGACAAACTCGTGCTGAACACAGGATGGGATTTCTCCTCGTCGGTCTCTCTCCAACCTTCTAACTCCACCTCGTCTCCATGACACATCAGAGAGGCATGTCGAAGTGATTTCTGAGAACTCTATTGAAAAGTGCATCATGTGTATAAACTGACTTTTAGTTTGTCATTTCTTCCCTGTTATCAACCATAACTCCATCAGTACCATCACTGATCTGTTTACATCCGAGCGATTCCTCTCTGACATTTCTGTACTCCCTTCCTCTCCGTCTCTCTCTGTTCCACCCTCTAAGTGACCAATTCCCCCTCCAATAATATGCCCCTTCTTTCATCTCTTTATCCCTCCAACTTTGTCCCATTTCATCTATTAGCTCTCTAATATGTATGCTATATCTTTTATCCTCAATCCTCCCTCCTGTCCTCCTTTAGAGGAGATATGCTCTAACTTTGTCTCCCTCAAAAGCCCGCCTTTCATCTCTTTTGGTCACCTTGCTTCCCGCTGGCTCTCACCTCAACTTCTAACCCCCTCTCCATGCCTCCATCCGTTCTTTTGCTGCAGCCAGCTTCCGTTCTCTCTCTGTCCTCTCTTCCGATCTCGATTCACCGCCAGCCTCTGTACTCCTCTTCCTCGAGGCTTGTTTTTTTTTTATTTTAGTTTACTCCTTCCATGTTCTGTGGCTTTTCCACAACCTTCTGTTCTTGTTCAGTCCCGCCCATTATTCACCTATCTCCACATCTCTGCCTCCTTCCCTCTGTGCAACAGCTCTTTCTCTGCAGGTCCTTGTACACCTGAGAGCACACTACCATCTGCTCAATGCATCTCTTCCTCTGCCGTACATCTTTTAGTATCATATCCGGCTCCTCTCTTTCTTTCACTCAAGTGTTTTCTCTGAATCCATTTAAATGCATCAGTTCTGCCTTCAGAAAACACACTTGAGAGGTCGCAGATATGAATTTTTAGAATTTATTTTTTACTCTTTTGTGTCTAAAGGTTGTGTGTATTTTTCAGTCAATGTTTTTTTTATACTTCACTGCTAATGAGTTTAACAACCCTTTAAAGAGAAAATAAATACAAAAGGTCAAGACATTCTTATCATAGATAATTGTTTTCTGGTTTAATTTGAATAAAAACAACAGAAGGATATGCGTGGACAAGGTGAATGATCCTCGCATAAATTACTGGCCAGAGATAAATCGGTATCACTATATCTGCAATTAAAGATGAAAGCTGATGAGGTACTAATGACTTGGTGGGAGGTTTGGTTTGTTTGTTCCTTGTTAGATACAGAGAACAATCCTTTTAGCGTTGTGTGTTGTGTAAGCAGCTGCGTGTCTATCTGCATCCCTCTTTTTCTCCAACCACAGGCTGTCACTTCGTCTTAAGTTGGCTTGTTAGTGTGTTGTGTTGCCAAATGGTTCATTGAAATTAAATTCACCCGAGGTCAGTCATTCTCTCCGAAGCCCCAAAAATGGTGTTCAGGACAGACAAATGTAGGTGTACACTCTTTACCTCCTATAAACTTTTCATAACACCTTGGAAAATATGATTATATAAAAATAAATCTTGGCAATGTTCTCACAACATGCTGTGTTAGTGGCAGAGCAAAGTGTCATAGTCTTTTTTTGTTCTTGATTTCTCACTTTATTTCTCCCATGCTGAATATGTGAAGGCCATTTGTGTTATGAGTCACTGCTCCTCCCCTGTTGAGGTACAGTTGTTTCCTGTGAAAGGGATTAAAGGGCTACATAAGAACATTCACGTCAGGTACACTTGCTGTGTCTTGGCACTCACTCCTCTGAGTGTGTGTGTGTGTGTGTGTGTGTGTGTGTGTGTGTGTGTGTGTGTGTGTGTGTGTGTGTGTGTGTGTGTGTGTGTGTGTGTGTGTGATTGCATATGGGAAGGTGTATATGGTGCTAACAGACGGTTTCTGTGTGGGAGAGCAGCACTGTATGGCTGCAATGGGATGTTGTCACTTCAAATGATGTAAAGCAGCTGAAAAGAAGGTTGTCACCTCTCTCTCTCTCTCTGTGTGTGTGTGTGTGTGTGTGTGTGTGTGTGTGTGTGTGTGTGTGTGTGTGTGTGTGTGTGTGTGTGTGTGTGTGTGTGTGTGTGTGTGTGTATTTGTGTGTTCGAGAGCTAAGTGGGAGTTTGGCACCTGTGTGCTCACTGCAGGGACAGAAACACCAACTCATGTGAAGTTGTACAAGGACAACACAAGGACTGGGATCAGGAGAGGTGCTACTGTGTGTATGTATATGTGTGTGTGCACTTCAGTTTGTCTATCTTTGTGGGGATGAATGAGGACACTGCTGTTGTTCCTCACTTCCCCACAAGTTCACAGTTTAATTTATTTATTTAATCATTCTTGTAGTTGATTTATCGTTCAAATTGTAATTAATTTAATATTACAACCCCCCTTTTCGCCAGAAAGACATGATGTATGTATTAAAAGGACAAGAAGATCATTAGCCAATATCCACAATGCAGATTCCAAAAATACCAAAATGTTTTATGATTTTATTCATCCATGGACCACAGACATAAGTTGCGAACACAACCTTGACCTGTGTCATCACCTACCAAGTTAACATGGTGAACGTGTTCAACACAGTTGCTTATTTACACACCCAGAAGTCCCAGAGCAACATTATTATTAGCTTGGGGTTGTGTTTGTGTCCACCCAGCAAATGTAAGTCCATTGTTCACTCTCCCTCGCGGTGCTGCTTGTGGTCTCCACCAACCCCTGCTCGAAATATCTAGTTCTTAAACTACTTAATGCTCCATTATATTCACCAGCTAATTTGAACTGTGTCTCTCTGCTGGGCAGTAGTGTTTGGTGGGTTTTCAGAGCTTGTTTGCTGAAAACGGCTGCCTGCTGTGGCCGAAAGCGACTCGATGAGAGTGAATCAACACAGTAAAGTTGCTGGCAGGAGTTGAGACTTGCTATAAAGCTCCACAGAGATTAGGGAGACTGCAGATTCAGCTGATTTTCTACGTGGGTTCATCACTAAAAGCGACTCCTTTCACTGTCATTTGATACATTTATATAATAATACAGTTAAATTAAAGCTGCTTAAAGAAAATCTACAAAGATTACTTAGAAATACTAAATGTATAAACAAAACGTCTAGACTACACAGCAATTTCAATGAGTGAGGTGCCTGGAGCAAAATAAAAGAGGCTGGGAGACAAGCGTAAACAAGCTTAAAAAAGGTTAAAAGGAAACAGGATAAACTGATGTTAGCGGATTCAAAAGGAGAGTTGTGGAGATATAAGTTGTAAAAAAAAGAATTGACTGAGTGTACCTTGCCAATTTCACTTGTTTGTTTGCAGGTTTTTGATTTTAGTAAAATGTGTTTGTTAAACATAGTCTGATAAGAATCAAACAGACTTACCATCAGCTGACCTCTACATCTATCAAGTGAAGACGCTGCACTGGCAAGGCCATACAAGATTCTCTTAGAAACAGATTTTCCTCCTGATTATTCTCTTTACATGAATATTCTTTTTTATAAGCTGTTTCATTTGATTTCAGAAGCAAAACATGCATCTTTATTAGTCAACACACACAAAAGCTCAGCTCAAAAAGAATTGATTTAACCAGCCCATCACCCTCTGGACTTTACCACTTTGCTCTCAGCACAGTGTTACACAAAATATAAGAACAAGGAAGTGGATGGGGTGCTCACTCAAATATTCCTCTCTTGACACTCCAGGAGGCCAGGAGTCCATACCCCATTTTGAAGGATGTGAACCTTTAATGTCAAGTTTAGATGGAGAGAGTGCACACCAACAAACACTGATTTAAAAAACACACACACAAGGAAGGAGGGATTAATGTCATACTTTTTGGCACATTCCTTTTTTTTGTGCACTAATATTTTATTCATTTCGTACATCAGGATAAGACCCTGAAAAAAAGGTCACATAGCATCGCATTTTATTTTGTTACAGCAAAGGTGAACTTGTCATTTGGTTGCAGCTTCTTTGCAGAAATGTGTTGTCACTGTCATAATGAGTATTGTAAAGTGATCAAACTTAGCTTTTGTAAGTTGGCAACCTGGTGATTATGTTGTATATTTTCAACTCTAGCAATTGTGCCAAGGACAGCACGATATGCTAAAAAAGTCATATTATTTTGACAGATATTATGATTGCAAAATGATTCACGATTGGTGAGAACGATCTTTTTTAAGAGCACAGTTTTCATTTTCGCACAAAACAATAATTATCATGATGATGTCTGCACAAAACAAACAAGTTTTTTCTTACATTTGGAGAACAAAATTTGTTGGCCTGGCCTCTCTGCAGCACTACAATACTTCATTATAATGCTGTTCTGTCACACCTTTATTATTTGCAGCTGCTGCAATTTGGATATTGCACTTGGCCATATTGAAATTTTGACAATATTTTGATTAATTGTTCTTTCACTGTAGACAAGAAGGAAAAGAAAAGAGGGGGAAGGGGAAAGAGAAACATCCAGAAAGTATCAGTAACAATAACTACACTCAGCAGTTTCTTCTTTTCCTTTTTCTTTAAGAAAACAATTAAAAGTATGTATACATAGTTAATAAAGAGCAGTATGTACAGCAAGGTGCTTCACAGAAGACACAGCACATTAGTCTTTATCCTGAAGAAATTTCAATTCAGGGTTCCAGATCTTATTGAACACATGTCCTCAATCTTCATCGTAAAATCCCATTCTCTCCAGGTGTCATGTGTTCGACATCTCTGTCAATCATCATCATTCTTGGGTACAGCATCCATTTTCCAAACTTGCACTCTTAACTTTTTTTGCAATCACCATTCCAACAAAAACAGCCATTTTTTTCAAACTTATTTGCATGAGACAAGGAGCTGGTATCTCCAAGAATAGCTATGCGCAGGTCAAGTTTAACACCAGAGTTTTTATTGACTAGCAAATTTTTTGGCTTCTGCAGTGAAGAAGTGATGTTTTGGTGAATGTTAGGCAAGTAGAGCTCTTAGTTAAGGTCAGGTAATGATCATGGTCGTGGTTAATTATCTTAAAACGATTCTGCGTATTGGGTACAGAACGGACACAATCACCAAACTCGGACATTAAGTTTCAACATGCTACCTTTCACTTGGTTACATAAGTGTTAGTGTTGGACTGTGAATCATGTGCTGTGGAATCTCACAGTGAATCTAATTACTTGGACCAGGGTTGGTGTATTCCCACGTCTCTCTTCACATCGTTGCCACGGGGCAGGCACCTGTGTGCTCAGGAGTGTACCCTGATCTTTACTAATAAGGCCTCGAATGTCAGCAGACATGTACCTTGGTGTAACCAGAACTACCATTATTTTTAAAAGGTTTGGGTGGGCAGGCAGGTTCTGACATTACAGAGGCCGCAGTCACTCTCTCTCTCGCCTTGACTTAGTCTCCCTTTTGTCCTCGCTCCATTTTTTTCTACTGGTCAAGTTAATGGGTCTTTAACCTTGTGTCAATGAGCTAGGGGCTTTGGTGTGATCGCCCACACCACTACTGTTCCCTTCCCAATTAGGCAGGGAGGCCAGAAGACAGCTGTGTGTGTGTGCGTGTGTGTGTGTGTGTGTGTGTGTGTGTGTCTGTAAGAAATCCTCAAAACATAGCCTGAGGTGGCTGCAATGAGTGCCATTATTGTCCTTAATGACAAAGATAATGGGATACAGACACTAGCACACACACACACGCACGCATGCACACACACACACACACACACACACACACACACACACACACATGCGCGCACACACTCCCTCTGAAAATCAGCTCACCCTTCACCCTCCCAACCACAGATATAAACATAATAATGACTGTTATAATACACACAGATTCCCACTGGGGCCTTGCGAAGATAATACAATCAGGAGATTATTAGCATCACCAGACGTGAAGCGATTAATTTTATCAAGAGATTGCCTGATTTGATAGCGTACAATTCCATTGTGTGCAGCTGATGTCTGAGAGATTGTATTACGCCTGATATTAGTCTGATGTTTTATTAAAAGCCTCAGTCATTCTGTCTGCTCGGATGACAGCGACCTTACATGAACTACTCAGCAGTCTGTTGTGTGTCGCGAGTCCTTTTTGACCAAATAACCCCAGGACCTAAACGCAGGAACTAGATCAGAATCAGTTCTGTGAAGTTTATTTATTTTTTTGCATTCTTGTTTGCATTTTCTCCGAGATCTGAAGGACCGTGAAGATAAGCCAAATTAGACCAATGAAGGATTTAACAGATGTGACTTTCCTTGAGATGAGATTCTTCCACACAATAATATATTGTGTTCAGTTCAATATTTATATCTATAAGATAACAAAGCTAGATCCTTGTCTGCACAGTAGTCATGAGTGTTACCGGTTATTTCTTTGATTCAGTTTTTAATGCTATTGAAATAATTATCCAATTAATTTTTTGTCACTGACTTACTCTCTTCCTTAGCCC
Organism: Pagrus major; assembly: GCF_040436345.1. NCBI lineage: Eukaryota > Metazoa > Chordata > Actinopteri > Spariformes > Sparidae > Pagrus > Pagrus major. The sequence continues at coordinate 35,636,982 of NC_133219.1, read as the reverse complement.
ACGCTTTCTTTTAATGTCCTTATGTTTTTTTAGGAAATTAGCTACAGTCCTTTGTTAAATGTCAGCTACCCTAACACAATTACAAGACATTTCCCATTCCAAGTCCTAATATTGATACAGTTTGAATGAATGCCGTAAAGTTAAAGCTTTGTTGAAGCTTTTGTTTGATCAGTTGCCGATGTTGAGCTCTGCAACTCAATCTTAATAGTACACAAAGTACATGTACTACCTCAGGAGCACTGAGACTTTTTTGACAGGGCAGGAACTACAGCATGGCTCAGAAAGTTCCTCAGTTCAAAGGTTTCTAGATAAGCCGGAGGATGCAGGCCTTTATTCTGCCTCTGTACACTGCATGAAACGAGTTGTACTTCCTCTACTGTGGGTGCTGTCATCATAAAAAATCCCTCACATTTCTCAGATTTGGTCAGCGTTGACTGGCACACACACACACATACACACGTACTCATTAAGAAGTCTTCTGCCAGGCCAATTATTCTTAATGCAATTTTTACACTTAATTGAGTTGCCTGCTTAAATAAACCATAAAACATTCCTTACAGGCACTTCTGCCACGAGTGAAAAACAGAGATATAGTGTGCGTTTGTGTGTGTGTGTGTGTGTGTGTATCTGCTCGGGTTTGTTTGTCTTTTGTGCAGATTGATTGAAAGTGTTTGTTTGTGTGAATTATTGGGTTGGCATCATGCAACATGAGTACCCAGCCCTCCCCTCCACCATCACCACCACCACCATCACTAAATCCAACTTAGAGCTTCTCCCCCCTGCAGAGAGTGCGTTTGGAGGAGAAGGGGGGTTTGTGTTCATTTGTTTGTGTTTGTTTGTGTGTGTGTGTGTGTGTGTGTGTGCGTGTGTGTGTGTGTGTGTGTGTGTGTGTGTTGGAGAACCAGAGGAGGCGGGTTAGAGGGAGAAAAAGGAGGTGAGGGGGTTGGTGGGGTAGATAAGAGGGCATTATCTGCCCTGCTCATTCTCTCTTTCACCAGCGGGGGGTGTGGCGCCTTATCCCTGCTTCCTGCTCTGTGTGTCGCCTTCACAGTCTGATAGAAACTGATGGACGTCACGCACACGCACACACGTCACACACAAACACACACACAAAGACACACACGCACACTCATAGTCACATTCCCTCACATCCACACACAACATCACACACTTTTCACATGTCTGCATTGGCACACAAACACTCACAGACAGGGACTGTGACACTCTCATGCAAACTCCCTACTGTCTTTCTCTGTTTCACATGCACACTTGCCCACTTCCACACACACACAAACGCACACGCACAGACACACACACACACACTCATAAACACTAACAGTGTCTCTTGGGGGGTCATTGCAAGCCGAGACAGACAGCTTATTATCACATTGTAAAGCACAAATTTCAAAGGCAAAACAAAACAAGATGCGGTGGAAAAGAAGAGAGGAGGAGATGAAGGGAGGAGAGAGACTGAAAGGAATTGGAAAAGAGCACAAAAAGTGAAACTGAAGGCACGAAAATGAGAGAGAAAAGGGGACAAAAAGAGCGCAGTAGTCGGATAGGAGTGTCCAAGGATCAAAGGACAAATGATATAAGGAAAGCAGTGGGAAGAAAGTATGTGTTTTGCGTCCCTCTGCACTAGTCCTGACCTTTAATTTCTCTCACAGCAGGGTCAGAGCTATCAGCATTCCTCTGAGAAAGAGCTTCCTTAATTGAGCACAGTGCTGTTATTGGTCACATATTCTTTTAAAAGCAACAGACTGATGATGGTCTTTGGGAGCGGGATGCTTTTTACATGATAAGAGAAGAATGGAAGCACAATGATAAAACAGGCCAAATTGTGGCAATCAGTGTAACATTTACAAGGGAGGCTATGTAGAAGGCAATGTATTCATGTGAAAATGCCATCAATTTATTGTAAGACACAAGGCTTTTGTTTTGTTTCTAGTTAGTTTCCAGTGATTTAATTTATTATTCAGCAGTTACATTCAGGCATTGAGGCCAGCGCTGTTTTAATTTTCTAAGAAAATGTCATTATCTTACCGGGATGTGATATGAGTTAGCAACCGCACATACACTTCTAACAACTTTCAAAGTGAGTCTCTTGATTTGTCCTTGAGGTGACATCGTCTGTACTTTGTGTGTGTGTGTGTGTGTGTGTGTGTGCCAGCCTTATTAAAGCGTGTCCCTGCCACACTGCACAGCAGATCAGTACCCTAATTACACCAACCAACAGGCTTTTCATCTCTAGTAAATAATGTGGGTTGATCGGGGCTGCAGAGGATTTTCATCCGGTTATGAGGACTGCTGATGCTCAGTTTGATCTGATATTGTGTGTGTTTGCTGGTGTATTTGTGAGCAAAGGATGCAAAGATTCTTAGAGGAAAATTAGACAGCACAGAGAGGCATATGTGCATCTCAATTATATCAGTGCTGACATAATGCTGAACATCTTGATTGACTCAGACATGTTGCACAATACCAGTGGAGCTATATTTATGCACAAACTCCAGAGTCAAAAATCTGCACTAGCACATATGCAAACCCAGTCTTGTTGACTGAAAAGGATTGATAGAAATTGGTTGTAAAACAGTTTATTTCTCTTTACTTTGCCATGATTTTTTTTCCATTAATATTGTGGAAAACACTGTTGATGTCAGCTAACAAAATATGCAGTAGTGAGCATATCTGTTTCCCTCAAAGGAAATAAAGAAGAAAATCTTAAAGAGTTCTCTTTGCAATACATTTGTGATTTCTTAAAATTTGCGAGTCTATAGGTCTTCTGCACAGACAGTGTCTGATTACCTGTTAAAAAACAGATCAAACAAATCAGAAGTGTTTGTAACGAGCAAAGCACACACTTAAAATAAATGGACAGCTGAATATCCAAATGTTTCCAGCTGCACTTGGAATGAGATATGATTTCCACTCTGCCAACTCATAAACGGAGAGCAGATAATGAGCGAGTAGTCGAGGCACCGGGCATCTGGAGCAAGCATATGGATATCTCTGTTAATGGTGAGCAGACAGACCATAATCCTGCAGCCTTTTTGACAATGTCTTAACAACAGCTGGAAACCAATAAACACCAATTGTTTTGAACAGCAACGGTTACTTAATGAGGTAAAAGAGGATCAAGTGATGTAATGATTGATGTCCGAGTGGTTTAAAGTGTTTGTCATTTTGTCACACACACGCACACAGTTGCACCAATTACATAATGCAAATTATCTACTAGTCAATGGGGTTAAGTACCGTTCATGTTTAAAACGATGCTGATACGTGATTCCAGATAATCCAAATGTCATTGTAATTAAATCCTGACTTCTCACTTTCAACATTATTTAGAGTATTTTATTTATTCAGAACATTTTATAACCCACACAAGATTAAACCCCTCCCTACCTCCACCTTCCCTCCCAAACCTGTGCCTACAATCTTGCACACTGCCAGCAGGGCACAGTGTGAGACAGTGGGTGTTGGCTAATGCTAGTAAGAATGCTAAGCTAATATCATGCTTCCAGCAATGTTTGTGCTGACAAATCTAGGTGCTTTTAACAAGACCTCTAATCTTTTTTTAAACCCTATCCAAGTGGTTTTGGTGTCTTAACCCAGTATGCAATTTGTGGAGGGATGCCAACCAAAGTGCACCCTCCTTGTTAACCTGCTCTCCATCTCCCCCAGATCACAGATAGGCAGACCCTGTCCTTAGTTTTCACAAGACCTGCCCTACTCCACCTCTGATTGGCTGGCTTCATTGGTTGCGTTCTCTGTGCTTGACTCAAACGTTTAACTCACACAGTAGCTCTGCCACCCCCCGTGAAATTATAACAAATCACCTGCGGCCTCGACCTAACCAGCATTCTGCTAATTGTGTTGGTCCGCCCATGTTCTCTTGGCCACCTTGATGTGAAACTGCAGTTAATTCCAGAACGTTCTTATTATGAGGCAGCTTTTCATCGTGTCATCTTTATGTGACCCTGATTAGTTTTTTCTTTTCATTAGAAAATGCTGCCAAACCAAAAAGACTGCCTCTTCTAAAGAAATTCACAGCCTTTAATTATGATTCAGAAAAAGGTTTTGTTCAGGAGCATTCCAAACATCTTAGGACATCGCTATACAATGTAAGAAGAGCACGGCATAAATCTTTATAATGACATTGCAATTTGCGAGATGGTGATGGACGTAATTCTCCCTGAATAGACTGTAATTGTACCTCTCACCCACATGCATTCTGCTTTCAGACCATATTGCAGACAGTTTGAGTTGATTAAAAGTTTATGATTATAATTTTTCAAACTGTTGTATATTAGCTGTGCGATCAAACAAAAACTTATAAATGGAACAATCAAAGTTTAACTTCAGGCAGTCTAGCTCAGGCCCACTTTATTGTATTTCATGCTTTTATTCTGTCGGGAAAGACACTGCACTTTATTTTTTCAAAATTACCTTCAGACCACTGTTTTGATATTGATTATACTTGAATTCAAACAATTACAAAAACTTTCCCTAATGTAGGTGGGTATTTGGTGAAATGCAACAACAAAAAAAGTTTTCTGTGGTGATAATTTGGAAGAATCGACTTGTTTTTTACTCAATAACTGAGAGAAAATGTATTTTTCTCTACAAAGTCGCTTTCACTAAAAACACACTTGTCACTTGTCTGTCAAAAATATTTCCCTCAAGAAAAACAACTCGATACAACTCTCAGGTCTACTTCACCTGGAAAGTTATTTGAGTGAAGGAATATTAAATTAAATTAAAGCAATACTGAATCTGTTGTGACATTGGCTTTCAATTTAACTAGTTTCTTTGACAAACCAAGAAACATACATTCTATATTCATCTGCCGCCTCAGATGAATATAGAAGAAATTATGCTCAAGGAGAACAGGCAGCCCACATTTCTGAGCTTTTTCAAATTTAAATGACAAAAAATGACTGATAGAGGCTGTTTTGACAGTTTTAATTAAGAGATATGATCTTTAACACGTCTCTGAGATCAGATTGAAACAAATTCTTTATCATTTCACTTTTCTTGATTAGTTGTTGGGTTTATAAAATGTCTAAAAAATGAGTGAAAATGGTTAAAAATGTCCATCATTGTTTCCCAAAGCCGAAGATAACGTCCTAAAAAGTCATGTTTTGTCCACAACCCAAAGATATTGAGTTCGAGTTTGTCATAGAGGAGTAAAAAAAATCTTACATATTCACATTTTGGAGGCAATTTTGACTTTTTTTGGTTGATACAACAAACCATTTAATGATTATCAAAATAGTTGGCGAGTAAGTCAGTAGTTGACAGCTAATCACTTGATTGATTTATGGTTACAGCTCTTATTTTGACTGGATATGAGCTGTTACGGAGTCAGAAATGCTCTGCTCCCGTCGATTCTGACATTTTTCAAAGCTTAAACTTCAGCTTTATACTCCAAGGGAGGTCATTACCCGCCCTGCCATGACACTTTGTGCTGCGGCCCCCACTGACATATGTTACTATCAAAGCAGCCAAGCTGAAGTGGCTAGTACAGTTTATGATGGAGTCATACTAGCAGACAGCTTTATGACCTCTGTCATGTCTGCAGCACTGTTATAACTTATGTCACGCCGATGACAGCTTAATGGGTTGTGCTGATGTATAGACTTCATATTGTGCTACACGTCTTGATGACTTAAGTGATATTATTCCTGTACGCTCAGCGCGAAGAGCATCGTGTCATGCTTCGAATGCACAGTACATTTTGTATTCAGTGGAGAAAGAGCCTTTTGGCACTGCTCACCTAGACACGGCCTGCTGTGTTTAGTGGCATTTTGTGCTGGGAGACACACTTATTCTGTCCCTCTCTCTCAGGTGTGTGCGTGGATGTGTGTGTCTACATCTGTGCGTGTTTTTGTGCACATGCATGCCCTTCTGAAATGTAGCTGTCTGTCTTGCCTCAACTCCTTTCCTTCTCATTAAATTTGGGGGTTAAATTTGCATGTCCTCACCTTCAGAAAGAAGGTTATTCATGTGCTGAGGTGTTTCCTTTTGAAAAAATGTGTGTGTGTGTGTGTGTGTGTGTGTGTGTGCTTATACTTGCAATAGAGAGAGAAAAAGAGGGCGAGGGAGACTAAACTACTCAATGATCTCAGTAAAACATTCAGTCCGATCATCCAATGAAAAATACCCTTAAACACATGAAAAGGGAGACTGTTTTAATAATTAACACCTAAAAATAATCCCACTAAGACAACCACCTTCAGATCACACATAGTGCATGTGTGTTGAAGAATAACAGTAAAAGAAAAGGTGCATCAAGAACAGGAAATCTGGCAAATGAAATGAGACTCTATTCATGTCTGTGCAGCAAACAAGAAAGAAGGTTTGTTTTCAAAAGTTCAGCTCTCAGGAGATTTGTAGCTTTTTACTGGATCTTTGTGTTAGTGTTTTTCTTGCTCTGTGTCCAGACTGTATTCGAGGAACGCAGGAGATGTGTGTTTTCCTCCCGGGCCGAAGTTGTTTGTGATTAACCCCTTCACTCTTACCGGCAGTGATGAAACAACTCATGGGAGACTTGAGCTTGGCCTTGAGAAGCTGTGGCCTTCACTGTACGTTTATATCACTGCTTAACTGCACAATCACCGCTCGCTCATTCATGCTCGACCACTTTATGTAAAAACCTTAAAGCGCTGCCTTATTCTAGAAGCAGCCAAGCTTCTCTTGTAACATGTGGTTTGAAGTTTAGTTTCTCCCTCCAGTGTCCCTGTTTGTGCTCTCAGATATCTGCTGTATTTTACTGTTGCATCATGTTTGCTTTGGGCTGTTTTCAGAAGTAGTGTTGAGTTACTGCTGCTAACATTTCCTGAGTTGGCTGCTTCATAATAACAGTTTTAAATAACTTAATAACAAAGGGCTTTAATTGGGAAGAATTGCATTGTAGACCTGACAGATCCGCTCAGGTATGAATGTTTAAATGTTGTGAAAAATTGAAGTATTGTGTGAGCAGATCTCTAAAAAAGAAATCAGCTAATTAGTATGGCAAAAAGGATGGGAGATTTTTTGTCTCCAGTCGCTGTCTGAGAGCAGTTTTTTGGTTGAATAATGCCTCCTCGGTTCTTACTGATAAAATGTGGATGTGTCTTGTGGGTATCTATGGTGCTGTTCCTGGAATATCTCATCTCATGTATTATCTGGTATCATTAAATTCCTGAGCGCACGTCTTCTGACTCTCTCTTCTATCCCTGTCACTCAAACCTTCTCGCTGTGCCTCATTCGCTCCCTCTATTTCTTTCTCTCATTTTCTCTTTTTTTTCCTCTCTCTCCTCGTCTCCTCTTCCCTCTCTGTCTGTCTACCCACTAAGCCACAATATGTCTGGTTTTTCTGAGCTTCATCGACCGGTGAGAAGAAACAAAAATCATTAAAGGCCACGGTTTAAGCAAAATGCAGCAAGTACATAATCAGCCAGTCCCTTTTGTGCCTAATGCCTTAAATGTCAAGAGTGTGGAAAAACTGCAGCGAGAGAGAACAGGAACACAAGACAGCAGCAAAAAGCAATAAAATAAGGTACTGTGTCTTTGTAAAATGTGGAAAATATAAAATAGCAGACTCTAATGCCATGTAATTGCTTATTTAACTCTAGGGTAAACAGTATTAGACAGAATTCAAAGACACAGTCAGTTAGTTTTCCCTAAATAATGCCAATCACAATATTTTATATTTTAAAGAAATACGTGTTGAGCTCGGATGAGTTATATGTGAAATACACCGCTGCCCGTCATCTTCAAGGGACACAGGAAGTTATGTAACCGACCTCGAGGGGGGGGGGGACGGGGACTACATTTAAGTGAAATATATTTCCATGTCGCCATGTCATGTTTCATCACTGTTCACATCACAGCTTCATCTTCTAGACCTTCTGTGACGTTTACTTATTTTTTCAGCTTTTGAAATAATCTGCAAAATAAGCTTTGAAGCTTTTAAGCCAAGCAGCAGAGTTTTTAAATGCCAAGCTTTTCTTTAATAATAACTCTTATTCTGTGAATCTCTGTCACCCGAAGGCTGTGAGTCTTTAGTAAGTATGTGATTGGAGCCAAATTGAGACACAACTCTTTCTGATTATACAGCTCCTGGACAGTCAAACTGACGTATGATCCCATCAGAGTCGTTCAAGGATCAAATGCAGTTTTTATTCCTTCCACTATCAAGCAACTCTGTTCTTACACACCATTTATATGCTCATTGTGTTCGAGTCAACATGTGCTTTTACCCGCAATGCAACCAAACTCTGGGTGAATTCCAAGCTCTCTGTGTTAGTGAAGCCACAGTTATCATGTTCCTGAACGGCATGTGCACACCACGATTGTATTACTGTGTGGCTTAGGGAGATGTAGCTCAGGCAGAATACACACACCGACTTGAGGATGATGAGGCTGAAGAAAAGTACAAACAAAAGAGCTTATCGGCCTGGTGAAGTGTGGAAGAAAGTAATAAGGAGGGAGCCACAGAGATGTTTTTGTGTGCAGTGTGTTGGTGAGGGGTCGGTTGAGGTGATCCTGTCTAAGAAACGCTTCAGAGAGGGATGAGGGCATGCAGTACAGTCGTCCTTGTGGCGTGAGATGTCTTCAGGGAGGAGAAAATGTGTCATCACTTGAGCGAGTGCTGGTTGTGCTTCTCACGTCTGTTCTCTCTGCTCTTCATTCAGTCCACCAGCTGTGCTCCAGGTCTGGAGGTGTGTTGGATCGTGAGCTGCTGGCCTTGGTGCTGAATTTGCACCAAAAGCCCTCCTGGCTGCTGTTGCTCTCCAAGGTGCTGAACCTCTGGTGGAATTTTGAGCCCTGGAAATGATGCGAGTCCTGTGTTTTATTGGCTTTTCATTCATTTTCCACTGCTGATTGATTTGAAAAAATTAGCAAATCAGAAGGCAGGGTCCTGCTTAGTACATGTGATTATGTACTAGAGCTGCAGATTAATCAATAAATGGATTAGTCTATCAAAAGAAATTGAATCACCAACTTTTTTTTTCAATTCATCAATTAATAGCTTTAGTAATTTTTCAAGCAAAAATGTTGAATATTTGTTGGTTCCAGCTTCTTAAAGGGTAAATCCACCAACTTAACACAAACTCAAAGTGTGTTCGAGGAGTATTACTGCACATGTGAAAAACAGTAATACAAAGCCATTTGCGGCTCCAGAGGAAGCTGCATGCAATCTGATAAATTGCCTCTAGTGATGTAACTCAGTGGCTAAGTTGCATTAAGGGTAATTCTTTACAATTATCCATTAAATGTGAAAATCGTCTGCAGCTTAACCGATAATAGAATAATTGTTAAGTGCAGACTATATTTTAGACATCATCTTTACTTTGGATTTTCACTGTTGTTTGACAGATATTCCAGATGTACAAGCAACATAAGTATGTGTGTACAGCCTGGCTTCTACAGTAAATTGCTTTCAGTCCACTTCACCCCTCCATCACCAACTGCTCTTACCTATAACTGTATCTAGGTCAGGTGGCACTTAGTGAGTCACCTCATGACTGTGATTGCCAGAGGAAAAAGGTCGCTGATCGCCACCTTCCTTTCCCTCAACCCCATCAAATGGAAATATCAGAGCTGATGGAACAAGAGTGGGCAAATATTAACTTCCTGGAAAAAGTCAGGAATCAGGCGTTTACAGTCAGTTGGAGGCATACACACATGTTCAACGTTATTTCATCATGCAGTACGTTTGTTATTTCATGCATAATTCTACGTGCTGTATCGTAGGCAAATGGAAGTGTTTCAGTTTCTTGAAGACGTTTCACCTCTCATCAAAGAGGCTTCTTCAGTTCTAACTAACTGAAGGGGAGGTGCAGGATTTTAAACTCTGTGGGAGTGTCCTTGCAGAGTCGTTAGGGACACATGTGGGAACCTTCATCAACATATTTCATGCATCGTGTCCATAATAATCTTATTTGGAGACAGGGTGGCTGGGGCTAGCTGGTTAGCATGCTAACTGTCGTGACTCAGTAATGATCTCTACATATGTCTGACACAAACTCAACACTGTTATTTCTTCAAACTCTGTTGATAATGTAGGTTCATTTTTATATGTTTAAACTAACAATTCTGGCCCTTTAAGGCATTTAAAATCATATGTCTTTGGTCTTTATCATTAAAGTAGTGTCGTGGCAGGGCTGCTAGTTGCTGGCATGAGCATAAAAGTCACAAATTAAAAAACAAAAAAAATCTTATTTTGTCACCACTGTTTCCCAGAGAGGAGTAAACATTAAAGTATAAAACAAAAGCCGGCAGAGAAATGTTCAGTCCCACATCTGATGCTAAAATAGCGTAGAGTAGTAAGAGCATTTATGTAATAGTCCGAGAACAAAAAAAAAACAATCTGCCGACAAATGTTTCACCTCATTTATTTTGTTTCTAAAACTGATAATTTGGGGAAACCAGCAACTCATAAACATACTACAATGAAGTACAGCAACACAAAATATATTGAACACTAATATTTTTTTGTTTCCATGCTTCACTGAAACCAGTATGTATCTGTAATCTGGAGCAGAAGAAAGTCAAGTCAGCCTAATTACAGGCCGTGTAATGAACCACCTGCTGTGAGATTGTGTCGCTGAATGTTTATGAAGTGAGCCAGAAATGCTGTGCACTCACATTGTATGTACCCACACACAATCAGTCTCTCTCGCACACACACACACACACACACACACACACACACACACACACACACAAGCACACACATGCTGTTCCCCACAAATTACACTCAAACTCAGCGAGAATTTTAAGACCTCCACCGTACAGAAAACGTAGGCATGCATCCATAAATTCACACGAACACAGAGCCGGCTGAACACAAATCTCCCAAAATAAACTATGAGGTGACTGATAACTAAAGGGCAAACACTTGTCAGTGTCCCCTCAGTGACAGGTATTAACATAATGCTCCTGTTGTCGTTGCAGATCAACACATTCATGCTTTTCATTTCGCGGCACATGCTGCTGTACACACCACATGCACAAACACACACAAATGCACACTGATCCCACGGCACACAAATTACCATAAAATAAACTATATGAACTGATTAATAATTAAAGAGCAAATAATCATCCATGCCCACTGTGGTGACCAGCCGCACGCACGCACGCACGCACGCACGCACGCACACACACACACACACACACACACACACACACACACACACACACACACACTTGTACTCACGAGCTCTTGCTACCCATCTAACCTTTTATCTTCAGATGATGAATGGAGGGTGTGAAGGATTCTGCCTCAGACAATGTTGCCAATTTTCTCCTTCCATGGCTTTCAAATTCTAACAGATATTTTTCTGAACTTTCAATTCATCATCCTGGACACTGTCCACTCAACCGACAGAGCTGAGCACAAAGGCCAGATCCATTCTCAGCAAGACACGCACACATGAAATGACAGTTACATGCACACATACACAGACTAACGTGTACAGTGAAGACACATGGGTTCAGCTGCCTAATTTTGCCTGCAACAGATAAGAGGTGAGGGAGGAAATTGATTTTTAGATGCACTCTGATTCTCTTGAAAGATTATTCCTCATTGCAGAAAAGTCATTATTTGGAAAATTTGATACTGGATTATGTACATAATGATTATTTGTCACATTGTTCTAGTCCAGGCTGTACCTTACGGCTGAACCAATTGGATGGTGAAATGTAACTTGATTCTTGAATTTTGTTAAGGATCGATGAGCAAAGACAGTTGAAGTAAATTCATCTTTTTGTTTTGATTATGAATCATTGCAAATGTGCTAAAGTAGGCTCGCCACAGTAGTTGATTCTTCCACTGTAACACAGTGGTCGGGCATACACCAATTACATTACACGTTCACCGCCTGCACCCTCATTTTACTTTTTTAATCCAGTTGATGACAGACATACACTTACAAACTCATCTGGGGAAATTATTCTTGTACAGAATAAAAAATGAGAGGTTCAAACTGAAAACACATTTTAATAGTTTCAGAACCAAATAAAAGTGCAAAAAATATAGAAAATATGAGGCAAAGTTGGAGAGAAAAGTTCAGTAACTTGTAAGATGATCAGAAGATGAGGAATACTGACACTTTACCGCAGATACCTGTGTATATATAGAGAATAGTGTTATGTGCCTGGAGTCACATGATGGTGCATACACACACACACACACACACACACACACACAGACACACACACGCACGAGCACGCAGTGAGAGAACCTCTAGCCCACTGCCATTTGCTAGCCTTGTGTTTATGTCCTTGCCTACAGCAATATCTGTTTCACCAGCTGAGCTTCACAGGGATGACAGTCCTACAGAAATGTGCATTTGTGTGTGTATGTGTGTGTATTTATGTTGTATCTGCTTGTTGATAGAGAGAAGGAGAAGCAGATAAACAGTAAACAAAGAGCTGTTTTCAAGGCTCTCAAACCCTTTGTGGGAAGTGTGACCCCTGACTATTTGCCGGCTTTGTCAAAGCTTGACAACACTTTTGGATCAAGACTGACCATCAGGTTCTGTGGCAACAGCACAGAAATAACTCTTCTGAAATCCACGATGCTTTATTCCTGACAAACAAACAAGAACACTTATAATTCTGCCAGTTGCAGAAAATATATGCCATCATTTTCCATGTTGTAGTTTGTCAGGTTATTATGCAACTTTCCATGTTAAAAGAAGATTGTGGCTGGATGAGATCTGTGCACACAGAAGCAATGCAAGTGGGCTTCCCAATGGAGTTGTGTTGTTCGCCTACCTGACTGATATAACTCCGTACACTATAACTCCATGTAATAGCCAAATCCTGTTGAAAATGTTTTGCCAAGAACATTTCTGCCTCCCATTTCTTGGGAGGCAGGCAGCATAAACTGATCTTGTCAGAACTACATGGTTGTTTTTGATGTGCGCTGTCACCATTCTGCACATTTATACTCTTGTTAGACGAGATGTTCTCAGCTGCAAAGGCCTTTTCTCCAACACTGCTAAGATGGTTCAGGAATCCAAGAGGGCAGATTAATCAATAATGAAAATAACTGTCAAATGAAGCCCGTGCTGAGTTAAACCATAGGAGTAGGCAAGAGCAAGTTACCTCGGATAGACATCGGCTTCTTAGCTATTCTCTTCAAACTGTATGCAGATGCATAAATTAGCATCCTTGAGTTTGTGTTAGTGTGTTATGAGGAAAAAACTCCCTTTAAACTTTGAACTAAAGGGTAAGACATTTGGAATTGGCACAGCAGAGAGGAGCCCAACAGACCACAAGAGGTGAATAGAAAGTAGAGAAAGTGATGCAGTCAGGCAAACAACGTTCAGTCTGTCGGCACATGGCTGGATAAAGAGCACTTGGGCTTTCTCAGGCTGCATTACATTACTACGGCTCAGGCTCTTAGCTGCTCTGTTGATTAATGCACTAACCTGTGACTGAAAGCCAAGAGCACTGCAGCAGTGGCACAGCAAAATTAAATCACTGGTTCAGACTGTTAAAAGAGTGTCAGGGAGACAGATCTGTCTTACAGATCCAGATTTTGAGTGAGGCTGCTGGGTGAAACACACAGTAGATGGTTCTGGAACAGGCACAGTGAGGCTGAACATCCAACATGTGACTCAAAAACTGCAACAAGACAAACTCGCTGAGCCAATTAAATATTTGCACGTCAGGTATTTAATGATGACTGTGCAGTTCTTCAAACTCAAATATACTATTAGAGAAATAGCTGTTTCCTTTCTAATCAGAGAGAGTGAATACAAGACGCAGATGTAATAACGGTGATATGATTCAGTGATGTGAAGGTGACAGAAGCTACTTCTTGAAGAGACCAGTTTTTCTTCAGCAAGAGAATATAAAGAGAAGCTTTGCTGCTTTTCAGAGACTGAAGAGTCTTTAGAGGCTTTACAAATTATCAGGTCAGTGAAGGCAAGTAAGAACTGGCTGGTAGAGGAAGAAAGAAGCTGACATGCTGGGTAGTGCTGCCTGGTTCTGCTTCACTGTCACCAAAGAAAGATTTACTTTGTACTAATTAATCATTAGCAGTGTTTCAAATCAGTCAAATTTTCAAGCACATTTGAAGCAAACATTTTAAATATTAGTTATGTTTCGTCAGAAGAAGTTTGTCAGAAGAAGTTTGTCAGAAGTCAGAGGAAGCATTACGTATGGCTGTAATAAACGGAGTAGAAGAAGAAGAGGTTTGTGAATCAGATTTTCTCTTCGAGCAGAAGCAGCTGCTCTGTCACTCTGGAGTTAAACGTTGTCGGATCCAAACATATTCAGAAAATATCTTTCCCCATCCACCATTAAGTACATACACTCTTTTGAAGAAGGCAAAAACCACCACAAGTGAGTGTAAACCCCCCTTTATGTAAAATCTAGTAGTTATTTTTAATTTTGCCATTTCCTTTAACCTTTTCTCATGCAATACTTCAACACTGCAGTTATTTCTTATTAAGTAAGGCAAGTTATCTTCCAAAGCAAGCAGTGTTGTATTTTAATAACTGTCATCGCTTCTCAGACTAGAAACTAATGTTTTGATTCTTCCCTTTATTTTTATGTCACTGGAGGACAAATGTGTCCTTTGGGTAACATTGCTGGTTAGAGGTGTCTCGAAGATTTAATAAATGGCCTTATTTAAGTTATTCCACTAATACACTTTGTTGTCTTCTGGCTCTGTCTATCCCTGGCTTTATTAACAGTTACATAGGAAGCGATAATAGGTTATGCGAAGGGAAATTGGACCTAACAGCATCACATTAAGTAAAATGAATGAGGTTTTCCTGGTAATAAAAATGAGTTACAGAGTGAAGATGAAAAATGGGTGAAGTGGGATGTATCTGAGTTAATAAAGATCTACTGTACATGACACGAGTCGTTTCTGTCCATTAGACTAAAGCAGTGATCAGTTTAGGAAATGTGCCTCTGGTTATATCACAGTTTTCTTCCAGCTGGCCAAGGTGACATACACACACACACACACACACACACACATTCACATATACAGTACACCGACGTGCATTATACAGATAAGCACAGGTGCTTATGAACACGCACGCACACACACACGCACACACACTCAAACACACACACATGCATTCACACAAACATGTCAAATTGAATAAAGCGCAATGACAGCTGGGTAAAATTGCACCGATAAATCATTTGTCAGACAGGTCTAAATTCTATCTGCCAGCAATACATGCAGTCAGATCTGTTGCCACACACACACACACACACACACATATTCATAACTCTGGATGGATCCATCTGTGATATTGGGCCCCTACACTGTCAAATCCTCTCTTATAAACACATAAACTCCTGGCTCCATTTTGAAGCAGGCGCATGGCTGCAGCGTGGTGGCCTGAGATTTTTTTTCTTCTTGCTTCTGTGGCTCGCAGTGAACCACAGTTTGAGGACACGCACAGTACAGGGTGTATCAAGCTTCACTGACGCACAAATCTGTTTGGACCCCATCCAAAGCGTGCTGCATGTGCATCTCCCTGTCTTTTTTGAAACTTTGAGTGGTAAGGAAAGTTTTCCTTTTCTCTTTTCTCTTTCTATTGTTTTCTATGTGATGCATCCTTTATCTATATCGTGTATATTGTAATGTTTGGAAGGCAGAGTGACGATTGTTAGGTTTTTACAATCATCACTCAGCAGCAACAGCTTCCATGTATGAAGGCTTTCCCATTTATCTGATTAAATCTGACAAACATCTGAAGTCATCAGGATTGTGTTCTACTAGCAGTCTGTAATTTGAGCGATGGGCATTGTTAAAGCCCAATTATGTGATGTGGTTATCTTGATTAAATTTTGCACAGACATCCCCAAGTTGTTTCAAAAACAACCACATAAACGTTTGTTATCTTTTACCCATGAAACTACTGGGATGTGATTTGGTATTCTACACTGGCTTCCAGTTAATGGAGTAAAAAAATATTGGAACGTTTAAGACGTTGACATCCTCAGGACACTGTTCACTTTAGTTATGAAAAGTCACGATATAATTAAAACTCTGGTTTTAAAAGCCCTCAGGATGTCTCGTCTGACCAGTTCTCAGTTTGAAGCCTGTAGCACCACATTGTTATTCGTGATAGATGTTGACCTGTGGCTGCACTGATAAACTCAAACACAACAATCTGAATCAGACACATGGAGCATAGTTATGACTGTTAGTTAAGTGTTATGGTTGTGTAGCCAGAAACAAGTAGAGTTGTCCCAAATACCATTGAGCAAATACACACACACACACACACACACACACACACACACACACACACACACACACACACACACACACACACACACACACACACACAAGCTGTCATACTTTTCCTCAAACTTGCAGTATTTATGTACCTAAAAACTTCGCTATTGTGGTAGAGGAGGTCCATTTCTTGCTCTTTATCAGTGTTTTGCCAACAGTATGTCCACTTCCTAATCAAAACAAACAAACAAACAAACAAAAAGACAACATTGAATCATTTGAATACTGATTTGGACATCAGTTACTATGGCAACAGTAGAGGCGTCAAAGCTTCAAAACATTCAGGTCAGCTCGAGAAAAACGAAGAAAAAAACAAGTCCTAAACACGATCATCAGGAATGGTCAATGTTGGCAGCCATGTAGTGGCTTACAGACGACAGTCGGGGTGCAGATAACAAGTTTAATCACAGCACGATTAGGATAAGATGCTTTAGACAACACTGCAATATTTGCCAATATCAAAAAGGCTGCCACAGTGCGATTTCAATTTGATTCAACTCAGGGGCCTGCAGTCGATATGAGACGATATCAGATGTCAAATCAACACAGTTGCAGAAGAAGCGGTCAAGTACAGTAGCTTAAGTTTACTTTACTTTGACTCCACAAACACACAGAACATGGCTTAATAACATTTAATAAGAGTAGAAAACCCAGCTCCATATGAACTGTCAAGGAGGCAAAACAACTGTTTTTCACTGGGCACCATTATAAGCTGAAGCCTACGGCGTTATACAGCACATTGCACAAATTAGCCTCTTCTCATACCTTAAGAAATTACATGTATTATTTAAATTATTTCTTACTCATTGTTGCTTTAAATCACTGCATCTCCCGACAGAAGAACACGGTTGAATTCCAGCCTACACATTTTTCTGCCTGGATGTTCTGTTCCACCGTCGACCCGTCTTTTCTCGGAAATCCAAAATATTCCACACTGCCGATTTATTTCTGAGAGGGGAGTAAATATTCTCATCGTCTTGTTCTTAGTCATGCCGTTGCCATTAGCTGCCTGGCACTAGCAATGATTGGATGTTTAGGGAGGAGGTGCACTTAGATGTGTTTACATGTACATAGGTTTACATAATCTGCAGAAGCTGAAACTCACTCACTCACTCACTCACTCACTCACTCACTCACTCACTCACTCACTCACACACACAGATCGGCACAGCATGACAACCATCTCATTGTATAGATAAATCAATCAAAACACGACAATCGCTCAGACCTCTCAGGGAATGGAGAAATATTCCAGCGCAATGCAAAAGTGAGGAGAAAGCTAAAAAATATAGCCGTGCTGTTGTAATTCAAGACCTTTGTATTTTTATATCTCACTTTCCCTATCGCAAACATATTTTCATTTAAAACAGTCGGAAATCGGAAGGTGTCGTATGTCTTTCTTGTGACATTTGTCACTGAGAAAAGCGGAGCGATCAGGCCCGGGTGCTTTGGCTGGGGGCCCTGCCATCCATCATGGAGACCGGGTGGTAAATGGCTTATGTAATTCTGTTTCAGATGAATGACCATGGAAGGGAGTGTCACCACTAACATTATTGTGATCTATACAGTAGCGATGAGAGAGGGAAGGAGGAAGTGAGAGAGAGGAAGAGGGATCCTTTCGGGCTCGGAATACGAGACTTGTGCAAATTGAATCTATATGCATGAATTTCTGGTTAAGGGCGAACTGCTTTTGCTGTTTTTGATCCGTAATTGATAAATCTGTTGGTTATTTTATTCATTCATTCATTCATTCATCTCCTAGTCTATAGATGAACAGAATTGACAATCACACAGGAATAACAAAAAAAATACAAAGATTATATTCTCACAAATGCATACAGAGAAATAAATTGAAACAATGGGAATCTAACAGTGTACAAGATTAGTGTCACAGCTAGCAGGTTCCTGAGGCTCATGGGGTGTAAATTGATTTTGTCACTAAATGATCTAAAAGACAAAAATAGTAAAAGAATTACTTTCCTCCAAATTGATAACAAAACTATGTGAACATGATTGAACATCATAACAAGTTTCTGCACTTTCTGTTTTGACACAGCATTTGCATTTGTTATTACTTTACCTTGAAATGAATCTGTGCCAAGAGGCTACTTGAGTCGAGCTGTAGAAACAGATACAACCCTGTGAAACAATATCAAAATGAGTTGGTTCAGAGAGACACAACTGAGTTTGGGTAAAGAGCATATTAATATTCTCTTGTGTATAAATAGTGCATTTCTATAGCGTTTTAATCCATAACGGTATACTCCTTGCTTCATTTCACAACATATGGAAAAAGAAATATACGCAGACATTACAACCAAGCAGTCTGAGAGATGTCTGTCTGATAATCACCATTAAATAAATCAGTTATGTGGCATTCTTCCATCCCTGTTGTCCATCAAAAGACATTAAGAAGTGTCCTTTAAGTTGTTTGGAGTTTCCAGACAAGTTGCAGCTAAAATGCAATTTAAAGCTGCAATAACTGATATTTTCTTTTTTCCACTTCTTCCGCAACATTGTCATATCGTCACCTTTTAGGTTGATAGTTAATAAGTTAGCTGTTTCTGTCTGTCTGCTGTTTGGATGCTGAGGAGGTAGTGTTCAGCAGGTTTTTGGTGCTTATTCTCTGAAAACGCTCTCTGAAGACTGCTGCCACCAAAAACGATGCTAGTTAAGGAATGAGAGTAAACCAAAATATTGCGGGCCTGACAGCTGAAACTTGCTACAAAGTTCTGTAAAGCCGAAGAAAGCTGCAGATTCAGGTGATATTTCTCCAGTGTTTCCATTATACACATTTTGCAATGGCAGCCTGCTTCTACAAAATTATTGCTGCTGCTGCTGCTTCAAATATCATGAAGGTACAGCATTGTTCTCCGCAGGTTCGTCACTACGATGTCATCTGATATATACTTTTTGTGAATTTAATCCAATGACTTCAGACCTGATCCACTGTTAGTGAACATAAAAGAATAGACTGAGTTCAGAACATTGGTCCACCCATCACTAAAGCTAGTTGTCTACATGTGGTTTAGAAACTTGACAGCATCCTATCTTACTGAAGACAGAATACAGAGAAGAAGAAGCTAGCTACAATAATTCTAATTTTCAGAATAGTGTTTATGTTTCTGTGTGCATAATGCATGTGAGTGCATGTGTAACATGAGTGTAACCTGCTCATTTACAGTAAAACACTGACGCTTGACACAGTCAAATATATTTGGCATGACTGCATTGACTGAATAGAGAAACACTGACTCTCCTGACCCACATTATCCAGATGGTGCTGATTCACATCAGTAAGCTCGGCTTTTGAGCTTCACGCTCAGATCCTCGAGATTCTGTCTAAGATCTGCAGACGGAGAGCCCAGGCGGGATTTAGGTGGCACAGAAAATCTGGGCCTGTGTGTGCAAAAGCTTCTAAGAGCTAGAGGACTCACTGAGGATCACTCATGAGGTCACATTAACATTTGAACTATGGAGATACTTTGAGGCAACATGGTGGAGCAATTTCACAAAGTGATGACATATTGTTCTTTGTTGGTACCTGTTTGGTGTGTTGTTTTATTCACTGATGGCATCACACTGATCAGTTCCAAATCCTGCATAGCAAAATTGTTTCAAAGGTGGCTCATGTATTATCACTCCTTGACTTTAAAAAAATATGCAGAAAAATCAATGTTGCTTTTCATTATTTTATGATACGCTCCTTCAGGAGTACAACCACAGATTTTGAGGCTGCCCTGCTTCAGAGGGCGTGTTGATCTTCGCTAGTGTGAAGACAAAGAAAGTCAGCAACAGAGAGCTAGGCAGGGAATTTTCAAAAGCTGTTTTTTTCCCCCCAGAAATGCATTCAGAGATATTTGCTCACAGCTGATTCGATATCTGAAATGAAATCCTTTGAAAGCTGTCTCTCTACCTTAGAATAGATGGGGTTCAAAGACACTTTATAGGCGTCAGTCAATAAACAACTCATACCTATGGATGCTATTTGGTAAAATGTAATATTCCTTCCTCTGTGAGAAGTTTTTTTCTCTTTACATATCTCCTCTCGTCTCTTCTATCTTTCCTTTAATATGTCCACATTCCCCTGAACCATGTTCTCACCCTTTTCTCATTTTTCTGGTGTTCCTATTTTTTTTATAGCTTGTATTTCTTTTTATAACCTGATAATTTAGTTTTTTTTTTTTTTTTTTTTACTCACAGCTACTTTGCCTCCACCTTCTGCCTCATCACACCTGTTTTTTTTTCTCTCTCTCTCTTCATTTTTCATCTTCTGGCCTGGGTTTCTGTTGACAGATGGAGCTGTGGTGGCATCATTCAGGTAAAGATGACTGGGACTGACAGGCCTACTGAGGACACACTGGGCCGGTACAGCACCAGTCTCACATGCTGTCACACACACACACACACACACGGCTTGTTATATTGCCAAAGCTTCTTCATACTTCATAATGTATGCAGACTAATTACTGTGGTGTTTTTTTGTAGAGATGGTTGTTTTGTCTGCCTAGAAACATCACTCACGTGCAGGTTGGGCAAAAAAAAAAAAAAAAAAGAGAATGAATTCTTTATTCCAGTTATTTATGATATTTGAAAAAGCTCAAAGGCACTGCCATAGATCAAGGGTTTCTTCAGACTTGTTAGTATACAACTCACATTTCAAATTTAGCCTTCAGCTCCTCTGCTAATGAAAATATCTTGCTCCCATAGTGACAGAGAGCCCACTAGTCATTGTTAAGGTCCCAGTACAGTCATGAAATGGACAGAATACCAAGTGCTTCGTGTACCAGGAGCTTTATTTCTTTTCATGTATATTTGAATTTGAAGTTGACTTTTCAGCCTGGACCAAACTCCTAAAAGACTCAGTATATTAGCCAGGGGGGCACACATGTGGAGCAGAGTGGATATTGCCCACCACTGCAGAGACTCAGGGGTTTGACCCCCAGTAGATGTGCACCCCCAGCTGGATTTTTAATACCTATTAATACAAATGGACTTATTTGCAGGCTGACAACCAAATGATTGTGAATTGGGAAAACTAATGAAGGCAAAATATAAAAATGAAGTCAACTGAAATGATGCACATTTTGATTTAATTTTCTATTCTCCAAAGAACACAGTGTCAACTACACACACTCAAATGCAGAACATAATATAAAAGTGTGCTTTTGGCCAGTGAGCAACCACAGGAGGAGTTAATGAGTTGGTCAAGGGCACTTCAGCAGCCAATTTTAAATCACTTGTTCATTTAAACGTGTCACATTTCTCAAACAGGAATGAGAAATTGTTACAATAACAAAGCTATCTGAAGCAGAAATAGACAACTTTTCATTCCGCCCCCCCTCCAAGCGTTTCCCTGTGGTATTACTGTTGGCAACGCGGCTACCGTTAGCAGCCTGGCTATTGTCCATCGGTTGGGGGAAACGCATATCAACGGGGAAACAGATTTTGACACAACATCGAAGCACTCCCCATCAATTAAATGCCCATCCATTCACTCTTGTTTTCTATCACTCTCTCTCTTTGCCTTCTTTGCCTCATTTATCAGCGGGGTCCTCTATCTTTTGCGGTGTAGCGTTTCCACAGTCATTCCACCATTACCTTGGGACAGTGAACAAGGAAAACAAAGCCTCTTTCTGTCTTGGTTTGCACAACGACAGATGTGTTTCCTTTGTGCCTTAATTTGACCTTCATTTATCCGGGAACAAACTGACTAGAGGTAGACCAAAGAGCATAGTGTCATCCAGGTTTATAGGGAACCAATCTATATGAGGATGGTGTCATTTTTTCTACAGCCATTACACTGTACAATCAGAATTTATGGCAGAATGATAAGTTAAATCCAAGAAAATGTGTCTTTTTCCAGTTTAAGAAAAATGGACTAATTAAAAAACGAAACACACTAATTTCTTAAATGTCTGGCGTTCTCTCTGAGGTGCCTCATTTTCACCTCCCACATTGGTGACAAGAGTAAAACAATACATGATGTTTTGTAAACTAGCTGATGACACAATATCAGCAAACATGTACCATTATAAGCCAGTCAAAAATTATATTTACTGCACGGCTATACCACATACCCTATTACGTTTACAATTGGATATCTCATATTGCTTCCACAATATGTCAGGTTGAATTTTGTTAAAAAATGCTTTAGTTATGTGATCATTTTCACAAAGGCATCACCTCTCTGTTCTGGTTTTGCGCTGATGAAGTACTGAGGGTGGCAACTCTGACCCCCCACTGCTGCCCCATCTGGCCCCTCAGTGTAACTCTCGACCACAGACTCAGATACTGCGACCCAATCACCTCTGCCCAGGCTTTTCATAACAGCCATGGCAACCAATTTGTCAGCTGGCCAACCAGCCATTCACTGCAGCCCTTTGAGTATGTTTGCATATGCAGGCGACATTGTTCGTGGTCACTAACACTATTTCAAACTTCGACGTTGGTTATCTTAGTTTTTCCAGCAGAAAACTCTTTTGCGGTCTGCATCTAAAAACTAAGACATGCATGGTGTGGTATGATTGGGCCCATCGTTTAGGCAAACCCTTCATTTTACACAGCGATGGTCCTGGGCAGGACATTCCAGCTCAGTGCTGAGCACCTGTGTTGCTATTCCACTTGAATGGAGTTGGTTGTTAATCTGGTAGCCTTTCCTCTGTTGAGTCAGATTACTGTGCTGTCATCAGAGTTTCATGAGGAGAGGCCATCTGCTCCAGCAGATCTTACAAGATGGCTGTGGGATGATACCAAACACTACAGGGGGGGAGCACACTGACGGGATCCGATAAGAAACCATGGATCTGAACATTTAGTCCTCTGTTGGTTTTTCAAACTTTTACTTTTGTGTGAAAATGACTTCATAAACCAAAGCCTGAGCAGTAAAATTGAAAATACACTGAATGAGATCAAGATGGATGGCTTTAAATGACTTGTTATGGGGGAAACTTTGACTGAGCTCTTCGTGGTCACCAACTTTATTATTTGAAAATGCAGGTCAGTTTGCTGAAGCGTTTCCTTTTTAAGCATAGGAAAACATGTTTGGTAAAGCTAATTAGCAGACTAAAAAACCTGTTGGAGATATTGTTGTGAATATATATGCTACACTGGAACTTGTAATGCCTGATATGTTAAAAACAATCACATTGTGATTATTTTCACAGATATTATGATTGCAAAATGATTCCCATTTATTGAGAAGTATGTTTTTTTTGCATCACAATTTTCATTTTCGCTGAAAAAACTATTAAAATCATGATGATGCAACAATTGTTGGTGTCTGTTGCAAACAAACATCTTCTCTTGCATGTGTGGGCCATTGCATCTCTGCAGCCCCACAGCACTTCATTATAATCCTGTTTTGTCACACATTTTACCTTTATCAAAAATATGCAGCTTCTGTGATTACACTTGACAATATTGTGATTTCGATTATATTTTGATTAATTGTGCAGCTCTAACCGGAGGAAAAACTGCTCGAAGCTGTAGTTAAAAATAAAATATTCCTCATCAACGCAGTGAGAAAGGAGTTAAAACCATCCAACACACTTGTGGCTTTTATTCAGACAAGAACACCTTCATCAGCAGTTCACGAAAAGAAACCATCTGCTTGGATCTTATAGGATTGACGAGGCGATACAAATACTGATGACTTCTGTATAGTAAAGATAGTTCACCATATGCTAACAGTATATGAAAACACCACGGTTGGCAAATAAGGTAGAGGAGCATTGCTGTGAGATAATAATGAGCAGAGGGGGACTGAGAAAGGAGAGGGTGCAATGGGGAGAAAAGAAAATGCTGACAGCACCGGGGAGAAAAAACAAATTGAATGAATAGAAGAGGAGGGAAGATGAAAGCATTAGGATAACGATGGAGGGATGATAGAGGAAGGGACAAGGGGAGAGTGAGAGAGATGCAAAGCGACAGACAGAATGAAAGAGGGGTGAGGGAAGCAAGGAACCACAGACTCAAATGGGAACGGATGGACGAAGAATGAGGAATAACAGTGTGTGTGGCAAGTTTCAGAGACAGTGCGTAAATCAAATAGAGACGAAGGCTAAGCTCAGCTGAAATAAAAACACAAAAAGGACAGAGATAGATAATGGGGGGAAGTAGGAAGAAAAGGTTTGTATACCCATTACTTGTCTGTGATGAATCATAGCCCATTTAATTATACGATTAGCCGACATACACACACACAAACAGACAGAGTTTCTAATGATAGTAAGGCGGTCAGCCATTAGGCTTCACCATGACAGACTAATAGAACTTCCCATTAAAGCCAGCCCCCTTTTCACAATGGCAAGCGGTTCCTTTAATTACTGGAAGATTTCCTCTAAATATGGTGCCTGTCGGAGTCCCTAATGACTGTGACTGGAACATTATAGGGATCCATTAAAGAGGAATTGTTTTCCCTCCACCCAGGGCAAGCGCAACGCTCGCGTGGAGAAAACAAATCTTTCCCACCACACAAAGGTATCATTGTAATTCCCACACACATATTGCATCTCACTCAGAGGCACAGGGTTTGCCACATGCAGGCATCTTATTTGTTCATTTATCTATCTTGTCTATCCATCTGTCTACTCATCCAATATCTGTTTTCCATCCTTATAACATCATTCAATAGTCAGGTCGGTCATTTGTCAGTATAGTCATCATTTATTACCTCTATGAATAACTAACCTGTGTGTGTGTGAGTTGTGCAAAACAGCTTAATTTACATAAATGAGGTGATTACGACTTTGTAGCTTTCCAATGATACGGTTAGCTGTTAACAAATGCAACTGCAAAACATTTTAATTCTGTTAAATGCCTGTAATCTCATTAGCATATATAGGATGTCTGTTGAAGTAATGTGTACAATCACTAGAACAAATGCTTCAAAAGGTGCAATAAGCTCACTGGGATACAAAGCATCTGTTATTATTCCAGGAGCAAGTTATGATATAAGCCCTCCCTCTGTTCCTACTGTAAATCCCCTTATTATTATGCATGCAATATATTACAACGCAACATCACTGAAAAATAATGCAGAAGCTCTGATAAAAAAGTGCAGTATATTTTCAAATTTTAGTTCAAAAGAAAAAAGTGTCACCTGCAGTCGGATTTAGTGGAAAAATAAATAGATTAAAGCCCTTGCAGCCACATCAGTTGAATAAATAATAGGTTTTGAATTCCTGTATTGTGGTTTATGTGCTAATGGCCATTTTGACTTGGAGGCAGGAAATGTTTATTAACCTTTCTGTTAAAACGTGCAGACACAAGATGAGCAAACAAACCTATCTGTCCAGCTCTTTAAAGGAGTTAAATAAACACTCCCCCCCCTGGACGTTGTAATGCTGTTGGACTGATAACTGAGTGTTGAGACAGTGTTCACAGGAGAACCAGCTGTGTTGGGTTTTTCAATATGTTGTGGCATCATTACAATTACAGATTGTCTTGTTTGTCTTCTCTTTTTTACACTGTCACATGCAGTGATTACACCCAGCCGTGGACACAGGTGCTCTGGCTGTAGTCCCACCTTTTTGCCGCATTATGTCTCTACACGCTTTGTTCAGTTTTGTGTGTCCGTCCGTGTCCATTTTAATGTTGTCCGAGCACCTTTCACACACAGCCGCTGTGGTGGGACGGGGAATTTACATTTCTCTTTGGCTTCTTTTTAATAGGATATGGTGCTCGGATTAGCTCATGTAGGATGAGTTTCTTTTTTATTTAATTGTTAGGATATGGTCGCTAAGCATGTTAAACTGAATCCTTCCCCCTAAATGTGATTGTAAAATTATACCTTGGCAGCTGTAACTAGGCAGGGCATTCCTGTCAAGTTTGGATTTCTAAACATGCAGGAGCAGTGTGCATTTGGCACTAGTGATAGCAGTACTTTGTTTATTGCTTTTTTTAATGTCTTTCAACAACCAAAAAAACATAAGCAAAAGTGTAAAGAATGGATTAAACGGTGTGTTTGTCTGCTCTAACTTGGTAGCTTACTGAGGGGACAGCCTTCCATTCCGAAACACCCCCACTCCGAAACACCGCTGTTCCAACTTTCAACTTCAAATTACTTCCCAATAGGGTTAGGGTTAGGGTCTTTAGAAAAAACGGGAAACCCCACCATTACGAAGAATGGAAGTCTATTTTCGGAACAGCGGGGTTTCGGAAAGGCGGGGTGTAACCGCTTACTGCCTAATGTAATAAACTAGCAAGGCCAAGATATAGCACTGGCTAACGCAGCAGCATTGATGTTGGATAAAGCCCTGTTCAGGATTGGCATAAGCACTCTGTAGTAGTTTCATACTGTATGGGAGCAGTGCTGGACGCTACTCAGCAGGTTGGCTAACATTGGTAATTCTGTTCTTTTCTTTATTTTGGAAGTTTTCACTTCAGCAAGCTCAGCCAAACCCTGAACTCAACAGTGTTGCATTTGCCAGACTCATCAGTTAGACTTAAAAACTGTTGTTCTTATAAAAGTGAAACATTTTGTCCAAAACTACGCGCAATACAGCTCAGATCTAACCCGCTTTTCAAGTATTTTTTCTATGGTAGGCATCCAAATATGGCTATGCTTTCAAAACATACAGTTTTTTTTCCTAGTATGCAAACAGCAAACACTAGGGAAGCTGCTCTGCAATACAAGAATAATGCCCCTTTATTTACACAACCTCTACATGAATCATGAACTTGGTGAGTATGTTGACATTTTGCTAGGTACCTGTAGCCTTAGCCTCAGTCTTCGGTGTGTTTATTGCAGTCAAGTGCATCTTTGTGCCCACATTGCAGCTATTTTGAAATTAGTTAGTCGGAGATGCAACGTCCAAACAGCTTGCAGAGCTAATGTTAACTAGCTAGCTGCTTAAAGCTCATGAACGGGCAACAGTTATTGGCCGGCAGAATCACCAGTCCCTGGTAAGAAATGGGCATCTGTGTAAAATGAAGGAGAAATGATTTCAAAAATGTTTTCTAAAAATCAGTCCAAAATTTTGTGTCATGATTCGTCTCCTTTATTATTGTAAGAGCGTTAGGGTATTATTCTGTAGAAAATGATTACCAAACATACAACAAACTTACAGCTGTACACTAATTATCAGCAGTTTTGCAATTAAAGATCAAACTAAAGTTATGGAGAGAGTACCAGATTTCCCTGGAAAATACGTGAGATATACACTTAGAGTAATCATCACAATTGAGACACAAGGCAACTCAAAGTGCTTTACAGGGGCATAAAAATTACATTAAAAGAAATAAAAATTGCATTTAAAATAAATTAAAAACAAGTAGGAAGACATCAGGAAACAAAATATTAAAACAAGTTAAGAAATAGGAAAGTAGGCTAAAATAGAATAGGTTTAAAAGAGACAAGACTAGAAAATAAAAGGAACAATTCAGCTGAAATTCATCTTCACCAACACAATATTCATTCATGACGCACCAGTAGCCGTACGCTCTGCTGAGCAGATTACACATTGTCTTTCGGCTCTCGTCTGCTCGTCTCTGAGACAGAAAGAGATGGGGGGAGAGAGAGGTCGAGACAGTGAGATGGTGGCGGAGAGAGAGAGAGACGAAGACAGAGGTCTGGGACACCTTCTGCCACTATATTGTGCCTGCCAAGGCCTTCTCCTCATGGGAGCTCCCTCGGCGTGAGGCTTGGCACCACTTCTGACTCCACAGTGATAACAAATGAAGACACACTGTTTGTTCTGTTCTCCTTGTTCATGTGCATGTGTGTGTGATTTCTCTTCCAGATTGTTGTCCTTGTTGACATCGTTAATTCTCCTTCATGTGCGGATTTCCACAGGGCTGCATCTACACTAAGGCAGCCAGTTCTGTTTTTTTTATTGGAATTAGATGTTTTTTTGTTTTTTTTTGAGTAACATACCAACCACAATTCAGTCACATTTCACTATGATAGTTATCCAAACGGTAAGATTCGAACATCAACAACCAACACATTTCAACTGAAGTGTTAAAACTGCATCATGACCAAGTTATACTGCAGCGTTTTATGGATTTCAACTTTAATATGTAATGTATATTAGAGGTATTCACTGAAACTGTTAGGTTCCTCTCACCAGGTCATTGGTTTCAGCTGCAAACACTATTGACCATGTTTATGGTGGAAAGCCAGCACTGTCAGTGCACTCGTGACTCCGACTGGTTCGTCAGGGGTGCCTGTCTACCGAGGTTTTTGTAGAGTGTGAGTCCACTTGCCATATCCAGTGGTGTAGGTCTTGTAGGTAATGGGTGCCTCTCTTATTGGGTAAAGTACAGCAAATAGCCTTTGCCATTTCATAAGCGATTTTCCGGAGATAAGTTGTTTAGCTCAGCACTCTGCATTAATGTTGCAAATTTATAGCAAAATGCCAAGTGTATAAACATGCTAATGTTGCCTTGAAATGCTACTAATGGGTTCCGGCTTCATATTAACAGAATGCGTGTAATGCATTTTACCATATATTATGAAAGAGTGAATTTGGTAAACAAGGTAGCTAGGCAGATGCTAAAAATACATTTTTAAGGGAAGTGCTGTTGTAGCTCATCTGGTAGACTGTGCACACTATTATCTAAGGCTGTTCCTTACTGCAGTGGCCCAGGTTCGAGTCCAGCCCAGACCCTCTGCTGCTGGGAGCACTTGTTGATCTATCTTATAGTGTGCTATAAGCAGCACCAAACCACCCATCGCAACACGGAGTCATGGGTTGCTTAACTTGCCAGTTACAGAAGTTGCAAAGTTGCAACATGGCAGAAAATGGAAGTTAAAATCCGTAAAAAAAAAATAAATAAAAGCTGCTGTGGATATGTAGGTTTGTCATAACCATGCTGAAGTAGTTTGGTGTAACTGTGCTTATTTGTTGTTTGATATAAAGCATGCTGCACTAGCATGAACCTATTAGGTTAATGCTTCTGCACTGAATATTCATGAATACAACTGGCTGAACCGTGGTGGAGCGTATGAATGATGTATTTGATTTCTGAATTTCTGAAGGTGTTCGTCCCACTTCATCACTACACCCAAGAACCAGGAGAGAGACCCTGCTTAAACTTAGATAAGTAGCTGAGTGAAATGGAAATGAGAAAAAAAAAAAAAATCAAAAGTGCTGAATGGAGGTGCGGTTCCAAAGCAGTGCATGTCAAAGCACATTGTGAGAGACAAATTTACATGCCGCTTCGTGTTTCCATTCACTGTCTGATCCTGGTCTGTAGGACATCTTAACGTTTCAGTGTCCTTACAAAACCTGTGTACAGTATTTATTCACTCATTTTTTTAGTTTACTACATACACCTGGCTCAAACGGATGCAGTGTGATACATCGGCCCTACAATAAATCTAACAATAATGAAGGTTATAATTTTCAGTTTTAAAGATGCTGTTGAACTGTGTGTTGTGGCGTTTTTAATATTAAGTCCATCCTCATCGTTACAGCACCTGCCTCAACCAGTCTCTGTTCTTATGCTGCGTAGTCTGACGTCACCCAACAATGGCAGCACCCATTGGAGGGGGGTAGAGTGTAATTGTAGACAGTATTTGTATAAGGCCAGTGAATTAAATGTTTAGATATGTTTCAAAGTATAAAAGCTCATGTTTCATTTTTCCTCCTCTATTTTGTTTATAATGCAAGGAGGTCACACTGTACACTTGCCAAAGAGACATCATTTTGTCACAGTCAGACAAGTTTTTTGTTCACTTTTGGCATCTTGCACCTGGAACGATTCGGTAGGATGTTGGAAGTTTCAGCTATCAAATCACAACATTTCAACGAATGAAGCATTTTATTCACAAATGAGCTCCTTTTACCTTAGAGACTGACAAGGTTACACTGGAATTACATTTGGCTTGATTAGGCCCATAAGACAGAAACAGCTGCAGAAGTGACAAGGTGTGACTCACCACTGCTAGCCGCTAAGGTGTTAGCTCTGGCGGGGCTGATACTTCCTAACTTGATGATGTTTGTTCAGTGTTGCTCTCACTTCTAGCCTCCCTTCTCTGCTGCTAGCGTAGACTTTGTGTCTTGTGAAACCATTTTCTTAGTGCTTCTTGTTAACATTGTGAAGGAATTTTCCTTCTTAGTTAGTGACCTTCTCAAGTCACTGACCAACACCTAAGGTATCGTCCAGTATGTGGCCCCGATCCACATATGGCAGGAGTGCAGCTGTCTTTGATAAGACTGACGAACAAGCCCCGTTTCTGTGGAAACCAAGGTTGGGACGAGATAGAGAGACAGTTGGAGTGCGGCCTTATTTGGATTAGACTACTTTATCTGGACATCCAGCGATGGGTTAAATAGACTACTGTTCAGGGATGCTTGTGGTTGGCACACTGCACTGATCGCTATTATTCCCCTCGATCACGCTTGTCAATAAACGTTGCTTCTTAAGACATCTTCTGGCATCTCCTTCATAACCAGCAAGTCCACCAGCTCTACAGAATATCCATCGCAAACATTAGCCCGCTAACTCATCAACTTCCTGTCACAGTAAACAGTGGTCAAATTTGCTCAATCTGCTGTTGTGGCGTTCTGCCTTGACTTTTATTTTGGGGTTATATAGACATGTATCACTGTTATTTTAATTGTATTTTTTCAGTTTTTCCCCCCAACACATGCAGTGTTTGGGACAAAATGAGTAAAGTTTGTTCTGTTCTGTTCTGTTCTTGAATACAGTAAAGTGATTATTTGAAACAAATGGGATGATGGGAAAATGCACGCACTGAAACACGTCAATTCACCTCCATGTTTATGTGATGTGAAACAAATTTCAGCAGCGCCAGGGAGAGATAGTTTTTATAGAAGTGTTTATGGCTCATTGACATCCTGTCGCTGTGTTTATGACTCGCTGTGCCCGTCACACCACTAAACAGCCTGACTCCCTCAAGGGCATCAGGACCAATCAATATAGACAGCACCCGACTTTAATAATCCAGCAAGACATATTCTCTGAGGCTTACTGCTGGATCTCAGTTTACACCACTGCACAAGTGACAAGCGCTCAATTTTATTTTCATAATGGTGACAACACATGGGTGGGACTGAATCTACATGTAACAGATCATTTAGTTTCTGATATAGCCAACAATAACTGAAATTACAGGTTATAGTAGCCACACCCAGAGGT
The DNA here is from genome assembly GCF_040436345.1 of Pagrus major. Lineage (NCBI taxonomy): Eukaryota > Metazoa > Chordata > Actinopteri > Spariformes > Sparidae > Pagrus > Pagrus major. Next base: position 35,605,595 of record NC_133219.1, on the reverse strand, counting down.
GGAGGTGGTATTCAAAGCAATATTTCCCTCCTCTTTCCATTGAAGCAAACATTATACGTATCAGACATGATTGGATTCTTTGCAGTCATAATGGCAACAACAACAAGATGAGCACAGCTTGCTTGTAATAATATAAACACATATCCCCGGTGGATTTTCCGTGATAATGAAATGTTTCAGGGATAGAACAGATGCTCTTAGACTGTTGAGTGAGAAGCTTCGGCTGTAGCACATTTGATTGTATGAATATGTTGACTGGCTGTAATCATTACGTCTCACCAGACTCCTCACATGTTTGCACACAACACACGAATCCCTTTTATGTAACAGGATTTTCTGCGAAATCATAGGAAAATAAAAACATACCTGGCCCCGTTTTCCATTGTTCCACTTGAATGAATGGATCACTTCATTGTGGTGATTCTGAGCCTTCTGCTGTCCCCTTTTATTGACAGAGCAGTGATTGTTGGAGCTGGTGGCATGCTATGGTAATACACAAGTGAAATGGCATTGTGACAACTGTGATCTAGCTTTGATTCCAGTAACTGCTCTCCCAGCAGGGTGAAAATGGGCCTCAGCTTAGCCTTGTCGAACAACAAAAAGCACTTAGTGGGAATACTTATGAATAAAAACGCCAAGGCAAAATGCAGTCTGCTCCAAGACAAGCTTTTGACAAGCTGGCAGTCTGCCATTTTGATTATCTAAATTCACCGCTAAGGAGCTATGAAATATGAGGAAAACTATCAAGTGACATCCCTTTGGCAGCCACAGGAGATGTAACTGTTGTGTATTTGTCCAGTAATGACTTTTCTCCCTCTTGTCAATATGACCTTATCCAAACCTTATCACCAAAGTGTGTGTCAAGTTGAGCACAATTTGAGCTCTAGATGTATAGATTAGCTTCTTGGCTGAGTGAGGAAACCTGTCTAATGTTGCTTGTTGCTTTTTTCTTGGGGAAAGTTTGGATTGGCCTTTAAACTGCAGACATCATCTCAAGTAGATTGTTAAATAGATGATCTGTCCTCCACCGACTCAACATAAACCCTTCCTTTACCTGGTAAGACAAATTCGCTACTCACCTGGCTGTCATTCCCTCCACCAAGGGCTATGGTTTGGTTTGATTGTTTGCAGGATTACAAAAGACATACTGGCCAGTTTTTCATTTCGGAGGGCGTGATCTAATCCCGTGCTACTCTGCCATGTCCGTAATCTGTAAAATAAAAATTCCACTGCATATTACCTACCACATTTTGCTAAATACAGAGGTCATGAAGATATTAGTACCATGCAAACTGGCATTTCTGTGGGTTTTCAACAGCTGTGCTGTGAGATCCGCTGACGTTTAAATGAGTCATAACAGAGAAGGTTAAGAGCAAGTAGATGAATAATCTTTATTTTAATCACATATAATCACTGTTGGATTATGTTACTTTTAAAAGTAACTTATTAAATTACAAGATTACTGTCATTAAAAAGTAACTTGTTACATTACTGCATTATCTACTGAGACAGACATTTTGTAGCCTTTACGGCCCACAATCAGTAACTTCTAATTATAGGAATGACAGACACATAATAACATTTACAGCTTTTATTTTGCTAAAAATCTGATAGTGAGCTCAGCAGAAGCAAACAGTATCAGACACAGCTGCAACAAGCTCTTCTCCTCCAGGCACGACTTGCATTTCACCGTGATGTTGTTCTTCTTCCTTTTCACCCAAAAACAATGGGAATATTTCCACAAAGTTATTGTTGTCCTCTCTGCCATCTTGCTACACTGAATTAGCTAGCTATGCATGCGCACTGACATAACTGTAGGTTTACCTTCCGCTGGTACTCAGCCACCTGCTGAGCAGCAGGAGAGAAACTGAAACATTGCAAATGCTTTAGGGATATTCTTTTATTTTTCTGGCGACAAAGAGAAAGGAAAAGACAGCAATTTGTCCAGTAATGGATTACTTTTATGAAAAACCATCTCCCTGTGATACTGTATGTATCTGACTTTTCATTCCTGATTGCCCGTCTTATTCCTGGTTTGTACCACTGCCTTTTGGTTTGATACTTTGTACTTGTCCTTGCATTTTGTATGTTGTATTTCATGGCTTTGGGTGTACAGCTTTTGTTATTAAAAGCTTGCTTTTTGTTCAGTTATTTGTCTGCCTGTGTGTCTTGCATTTGGGTCAGCCCTTTTGTGAACTTGTGACAAATTCTAATAGTTTTGGAGATATAACCAGCCATAGGTAGTGGTCATGATTGTAGATTAGCATAAAAGAGTTTGGCCATTGCAGAGATTTGCCCTCTCCAAGTGCACATCTCGTTTTTCTCGAATTTCCAACTGAAAAATCGAGAAGGGCCAAGAATATCAAACTACTTATCAGTAAAAACAACCCCTGCTTTTTTGTTGGAAATACTGTATTGCATTGTCCAAGATTTTGGAGACTATGTATGAATTTAGCTTCTAGTCCTGCATTACTCAGTCAATATACAGTATATGTGAACAGTCCAACACTTGAAAGAGTTGAAAGTCAGCACTTTAAAGTCATAGCCACTATTTCATTTCAAATCCAATGTGCTTGGGTGGAGACTGAACAATGAAAAACATATTATTGCCCTGACTTCTCTGTATATCAATATTTCCTTCCTTTCCTATCCACAGATCCCACTGCAGCTTCATGAAGGGGGTATCTTTCTTTGAAATGCCTCTCCTGAGGTTTCTTCCCATTTTCCTTCTGTGCTCAGGTTTTTGGGGAGCTTTCTTCGTCTTTTTAGAGAGCTCAGGCTGGGTCAGGAACCCTTGCTGATGTGAGACTGTAGAATCCGTTGAACCATTGTGTGATACAATCACTCAATTACAGGACTCAAGACATTTTTTCCCAACATTGAAAAAAAGAAGCATTGCTGCATCCCCCGAAAAGAAAATCATGAGCATCGGACCAAATTAAGAACAAATGAATTTGACCTCTGATACACAAGACATTCATACATTTTCTATCCTACTGTTGCTGTTCATTAGTAATAAAAACATGTGCTATGGTTGTGTACATCAAATAAAAGCATATAGTTGAGTGCAAAACATTAAGTAACCTGTGTCTGATGCTCACTGCTACGCTTAAGATCCGTGTCTCTCAGACGGTTGACTCAGCTGTTCCTGAGCATGCATATACATTTTGTTGTTGTATATGTGGCCTCATTCTGCCTCTCCTTCCCTTCTCTGCTAGTGTCAGTTGGCTGACGTCTGCAAAGGCTGATGAAGAAAAACAAAGTACCATTAACGAGCTTTGGCTAGCACAATAGCTGTTTCACAAACTTACATGCCAGCAGGTATGTCTGGACTTCCATGTGTAGTGTGTCAGAACGGTCCCACAGCAGGGAAAATGAACTGAATTGAGCTGATTTAGGTGGCTAGATGCTCTCTGTAGGAGGTTGGAAGATCAAAGAAAGTTGGACTGGTTTAGTCTGTGGACCATGGAGGAGATGATGAGCATCATTGGTCTGGTTATGCAGGAGGGCTGAGGTCGGGTGGTGCTCTCAGTCAACACCGTGGGGTGTCTTTGTTAAAAACACAGGTCATGTTGAGGTCTATTATCAGCATTCTGCTCTTCTGCTCTCATAACTAGAGTACACTTGCCTCTACACTGCTGGCTAAAGAGATGAAACAGAGACTATGTCCTGACTATATGAAGCTGTCAGTCTAATAGGTCTCTGGGTCATCTTAATCTCCATGTGTGCTGTCATTTGGCCCCGACTGCCACACTGTGCAAAGGACCAGGTTATCTTTTCATTCTTGGACAAAAATGTCCCCTTTTCATTCTGATGGTGTCTATATTATCTAAAGATGACTTACTGTGCTCTTGGTTATACTTTTCATCATCTTTATCTTTAGCTGTCTTCTCTTCATCTCCTCTTTAATGTCCTCTTGTTCTTTTGTGTGTCTTTATAAAAATGAGGTCAAGACCTTTTGGCCTTGGAGTCAAACTCTCATGTAATTGGCACATACAGAAATTGGGGCACTGGTATGTGCAGACTCTTCGTATTGTTATGCCTCCACTCCTGACTGTTTCATGTCAGATAACTATAATTACTATTTTCTTTTATTTGAGATAACATGCAACATGTCCATCCTCTTAAAAATGCACATACGCGTGCATGTACAAAGTACAAAAAACACTTTTATAATTACATTCCTTCTACTTTTGCTTCCTGGGTTTAATTAGAATCTAAATTTGCTAAATACTTAACAAAGAATACTGATTGCATCTCATACTTTTCTCTGATTGCAGTACTCTGAATCCAAAAATGTTCCCTGCAATTGAAAAAAAAAACCCAGTAACAATGTGTTGGATTACTTGTTTGAACAGGTTGTGAGATTATAGAGCCCAGCATAATTTGCTGTATGATATAAATTATGTCTGACAGTGATTGATGTCCATACTCAGAGACAACTATTACAATTAGTAATAGAACATTGTGTAAAATTCGTTAAATAAAAAGATTTACACTCAAAGAGATGAGACTCTTAGGAGGCCTGAGCTTGGAGCACCATCAGTAGATCCATTTGTTTGGAACTTTATTTGATGTCTCATAAAACCAAACAGCTTCCAATAATCGTGTTTCCGGGATGTGACGCCCATATCGTTCAGACCTCCATCAAGGACAAATTGCTTGGATGGCGAATGTCAGATTATGCTTTCACGGGAATGCATCTTTATAGTCCGCTTCTCCTGTTTCTCTCCATACATCTGCGCCTGCCTCTCAGTCTTTTCAAACGGTCTCTCCATCTTACTGTCTCCTTATGTTTGCCAGTTTTTTGCCTATCTTTATTCCTCTCTCTCTCTCTCTCTCTCTCTCTCTCTCTCTCTCTCTCTCTCTCTCTCTCTCTCTTTCAAATACACACACATTCAATTTATTCCCTCTTTCTCTTTCTCTCTCTCTCTCTGTCGCTCTGCCTCTCTCTCTCTCCTCTCCCTCAGATATCAGTCATACTTCAGCTTGGCTGGGCAGGGCCATGACTGGGTAGAGAGGGGAGGTAATTGAATTTCTCTCCTAGAGTGACTCACATCAACACAGACAATTCAGACATAGCCAGGCGCGACGTAATAGACAGGGAGGGCATCGCGTCGGCTTAGAACCGCAATTAACTACAGGGGGACACAGACGCTTGAAGCCTGAAGAAGAAACCGGGGGAAATAAATGTGATGGCACTCTCTTCAATTTTACAGTCCATGTATTCATGGGGCTAAGACTGATATGTCATTAGAGCAGCTGCTCCTCAAGTGAGAGGAAATCAGAAGTGGCTGTTCTTCTTCCTGTCCAGGTCAAGCAGTGTGGGAAGAAAAATGTTTCCCTGTTGGGAGCATGAAGATGACACTGCTTAATTTCAGCTGACCAAAACACAGAGCAGTTAACTGTTACAGGGATAGGGATTAAATCACATGGAATGACAGTTAATTGTCAGCAGATTACATGGAGTTTATAACCTGGATTAGGGAGTCAAATTAGTCAGCGTAGCAGGGTGTTTTTTTAGCGTGCCTTAACTGTGACTGAATACATTTGGGAAATTTGCTAAGAACATCTGAGAGCAGGAACCAAGCTGAATTTTTAGTTGGTTGATACTCATACTGACATGTATGTGTGCCTATTCATGTTGCTGAAAACTGCACAATTTTAATTCAAACGCCTCTCCTTAGCTCTTAGCTCTAAACATAGCACATGCTGTACACATTCATTGTCCTTATGTTTGTGGCATCTTTTCATTTTTCGCAATTCAACAACCTTTTACCGAACTCCACCTACTTAAGTAGCATTATCACACTGTTAAAATTATTTTACAAGTTAAAGTCCTGCGTTCAAAATGTTAATGAAGTAAAAATAAAGAAGTGTTGGAAACTAGATGTACTAAAAGTAAATGTACCATATCTCATTATTAAATCATGATTATTGATGCATTTACACATAAAAAGTAGTTTCATCAAGGGGGAGTTAATTTGAACTGCTTTATTCACTTTTGGGTAGTTTTATGTGTAACAGTGCATCCTATTTTATCAAATGATCACAGGTTTATAGACTACTGAATAACCTGTAAAAAAAAGAAAGAAAAGAAATATAGCAGAGTAAAAAGTAAAAAGATGAAAATGCTGAGGTAAAGTCCAAGCACTTCAAAACTGCACTGCGGTTAAGTGCTTGTGTAAATTTACTTTACTCTTCAAGTGGCAGCAATGGCAAAATGAGGATACTGTTAGGTTTTTGTAAAGGTCTGAGCTCCTGTTGGGGGTTTCCTAATCTTTCTCTGACCTGGAAGAAAAAGATGTTCATGCTCATGTGAACAGATTCCTCATAGCTTTTAGCATGATAAGAGTTAATTTTGAAGAAAGCTTTCCAGAAAACCTATTCATTTAGGAGGCAGGTATAATATAATTAGTGCCAGTCATACACTTTCCCTATAGATTAATTGATCGAGAAAGTAAGTACACACATTATTTGCACACCTCATGCACCATCTTTGAAAGTATCTTTGCCTTTAAATAGTTATCTTTGTCCATTTATTTGATGTAGTTATACTGTTTCTCTGCTGGAAGAGGAATGAAACGTCCCATGACGTATGCAAAACATGGAACTGGACCTGAACCTCACGGACAGCGAGTGCAAAAGAATCTGTTGCAAATGTTCAATCCCGTAAGTGCTAGAGCAATATTGTAACTTCTCAGACCGTCAATCCTTTATTGATTGAGGCATTTTAAGGCTGATTTGAAGCAGATTAATCACCTTGTTCAATGCTAATACAGGGGCGGACTGTTATTGCGTTTAAATTAATGCTCTCCATGGCAGTTATGGATGAACTGGGGCAGGATCTCATATGCTGTCTATTCTCCATTGATTTTGTGCAAGACAATGAAATATGAATGATAAAGATGAGTACTCTGAAGGAAGACTGTTACACCTTTAATCACCTGGACATTTACTTTGTTCATGCAGTGAATTCAAGCCGCCAGTCGTCTAAAATACACATTAATACAAAATGTGTTTTCATTTGCGGCTGTTTGGATTCGAGTGTAGGAAGACATATTCTTTGAGAATAAAGAAGTGAACAGCGGATCTCTACAGTTAAGCATAATAGAGCTATTCAGTGGTTAACAGAGAAGTGTGACTGTACTGCTCAGCTCCCAGGTGTGACTTTGCACGACTTAATGATTTTATTTCAAGTAGAGTGTGAAAAAGTCTGATTAGTCAACCTTCCCTAGATAAAGCCTTGAAAAAAATCCAGTAAACTTGGCAGGTCCGACTTGGCAGATCAACATAAGCTGTGAGGTAATGAGGTTGCATCAGCTAACCATCTTTCTCTGTGCCCTCATTATAAATTTTCATCAACCTGCCAATTGGTTACAGCTGCTGCTGCTTCACTAACGCCGCCAAGATAAAGAAATATGAAGTAATCAACGCTTGCAAGGGACTCATTTTTTTCTCTCGAAAGAGTCTGTTTACAGTTACAGCTCAGGATGAATTGACCATTCGAGTGAAGGTGTTTCATTTTTTCTTTATCAGGAGCAGCGTGTTGTACAGCTTGTACCTTGTTGTGTGCTGATGCTTGGTCTGGCAAATGACCACTGCTGTGCACACAGACAGAGATGAACAGAAGGAGGGACGGAGACAAGGAGGGCAACATAAATTACATGCAAATGCCATTCAAGGAGACTGTGTGTAAAGGTTTTACATTACAAGGATGCTGACACAAACAAAATGTGATTTGATCAGCGCTGTTTTTGTTTATGAAACCATGAAGATTCATATCAATCACTGTGGAAAAGGATACGTTAATGTTCACTTTAAGGCACAGTATCATGCTTAAGTCTTAATAATGATTAAACCTTTCAGGGCAAAACATTTGCTCTCATACGTTACCATATTATTTTTAGATAAATTTATAAAGCTTATTAAAGCGAACACCATTTTCTACCAGTTTGTTACACCGACTGTCCTTTAAGAACAGAGTGTGAGGATGTTCTCACAGCTAACCTGTTCGGTTTGATAAAAATAGACCATGGTGTGGTTCATTTGGGCTGGTGTGAAAGCTGTCAATCGAACCCTCTTGCGGACTAAGACCGCTTGAAGAGGTGGGTCTCTGTCTGCTTCCAGATGGAGTCTGGTGCGGCTTGTTTGTGGTGTTAAAGCAGGCAGACCAACACAGGTTTCATGACGGTAGATTTGTGAATTTTGCACAATTTCAGAAGCTAAATAAATTACTGATAAATCCACCTGCTGATCATAAACTGTTCAGAAAGCGATCTTAATCCATCTGTAGCCGAGCTGCGTATTTATGTAAAATCACGTCAAAGTGAAAGGTCTGCACGTCATGGTGGATATTTTTGCTGATTAATAGGTCAAAAGCTGTTTAAACCACTGTGCTGTATTCTGCTCGATTCACTTTGTCAGCTCATTAAAGTCCATTAAAAAGTGTATAACAGCAATCCCACAGTAACGAGCCCTGAGTCATGACTGTACAAGATGTTTCCTTTTCGTCCTGTCTCGACCTGTTGTGTTATTATTCATAACATGCATTCGATTTACTGCATAAGCTGCTGTGGAGTTTGATTTCCCCACGTGGGTCTTGGTGATGCACTAATGAACCAGGATGACAATCACCTGAACTGTCGGATCAACAAGTTGCCTGTCAGTCTGTATGACTTCATGTTTACCCCTCATCAGTGTGAACAGGAACACGACCAAAACTGAATTAAATAACGTATAATTGTTTTCCCAAATGGACTGAATGAACAACCTTCAGGTGTTAATGACCCTAAGATGTAGTATAAACTATGGCTGCACTTCTTTTAATGTTTCTTTCATTTGACTTTAAGAAAGCAGACACCAACTAATCAGTGACAGCATTTTGCAGATGCATAGTCATGGCATATTTTGAATGACTGCCATCATGTGAGCCTAACTGTTTCAAGCATTCTGGGTTAGTAGAGTGTTAAATACAGTAAATATTGGGCCTGACAGTTTTGGCAGACGTAGTCAGCTGAGCAGTCAGCTGAGTGGTTTGGCAGTCAGTTTAGGTAATCAGGGCACAGCACACATAGTTTGTGACTGTAATGTGGCTCTGCTGCTGATTCTCTGAGATTTAAAGCACTGAACACTATCTGATTACATTCATGAGTAATGAATAATTCTTAGCTTCAGGACACAAGTCTGATTCACATATGATTTAGTCATTAATTACATGCAAACACTGCGTCTTTAATTGCTAATGTGGTGTGTTTTGTAAATACTAACATACTATTCTTACCTCCGCATACAGCAGCTGCCTTCTGATATATCAAAAGCCAGTCCCAAACTTAGTCAACCATTTTTATAAGCCATTGGAGCCAAAGGTCTATCCCATAATGTGTTATAATGGTGCCCCCGTGTTATCAAGGAATGGCATATATTTCTCCAAAGCAGTGAGGAGTTATGGAAATATATTGCTGTGGGGCATTGTGGTTGTCTCAGCGGTGCCGAGCCCATTTATCATGATACTGTGACACCTGGGGGAAGATACTCTCTGGGAGATTCCAACACAGAGGCTGATGCCAGATTTACACACATACTGTGTGCAAACACACACACACAAACCTACTGATGCACACGCGGAAGCATGTGCACACACATCTGGGCACAAAGACATGGAGATACAGTACATACCCAGCCAGTATGTTCAAGTACACGCACAGTATCACACACTCATACACATGATAACACTGGCACAGATGTCCATGCACGAGCACAGACTCAGAAATAATTATAATACTTACACACTGGCACAAGTACAACCCTGTACTTCCATCCACATAGACAAACAATACTCCAGGTATAGACACATGCTGTATGACACACACAAGCTCACAGCTACATTAAAATATGCACATCTGTGCACACGTAGGCAAACCACATACATAGCAGAAGTAACCAGAGCAGCACAATAAGACAGGCGAGGCTAAGGAAAACCCAGAGGGTATGAGAACGACTGAGATATGAGCTTGTTCCATCTCAGTCCACCGACTCAATGACAGATGAGACATTCAGAGTGGAAACAATAGGAAAGAGAGAAACTGAGTGAGAAAAGAATGGAAAGAATGAAAGAGGAAGCAGAAAAGGAAGAAAAACTGTAATGGATAGTCTCAGATGTTCATGTAGGTGGCGGCACAAGATAATAAACAATGTTGGCACTTACCATCAGAAGATAACAAAATCAATATACTGTCTCTCTTTTGAGTCTAATCAATAATTTTCTGAGTGCCCATTATTAGAGGAAATGATCGTCAATTAGTTTTCCAGGATTTTTGAAATGTCAGCACAATCTCAAATGTGGCCATCGAACATAAGAAATATCATTACAGTATACTTAACCTTCCAGAGGACTTTGATTAACCAACTTTTTAAAAGTAAACCAATGACATCAACAGTGTAAGTACAAAAATGTCCTGATGACTGCAGGACACACACACGTGATGGTCGACCAAAGCAACATTTCACAAAAATTACAAGATGCCTTTATGTTTCAAGTATACAGAAACAATTCAAGGTCATCAAAGGTAATTATTAAAAGTTTTGTGGTAATATGGCAGCATTTTGAAGCACACAATGACTCAGACCACCATTCTTTAAATGGAAAACACAAGTTTGACCGAGAAAGTTTCTGAGAGGACCAATATTTCCATTAACAAGGATATTTGAGTTTAAAAGTCAAATCCATAATTTCTATCAGCGCTTTGGAATTGCTGTTAGAACACACAAATAAAAACCTTTTCATGTTTTTTATCACTGCATCCCAATTCGATCTCAGGAGAGATGCCGTCTGACTGTTTTAAAGTTTTTTATCAGCTGGAGACGACAGAGTGGCTCCAGCAGCATACCGAGACATCATTCCCATCAAAATGATAATTTTCCCTTGAAAATGTTGCCTCTGAGGAAGGCAAGGTTGAGTCAACAAGCAGCTTGTCTGGTTATACATGATAAGACAGGCCTGTGAATGGGTAATGAGAGAAGTTTTACACTCTTGCACTTTGCTCAGGTAATATCAGATTGCTTGGATAGTGTCTGCTGCGGCTAAAATTCTCACTTGACTCGGTTAATCCCGACTCATCCTCGTGTTAAAAGGTTAAAGTAGTGAATGTTTCACCTGAAAGTATAGTGAATCTGCTGTCAAATCTCCACCTCACGCTGTTCTGTGTTAGGACCTCTGCTACTATTCATGCTCAAGGAAGTGAAAGTGCACAACAGTGGATCAACAGAGAACCGCAGGGGCTTCTTACCAACAGATCCCATTAATAAAGTGTGCTCAGAGGGCTGGTTGCTTTCCTAGTAGTGTTCATTTTTAAAAGAATGGCTAGAAAGTATAACGCACTCTTGGATAATCATCAAAGCTAGGGTTGGTAAGTTGTTTTAGAAGCATTTTGTTCCGACAGCAATCAGTAAATCAAATGCTCTGAGAAAAACAAGAATAAAATAATATGGTGCCTGTCGCAGGCCTCTAACAAGCCCACACAATCATTTCATTTGGATCGCGCACACTCTGCCCATGCACTTATATCGCTTCACTGCACTCACAGCCCCTCAGCCCATCGTTCTGCAGCTAATCCAGTAGCACAAAGCACACAAGCCTAGCCAAAGAACGAGTGAGCCAAAAAAAGCAATGACAGACTCTTTTAGCAGCTGATCCAGTGGCGCAAAACGCACAGCCCCTGAGCCAAAGAACAGAGGCGCTGCGACAGCAACATAATCATTCAGCAGGGAACCCAGTCAGCACAAAGCACACACCCACAGCAAACAGCGGAAATGGTGCTTTCCATTTAAAATCAGAGTTTTCTGCGTTCCTTGTCGTCACTTTCAACTGGAACGTCCCCTGAAGTCGGATTTCCGACTTGGAAAGTTGACCGCATTTCGACAACCCCGACCTCAAAATCCAAGATGGCTGATGTGCGAATCAACAGTTGTGAAAGCTGAATATACTGTTTATTAGCACTTCCGTCTTATTTGTGTCTCATTAAATCTGCCAATCAGACTAAAAAACAGTTCTGTCCTACTTCTATCTGTGGACATGTTGCTTCGGTATTTGTATGAGCAAAATACCGTGTAATGCATTGTTAATTAACTGGCATTGTATATAGCTAACAATCTCCAACCTGACTAGTATTCCTGGTATTCCAACTTGGGTAACGCAGTCAACTTGGGTATGTACGTCACTCCCAGTTTCAACTTTCAACTTCCGGGTCAGGTAGCCTTTTCGGACTGAGGTACAGTCATGATGGCTATTTTTCTTGTGTTTATATGATTGTGGCATTTAACAGAGTTGTTTATTTAAGTTATTTATTAGTTGTGAGTTGTTTGTAGCCTTTAGGTTGCTAAGCTAGCTACTTTCTGCAAGTCTGTTTTATATTAGTCAGCCCCTAAAAGTGTTTGATTTAAGCTGCAGGAGTTTCTGTTGGCTTGTGTCACATGCGTCGAGGATATAAATCCCTCTCAAGTGAAAATGACTCAAAAGTGTCTCTTGATGTCTTTGCCCGAAAAAAGAATCATCCGTCAAAAAGAATTACTGATGTATCGAAACTCAACAGAAACTCGAGAAGAAAAGTGCTATCTGCCAAAAACAATCATTCCACCGGCTTCCATAAACCTGACAGGAGAAGGTTTATGTGACTGATAGACAAGCTACACATATGAGGAATTTACATTCTGCTTTAATGGAAGTTTTTTACTATCTGTCAGTGTGTGGCTTCCAAACAATGATGTGGAGTGAGCAATGAGGGAAAGCGGAGAATTGTTACCTGTTATTGCTTCATGTTCGATTAAATGCATCAGAGAAAATGAACTTGTTCCATCAGGAGGTACAACACTGCTGCTGGAGTGAACCAGTCTGAGTAGACTGGAGCTGCAGCTCTGTCAGCCACATTATTTGGTTGGAGTGTAGTCATAATTCAGCCTAATAAGATGGAAAATTTGAGAATTAGACAGCGTTGTGCTGAACTTATATTTGAAGACTGACTTGGTCTGTGTTTGTGAAAGCAGCTCCCGACATTTGCCTGTTTCCCACGATGATTACATATACAGTAGGGTAGAATTACAACAAAGCAGAGATGTACATTAATTTGTCATTTAACATTCCCACTGTCTTTTCCCATTTTCCTGTCACATAAAACAGGCTAAATCAGACATCAGACATGAATGTGAGGCAGAAAACTGTGATAGAAAATCACTAAGACATTAAGATCTTCTGCTCAGTTAGCAACATTCTTCAAGATGTCTCTCATACTAGTTAAAGCCCAGTCATATTGCTGAACATCATTTTATTTGAACCTTGAATATTATTTATATATCTTATAAACCAAGCAAGTAAAAGCTTTTGGGGACACATCATGCACACCAGGATTACGGGATGACATCTGAAGGAAATGTGTGATGAGAGAGTTGGTGTTGTGTTTTAAAAGACAAAGAGAAGTGTGACAATCAATTTACATTTTGGATACGCTGCAGGAATGACAATTCACATTGTCAGGCATCGTAGATGAAATACAAACACATCGAGTTAAGGTCTGTAATTACCGAATTATTATCCAATCATTGCTGTTTTTTTACAGGAATAAACAGCCAATTGAAAAACAAATTTATGAGATTTTCATGCCCGAACTCCCTCACTGGCGATATGATATTGACTGTGAAACACAATGTTGACACATTTTGTCTAGTGGCTATCAATAACAATTTATCCAGTCGCTATCGCTGCGGCATACTTCACAGGTGGCTGCTGTTGTGTTACAAAACACGAGATCCGCAGGAGATTAAAACTAAAAAAAATTAACGAAAATGCAGGCAAAGAGAGGAGCAAGCTGTATGACAGAATGAAGATGAGTACAGGATTTAGCTCAGAGTGTGACCACAATCTTCACTCCCCTTGATCTATTGTTGGCTGACATGCTGCACTGACCTTTACTTACATTATCTGCCATCATTTCACCATAAACCACAGATTTACGACTTTAGTGAATGCCAGGGCCCTAAAAATCTTGTCTCCTTCTTCTCTTTGTCATCATGTCCTTCTCTCTCTCTCTCTCCCTTGTTTCAGGAGGTGTCGCCCCTCTCCTCCCTCGTCATCCCTTCATCTTCCCCACCCCTTCTCTCCTGCTGGCTTGGTGTTTAACAGTGGAGAAGGTCAGAGTCGTTAGTGGCATGGTAATAGACAATGTAAATTAGAAGGCCAGACTTAAAGGAGATTAAAATGTAACTCCATGTCAGGGCACAATGTCTCTTGTCCAGTCAGAGCATGCAGATACACAGCATGTGCATCAATCATGTCAAGGTGTACCAATAATACATGATACTAGTTCAATAAAATAAGACTTGTAATAATAATTATTATATTAAGAAGGTATCCACAATGTACTATCGTGTTTTGCTGACGCTAGAGCTGCAATGATAGTTATTGATTGGTAGTTGGTCAACAGAAAATTAACTATTTGCTAATTAAGAAATATTTTGATGATTAAATGATTGTTATGCTCATTTTCTTAGCAAAAGTACGACTTGGTCAAATTTGTGGCAGCGTTGTTTCTTTTCTACGAGGAGTTTTTTAGTGTGTTTCTTTCAACTGTCGCTTTTCACATTTTATTAGCTTATCTTCCTCAGTATAGCTAACCGGGTAGCTTTGTTTCAAGCTTTTGAGGCTGAAGCTAAGTTACGGACATGTGGTGCGGAGACAGACCTTTTTAAACCAGGCACGGAGAGACAGTTTTCTCTGCTGGGCGAGGAGAGTTGGAGGTTGCCGTCAGAGCGACAGTCAGAAGCAGCGGATGTAGTTCTCCAAATACGAAAATAGCACTTTTTTTCACATACTAGATGTAAACTAGTCACTTGTGTTTTTTGTTTTTTTTGTCATTCTCCAGTCTTTGATACTTTTACTGATGGTATCTATTATCTGCTATGTCATAGGGCGCACTCACACTTGCCCCAGTTGCTCCATACCGTGCTGAAGCATGATTATCCCTCCTCCCCAGTCCCTCTGGCCGCGACTGGGCCTGAGCACGGTTACCTCTTGTACATACGTCATCATGTTGTAGTGCGGTCGCAGCACAATGGAGAACAACAGAGAGAACCTGACTATACTGACTATTTTGTGGCTTATTATGTGTCATTTTGGTCATAGACGGCACCTCACATTCCTGGATTTCTTGATTATGCAAGGCGGCGTTATACGCATGATTATACTTCATGTACTTGT
Organism: Pagrus major; assembly: GCF_040436345.1. Lineage (NCBI taxonomy): Eukaryota > Metazoa > Chordata > Actinopteri > Spariformes > Sparidae > Pagrus > Pagrus major. The sequence continues at coordinate 35,590,348 of NC_133219.1, read as the reverse complement.
GCATGAGCAACCGTACCGTCCCGGAGCACACCTCTTCCAACCGTGTCAGGGCCAAGGAAGTGTACCGTGCTTGAGCATTGTAAGGAGCGCTCACACTAGTCAAACAAACTGTGCTCTTATTCAAGATTCCTGAAAGCATTTCATTACTGTACTTCACTGATTTATAAACTATTTGAAACCATATTTTCCAGAGAGGAGGTTGTTGCCTGGTAACCAGCCAGGGATGATAATGTTCTTTTGAACTCCCTTTTCTTTTTTAAAGTGTAACTTGAACATAACAGCAGCCAGCACAACAAATCGCAGGTGTTGTTACTGACAGTGAGTTAAATGCATTATTTAAAAGAAAAAAATGCAGGGGTAGGCAAACTGTCTCACAAACACTGGGAATTTAGAAAACAGAATAATGAGTCCAAGTTATGAATAGACCAGCCAGGCCCCACCATGCTTGTTACATGTTACAGCATTATTATTGCAGTACTTTTGCATATTGTAAGAGGTCATTGTTTGAAAATGATGCATAAGTCATGCAGAACAGAACGCCTTACCCTCAGCAACGACTATCAGCATGCTTGTTCTGTTATTTTTACTTCGACCTGGATGCAGTGGATGGGTTGAATTAATGTGACTAAGCATAAAGCAAGGCTTTGCTGAGAAAGAGCATGCATGATTAGTTTAACTTTACTAGATAAATATGTATATATATAAAGATACCGAAGACATTGTTTTCAGTGACTTTCAGAGGGCACGGATGTTGTAAAAAAAGAACAACCTTTAGCTAATGAGTTAGACTTCTGGAGTACAACGTCCCACTTCATCATTTGGGGAAGAGCTTTTTCGTTTGACCCTGCGGATCAAATTGACCTTCCATAAAACGTTTATGTTTTGGAGGGGAATTTTCATAAAACTTTAAAGGAGACCAATTCAAATGAAAGTGCTAATGCTATTGCTGTCAGTCCTGTTCAGTGTTCATATCAGTGAGTGGTACTATCTTAATCTGATGTTGCCTCTCTCACTGAAGAAATGTGTAGGTGGAGGAGCCTCGTGGCAAAAACACTTAGACTTCTTGAGCAGGTCCCAGAAAAGCTTCTGGCCAGGCAAGAAAAGCTTTAAAGGTTATAAGTACGAGAAAACATTATCAATGTGGATGAGACTGTAAGGCTATGATGACTGTATCTTTACTATCGCTGTTTCAATTTGTCTGCCATGTGTGTCTGCTCCCTGCTGTTAATGTCCTCTGTGAAATTCAAACAAAAATTATCATTGTTTGTAAACCTCATCAACACCCCGTTCCCTTGTTTGATGTTAATTGACACTGTTCCTCCGATCTTCCGGTCTGCGACTCCACACATAACCTTGAATAATGACGGACAAAGACAGAGTGCCATTGCATGCCTATTGACTCTAAATCTCTAACATCAGGCAGGCCTCAGCATCCCCAGTTAAACTCATTTAGAGTAATTAGCACTGATGGAAGGGCAGACAGCAGAGAGGAACAAAACAGCAAATGGTTTCAAGGACACGTAGTGACATTTACATTTTTTCGCGTTTGTGTTTTCTATCTTGAAAAATAGTAATGGGTTTCTGGGAATGCTCGGAGTGCTGGGAAGCTTAAACGTAACTCCTAATGGATTTTGTGGTCAGATAGAGGAAAGAGTAGCAAAATGCTACTTTTGTGTGTATGTGCAAGCGATGTGTGTATGTCTGCATGTGTTGCCATCTCTATGTCTTACAAGTATTCCCTGCAGACAGAGGTCAGCTATTGAGATTTCCAGGACTTGGGCACCATGGGAAATGTAGTGAACCCTGAGGAATTGAACCCATAATAACCACCATCAATCACATGTGGTAAGCCATCATTGTGCAGCACGTGTGCCCCACACATGCAGGAAATGCATCGCACGTGCACTTTGTACTTAAACATCTGAAGCATACATGCACAACATGCAGCAGAGAGAAACAATTATTCAGATGCTTATGAAGGTCACTTATTTGAGTATAAAATGTTGTCTGTCTCTCAGGCTAAATCTCACTTGTGCAGGTGAGAGCAGCTTCACTGAACTCTGGTACACAGGAGCCTGGGACAGCTGGTCTTTACTAAGTAAACCCCACAGCTGGTCGCATTAAGTCAGCATTCACACTAAATGCCTAATGCTGTACTTTGAGAGTTTCACTGCAGGCTGCAGTCATTTGTTGTCGGGAGCAGCTGTGCATGTACAGTAAACATCTTTCATCTGCTCGGTTATAAAACAGTTTATAACCTTCAGTACAACTCAGTCATCTTAACAGGTCATGATAATTTAGAGTCACTTTTAGGCCCTCTTGCTGAATCCTAACAGTACATGGCAGTTGATCATCTTTTCACATCAGTTTAAGAGTTTAATCATGAAAACCAAACGGTTAGTGGCATTGGGGTCGTTAAAAAACATACTTTCAAGTGTGGTTTTTACCTAATTAATAATAAAGAAATCTCACCCTCAACATTTTAATTGCAAACTTTCAAACACATGGATTGATTGATTGGTAGAGCGGGTTGTCCACTACAGAGGGTAGTGAACAGGGTCGGAGGGTCAGTGGTTCAATCCTGGATCCCCTGGCTGCACAGCGTAGTATCTTTGGGCAAAATACTGGACCCCAAATTGCCTCTGATGTCTGTTCCATTAGTGTGTGAGTGGATGTGTGAATGGCTGAGTAAAGAAATATCATGCAGACCTTTGGATAGGAAGCGCTGTATCTCTCCTGATTAGCAGGTCGGCACCTTGCACGGCAGCCTCTGCCATCAGTGTATGAGTGTGCGTGTAAATGGGTAACTGTTCAAGTGTTGTTAAGCTCTTTGAGTAGTAGTGGACTAGAAAAGCGCTATATACAGTAAATGTCCTTCCACCATTTATGCAATTTGCAGCAGTACATTGCTGTGCAGTTCTCATGTCTGCTCATCATCAAGCTCTACCAAGGCCTAATAACAACCGATTCATTCGGGCAGGGAAACGTCTAAAACATGCAGGGCAGGGAGCCTCACTGCCCTAAATGTTTTCTTTCATTCATAAGTTGCAAGTTTTTTGTTATAAAATACAACTTGAAACAGTCATTCACATGTGATCTATGTAGTTAATCTACATGAATTTGATTTTGAGTCATGTCTGTATTTGAGAGCCACTAAAGCACACTTGTTTTGTTAGTATCAAGCCTTGTTTTATCTTTCAAGTGGAATTTTTTGCTTGAGAAGCAAATGCTCACACATGAAAATGTGCAAGTGCAACACGCACACACCCATGCACGAACAAACAGACACACACAGAGATTAGCATATTAGCATCGTCAATCATAAGGCTCGCAGTCATAATAGCATAAATCATCAGCTAAAGATGATTATAATTAAATCCTGTCAAAGACCAATGACAGCCTCTCTCTTTCTAACAGCCTCTCTCTCCCTCCCATCTCTCTCTCTCACTCTGTTTCTCTATTAGGTCCCATCACTTCTTCGCCAGATTATCTGTTACTTTGTGAATTAGACGTATTACCCCTTTATTAGCTACAGGGACGGGGCCAGAGCTATGGCTTATTAATAAAATACTCGCTTGACATTGATGAATACATAACATGATGGCCACGTCACAGGAATTAATCTCCATTTCAGGGATTGTCTCTGATTCATTAATCCATCTAATTACGACAGATTTCACAAAATATCTTCGTGCTGATCTATCTCATTCTATTTCTTCTCCCCTCTCTCCCTTTATCTCACTCTGCCTCCCGATCTCTTTACTTGCTCTCTCCCTCTCTTCAGACTTATGGATCTCTACATAATAGATGAGTCTGTCTGAGGAGACAGAATAAAGGCTCTTACGGTGTGATGAATTTTGTACATTATCAAATTACATTTCTTATCAATTTAAATGCCCCTTTGCTGCGCTTGCAATCAGCCTCAAAGGCCAAAAGCCTGAGTGTAAATGTTTGAACACTGATTTACATAGATCCCCCACTGACAACCCAGCTACGAATTGGGTTGTTTTTGGCAGTTTTTATTGATTGACAAACTAATGAAGAAAAATGGAAAGCCTTTAAGTTCCCTACAAAATTCTACATTTGTCTTTATTTATTTATATGAGAGGGCCAGTGCACATTAATCAATTTAGCAACCAAAAGTGCCAATTTTCATCTGCAGCTCTTTCTCGAGAATGTTAAATTGGTCGTGCTGTACGATTAATGAGTACATGCACTTGACAATCCTAAATCCTATCATGATTATTTCTTGGTTTCATTTGATTTTGTTTCCAAGATGTTCTATGTCGATGTGTCTGCTTTGACTTTGTGTCTTTTCTCTTTGATAACTAAAGATTAGTTCCAGCTATGCAAAATAAGTTTTTGAACATTTGGTTCACATTAAATCATTTTAAAGAAATGCATTTCAAAGAAAAATCCTGCTTGAATTATGTGCACAGAGATCAATTTCCACACATTGTATGGATTAGGTCTCATCTTAACCTTGGCTAATTATAGAATGAATGTCGAATGTCATTTGACATTCAGTTTGCCTAAATCATGGAGGGTACTCGCATTAGACTGTGGCAAAACATCTGGCAACATTGCTGCATTTAGTGGGCGAAACTACAACAACCGAGAGGGAACCAGGCAATTATTTGCTTAAATTAAAGGTAGTTGGACTTGACAGTGTACTACACAAGTTACCAACGAGTCAGTTGTTTGTGGACATTGACATGTGGCAGTGATTAAAATTTTTGGACATGTATATGTGCCTTGTAGCTCAATCGCAGAGCTCTTTTCCCTTCAAGATGTTTTTTTTTCTTTTTTCGCAGCATTTAAGCTGACCATTAATGTTGCAGCACCTGATAAATATTGACAATGCTGCCACTCAGTGATTGCAACCATGCTGACCAACACCCTGCATGACGTCACATGCATAGGGTCTATTGTCCAAACAATCATCAGTCTGGCTGTTGGACAATAAGATGGGTTTCTGACATAAACAGTTTTGCAGTTCTGCATCATGCACCAACTTGCATCCAAGTTCATTTAACTTTTTTTCATTATATTATTTCAAAGAGTAAACATCTAATTCATGTAAAATTCATGTAGAAACCTGAGATATGATAGCATCAAAAGTTGTGTTGGGCCACAGACTAAAGGAAATGACAGCCTGCAGTTTGTCTGAGATGTGGCTTTTGGGTTGATATCAAAGATGCGAGCAAACCAACACAGTACAGGAATTATGCCTAACAGAATTTCCAGATAGGTCGCACCATCATGTTTTACTATATATCTTTAAATGTTACGGTTAGGGCTGAAAATGACAACAGAAAAAAAAAACAAGTTTGCTGATTTCATATAGCTCCACAATGCAAATCAACCTCCAGTTTTCTACCCAGAAGTTTTTGCTGTTGTTAGCACAATGTCACAATGATTGTGATCCAGTCTATAAACTGTGGTGAGCTGGTTGTTATTTTATTTAAGTACTAATTTACATGTGCCTTACTGCAGTCTTCTACTGTAACATAAATAAACCTAAACTGACCATAATAAATGCATAAAGTAATATAGCCTTTCATATTTTTGAAAACATATTTGACAATCTAAAATGTGAGTTAACCCCCAACATACAACCTCCAACAAATTAATCAAATTAGACAGTCTGATATGCATCCAGTGTAAACTGGCTTGTCACAACAAACACAAATTTCAATGGTAAAAAGGATCTGAAAGGAAAAAAATCAGCAATAAATAAAAGATGGTGTGATTTATTATGCATGGTTAAAGTTTTGGGCTATTTTGAGTAAAAGTGTTATTCCAATGTTTGCAAGCTGTGTGCTGCCGGCTATTTTTGTCTGACAACTTTTAGCTCATTGCATTGGGACAAATGAAAACATGGAGGAGTCTGCTTGACCCAGTGTCCTCATAGAAATAAGAGGGATGTTGTAGTACAGTTAAAACTATTTTCAAGCGAACTCAATTGCCTGAACACTTTGTAAAACTACCTATAATGAATTACAAATAGTATATAAAGATATTTCAGTCAAATTCTTATTTTTAGATATATTCTATTTAGGGCTGTTTCACTGCACATGGAAAAAAATGATAAGTGAGTGATGCAAGTGCCGATGAGTCAGTGAGATAAGTAAGGAAGACTTCACATCAACTTAGCTGAAGCGGTAAGCCGGCGAGAACTTCATATTTTGACTTTAGGGGCAGAGAGAAATACAGCAGCTATTTCCCTTGGCAACAGAGATGAATGCTTCCAAGAGCCATTAAATGTCAAACCAAATGTAAAAACAAATCACAGCATGAGACTGGTGATGTGTTTATAGTTTCAAATGGAGTGGAAAGGCTTCTGACACAATAAAAGTGCTATAGCTAAAACCAATGCAATTTTGGGAAAAGTACTTTCAGTCGTCGGGGTTTCTTGAGGTTGCTGTTCTTTGTTTACATGCCATAGGATGTTAGACTTCACAACATTCACACACTTCCGTTTCTATCAGACACACTGTTTAAAAAGGAACACTAAAAAAAGGAAATATTATTCAGAAAAGCTTTTTGTTCAAAGAAATCTTTTCAAGTTTTACACTGTGATGTTAATGTGCAACTTGAGTTTTTAAACCATGAAAAACATTCCACATCTGCTCTTCAATTAAAGTGAACTGTCATCTTTTTTGTTTGTGCATATTTATATATTTTAAAATATTAAATCACCAGGATTTTTGGAATGAATAAAAACATCCATTAAGTCACCACTTAGACGGGTGACAAATTAAAGGAAAACATGATGAAGCATTTCTATCTTGATGGCAGTGGTTTCTTCTAGGATGACAATGCTTCATCAAAGCGTGAGGGGTCACGGATTGGTTTGATGAGTATGAAAATTATACAAATCATAAGCTATCACCTTTGTCACCACATTTCAACCCAGTTGTCCACCTGTGGGAGATTTTGGATGTGTTAGACAGCACTTTCATCATCAAATTTCAGCCGTCATCATCAAAACACCAAATTAGGAAACAGATTTTGGATAACTGGATAACATCAGTAATACTGCGCCTAAACGTATTTTGTTTGATTTTGTTGTTAATTTTGATTTGCTGGCTGGGCTAAGTGTGGATCAGTGGTGCAAAGAATGGACAGGATGAAAGAGGAAGATAAAGAAGAGAGGAGAGACGCTGAATTTTAATGAAAGAGACGCTGAACAGCTTTAAAAGTCAAGAAACGTAGCTTGGGCTGACAGACTATATGGTCCGTTTGCTGCTTTTTAGAGGTGGTGTGCCGAGAAAGAACTTAAAACAATCACAAAAACAGACCATCAGTTTTATGCCACTGTGTAAAATGGAAAGTTGAACCCTGTGTATTGCAATAATAATAAACAGTTGTAACAAAATCCCATGGCACACCTGGACTTGTCTCACTTGTCTCTCTGCCTAGAGATTACAGTCAGATCCTGACCATAAGAGCCTGGTTATAACTTGTTCTCCCTATAGAGTTTCCTCATTCAAAGAAGTGTGAACTACTTGTTGAGAAAGTAGTCAGAGCTACAATTCACGCTTGCTGCTGGAGAGAGGATTTCTGTGCTGCGTATGTTTATGTCTCAGCTCCTCTCCAGTTTGGTGATTGACTTTGGTGCAGTATCATGGCGCTAAAGGCAGGGATTTCACTGTTTACTAACAGTCTGAACTGCCTAATACACCAGAAACAAGAATTTGGGACATTGGCATGTGGACCAATGTGGGATATTGCAACCTGATGCCTAAACCTGCCAAGAAAATGTAATTTTAGAAAAGGGACTCATCTTCTTCAGGCAGTCGCTCCTGCTGTCAACAAGCGTTTTGATCTTTTTGAGCTCCAGTGACTCACATGTCTAATCTCTCTCTGCACTCTCTCCCTGCACAAATAACTTGAGAAAGAACTAACCTCATTTCCACAGAGTGAAACGTGAAATTCATCCTCTGTTATGCAGTCGTCTTATTTCTAAAAGAAGAAGGTTTAGGATATGGAAGTTAGGTGCTGTATTGTAATGTGGATGTATGTATTATGAATGTGTGTGTGGTGTGATAATATGGGAGGAAAACGTGTGTGTGCAGCCGAAATGTTGCATTCTTTGTGTGGTGTGGTGTTGTTTAATCTAGTTGTGCGTTGAGTACTGTGTGCTCAGTGAACCCAGTTGCTAACACAACGGTTTTAAGCATGTTTTAGGCCAACTTTGTGCTGCTGGCTGGCGACACTTGGTTTGCAAGGTTAATACAAGTTTTATGATTATGAAACAGGAAATTGTTCTCCTTAATTCTTCTGTTTACACTGACAGTACGGCGAAGGCTAGTCTTGTTTCCTCCCAATGTTTTCATTCTGTGCAATAGAAACACTTTTATACACTCTAATGTGTTTAGTTTACATCTCCACAATTTACTCCTGTCAGATTTTAGTAGCCTTTTTAAAAGATGCTGTAATTACAATGCTACCATGAAATGGCGTACAGAGTACTATTGTAGTTTAAGTACTTCCGTGTAATTCTGCTATTTAAAAAACACCCACACAGTCAAACGTCCCTCCGGCTCTTTGTGACACATCCAAGACCCGACTGTGCCTGATTTACATAAACAGACTATCACAAAGTCATACATACTGTACATCACATGTAGTGCCACAGGCTACGAGCTTAAAGCTGATGTAAAAAAATGTAATGGGATACTAATTGGCAAGATCAACAATAAATGAATAAATAAAAGGAAAAGAAAAACACAGAATGTTTATATCGTTATTATTATTTTTTTCTTTTACAAATGTCAAACACCCAGCTTCATATTTAGCTTCATAGAAGCAACAGGAGGTAGAGTCTGATCCTCAGCTCCTCCTGTCCACATGTCGACGTGTTCCTGGTCAGGGGAGCACCTTGACTGGTAGTTCGCTGCCATTGGTGATTGAAAGTGGGATATGAATGTAGACTGCCATATGATCAGTGGGTTTCCAAAAGTATCTGAACCCGTGTTATGCCTTGACAATGCATCTTGATATTACCCAATGGGTTTTGAAAGAGGTCTGTGAGCACAAGCATTATTTTATGAATGATGAATGACTTTGAAATAGTTTTACATAGCTCCATGATTAGAAGACAAGATGTAAACAGGATGTGGATGAAATGAGACAGGGGTGTTTGGGTCGGGACATATATCAAACCTACCTGATTGCTTGAATGCATTAGAAAACAATATGCAGAGCGGAGCAGGTGCTAGATGAATAAATCTGGCCCTGGTACAGTAGACCTCTCGTGCACACAGGGCACTGCACGCTGCACTTAAAGTACTAGTCTTGTAGCACATCCTTGGGACTGTTATCTCCAGAAGGCTTAGCATTATATTGACAGCTCTTCCACCTTGGCTTACTTATTTAATAAAGAAAAAAACACATTACAAGGGATGAAAATATCCTAGATTTACACAGGATAACTGTGTACCGTGTGGCCTTGAGAACATGGGAAATACTGCAGAGGGAAAGCTCATACAGTACACATCCTTTTCAAAAGATGCAGTGAATTCCAATTAGTTGTTAATTAGCTGTTTTTATAAGACGTGTTAAGGTATGATGAGCGTTGAATATCATGTGGAGTAGTTCAGTTTGTTCACTGTTTATAATATTCAGTGTTTACTGCTCTCGTATCTATTGTATTTAAATCACCCAAGCCCTTTACAGTATGTATGAACCCCCAGGAGCGCCAGGACCGGATGTGAATGAGGGCTGCATGGTACCTCTCAAAAGACAGATGGAGAAGATGTGGATCATTTATGTATGAACAGGATTATTGAGCTTCACACACCATTTACACATCAGAGTTTGAGCTCATGGTGCCCCAATGAGCACTAAATATAGATAGCTCATCGATGACGGCACTTCATGGAAGTTTGCGCATCACTTAAATCAAAAATCTTGTAAAGTACCAACATGGAAAACTCAAATTTTAAAGGCAATGCTCACCCAAAGCCTACAGTTACTAGATTTAAGAGAGACACACACGCACTACACACACACACATGAATAATTAAATAAAAAATGTACAAAATAGTAAAGTTGGTATAGCTCCATATTTTGGATATGCTTGGATAGCTTTACTTTAGCTTCCTCTTTGTTCAACTGTTTCCGGTGCTTCTTAATTATTGGCCACAGAACAGTGAATTCACAGTCTGCTCTTCTTTTGATTTTTATAATAATGTGCTTTTTTATTTTTTATTTTATTTCTTTTTTTCTTTCCTTTTTTTTCCCACCACTGACAGCCATTACTACTTCTTCTGGTGCTTCCCTCCACTTGATAACCACTCTCTCCAGTTCCCTGAAGGAATGCACCAAGCATCACTGAAAAAAAGCCCATCTCAGGCAAAGTAAGCCCTACTGCCACTCCCACAGAGACAAGTAATGATAATGTTTTATGAAATTGAACAGCTTAAGGAGTTAATGCCGTTTGGAAGGCATCAGCATTTATGTGGCGAAACCACTGGCTTTGACTCTCCAAAGAGCCCCATTGTGAATCACTGTTATCAGTGCCATTGGTAGGAATAGTCACTGCAATGTATTCCTCACAGCTCTGGTCCATCGTCGTTGCTAGGTAACATGTAGTTTCTTGGCAGCTGACATGTTGTTCAACATCTCAGCGTGGTGATGTTTGGGAGAAAAGTGTTACATATTTGCAACACTTCCTGTTCAGGAAAGAGGTAACAGCATGGCGCCCACAGCATAAACTCGCCAAATTCTCTCAATTACTGGATCTGACAGCCACTTTTTTCCTTCTAGAGAAGGGGCAATAGACTGTGGTGCACAGTAGTCACTGGTTTGACTCTTATGAGAGCATTATAAATCTAGACTATGGTAATAGAGTGGCCAGACTCTCAGGCCTAAAAATGACTTATTATGTGTCAGTATTTTTTCCTTCCTCTTCAAGGTATTTTGGCTTGAAGTGTAAATAATTAATTTCCCTATTTAAAGAGCGTCATGTTTGATTTATAACCACAGAGGTGCAGCAGGGTGACTGTGTAGGGGTGGCATTCACTTCTGAATGACAAAAACACCGTCATTCTGAACTGGATAGGAATGTGGAAAAGGAAACAGCGAAGAAATGTGGTGTAAAGGTTTATATGAGGGCTATATCACTGCAGACATAAATATGTAATCTCAACCTTTACAAAGTCGTTCTGTTCAAAGAAATGCAGCTAATTTAAGAATCAAAGGAAGCTACTGTACATGACATGATTAATTTTCACAGCATAGTTTGCAGATAGATTTATAGTTTAACCTTTCAGAAATAAAAATATGATAATAAAGCAAACTGACTCTTCACAACAAAGGCACAAAAACCTGATTTGTGTGTGTGTGTGTGTGTGTGTGTGTGTGTGTGTGTGTGTGTGTGTGTGTGTGTGTGTGTGTGTGTGTGTGATGCATTGTGCTCATAGTTTTGAGGCAAAGTTGCTGAGTGAATAAAATGCGGAGCCTCTTACAATCATTAAAATTGGCTTTTATTTTCAGGGGCACTGTAAAAAGTCATTACAGAATTTAGTGGAATCAACTTATCTTTTCTAATTAACTTCACATATACAAGTTTGATTCGTTTCATGTTGATTAAACTTAAAGTTTATAGTTGTTTTTTTTTATTTTCAGACCACCTCTGAACTCATAATCATGAGTTCTTATAACTTGAAGTCTTTTTACTTTAAATGATGAGTTGGATGAATGTACAGAGTTCAAACAACTCGTAGAAATAAGTTTCCAAGGAAACATGATCAGCGTATTGGCAGACTTCCATAATGTCTTTGTGCTAATGCTGGGACGAAGTAGCACTAATAGGAGCAGCTGCTGCTGTTGTGTGAAATGAAGAATTGACTTGTCGAAGTACTCTTCAAATGTAAGGAAATCTAATTTAGTTGTAATGATTGTCAGTGTCACTGAACAGTCGTTGATTCAACTTAATATCTGAAGTCAAGTAAAGATATGTTTTCAAGTTCAGTTAATTTTAAATTGTGTTTCACAAAACACAGCAAAAGTTAAATCTTCAAGAAAACTTGAAACTATTCAACCTAAATTAAGTTAGCTCAAATATTTAAGGCAGCAATTGAACTTAGACTTTTAAGTTAAAACAGCCCAAAATGATTTACAGTGTGGTCTATAGAAACTTTATATGCTATATAAACCAAAAGCAGTGAATTTACGTCTGGTATACCTTGATATTTATCTTAAGAGAAGTGATCATATCAACATATTTTAACTATTAAACAACAAACTTTGTTTGAACCTGCCTTTACTATAAACTCTAATACACACAAAGGTCAATATACATGCATCTACAAATGATCACCTTTACTTACACTTACATTTACATTTACATTTACATTTAGCGCATTTAGCAGACGGTTTTGTACTTCTGTTCAGCTTCAGTTGTCTTACCAGTTTCCTTACATTTCCCAGCCACAGTTAAATCAGGTCTATGTTGATCCTAAATAGCAACACATTTTTACCTAAGTACACGTTTTACTGCAAGTTTAAGAGTATTAGTGGCATGTCAGGTTTACTTTGGGTGTACAGATGTCAACTAGTTGTCTGTAAAGTGTCTTTTTCAGTTGTCATTACAATTATCAAAACTGTCTTTCTTACAGAGATCACAGGCTCTTCTCTGTCTGTGGAACCCGAGACAAGAGATGTACCAAGGTCGTCATCTTTCAGAAACTGACCAATCAAAGTAGAAGGTCCCAAATCTAACTGTTATTGACAGTGCATGGTTTTAAAACACATACTGTCTGACCTCCGGAGGAAGAGAGCTTTAGATAAAACTCAGTTTCTTCCATGGATTTTACTGGACATTTTATCTGTGCACTTTAAGTACTTTATAGCCTATTAGGCTATGTCTCGACTGTTACGTCATCTTTAAGATTTCTCTAAAGAAACAAATAAATAACAATAGCTGACTGCATTGTTTATAGAGGCAGAAAAAGAGGAAAAAAACAGTACCACAGCAAAGGAAGACTACTTTGTGGGAGCACAGTGGCTGAAAGCTGAATATTTCTATCAAGTTATTAACATGTATCTGAAGAGACTGACTGTGCTGGCTAAAAGGATAATCATAGTGGTAATGAATGCACCCCAAATGACCGGTTATGATAACTAAATAAGGTCTTATTTTGGCTTTCAGAGTCACAGGGCTAATTTGATGTTTATTCGCTGAACTATCATGTTGATTCACAAGACAGAAACTTTATACACATAACTTTCAAGTGCCCTCACTGGGGTTTGTGCCAAGCCTGTCTCGGCTTTCACGCCAATTCTGGGAATGTTCTTGGCTAGTTGAGCCACCCCGCCCCTGTCTTATCTGCTCTTTACTCCATTTCTACATACAACACATTTCTGTGACCTTTTAACTTTTATCTAAACTCAATCCCTCTTGTTCCTCGCCTCTACCGAACCTGAGACTCTGCCTCCAGTTATTTTTCCTGCTCTTTTTTCTGTCTTCTTTGTCTTTTTCCTCTGTAAGAACAGTTGCCAAACATGATGCTTCTCTACAAGTCTGTCCAGAGAGGGAAGTGATTCACTGAAGGTCAGCCCTTATCTCTCTCTCTCTGTCTGCTCTCTGTTCTCGCATCCAGCGTGACCATCCTCAAACACAAGCGCGCGCGCGCGCACACACACACACACACACACACACACAAGCACGCCATGCGTTCAGATTATAACTAGTTTCAGATGGGAGCTTTGAAGCCATGGCAGGCACGCTTTCTTTCATCCCGCCATTGACTCATGTTCCATTTTCATAATTTGGTAATTTCATGAATATGTAATGCTTTCCTGTTGACCTGACTAATGTGAAGTAGACATACTGGCACACACGCATGCAGGCACTTTTTCTCAAAGGAAAGCCGGAGGAATCATAAAACAAATAATCAGAACCACTTAAAAGATGAATCCAGATATTTCAAAGTGAGGCATTTCCAAATTTTTTGCATTTTGGTGATTGATTGAGTTAAATATTTAATAGATTCCTTCACTTCAGCACTACAATCCCATATAAAATAAACGAGCCAAGGCAAACTAAAACTATGATTGGGTTGACATGCTTTAATTCATTTCTGGTCTCAGCTGTAGGAGTTTGGGCCTTTGACTGTTTATTACAAACTTGAGCTGCAGTAACTTCTACAGTAAAGTAAGTGATGAAACTTTTAACACACTCAATGTCATTATGACAAAAAAGCTTAGGAAATACACGTTATCCTGTTATGGAGATTACCCACATTATCATTTTAATGCTTTAGTGGTCAGCTTCCCTTCGCTGATATAATCAGTGTCAACGACAAAGACATCCTTTAATCAATGGAAGGGCTGATGAGAAAACACGATGAGAGCACAGGGAAGAAAAATATGTAAGAAACAAGGAAGGGAATTCAAAAAGAGGATGAGATGATTCATCTAATGCAAAGTGGGAAATGATCACTCTAATTGAAGTGCAGAAAGAGGAAGTGAATGCAAAAAGGGTCAACAAGAGTAAAAGAGTAAAAAGTAAAAGGACAAAGAAATATTCTCCATTACTTTAAGGACTTGTAGTAGCAGCAAGCAGTGATGCTGCATGATATGAAGAGTAGAGAGTGGATGTGAGGATGAACAAAGAAGAGCTGAGGAATAAAAGTAAGGGAAGTGAAACAGCGTTCAAGTGCCCTGACTCTTTGCACTCTCTTTTATGTGGAAGGTAAAGAGGAAGGAGAGGGCGGGTTTGAGAGAGGCAAACAAAGAGGGAGACACAGTCGCAGAGAAAGGTGGCAATCACTCTGGATGGCTACTAAAAAGGGGCCCCACAATGCCTTTTTTCCCTTCGCAACAATGATTCCAATCACGCCTACAAACTGTTTGCAGTCAGGGGCAACTTTCTGTTGCTAGGCAAGGAGTTACACAAGGTGACAATCAACAGGATCTATATGTTCAGACTATAAAAAGCAAATAATAGAAAGAAATCTACCTATAACCTGACACTGTGCTTCACACTACCAGCTTAATGTTTTTTTTGTATTATTTGTTGGTTTCATCCAGCCAAAGAAATAAGTACTGGACAACCAAGAGTGAAAGAGACTGAAAGGTCCTGCTTGAGGTTAGGGAAAGATTGTGGGTGCGGAAAACTTAATCTGCAAGTCAGTTTCAACTTGACTCTCTTTAGTTTTTAGCTACACATTATTCATCCACAAGCCATAATGTCGACACCATTATATGTCAACTCACTACATTTCCCACTACTTTTTGCATAAAATGACTTGGAATTGGACTCACTTTCTTCCACTGCAAAAAAAAATAATCATCCCTGAATAAAGCTGTAAATGATCACTAGCAGATGTATCTTCATAACATAAACAGTATGGTAGCACAGAAGACACCACACATAAACTGGATAAGTGCCAAACATTTTTGAAAGAGAATATTTGAAAGTTAAGTAGAGAAATCTATCATGAAACCCTGAAGCTGGAGGTAGATTAGTGTTTAATAATACTTTCAGTGCTAATATGTTTAGCGGAGTTAATCAAACTGTGGAAAAGAGATGTGAGAATGAACTTGAACCTGTGAAACTGTCTGTAAACGTGGCAGACAAAGAAAAGTTGCTGTAAAATAGAGGAAAAGTGAAAAAGTTTCAGTGTGAGACTGACCATTTATGGCTGAATGGCTCCAGTGTTGTGTGGTACCAGACTGCCACCACACTAGCCTCTCTCTTTCTGTCCCCTCCACCACTCCTCAAGTCCCTCCCTCCCTCCCATCCCTTGTTATCAGCCAGGATGCAGGCATGGGGACCGCCCGCGGAGAGGTGCCCATGAGGCTCAAACTGCGTGCCTGCCTCTCTCCTTTCTCTCTGTTCTTTCTGCTCGAGGTCGAACACCATCAGGGGGTGCGATTCACTGCGATAAATTGCTGTCTCATCCCAAAAAGACAGCGCATGCACACACTCACACGCTTGATCTTGAGAGACACACAAGTATGTGTTCTTACTAGAATTAATCACACATATGCAGACACGAAAGTAATCACACTGACATTTCAAACACCGGACTCACACAAGCGTGGACGTGCACGAAGACCAGCAAAGAGAACATTTGTCATTTGCTATGTGTGTGTGTGTGTATGTGTGTGTGAGAGTGTCTTTGTGTTTAGCTGTTGCTTGTGTATCCATGAGCAATTATAGTGGACAGTGGACCCGTGAATCATGTGTGCACCTGGGAAAGTGACTCTCTGTTTGTTGCCTCGCTCCTAATTACAAACTGTTAATGAGAATGACACTGGAACCTGATTAAATATGGATGCGTGAGTGTATGTCTGTTTGTGCACATCTGTACTTGTTTGTGTACGTCTCTATGTGTGAACTGTCACTGTGGCTAATGAATCTGTTAACAAGGGTGACAATTATTGTTGGCAGAGGACTGAATATTATTAACTAATGTGCCTGCATTTCAAAGCAGTCTCTTGGTGATGCCAAGAGATAACTGTTACTGTGTGTGTGTGTGTGTGTGTGTGTGTGTGTGTGTGTGTAAGCTTCCGGTCACACTGGTTGCATCTTGAACTTCTATGATTTATCAGCCAAAGTTCATTATAGATCTTGACCTGTATGGTGCACCAAAAACAATGCATGTAAAGACACATGCACATGTTTGCACACACCAAGCTTTATACTCGCAGATGTACTGATGGGCATTAAGCCAGTAGGAATAGGGACAAAGACACACACACACACACACACACACACACACACACACACACACACACACACACACACACAAAGAAATGTCTTTTATGATGACTGTATCTAGGTGATAACAGATTATCACTTTGGGGCGCTTAAGCTTTACCACCGACTGATGCCCCAAATGCTATGTTGAATAACCTTGTGTGTGTGTGTGTGTGTGTGTGTGTGTGTGCTCGTGTGTGTGTGGCATTTAGTTCATGTGTATTGAATGTGTGTGTACTGGACATGTGTTTGACAATGTTAATACCAAAGGTCGTACAGCAACACTTGCAGGTTGCCTTACAGACTTTGGAACCCTCTTTCAGGTAGTACTTTCACACTACTAGACTGGCATCAGGTGAATTTTTCTGCGAAACACAAATAATTTTCACTGCAAGGGTAATTCATCTGAGCTGTACGGACATTCTTGAACTGCAACAGATCTCGTGAAAGTGAAAACGCTGAATATTTAACCAACAAGTTACTTTACAATTGGCAAAAACAAATTAAACCATTAGAAACTCTGCAAAACTCAAAGAGATGAGGTATGCCTATTTGGAAGTTCATGCATGTGTGTGTGTGTGAGTGACTACTTGATGGTTTAGTGTGAAACAAATGCTCTGCTGCAGCACTCTGTTTTTGGTTGTCAACGAGACAGCTCTTGCAATCATATTTATATTTATGTAATGCAATGTATTTTCACATTTAACAAATAAAAATATTGACCATGATTACTTTGTTTCATCAGAACGCCACTGATTACTGTGATGTATTGGGGAGATCAGCAGGCTCCAGACAAATGGTTTAGAGGGTCCATTATTTGGAAGCTTTGTTCTTCGGTGGTGAATTAGGTAGCAACTTATCTTTAATTTATCCTCATCAAAGTCTCTATTTGTCTCTCTAAAAAAGTCGCTGGCTACAAAGTGTCATTGCACAGCTACAGATTCAAAATGAGCCAATGAAGACTATCATTAGGGAGGTGTCTTTAAGACAAAATGCCATCTTGTACTGCTCTGACTTTATTCACCTTATTTAAGTGAATGAGTCAAAGTGTCAAATGAATTGATGATAAAATTATTGTACTTTACCACTTGACTTTGAGGCAAATCTGGCATCCATTCTTTGCAATCAGACAGGTAATTTCCTCTACCTGCCCACGGTAATCTGTCTACCCCTGCATTACAAGGAATTATGGGTCTGCCCAAGAAAACTTTAGGAAATTGAGATACAGTATGTCTTCTTGGTGATAACACCAAGAAGACATACTGTATCTCAATTTGCTGTCATTAGTTGTGTCTCAGTTTAGAGTCTGTGTTTGAAATGTGACCTGTTTTTAACCAAAATTTTGCGAACATAACTAGTGAGGTAATGCCACAAAACCCATGCACCAGTCATGGCGTCATAGGTGGCCCTATTTGTAAAGTCAGGAGTTAAAATTCTATATTTAGAATATAGTGGTTAGGAGGTCAATGGCAATTACTTATTATCAATTAAAAAAGACACAGGTGTGTAAATAAATTAAATAAATGTGTTAGATGAAGTAAAAATATTACTGAAATAAATTATTTTCAGAAAATATTACCTGCTCAAGAATTCTTAATGTTTCGGGATTACAGGAAAAAAAGTAGAGGGCAGAAGTAAATGATTTTTGAGCGGAGCGGATTCAAACCTCTGAACAGTATTGGCCATAGTCAGTTTAGAAAAAGTACATAAAAGCTTGGTTTGTGGCCAAGGATAGGCATACAAAAAGAGGCCTGTGCCAGTTTATTGCAGCAGCAAGCACAATGACAGGAGACAAAGTGGTCAGCACTGGTGAAATGCGCAGGCTCTCTTTCTTGAATTGCCCCCCGGGGACAAATAAAGTTTTTTGAATTGAATTAACAGGTAAAAAACTCTCTATCAGGTATTTAGCAATGTTTTCTATGATGGGAGATTTTGTTTACTGGTCTACTTTTGGTAGAAAATAGTAGTCAGACAGTAATTACAGTTTGGTATGTGTGGAAATTAGGCTGGGCCTTCCCACAAAATGCTGTTCCTTAAAGTTGTGATATAATATGCAGTTTTATTAATAGTTTGTTTTGTATTGTTGTGCAAAACTTTAATATTGCAATTTAATGTAATAATTTTTTTTGTGATGTGTGGTCATTTTTTTGACCGGACTTCTACAACTTTCTGCTGTTTCTTCTGCAAGAAAATGTATTTTGGTTTAGCTCAGCAGCTTTAGAATTGTCATCGTCACTCGTCCCTGAGTGGCAGACAAGCAATAGTCAGCGTCTGGCATTATACATTCATGGGGAATAAACAAACAAAGGAAAGGAAAACACTTGAAAAGAGAGCTGTCGTGCAATTGACGACGCAGATTAAAAAACGAATGCAGAGATATGTTTTTACAGTCTGCTGAAGTAGAAAGAAAACAATGTGAGGTGATACTTTCAAGAGGTCTGAGTACTGTGAACCAGCGCACACTTTTCTGAATGAAACATTTAATAAAACACAAACCTCTCCCCAGACAACCAGAATATGCTTTTTGATTTTGATTGGACTGACAAAGCCAGTTTTTAAAAAGGGCCTAGGCGTCTATATGCCCTCAGGCTTTCTCCCATAATTGTCTTTCTCCATGTTGAGCTGCGTGTAATGTATAGTGCACAACAAATACACACGTGCCATTGTTGCATTTTATAACAGAGCTAAGTCAAGATTTATCTGATTGGCTGAATACCAGTTGACTTGTATGTATTATTTATACATGTAAAAACACATTCATAGCAGCCAAATAGATTTCTTCCTCCTTTTTCATTTGCTGTCTTTTTCTTCCTGTCTTTACCACCCCTTGACCTCAGTGCGTCTTTGTGTCTTTCACTTTTAACTTTTCACTCCACTTCACTCTTCTTCCTGCTGTCAGCCTCTCTCTAATACACACACAGTGAGTTTGTGTGTGTGTCTCCAGGGTGATCTCTAGCTTGGCACAGTGTTCAAATATATTTGCATCTTCTGTCATTGAGTGAGGACAGAGTGCATAATCCCACTGAAGGCCAATGGCTGACAGGCAGTTTGGCATCCTCAGCTGAAATAGATGCCTTCTATTGATTTTTTTTCACTAGCTACAGTAGGTCTAGCTATACTGCATTTTAACCTTATCTCAACTAGTGAAACCTTGTGGCATGTAGTATTTCTGCATATCTACAACAGGGATAAAAACTACTTAAAGCTACTGATGGGAGAACTTCACATTTGTTCATTATGTATCTACCTATTGTAGCTCAGAACCTGTTTTTACAGGTTAAAATGACTTGCGTTCAGATGACTGAATATCCTTTTCTTCTTATAAGTTGGAAAACAACAAACTTTTGCACTACAGTTTGGCAACCATTCTTCAATGAGCGAGTGGCACAGAGCTAAGACACCGTTGAAACAAAGTGGCTGCACCATCTTTTATGGAGAGTGTTTTCTGGTTTTCCTGCTAATGTACCGGGCTCCAAGTGAACACAGTGTCAGGACCTAACAAACTCTTTGACTAACTTCTTGCCATCTTACGAAATAAATTGTACACTATTTTCCACGTCCACAATGGATGTGTTTGAACCCAAATTCCATCTAACTATAAGTGAAGGCTGAGTTCAAGTTTTACTGTTAAGGTTCATATGTTGCATCATTGTTAAATAGCTTTGATTAACTCTAATGGGTTTTAGAAAAGTGTTCAAGGCTATAATTTAACATGTCATTTCTCAAGAATGGGCAAATAACTCACCACAGAATAAATGATAAATAATGTAAAAGTATGCAATGTGTTAAAAATAGGTGTAAAAGGCTGCTGTCAGGGTAATTTACTCTACTGTTTTTTTCATATATAAAATTACAGGTAATAAGGCTCTTGTAAATGGACATATACTTTCCTCAGGCAAGAAAAATACATTGTTCTCCTTGATGAATTGTGAAAAATATGTTCTGAATTACAGACCATTCTGAAAGAAAAAGGACTGCAGCCAGAATTCAATAGAAGAGTTCTCAGCATCAGGGCCCGAGCTAACAAAGTAATTGCCTCAACACTTCTTCTTGGATAGGGCTGCTTTTTACTTAACAAGTTTGGATGCCTACAGTACTTTGTTATGGAGGTTTGGCATTGATCAATGGAAAACAAAAGGGAAAAATAACAATTACACACATGACACAACATCACTTTTGTGACGTACATATATCTGTAATGTAACATACGTATTTTAACCCAAACTTGGTTCTTTTCCTTCACCTAAATAAAGTAGTTCTGGTATCTAAACCTAAACAGACTTCATTTACAATGTTAACCAAGTGTTATAAAAGCTTTCTGTTGGTATCATACAGACACTCAAGGGTGCCTTGGGTGTTAATACAGTATGAGACGTCAAGTGGCGCGACAAAACGTTGCTATTCGACTACCTGAGACTCAAAATGGGTTGCAAATCCTTACCCTCTTTAAATTTTAAAGTCACTTAAAAAAGTTTGTGTCTTGTGGAGAGTGGTTGCACACAGCTTGGGTTCAGTGCATCTGGGTTTTCAACTGACCCAGTTTCATGGTGGGGAATAAAAAACATCAAAATGTCTACAAAACTAGCTGAAAACCATTCCAATGACATATGCCACTTCTCTTTTCATCTGGATATAGTTAAATACAGGGCTTTCACGTGTCATGGATGTGCCTCTTGAGCTCAAGCGCAGGTGTCACTTAGCGACATGACATACGCTTTACTGCTCTTATTGGTTGTAGGTCATATTTTGTTGCTCTGATTGGTTGTAGGTTGCATCCAGAGACATTTTGGTCTACGTTCATTGACAACGCCCCTTGGAAATTGAAAATGGACTGACAGGGACCAGACTAATACATCTTTGCGGATTAGTCTGGTGATGCAAGGCTTCCGTGTTGCACCACCATCCTCCAGAACCCATAAGATCAATATACAAGTTGTCCACACTATCTATAGTTGGTAAAAAGTTTCTTGTGTGTTTTAAGTGAACTATGCACTTAAACTTATTTAACGTTAAACAATTCTCATTTTGAATTGGATCTTCTCTCTCCTTGACAGCTTCAGAGACATTAATTATAAGTTTTATCTCTCCTGAATTAACACAAGCACTGGCCTTGAAAATGAATAAACTCTGATGTAAATAAAGCTAATGTAGCTAAGATCTAAAAATATTAAGTTTCATTACAGGAAAACCACATACATACTTATTCAACTAAGCATTAGTGTGTGTCTGGCTGTGTGATTTTGTGAGTCTGTGTGCATCAAATGTAAGTGTTACTCCTTACTCATCAGCTAGGCCCTCATTTTTCCATCACCATGGTGATCCAGTTGATGGAGGAGGTATTTTTCTAATCTGAATACTTGAATAGGAGCACAGCCTGTGGTCGCCATGAGATCTGCTGTACCTCTCATTTTCCTTTCAAGCCTTTTCATGTCTTTCTGCCAGTCCCCTCTCATTTTTTACTTTATCCTCATCTCTGTTAATTAAGAGAGGTGAGAGGGAACAGAGATTAGTCTCACAAGTTTGTCTTGCAATTTGATCAAACTGTGAAAAAGTTCTGCTCTGCCTCCTGAGGAGGAACATGATACACAATGGGATAATATTTTTCTCTCACTTGGCAGGATGTTTCATTGCCTAAAATTACCCATGTTAATTAACATAGGTTACATTATCTAAAAAAAGAACCATTGCAGCCACTATGTCGGCTTTCAAAGGCAAGGGCTCGTTGTGTGACATTTTCATAGCGAGACTTCTTGTGTTTCTTGTTACAAAAAGGATCCTTATATTTATATAAAAAGGTCTATCACTGTTGGAATAAATTCCTAAATGTTGTCAGACACTCAGAATAACAACCTCAGCCTGTCAGTGGTTAAAAAAAAAAAAAAAAAGCACTTATAGTGGATGTAACTTTGACAATCAGAGTTGCCTCACAGGGTTATCTTGCAGGCATGTCGTGGCTGCCACCTGAGGGTATCTACTGGACCAATTCTTTAACTTTTGCTAAGTGTGAATCATTTACACACCAAACATATAGATAAAGGGCCCAGGTTCGGATAGGTAATTTCCCTTTAAGCAAGTAAACCTTTGCAGTATTGGTGGGAGATTTAAAAAAAATGCTTTGAAAGTCACTGACACCATCCTGCCGATAGGGGTGCCTGATCAGAAAAGGCTCATGTGGTCATTTTGTAAGGTAACGACAAACAAACATTTTTATCATTTAATTAATAATAGTTAAGAAGGAGAGACTGATTGCCATGAGTTGCTTAATGAAGAACAATTTAACACAAGCTAAAAAATAAAACAAATCTGTGTTCATAGCTGTAGAGAGACTGAAACACTGCTTTTCTACCTGGTACTATAATAATGGTACAAAATGTGCAAAAATAAGTCACACTGTCATTTTGTTTGGTTTGTCGATTCATGAGCAGTGATGAATGGCCTTGCTCATCATCAGCCAGGCAAGCAACCAAGTGTATGTATGCCATATGACTCATTTCTGTGCTGTAAAGACTGTAAAGGATCGATGCCCCTGAGTTAGACAGGAAGATGCATCTTGCACTATAACCAAGAGACCCGTCTTGTAAGAGTTTTTCTCACTGTCCATTTGTCTCTTCTCATCTTATGAAGTCAAGCAAAGGTTAGGCACTTGTGTGAGACAATCACACATTACATTTCCTGGGCATACACTGTGTGGGAAGTATCCATCTGTCTCGTTTTCTGCTTCTTTTTTTTCTCCATTTTTTTTCTGACATAGTTTGTGTTTCTCAAATCCTCTGTCTGTCTCTCTCTTCCTCTTTGGTGCACTAACAGGCTTGTCAGTCACTTCCTTCTCGAAGAGAATGATGGACTAGGGGTTTGACTCATAGTCCATAGCAGACAGCAGTTCAGACTGTACTACAAAGGAAATGCCAATCCAAATGAGCAAATTAGAATGAAATGAACTAGAAATAATTAAAGGCAAAATAAACACAGCAGGAGCCTCACCAGTAAAAACCAAATCACAAAGTTGGAAGCTGCTGTTGTTGTAGTCTTTGTATATATGCTGCTGAAAGCTTTATAAAGTGTTTGTAGGCACAGTTTAAGTGTAGACACTTGGCCTTTATTTTCAACAGTCATAAATTGAGAAACAGCAAATATAGATTTTAAACTTGTAAGTCAAACTCTATTTCCCCTCAAATTTATGTCATGTCAGGAACTTATTGATTGGGGGATTTAAAACAAACCAAATCCTGAAAACAGCTGAAATGACAAAGCTATTGTGCAGTTCAGCCACAGGAGAAGTGAATTACTGTAATACTGAGACCAAAATTTGGATATGTTGTCTACAGGTGTGCAGTGTTTTTAATGAGTTTTGGTTCAGACTGACCAGACAGAACTGTTTGAAAGAAAGTATGCAGTGAGGTTGGTCCAAGGGCCTGCTGCCCCAGAAAGAGGCATCCAAGTTCATTCTTTGTAATGCTAATACGGCAGTTTGTGTATTCACCAATTGGAAAATTAAAAATGATTAGTTGCCATCGCAGAATGTTGCACTGTGTTTGCTTTACAAACAAGTCATAACATAATTTGTCCAGGATTTTGCTTCCTTGTGAGTCCTCATTGCGACGCTTAGTCAGTCACTGCTGATTATATAAGACAACTGACACATGCCTGTGAAAAGTTTGAAAAGTCCAAAGTAAGTCTAACTGCCTAAAAAGTACTTATTTAGTGCTGTTATTAGGTGACACAGGAAAAACAATGCATTTTCTTACACTGTAATCAGTGAATATTAAGTACAGCTGTTCAGGTATTCAAGTTAACTCTAGATTTGACACCTTTTGGATCATTTCTTATCCCCGCAATTTGAAGCAAACCCTGTGTTTTTGGGAGGCTTCATGAAAAATCGCATCAGTCTGGTTTGATTTAATGGGGGCGAAATCATCAAAAGCTGACAGCTGCAACTGGAGTTTAACTGGTTACCGTTAAAGCTCCAAGATCCCATGTTTCCTTTTCTTCTTGATTTTTAAGCAACAATAAAAGGAGTAGGAGTCATAATAATATTTTCAGCTAGATAGTCTCCAGAGTGTCTGCTACTTAAGTCTTTAGCTAAACATATGCTGGAAGTGGCAATTATATTCTTCCTCGACTTTAGATTGGTTAGTTAAGTATCTGGGGGCACCTTACAGAGCAGTTTGTGGGTGCGAAGAGAGAAAAATTTCATATGTAATTGGTGGTTAGAGGAATCAGGTCACCTGGCTGCTTCAATGTAACCACCAATGGAATGAAAACCATCTTATTTAACAACGGCATAGATATCTCTTGCACTCTGAAACTTTGATTCATCAATAAAAATGTATGCACACACACGCACATGCGTACACACACAAATAGGCAAACCTTTGTGCAGACAGGGCTGGTAATTGGTACTGTAGGTACATGTCCTATGTTTTAATGGTAGACAGCTTGTTCCTAAGTTGATTAACTCTTGAATGTAAATACAGACATCTACATCCACTTATGGTACAATATTAAATGCTATAATAAGAATAAGTGTGATGTGTGGTAATTTTGATTAGGTATGTACCATATATCAACATAATATTCCATTAATGTGCCATACGCAGCCTAAAAGTACACACAGTTATTTGAACACTTGCTCAGGATCATTATTTCTAAAGAGCAGACATTTACTGCAAATGTTCATGCCATACTGACCATGTCATTTTTGAGGTCTGCTTCATCATGGATTTCACTCACACACAGTGACAGTGTTGCAGTATATGTGTCCAACTTGGCAAGCAAGCAAACAAGGCAATATCAAGCCAGACATCCTCTTCCCAGCAACTTGGTCCTGTGAGACTGCCAGGTCCTCCAGGTGCGAGATATACTCACTCCAGCATGTCCTTAGTCTGCCAGGACCTCCTCCCTGCTGAATTTGTCCAGTCAACTCCAAATAAAGTCCCAGTGGGACTTGCAACACATTGCTTGAACCATCTCAACTGTGGCGGAGCAGTGGACTGACATCAACATGTTTTGAGATTTCTGAACTTGTTCTGCAGTGAAACACAATTTAAGTCTTACCCACAATCTCATTCATCATTCATTCATCAAATGATAACCAGTAGGTTGCCTCAGTAGTTTTTGCAAAGCATGTATGCAACTCCTCTTCAGTCCTCTGCCTCCTGTTGCTTGATAGATCGAAAGGGAAAATGATCCTTAAAGGTTGCCATCGGTACCCATTATACAGTCTATTCTTGTTATGGAGTCATTAAATCCCTACAAAACTGAGTCTGACACTTACAGCAAAGCTAACTTAAACTCGAGTTTGACATTTTCTACATAATCGAGTCTGACATTTACTACAAAGCTGAGTCCAACAAGCTGAGTCTGACACTTACTTTGAAGTTGAATCTTGCACTAACTAAGAAGCTAAATCCAACACTTTCCACTTTCCGTTTACTACAAAGCTGAGTCCGACACTTAAAACACATACAACGTAGAACAATGTACAGTTAGATGTCTAATTTTTCTTCTTCTATTGAATGCAAGGCTTAAATAAAGTAAGTTTATTTGATTTAAAGCAGAAACATATCAGTCTACAAAAATAATAATTTATAATTTTTAACATATACTCAATAAAAATAGTACAACACATTACAATATAATGGTTTACCTAATTAACGTAATTGATTGTTGTAAATATATGCTTATTCTACTGGGAAAGTTGTTAAATGCTCAAAAAACACCTGTAAGGAGCGCTCCACAGATTCAGGTTAATTGGTAACAGGTGATAGTATGATGACTGGGTATGAAAGGGACATCTTTAACAGGCCCCATCGTTCACAGTCAGGGATGAGTTGAGGTTCGCCACTTTGTGAAACACTGTTGACGGTAAACTGTTCGTTTGGAAATGATTACATTCTGTTTTTCTTTAGGGTTTTTACACAGCATCCTGACTTTTTTGGAATCGGGTAGTTATGCAGTTCTTCTGCCGTACTGTATATACACATTTGTTAGGCAGTAACTTCCTCACCATCACATTAGTATGCTTAAGATACCCATTATGTTTGGTAGCTTGCTGTTGCTAGTTTTTGGTTCTGCTCGATATGTTCCTTCCTTTTGAAACTGGTGAAAACAACTGCCGGAAAAATAGAGGGAAAGCCCTCTGAAGTGAACTTTTTGAGCCTGAAAATAATGAGCTCTCATGCTGTGAAGTTTTTTTTTTTATTCAGAGAGAGGTCCTGAGTCATATTTAAGATCATGATTCACAGTCACAATCCAATATCTCCCTTTGAAATGACATGACAGAATATGACATTTGTTTGGATCCACCTTTTATATGTTCCTTGTGTATGAACTCTTATTTTTGCTTGAGTTTTTGTTCACTCATGGCTGTTCTTGTGTGTGAAATTCTTAATTAGAGCTACCACCCTCTGTGTCAGAATTTTTTTAGGTTTTAATCCCAGTGGGATACAACTCAACTTTAATGATCTGACTTACTCTGTCACAACGTGATATAATGAAGGGCTCATCTCTCTCTTCAGAAAGACACTAATGATGTTTGTGAATATATTGCAATTTAGACAAGTTAGAGTACCGTACAGTGACATGGCTACTTGCTCTGAACCAACGAAGACTTTGTAGTTTCCTTTAATAGCGATTATTTACATCTGTAGAAGTGTTGCTGTGTCACTGAGGAATTAGAGCACATGAATACTACATTGATCCACTCGCTGTACAGCCCTATTCACTGTATCTCAATCCCAAATGTAAACTACTGCACTGTATATATTTTGCAGTTTTAATGTTATTAGCATAATTTATCGCCCCCTTACTACACAGCAATGATGTATTCCTTTAACCTCTGACTACACAATAATATCATGTTTCCCATTGGTGATCATTAAAGTTTCATAAGCCAATTTGCTCGTAGAAATACAAGCACATCTTTTCTGTGAATCAATTATTATTCTTTCATGAATAAAAGCAGACAAATATATTAGAGCTGCCATTTTAAAGTGGCTCATGCGGCATTAAGGGTTCATTTTCTATGGAGTCATTTCCAGATAGTTTGCAGCAACTTGTTGCTCTAATTGCCTTATTTTTCATTAACATGACCAAACTCACAGCTCTGAACGCCATGGGAACTACTTTTAATGAGGAGAACAAATACCCATTTTGTATGTGTGTCTGTTCTGAGAGAGTACTTGACTGTCTACAGTATAATTTGTGTACCTTTATCCTGTATTTTTGTGCCACGGTGGCCAACACTTCTGTCTCTTCCCAGACTTTATGAAGCTGTAATTGTGCTTTGAATTACCTTTGTTTTTGAATGCTCAGTGCATGCTAGCCAGCAGTAACAACTGTGGCATTTTCAATCAGGATTGTTCTTTTTCATTACTGCTCTGTCCTCGGTTTAACGCGGCAGTAAAGTAGGTTTCAGTGATATAAAGTGCTGGAGGGAATCTCTGAGTAAGAGGATGTATGGATATAGTATATACGGATATATATAGTTTGTTGAAAGACGCCACTACGGTAAGCATGAGCAGTCCCATACCCCTCGTGTTTCGCACTCTCCTCTCCTCACACTAACACGCAAATAACCTATATGCATATAACAGGCTGCTGTAGATACGGCAGCATTTCTCCTTATAATAATAGACTCAGGCAATAACTGCAGGTGGTGTACATGGTTGTCACAGTGATGAATGGTCTCCAGGGCAACACAGGAAGTCCATCTGGGAAGAAATCTGAAAGAGGAAGTAGATAACAGAGATTGAGGACTCGCAGTCCATCCATCTTCTAAAACTATTGGTTTCCTCAATGAGTAAATGGCCAATAAACTATTTTGGGCTTTTATGGCCACAGAGCAGAAGTAACAACAAAGTATAAGCTCATATAACACGAAAATCAGCCAAATGTTTTGGCTCTTGAAATGAGAAAACCAAAAATAGTAGTTTCAATTGGATCCAAGGCCAGCAGCAGCAAATAAAACTGGTTAAGCATGACTTTTTGTCTCTTTCATTTCTTCCTTCCCCTCCTCCTTCCTCCGCCTCTGTCTTCTTCTCTGCCATCCCCACCACACCCACAACATTCATTTTTCTCCAACTCTTTCAGAAATTGGGATGCAGTAGTTCAGCATTAATTCCTGTTAAATGACTGCAGCCGTTTGACGTCGCATGGGTTATCAGAGCAGATTCAGTATGGCAGTGAATAGTGTCCTGGTGAATTTCATGTAGCCTGCTAACATTTCTTTGTACCCACTCACTAATCTGTATGTGTATAACCGAGATACTGTGCATGCATAATGTTTTTTCCATTCTCACTCGCTGATTAGTAAACAGCTCAGACTTCTGCTAACATGAAGATCAAAGGGAATTCTCAATGTCGTGCTTAAAAAACGCTCATCCTGTGTGTTTGGGTCTGTGGGTGAGGGTTTTTGTGTGCATGTTTGCACATGTAGAATGTATGACATACAGTATGAGGCAAACAAAATCAAAGGAAATGGGGATTATGCACTACTGAATCTGCGCCTTACAACACAGATCGTTTACAGAATACATGACAGCATTGGTTAGAAGGAATATATATATATATGTTTGTGTTAAATAAGGCATGTTAATCTGCAGTAATGCTTTGAAGAGTAACAGAGAGAGAGAGTTAAATGTTGTATTTTAATATGATAGGTACTTGTCCTTTGAGTAAAACGTTTCTGTCAGCTGTCCCTCCTTTGTTGTCTGACAGAGAATGCTATACTTTTTTTCTTCGCTGCTGTTCTCAGCAAAGCACTTTTTTTTCCTGATGTCTTTTCAGGTGCACCTGCAAAAACAGCACGTCTTGGCGTTTTCAACATAATGGTGATGGGGAAAAGTTTGCTTACTTAATCATTTCCAAATTCATTATACTGAGAAAGCCTGCCAAGGAGGATTTACAACACCAGAAATCAGATGTCAGTACATCCCTGAGCTGCTGCAAAACAATATTTTCATAGAGCTGTGAGGAAGTTGTGCCTCTTTGAAACACTGCAGTGCTACCATTTCTGTGTGGGTTTATTCATTTATAGATATAAAGGTCATTCAGTGCTTTACCTTCACTAAACTTTTTTCAATTCTTTGCTTTTGTCAGGTATTTTATAAAGTTTTAATCTGCAAGCCCACTGATACTAATGCCATTATTGCCCTCCAAGAATCCCAAATTATTACATATTTTCTAACCAACAGCAAAATCTCATAATGTATGAGTCTTTGTCGAATTAATACAAATATGAATCAAGTCTAATAATCTGGCTGTTATACAGTACCATATTGCTGAGTAATTATGTTGATAGAGTGCATTTGCAATTACCTTTAGGCAGAAATGTAATGCTAAGTAGATTCTGTGGGTATTTCTATAAGATCCATTTATGACAACGTCCACCCACCACTCTGCCCTCCGCACTTTCAATTTTTGCACGCATGAAAATCAAAATGTTTTATCGGACTTTTCCTCAAACATTTTTTTTAGCAAATGCACAATAGTTTCATGTGTACAGTATTTGCGGGAGCCAGGGCCTATTAAGACCTGCCTGTCTGGCTGTCAATGATCTGTCTCTGTATATTAACACCTGTCTAAACATGTAACTGTCCGTCTCTTAAACTGTCTATTTATATCAACCTGCCTGTCTTCGTTTGTGACCATTCATCTACATAAACCATAATGAGTTTTTCATCTCTTCATGCGTCTGTCTAAGCGTTTAACGCTATCTGTCAGTCCACTTTTCTTCCATCCATCCAACAAGACAAAACTTGATTCTCCCTCTTTCTGACAGATGTAAATTTTTTTACCAAATTCTTTAAATCCATACCACCCTACTTTCTTTCCCAACAATTAATCCATCTCTTTATGTCAACAGTGTCTTTTCCATTTACAGCTGATGTGACGTTTAGTCAGGCAGAGGGCATTCAATGGAGGGAGAGGGGAGAAAACAGCAAAGTCAATGAGCAAAGATTAAATAGATCATAAAGGCTAGCATGTATAATTACCTTAAGATGTGTCACTCAGCAGCTTTCCGAGAATAACACCAGAACCGACAAGATTCATACTAAGAAGTGAGCGTAGGTCAAATTGACTTTAATTGTTTTTCTCCTAAAAGAAAAGTGAGGCATAACTAGACTAGACTGCGTTTGTGTGACTTTTCAGGTCAATGAGAAATGTCTCCACGCTGCTTTTATTGCTCACTTTGTATTGATTTCCTTGATTGATTCTCTTCCTTTGCATCTTGTTTGAATAGAAAAGAGTTTCAGAGGTGCGTAGAGAAAATCACTGCGAGACGGAGACAGAATCAGAGGAAGGTAAAAGCAGATATACAAACTTAGAAGATGAAGCGCTGACGAGGAAGAAGTGCTTGCTGGAAAGGAAAGTGGGTCGTTTATGTCACTTTGTGATGACAGGCTGTGTGTCACCAGTGGGCACTCTGCCTCATTCCCCGAGAGATACTGACACTGAGACAGGGACAGGGACTGTCACCAGCCTCACCCCTCTGCTGGCCTTGTCGTGTGTATGTGTGTGTAGCATGTGTGTACACCTCTGAACATGCCAGTGTTGCCATGCCTTCATTTGTGTGTCATGCCTTGCTGGTCCTCTTGTTAGTTTGTGTGCAAGTGTATGTGCGTGCATGTCTTTTAGCAGTGACACAGTGTAACAGCGCAGGGTAAGCTGGTCGCACACTGACAGTTGTGAACTCTCCCTGAGGACACGCAAAGAGACGCCAGCTTTCTTTTACTCACAACCCTCTCTCTCTCTCTCTCCTTGAATCTCTGCTGTAGTTTGGATACAAATCAACAGAATAAAAGATAAAAAGAAAAACTCTGCAGATTTTATTACCTACAAATGTTAGCACAGCACATTCAACCTTGATTCTATGACACACCTGAACCATTACTCATGCAGCTGCCCCAGCTGTGTGTAGAGATCACCTGTGTGTCAAGGTTTAGTCTAAAAACACCTATGTACCTGGAAGATCCAAAGGCTGGTTGGTAATGGTTATTTCTTGTCAAAAACTACAAAACAAGTTCACTGAAAAAGTACAGATCAGGAGGAAGGGAACAAATAGACGGTCAGTGTGGGAAAGGAGCTAATGAGGGAGCCAACCAACACACCAATGGGAACAAAAAGTAAAAGGCACTACAGGGTTCAGTGGCTGAGGTAGAAGACAGTGCAACTCCTGATATATTTCGAAATATGCAGTGCGGGGAGGACGGCAAACAAGCGAGACGCTTAGTCGGTACTCTTTGATTTTACACCAGCAGGGTCCGAAATTAAAAAGTAAAACCCGGAAGGCTGTCTGCCACACTGGTGAGTAAATGTCTGTATCAAAAAAATCATGTTATGAAAAACTTTGCTGAGAGTCTTCTTCTTCTACTGCGTTTTGGTGTCATTTATGGGCAAACTACTTCCGTCCTCAGCTGTCCGACCGTGTGGCTGTTTCACACAAACACATGGGGACAGGAGCTTCATGGTGCATTCGGACACACCTTGTGAACTCAGGAACGATGGTTGTTTAAATGGAAAGGTTTATGTTTTTTTTCTTATTTTCCTTGGTTAAAATACAAAGGCCTTCATCTGTCATTACTTCCTTGTTCTTTGACTACATTATTTTTAATAATAAGATGCTAAAATATCAAAACAGTATCACATTCATTTCTTCATAGGCACATTTTTTAAATATTTTATTGTACTGAATTGCATTATATAGACTGTTTTTTCTCATATGCTCTTTTACTATATGACAGGGTTAGAGGATTTGTCCTCTCAACTCAGAACACGTGCAACATTATTAGCCTTGATATGCAGTGCAATCAGGGGTGTAGCGCACCTAAGACGCGAGTCAAGTGTGTTTGCACGCACTCGGTTACGTTATAACCGTGCTGACAAGTAAGTTTGTTATTCTTTTGTTATCCAACAGCATCATTTAATCTCTCTTGCATGACTAAAGCTTAAGTGATGATTTGATCTCAAAGTGCTCAAAATGTGTATGATTGTCAGCTGGATTATGCAAACTCTGAACATTTAATTTCCTCACTTGGAGAAGAAAATTGGCAGAGTGGCAGTCAGGTGTTCTCCGACACCAATACAGCTATGAATTCAAAACCTTGAGCAGGTGAAGATCTGAGTGTAACAGGATGTATTACTCACCCTTTGCTTATGTGACAATGAGGATGCACAGTAACAGGTGTGGGATGATAATCAGTGAAACAGGGTCTGGCTCAAATTCTGAATAATCTTTCCTCATCTAGATTTTAATTTTATTGAGAGCGATCAGAAAACATTCATCCGGCTCATGTAAACCCCCTTTAGGCGCTGAATATTCAATTTCTTGGATTACGTTAGCCTCACAAAAAAGTGCTTATGACTTCAGAATGCTTGAAAAAAAACAATAATTACCTTTATTGAATACTTTACTGTGATGCTGGATGCTAAGCAGATTGTTTATGGTAGAAAATAGTGATTATTTGTAGCAAAGAAAAAGAAGAAATACTGTGATTGATTTTCACTGATCAAACATCATTTGAGACGATGGTTTCTAGGTGGAAATGCTGCGTATTTGTGCTCGATCATGTGCACTACTGAGCCGTAACTAATGGACGATGGAAACAAGCCCTTTGGATTTCGTATACTGCCCCTCCTTATATTACTTTATTTTATTAGAAAACTGATACTAAGACTGGATTTACCGAGGCAAAAACAAATGATTGCTTTGCTGTTTATGGCAGTGTGTGATCCCCTCATGATTGAAGATAGATATACTGGGAGGCAGATGGAATCAAATCCTTATACTAAACCGGTTCTGTGTCACCAAGCATTAAAGTTAAGATTTCCTCCTATATGCAGCTTATGACGTTGTGGTCACAGCTAAAAAAAATCCACCAGTCATAAACTTTAATGTGAATTTAATAAAATAAAGCTCTCCATTTATCTCTCTGCTTCAACGTCACTCTCAAGGGTGCAGCTTTTTCTGCAACAGCCACCTGTTGAGCTGCTGATCCTTTTAAAGTTTGTCTGAGTTGTCTGATGACTGAATGCACTGTACTCCTGTCAAGGGGGCTGTGGTGTTTGTGCCTGAGCGTGTGTTCCTGACATGAGGACATTTGGGGACACATTTTAATCTACGGATCAATTAGTTGGGACGGCTCATCCAATTAGAGTTAGAGTAAGTCTCTAGTAAATTAATGCAAGTCTATGTTGAATCCCCAAAGTGATATGAATCTGTGTGTGTGAGATGTGCGCGTCTACAGTTGTATCTCCTGGCAAACTCTCTGTTCCCATTCACGTGCATGTCCTCAATTTTGTATGTGATATCAGTATTGGGAAGTAATGCTTTGTCTATGTGTTGCAGCAACATGATTTATTTTTTTTTCAATAATGAGTAGTGTAATGCATTACAGTGGTATAAAAGTCAAATATATACATATAACAAATATAGTAATTGCATCATTGTTACTTATCCCACTTCATTACTTGGACATTTGGAATCTGGAGTAGTTGAAATGTACTTTTAATAGAGTAAAACTTATGTACTAAGCAATGTCATTAATAACTTTTGGAATTAGTATTTAATAAAAACAAACCATCAACAACAGTCTAAACACTTACTTTTCAAGTAACTTTTGTTTTATTCCATCATGGTTGCTTACATCATCTGTCACCGTGAAGACTGTTCAACTCACTCACTACCGCTATAGAATAACTGTCATTCATCAACAACATAATAATTAATACAGATAGCAAGTGTGACATCCCTCCCTCACTACCTGCTGTAGATGGTCGGTTTGACTGTTTCACCTTTGACTGTTGGTTGGTTCGTCAGCAGGATTGCACAAAAACTACTGAACCGAACTTGAATGGAGGATGACTCTTGGCCCAGATCTTGGCCACCATCTGAAAGCGTCAACATTTGACGAGTTGGGAATGACACTCAAAAACCAACTGTCTTACAAATCAGAGCTTTAAAGTATGCCAAATCGCAGATAACATTAGCACAATTAGAAATATGGTCAAAATTTGTATTTTGGTGCGGTCAGCTTTCTATGGGGGGCATTAATACATCCTGGATGCCCTCAAGGGCTTCTAGGTTCACTTGGAATTGCTGCTAGCAGAGCTAATCTACAATTTTGTCAGAACATTATGAACAGTGACAAGTTTACTTTGCTTTAAGATAGTCAAAAGATGTCAGGTGATGACATTCCACCTCAGCCTGTCTTTTCACCCTCTCATTCTATTTTCGAACACACTTCACACTGAACACGCAGCTTTCTTTCCCTCATACACTCTTTGGCTTCATCTCAGCACCTCACTTTCTTTTTACCCTCTTGAGGTTTCTGTTTGTGTCTGTCCCCCCAGTGTTTGACACCCTCTCGCCTCTCCCACCACCCTGAGGTGCTGAAACGCGCAGAAGGGAAATGTGTTCTCATTTTCAGGCTCT
The DNA here is from genome assembly GCF_040436345.1 of Pagrus major. Lineage (NCBI taxonomy): Eukaryota > Metazoa > Chordata > Actinopteri > Spariformes > Sparidae > Pagrus > Pagrus major. The sequence goes on along the minus strand of NC_133219.1, from coordinate 35,555,195 downwards.
TTGCTTTTCTCAGAACACTGATGAAGTGGCAGCAACACCTGCCTGCCTATGTGCTTGTGTTCATGCGTTTGCATCAGTGCGCAAAAGTGTGTGTGTGCGTGGTGTGTGTGTGTACTTCAGCTGGAGAGCGAGCTTGCTTCCGCTGTATAAATTTAGTTAAGTGAACACTCTCGAGAATGAAACTTCCAGTCCTGCTTCTCTCCTTCATAAAAAAAACGCCGCCACAAAGGCAAACGCACACACACACAGACACACACGGACACACACAAATAAGCTCTTAACTGGTTGCTCTTTAAGAAGCGAGGAAAGAAACTTAAACCCCCTCTCTCCTGCCATCTGTTAGTGTGCAGGCAAACCCACTCTCCCCCGCCCTCAGCAGTCTGCTGCAACACACACACACACACACACACACACACTCCGTGTCACACAAACTCGAAAACTGAGACACAATACATACTCACCCGTGCTCCCACTCTCTCCAAATAACACATTCAGATGCAATTGCAAACACTTTGTTCAGACTTGAGAGACAGTATCAAACACACCCCTTCCCTGGCACCACACACACACACACAGACACACACACAAGCCACCGTCCCACACCTACACAGGCCCGCTGCTTGTGTCTCCATGTAGCTCACGCTGCGTGTGTGTCGCTCTCCTTTTTCCAAAGCCCGCGGACAGATGGGAGAAAGAGGAGCATGATGGCGATACTTGTGATTGATCTTATTAATCCTAAAGAGCAGACATGTCGGCACATGACGTTTATCAAATCTTCTTGGCAAACACGTCAATCCTGAGAATAGCTCCGCAGGGAAGCACATAATGAATATAAAATGATGGGAGTGAGGGGAGCGAGTGGGAGATGGGTTTCGAGAAAAAAGAAATAAAAGGAAATATTCTGTAGACCCACAGACCAACCGACATACAGATCAGACGGACACGATCCAAATGAAAACAAGAACAGAAATACACTTCAGTATTTCTATCCAGTGTCCTTATTACAGTCAACTGTTTGACTTCCAGCATTACTCCCCTTTATGTGTTATACAAGCAGTGTCAGCTTTGATTCGTATGTTACACACTCCCTGACACCCCAGCCTGAGAGCTCATCTCAGAGGGTACAGTAGCAGTCTAAATAGGTTTATTCTGATCTTGCAGAGGTGTGAAAATAACTGTGAATCTGAATATTTTCTTTTCTGAGCGTCTTTGCAGCGCATAAAAACACATTAACACAACAAGTCGTCAAAGTCAGATACAATCACTGTGGTACAGTGTTTCAGTTGTTCACGGGCTGTCCTCAACCAGATGCTTTCACATCTAACTGTGCCATGGTAATAAGCAAAATACTTGTACACAGGTCATTTTAAGACCTAATTCTACATCTTGCATTCACATAGCCAACAGGATTTGCAAAAGTCAGTGCTTTTTGAGTAGCCACCAATGTTTTGTGTGCACAGGATCAGTATCATCCCTTTCAAATCCAGACTTTTCAACAGCATTACAGTATACAGCTGCTTGTCCTTGTGAATAAAATAGCTTATTGCTTCTGTTAAGAAGCAAAGAATATGCTCGTGAGTTGCTGCAGTGTCGTCTGCGCGGTGGCAGGCTTGTGTAACATGCTCAACTGGATTAGAAGGAAGATTAGCATTATGTGCAAATTGATTCACACCTCTTTACAATTACGCTTACATTTCCACCTGCTCTCATCACAGTGCAGGCGCAAAGGACAGTTTTCCTTGCTGTTGTTTGCCTCGGCATGCACACAACTCACACACCTAGAAACACATCTCAAAACATTTACACACATTTTTCTCTAGTGAACCTTTTAAGTCACATCAAAATGCATGCATTGATGTTATTAAAGGGGCTCTGTGGAACGACTGTGTTGTGCTGAAACCTGGTCGTTAATCTATGTTAGCGGACTATTAGCTACTAGTGCTCGCTGTTAGTGGAGCAGAGAAAAGCACTGAGACAAGGCAGTCGAGAACATGCATAAAGTCACATCTGTTGTGGAAAGTCTGACCTGAGTACTTCACAAAGAAATCCAAGGGCTCATTTTTACATCACATATGGCCAATAATAAAGTGATTAATACATGTGAATTACTACAAATTGTTACATAGAACCCCTTTAAGTTAATTAGGGTTCAGTTTTTCCTCATATAGATGATGAGGTGATTTTGATTGTGATCTTACAGGATGCATAAGTGACAACCCATTCTGATTGTACAATATACAGGAGTATGCCTAAAGATGGAGTAGATGCAGCACAAAGAGAATAAATGTGAGCCAAGCATTAAACCCTGAGGGACAACCCTCACTGCAGTGCTCATGTTACCCTAAAAATGTTGCACATGAACTGTATTACCTCATTCAAAAAAGCCAATATTTTATAAGTAACAATTTAATATTTAGCCATCTCAAGTCCACGTACTAACCTACATCAAACAGTCAATCTCAGGACAAAATGAAGCAGTAAAATGCTCCAGTTTAAAAAAAAAAATGGAGTAAATGCTTTGCTCATTCTTCCACTTGCAGAAAAGTTTAAATGAAAAGTTTTAAGTCGGTGGGTAGGTTGGTAAGTTGGACTGATCTTTCTTCATTTTTTTTTTTATTCTTTTGTAGTGCCTGCTTGACCAGAACCTGGTTGAATTTTACTGCGGTGCAGAGAACTTATGAGTTTTTCATTGATAAAATGGTCTATTATAAAGAAGGAGCAAAAAAAGTTTTTTAAAAAACAATAAACGTAATAAAAAAGAGAAGCATACTGGAAAGACATAATAAGCCAACCTACACAACCCGACTCCACAGAGAGAGAGAGAAAGATGAAGGATTGTGGGAGGTTTGTGTGACAATGAGGGAGTGTGTTTGTTCCTATATGTGCTGTTATTTTTTCCTTTCTCATCTTCATCTCATAAAAGGGCATGCTGAGCAAAACAATCATTAAATTTATCCTCATAAAGTGAGTTTGCCTTAGTCCACAGAGCCGGAGCCTGTCATCTGATTAAAAATAAGAATATTTTTTCCCATATGGTTTGTAGCAGAGAGATTGACAGTGAGGGGAAGATGCTTGAAGGTGTTCCTCTGGGACCAGTTGACAGCTATATTCGTTCTGGATTATTCTCCACAGGCATTTCCATTGAGAGCTTTCTAGGGAAATACAGCGCTGACAGATATGCATCAGTGGCTTCAGTCATATGCAGATGACACATGCAATGGGAGAGGGGCTGGCAAGGCCAGAGGGCATCTGCCAGCCTTGACAAAATAAATCTCACTGACTCTCACATTGAAAAATCTAAATTAGGCTTTATACAACAAGAAATATAGGCTGCATAGCAAAGATCGATAGAAACAAATCACGTGAGCAAAATAATGATAAACAAAATAAAGCAGAGATGCTACTGCTCAACAACAGCAATACAATTTACATTCTGTTAAAAAAAAAAACACAAAAGGAAAAGCCATGTGCCCAAAAAGGGGGGACCGGTGCATTCAGAATCTGGATTCATTAGCTATTATTGCTCTCTGTTGCATTTGGTCACACATATTTATTCAAACATCTTGAATCAGCACTGCTCTCAGAGAAAATTGGATGGATATGCTGTCCTTTACCATTTGGCATTTTCAACTTGCAAATTTTAGCTATTTTAAGTGAAACCACTTGTTTAGGACATTAGGTGCCAATGAGCAATGGCCAGTTCGACTGCAATTTGAATACGTGTAGGAGGTGTAGGGGGCATCTGTTTTGCAAGCAGTGTGTGCAACAAATTATTGCCAATAATGACTGTGGTAATTTAAATGTGAATTTCTAACATTCATAGCTACAACAACCATAAGAATTTCCGTACATGCCTCGTTAGTGGTGGGCAGATCCAGGCTCCCTCTCTCTCTCTCTCTTTCTCTCTCTCTCTCTCTATTTCAGATAGCATGAGACATTGGTTGCACAAACAGGAGGGTGACGTCATGTTTCATGATCGACTGGTTGGCAGCCTGCACTGGTCAGCAACCCAGAAATGGTCCATAGGATAAATAACATGAGCCATACGATGTCTTGTGGAGAAACAGGGGGTGTCTTGTTCTTCCTGTTAATGTGGTGAACATTTAAAGTGATGCAACAGTCTAGTTGGTTAGTATTCAAACAAATAAATAATGGGGGTTTCATGATTCTCCAAAATCCACAATTAGATTTTTGAGTATTCGATTAAATGTTTGATTTATTACATGAATTTATTTTTCAGCCTTTGACAGGCTGTCACACCTGGATTTGTAAAGATCAACATATCCTTGGCTTTATGTTCTCATAACTGTATTTTACACTTTTTCACAATTCTAGAGATATGGGTGTTTCACAGAAACAGTTTGACTTTATCCTGGTGGCTTTTTGCAGGTTCGGGTCATGCTCAAAGTTAAAAAATTATTCACCATAAATGAAGATTCTAAATTCAACAAAAACTACCATCCTTCAGAGATTAACAACAAAAAAACACAACAAAAGATAGAAATTCAGTTTGTTTCAAAGTCCAGCTTCTCAAGTCTGTCCTGAGTAATCCCTCTTCTGAAACAAATCAATAAAAGTAAAATATACAACATCTCAGATGCTGCTGGAGTCACCTTCTGTACCAGTCAGTTAATTGTTTTCGTGCTCACAGGAATTTCAGCTGCAGGCGAGCTGTGTTGTGTTTGTGTTTTCTTTTTTTTGCTTCAGGCGAGCACCAGACGCAAAAGCAAGTAAGTGTGGAAAGAAAAACTATTGGGAGAATCGCTGATCGAAATTGAAAACTCATTTCGATCGATTTTCGATTCGTAATCAAAATCGTCACACCCGTACCTATAAATAATTATATAATCTCCTCTACTACAGATTGATTCCATGTCTATGGGTGTCCCATAGTCATATCAAATACATCACTCTGAAAACCAAAGGAAAGACCACAGAATCCATAGAAAAGATCAGAAACCATTGGCAGAAGAAGTGAATAAAGATTACAGAGAATCATGTTTAGGTCAGAGTTAGCGATGGGACAATATAAGATATTATTGCAGAATCCAACTTAAAAAAATGCACTCAGCATTAGTTGATCGTGGTGAATTTCCATTATCAGGATGATAAATGCCACAAGGGGGAGCTATCACCATGGGAAGCTAACCCTATGTTGTCACCATGGCTGACAGCAGGGCTAGCCTATTGAACCTCTATGAAAAAGTTAAATCGGAGGCGTGGGAATACTGTGGCTTCCATACGAAGGAGAAGAAAGAAAGGCGGGGAAATGAGACACAAACCTGCAGTAGTTGCTGCAGGAAGGTGTCGGCCCCGTTATATCACAATTATTTTAGCCATGATAAATGTGATGCGCAACTTCATTTTCATCATATGGCCCAATGACTAGTCAGGGGTTAAGATTAGACTTTGAGCAATTCATACATCAATAAATTGTCCTCACAAGGGAGCAAAAACTTTCATTCGGCAACAACAAATACACAACCATTGCGGGATTTATTTTTTTATTTTCTTTATCTCTAAGCAAAACATAATTATGAGTTACATGAAAGTTATCTTATATGTAACTCAAAAGAAAATATTTAGAGCTGCAGAAATGTAGACAGATCACAGTAAAATTGATGCCCACAAGAACAGACATGAGCAGATATGGAGGAGAGCAGGCTGATAAGGGAGAAACATGGAGAGACGTTGACAGACAGGTGAAGAGAGAGCTGATACACAGATATATAAGCAGGCAGGCAGGGAGACAGGCAGACAAATAGGTGAAGGATAAGCAATGCTGCTGCATAATAACCAAACATAAATATTGTAGAAAAGAAGCATCCACTGAGTGTAAAGCAGCGCTACAAGTTCCTCACACTCAAAATCCTGCACCGTTAACGTCTAATGCATCTCTGAGAATTATTGAGTCTCATCAACAGGCGCAATATGCAGCCCAGGAGAATCCCATCAGGAATAAAACGATCATGTTCAAAGTTTATTTTCGCAACTTTCTCCTTATTAACCAACCTGAATTACGGTTTGTTTGGGTCTGAGATATTGTTCTTGCTCACTCTGTCTCCCTCTTGTTTTCCCTTCCTTCTCTCTCTAACCTCTTACCTCTCTTTCCCCTCGCGCTCGCTCCCTCTCTTTGCTTTGATGTTGGAGCGCTCAGAGCCCTCACCACTGAATTACTATTCCCTTCATGATTATTGTCGGATGGGGTTTGGTGGGGGGGGTTGGTGTGCAATCGGTAAAATGGAAGTGGAAAGTTGACATTGTCTCTGCGGCCCCATTCACACTCCAGCTGAAGGTAGCATCTTTGTGGCTCTGAAGAGTCACACAGATCAGGTCCCTTCTGTACACGTGTGCTTTTATATAAACAGAGTCACACGGTCACATATTGACGTGTGTGAAATGGGACATTTTGATTAGACCGTCTGATTCGATAGAGCGATCACCCGTCAGCATAACATGGCAGAGTCAGTTGAGCATTCAGCTGGGAGATCTGAGATCAACCGGACATCAGTTGATCAGCGTGCCGTCATGGACAACATCCCCGCTGTCAGAGCCCCGCTAACTGCATATTTGGATGTGTTCTTTGGTCTGTCTCAACTCATTTCAATCTTTTTCCACTTTATGTCCAGTTTGTCATTCCGACTGTCTTCCTTTTCTAGTCTGTCATCTTATTTTTGGAAAACTAATTTTAATTCATGAGGACGACGTTTGAATTTGAGAGTCAAACTGATTCTCTATCAGTGTGTGAGCGCTTCGATTGATTTATGTGTCTCGCAGCCCTGCGGTGGCTCGCGTCCTTGTCGAGTTAATGATTAACACTTCAGTCAGTCAGTTCAGTCAATATCTGTTTGTGACTCAGTGTCAGGACTTTTGACATTTAGTCTTGATGTCAGAAATTGTATTTCTTCCTGCGCAACTTCCTCACTCATCCTCTTTTACTCTCTTCGAGTCCAATTTCTTCCTTTTCTCTTCCTGATCTGTCTTTTCATTCGACCTCCTCATGCTAATCCATCACCAGCTACAGTCTCACAAAGCAAAGTGTATTCAATACATTCTTTCATGTCAAAATCATTACATATTAATAGCACCAACTGATTGGAACATTATCATGCGTTTATTTATCCCTGGGAAGTAGAAACAGCTGATTAAAACAATGTTATCATTATTAGGATGAATTAAACTTTGCATTAATTACAAACTAATGCCTGTAAATGTACATTATGTCATTTCTGCCACTCTCGATCTACCCAAATAGACGATGGAAGTAACGTGTGATCATCAGAGTTGTTGTCGCCATTGTTAATCAACCACCACTGCTGATGAAATCTGTCTACATGACTGGAAATGTTCACAGATGAGGTAATGTGTTGTAAGTTTTATTCACGTTATGTTTGACGACTCTCTTCCTCGCTCTCTGACTCTCTCCCGTGACATAGCGTGTAGTGCACAACTCAACAAAATATACAACAAAAGTCGAGTCCTTCTTAGACATTTTAATGCGTAAATGTTATTTTTTTATCCTTTCAGTTTGTTTTTCTCTATGTTATTTAGTTTGGAAGTGTGTTTGTTATGAATGGAGCAACATTGAACTCTGAAAAATGATGCCTACTTGATTAAAAATGAGACTCCTCTGTTCAATTTATTTCCACCCTTTCTTGCCTTTGCCTCTTCTCTTTTCACACCCTCCTCTGTTACTTCATGGCTCTGTTGTCTAATTTTCCTCCTCTTCATGTTCATTTGTCTCCTCTTCCTCCGCCCCCTCTTGCTGAACTACAGTACACACCACAGATGGATGGCCAACCACCACCATCAGCTGAGAAGTGAAAGACTCGGGCTGTCTGTTGCTTTAGCCTGTATCTGTGTCATGTCTCTCAGGCCTGGTTGACCTTCACACGGTTCAGAAGATGCCAGAAGGAAGGAGACCTGACACTTCCACACACAAACCCCAAGCACCCACTCGTTCTATAATACACTAAATAAAGTATGTTACACACACACACACACACACACACACACACACACACACACACACACACACACACACACACACATAAACACACAGTGCCTGTAAATGATGACTATGATTTCCCGACAGACTGAGTGGAAATCTTAGTGTTTGTCCCTTTTTATGCGTGTAAACATGCGTATGACGGTGTGTGCGTGTGTGTGTTCACTTGCACATGCGGAAGCCTGCATTACTCTGAAGTCGATGCCAGATTTATTTTTATCTGCCAATGAACCTGGTATACAGTGTATACAATTATTCACAGCATTTACAGAAGCCAAGTGAAGGTATTTCTCTCCATTTGTATTTTTTTCCACAGTGCAAACTGCAAAGCTGTGATAGTGGAGAAAAATATACACAGTAATATTAAAGATTTCTGCATTAAAATGTGGAGTTGTGTACTTCAAACAATGTTCAAACCCAGAGAAATTCTCATTTTTACTCGAGGTAACAGTGCGTTTCATTTGTCGCTATAACTTCTGGGATAGTATCGGAAAGTGAGTATTCGAGTCGGTGAACAAGACTAAAAAACTACAACATTATCTCTCCCATTAACATTTGTGCCTGAGTCACGTCAGATCGATTTTCATCAACAGTGATGGTTGTTCAAAGCTGTTTTCACCACAGGTGAAGCTAGTTTGACTGCAGGATTTGTGTTTATTTACCCTAAACAGATTACTTAACCTCACATTAGCCGTAAACTGGCGAGCAACGATACGCGACAGGAGGGAGTGTGTCTGTGTGTTTGAATTCAGGTTGACCTCTATATCAAAACTACCAGACACTCTGGTTTTCTCTCTCTTTTCCCCCTCTCCTCTGTAACGTTAGGTTCATGAAGTGAAGTACATTTCCCCTTTAGCTCCACTCAAGTCAACATTACCGAACATAAACACCCGACAATGGAGGTCACTTCTGCAGATTGCAGCTGCAGTCAGATAAATCCACTTTTTAATCCTCAGGTTTAAAAGTAATGAGCTCTACTTCCATCAGTAAAATGCTCCGGATCAGCGCAGAATTCAATGCGGGTGTCTATTCCTCCAGAGGTTCTGGCTTTGCACTTCATTCTCTCCTTAACCCATAAGAACCCAGACCCATTTTAGGACAATTAAAGTGGACATTTAGGACTTGAAAGAGCAAGTCGTCTCTGAGCAGCTGCAGCGGCTCTGCCCTCCCCTCTCTTCTCGGCCCTCCACACAATACGCTGCAAACGTCCTTTGTGACATTACATATTGTGCATTTAATAATGAAATAAATGCTCACCCGACTAATTAGTCAAGCAAGCACGCAAACAAATAGTATCCTGATAGAAATACAAGAGCTTTAAGTGTCATGCTTTAGCTTCTTAGCAGTGCACAACTAAGAGCTGCACTGACAACACAATCATTGTATACTAATAACGGATCACACGACTTCTGCCGATGTAAAAAATGCTGCTTGTAGTGATGAACCCACAATTATCACAGTACTACAGTTCCCCTCAGCTCTATAGCATCGTCTCTCAGTTCATTGTTTTGATTTTACAGCACGCAACGTCAGTGTTTTGGTTCAGTTTCATCGTTCTCATCAGCCACAGCAGGCAGCTATCACGGTGACAAAGCATATTTACCACCTTTCCAAATGAATGCTAATGTTGCTGTGAGTCTGTTGGATGAGTAAATAAGTAATGTGTTGCCGGCTTGGAAGTGATAGAAATGGATGCAGCTTTTAAAATCTCCAAAATCTGGACCGTGAAAAACATTCTGTAACTCGTTCATTTTCATGCTCTTTTGCTCCCTTCTCCGTTGTTTTCCTTGCTATGTTTTTATGTTATGATTGTGTAGCACTCTGTGATGTGATGTTTTGAAAGGTGCTGTTAACTTGTAGTTAAGCTTTTGTGTCCTTATGTGAAAGAGTCTATAAAGCATTCTCTTCCTCAGTGAGGCTGAATAGAGGTTTTTTTGTGATCACAGGGCTGTTCAGAATTTTACCAACATCTGATTGCTTCTTTAACAGCCTGGTTCACACTGATTTTGTTGCAGCTCCATTTGCAGGGTAATACAAGTTTCATGAATCATTAATGAGTCAACGAGAACAGACAGCTTCTGATTTTTCTGGCTTCTAATTAGGGGTATTTATTGGACTGTGTGTGTTAAAATATTGACAACAGTGTCAAAAAGACCTACTTTTTGCATGTACAGTATACATCCGACATAAAGCAGCTCTGTTGCACGGAAATTACATTGTCACTGTTGCCTGGATACAGAGACTGTGGGATGCCGTTACGATATTGAGATTCAAGGTCCTTTTTAAGTCCTTCCTGTAAAAAAAAAATCAGCTTGGGAAAACTCGGCATGTGACTGCTGTGTACGTATAGCATGTGGAAATAGATTAACATACCCACAAGTGCCCTGCGGCAATTCAAATAGCAAACGCACAGCCCTTGTACATTAATCTCCTGCAGTGCGGCAAAAAGTACAAAACAAAAAGGAAAACAGTGATATAAAAAATTCAGAAACGTTCGAGACCGAAAGACATTAAACAAAGACAAGTTGCAATCAGATCTTCGGTGCTGAACATATGCCGTGGCAGCAGAGCCCATGTTTTCATTCTGAGAGAATTTTCAGTCTGATAGTTCTCATTTCAGGGGAACTGAAATCTGAATAACCCCGAGGTCTTATTTGGCAAAACATCAGCATCTAAATGTGTGTTAGTGAGAGTGCAACAAAGAGGCATGCACCAAGGCAGTGGGTCTGTGTGTATATGACTGACTGACTGACTGACTGTCTCTGTATGAATATTATATGAGCTCCTCCTTTCTGCAGCCCGAAGGACGACAGTTACAAACACCCTTGTTGCAGGAATCAGGTAACAGTTTCCGGAGATTTGGAAATGATTGGGACAGTTGTTACATTTACACAAAAACATCTTTTTCTGCTCGAAGAGGATACAGGCGCGCATTTGAGAAAGAATAACAAACAGCAGAGAGGATGAAGGTCTAAGTCATACAAAAAGACACGGCCTTGGTACTGTATTTTATATAAGTGTGTGAGTGTGTTTCTGTGTGTATGTTTGGGTTTGATATTTCTCTGTGTGGACATGTGGAGTTGGAGCGCCGTCGGCCTCTGGGAACTTTTATACTTCACAAAAATAAATGCTTTTTCGCCCCGTCTCTCAATTGTGAGCCATGATTGGTTGGCACAGCCTTGACTCCGACTGAAAATACTTGACACACTCTTTCACACACATGAAGACTAATGGATTGAGGGTAGTTTGGCACAGCAGGTGCAGCTTTGTTTATTCTGTTATTCAGTTTTAAATTTGGTATTTACCTCTTAGGTAAAAGCAGGTAAAAGTGCTGATAATTGCCTTCAGCCTGTGGGATACTCGAAAGGAACTGAGACAGGAGAAGGCAATTAATTAGTCACCTGTGTAATGAAAGAGAAGAACAAGCAGAGCGGCTATTAAAATATCTCCTTTTTTTTAATGCATTTTTTGTATTTGTGCAAAAAAAAACCCATACAGTACGTTCTGTTTACTCCATTTCATTTTACTTCTCTCTTTACACTGATTGCTGTTATTGTTGTTGCAAGTGAATTCTGAAAGTCTCTTGTCTAATAATAAAGTCATAATAAACTTTTTACATTCAAGTCTTTATAAGCTTTTATCGAACAGCATGAAATACCGGCGCTGTCATCATCCGCTGATCCCAGACACAGCGGCTTAATGCATCACTAACTTGCTACACTGGCTCTGAGGCTCTCATCGTGGTCTTCAGGCTGGTGCCAGGATGCTGTTAAGGATCACAGTTTTACGATCTTGCTGCACTGGCTCTGTGGTCGCAGCCATTGATCATTACCTTACTTTACTCCCGACAGTGACTGTGCATCAAGAACATTAGTTGCTGTACAGAAGGATTAACTTCTGTCACTGTTGTTTTGGTAGTTTTGCCCATTTTATAACAAACAAAGTGCGCAGTGACAGGAGACCTAACTCTCATCTGTATGCATTAAATAGTTTAGCAACAAAGCAGCATTAAAACTAAAGGCAGCTTCGCCAGACTTTGAATGTACCCGGGGGACAGCAAGAAGGCCGGTGCCGGATGACTTGAAAGATCTGTTTTATCCAAGGCTTCTTAGAACGCCCAACATATAGTATAAAGTGAATCCTTTCAGTGTATTATACACAATCAAAAGAGTCCTAAAGTTAGTGATATGGTATACTGGAAAACATTTTGAGGGTAGCAGTAATAAGCTCGTAGTCCTCAGTACATGTTGAAAGTTTGGCTGCATCACTGAGAATAAACTGTAACTATAACTAACCAACTTTCTTCTGAGCAACACCAAGGTTATGGTGGTCTATTATGAAAGTTAGCGGAGAGCACACGCTCTGTATCAGAGCACTCGAGGCCTCACTTTCCTCTGTAAAAGTGCAAAACATGGACCTCCTACATACGTTAGGGGAATAATTGGAGAAAGTGACAACCTGTGAAATCCAACTTTCTGTTCACTCGAAAGGAGGCTGTCATCGACTGCAACCTCATTCTACCCAGTGCTCTCGCTAATCATTAGGAGGCTTGGAAGACTGAAGAAACACAATGTTACATTCGCAAAACTGCAGAAACTGGATTAGGAGAAAGTGACTAAACGTATCCACAGGCTAATTTGGACCTGATGCATCACCAGCTACTGTGCCAATCAGTGTATCCATCTGGTGTGAGGATCCTATAGTGCGATAAGACCGTTTAAGAATTATACTCATTGTATGTTGTGTAGTAGTCATTGATGCAGTGTTCCTCTTATGCTGGATTCAAACTACATAATATCATTTACAAAAATAGCCCGACTCAAGTTGGCGAAGCAGAGAGGAATGTTGTTGCTGCTGATAGGAAGTGGATATTTGTCTTTCTATTTTTAGGCTTTCCTAGCTTACAACAGCGAGTATCATTCACACTGCTGACAAGTCAAGTCACAGCAAGAAATTATGACTCTTCAATCGCAAAATTTGATACAGCGAGCATTTTAACAGACCAAAATATCATAATTCTGAATCTGGCATTACAGTAACTGAAAGACAGTGCTGAGAAAGGGATGGGACGGCCATTTATAGTCAGTGTTAGGAAGGGTTTGTGTGTTATTCCTGATTGGATGAAACTTTACAAGCAAAAATAACTCAGGTAGTCAGATTTGTTGTTTACATCACATTCAAGAAATCAACTAACAGAAGAAAGCCAGTTGTAACCTGGTTACAACTGTCCTCACAGTGCCACTTTGAATATTTGGGGCTGAAAGTGGTGCTGGGTCAGCAATGGGAGAAAATGTACTATATTGAAGGTTTTCTTAAAGATCGACAGAGGTATGAATCTGAGGCACTCTAATGAAAGCCTATAGACAGTTTTCAAAATGTTGGAATGACTCAGAATCAATCACGTATTGGTATACTATATCCAAGTTTGGCTTCATTAAAAGTTTTCAGCAGTTACTTGCAGAGTGTCAGGATAATAAAACTACTTGCTTGACGTTGGACACAGATCACAGTCTGCATGAACTCACTGTTTCCTGCCAAAGATAGCTATTTAATTCACATGAGATATCTCTTTGTGCTTCCGACCTCGTGTTTCTGGTGTAAAGTCGGTTTAGCATCATTTGAGTCAAACGTGACGATGGTTGTGGGGTTGTTTGCTTCCTGTATGTTTCCAGGCTGCTGTCAATCAAATCTGATCGAACCACACTCACTCGCTCCTGATAAACTTTAAATAATTAACAAATGTTGACTGTTTTTGCTTATTTAATCACACAAATGTAATGTTATAGAAATTTACTCAAGATATGAAACGAAATATTTTGGGGCTCAGAGGCTGCTGCATATTTTATTTATTTTGCTGGTTAGTGAGCAGAATTATAAAAACACAAAAACTACTGAATGGTTTTCTAAAAAAATGGATGGAGGATGGGTCCTGGCCCAGAATAGACTCCATTAACTTTTGGTCTGGATCTGGATAAAGGGACAGATCCGGAAAATGTTTTCTCAATCTCTTTAAACGGGCTATATGAAAAAATGTCCAAACTTTAAACACAATTGTCAACAGAATGTGAATAAATAGCAGTTTTGATGTTATGATATCTATGTATTGTGTTGCAGAGATAACTACGATTGTAACAAGCTATCTGGCTAGCTCTCAAGGCTAGCTTTCTCAAGACTATGGAGATTATCATTCCATCAGCATTGTTTTGTTGTCCTGGTGGTTGGCTGTTACAGATCTGGTGATCTTAAATTATGGGTGGTTTAAAATTCAGTGTCGACTTTGATATTTGACTAGGCTTGCTTGAATTATAGGTGACTGTTGGTCCTTGGCGGAGGTATGCGCTCTACTGAGCGTTATCCTAGTTGTATGTGATTTTTAGCCCAAAATCCACACTAAGGATTGCACAGTGAAAAGACACATGATCGCCTACACCCAAATAATCTTCCTTTGTACAAGTTTGTAGCTGGATAATGGGCTGATAAAGGCTGCGTTACCCTTTTTAATTATCTTTCAGCCTTTATATCACATGTGCTGTCTGAATGCTGCCAAATATACAACTATATGAAGCTATTGTTCATTCTTAAAGGAGGTGACTCCCATTAGTTCTCTTTGTTTAGTTAAATGACCCGACATAAATATCTGTCTGACTTTTGGCCCTTGTGTTAATTTTTCAGCATGACATATTCTGTATCTGGGTGCGGTTGTGTGTCTGTTTTTTTAAATTTCAGATACTTGCTGGTTATTATGTGTGCAAGTCCTAAGATTGTGTGTGTATGCATGCACATGCCCTTGTATCCGTGGGTAATGGGGTGGCACATTTGTGGCATCTGTAACAGAGCTGAAACAAAACCCTCAGCTGGCCTCTTTTGTTTCAGAGGCACATATGGTCATGTTTAATTCTTTCGCCTTGTATTGGAGAGTGAAAGACCTCTCTATACTGTGTGAAAGAGTTTGTGCGACTATTGTATGTATGTGTGAATTAGTCTTGTTAAGCCAGTTTCATGGTCTTTTCATCAATACTTTCCCCTAGGGGGTGTCGGCAGCAGTGCGGGTGGACGTGAGAGGGTTTGCTTGAATGTGTGGACTTTTGAGTGTGTGTGTTTTCAAGATGGTGTAATCATTTGTGTGTAATTTGGGGGTTTTCCTGGGTCTGGTTAACATCCCCTGTGTTGATCAAGAACAGATAAAAGTAGATAGACAGACCTTTGCTGACAGATGTCTGCAGTCTCTCTCTCTCTCTCTCTCACACTCACACACACACACACACACACACACACACACACACACACATTGATTAGGTCAGTTTAAACAGAAAAAGTTATCAGTCTCATGGGCGGCACTGGTTTCACAGGAAGGAGAGACTGATATCGGGGGTTATAATTTCCACACGCTGGCTACATTCCTTTTAAAGTAATATTAGACTGTCTCACTGCATTTTATGTGAAACGCAGCCTCCTAATTTCTGTTCTCAAGAAAATTCTTCTTACAGACTTCATGGTGAGTCAACCGAAACATGAAGCAAAAATAAAAAAAAAAATAAAAAGAAAGGCCTGCCGCCTCAGATACAGAAAAAGGAAAATGCAGCTTGTCAGAAAAGATGCTACACCACCTCATGTGGCTTCAGAGCAACAAAAAGAGCAAGAAATATCAAAGCCAAGCCTCGGCTATAGCTTTATTTTTTTAATCTCGGGCCATGAAGAGAATTACTCCAGATAAAGGCGTATGTAATAGGATCAGTGTTTTAAACAAAATACTTTAAAGCGCATAACCTTTTCCTCCCCTCCTCTCCTTTGCTTTACCCTGTCTCAGTGAAATGTTTTTTTCTCCAGAGGAGGTCGGGCGGGAAATGTTTTATTTTATGTTGTTTATTTTCTCTTCCTGGTTTGCATATCTTTAGCCTCCAGCCAAGTGCTGTTAATTAGGTAAACAGGTAATTCCCAGCACGAGCCGAACGCTCCATGTGCATGTATGCATATGTGTTTGTGAGCTTCCGTGTGCAAGTATCGAGCACATGTGTGCGCGAGTGAATTGCAGAGGCCAAACTCAGCATAAAGCATGACAATGAACGTTAATGTAAGCGCCCGTGGAGGAATGGAGTTGAAACGCACACAGTGACGGGGAAATCAAGAGGTAAGTTATGCATAAAGTCATGCATTATCGAACAGCAGCATTTTCAAAGATTGAAGAAACGCTTTTTCAACGGGAACTAGAAAAGATTTCATTGAGTGCCAGTTACTGTACTATGCTTTCAGCTGAAAAAGAGAATGAAGAACAAAAAGGAGAGGATAGAAAAGAAGAAATATTTATTAGGAAAAAAAGGGGAGAGGCAGGCAGAAAGTGAGAGAAATGTGATATTCCCTCTCCGTGTGTCAGGCTCGCTGGTGTGTGACATGTCCGTCTCAGTGGGGACTTCCTGCCTCTCCCTCCATATCAGTTTTTTTTTCTACCCATCACACCATCCACTTCTTCTCCATCCTCTGCTGTTTCTCTATGTCTCCTTCCTCCACTACCCTTGTAGTTGTTCAACCTTGTCATATCTCCTTTTTTTTTTCTTTTCCTCGCACAAATACCTCCTCCACCTCCCCGTCAGACACACACACACACACACACTGTCCGCTTATCCTGCGTGTATCGTAAATGTGTTTTAATGTATTCATCTGTTCACAGTATTTATTCATCATTGTGGTCTAGATTGGCTTAAAGGGGAGCTGTGTTTATCACAACAGGTGGTGGTCTATCACCACTTATTGTGACACAGTTGCCATATTCACACCCACCAGTCAGGCAGAATTTAATTGAAGCTTTCAAATGTCACAAAAGAGATGCATTAATGTTAGCTGAACTGTAATCGTTCTGTACAAAATGTACTACTGTAACACTGTGTTTACTATTTAGTTGAGAGATCTTTTGATAAGAGAACTTGGTCAGTTCATGCAACCGTAGGGAGATTTATCTTAGTGGTATATTCTGGTTTTATCCAACCTCTCAAACTGCCATACTGAGGTTTTCTC
The DNA here is from genome assembly GCF_040436345.1 of Pagrus major. Taxonomy (NCBI): domain Eukaryota; kingdom Metazoa; phylum Chordata; class Actinopteri; order Spariformes; family Sparidae; genus Pagrus; species Pagrus major. The sequence goes on along the minus strand of NC_133219.1, from coordinate 35,538,178 downwards.
TCATTAGTTAGTTTGATGAAAACAAAACACAGAAACCTAAAAAATAACCACTCTGTCACTATTAAGGGCAACCATGATTAACTCACTTCTTTTTAACTCTTTAACCTGATTTAACAGTGAATTCTGCTACAGCTTCATGCTTCAGCACAATATCCATATCCATACTTTATCCATCACCTGCCACTTAGTAAACTAGCTCCAGGAAAGTAACATAAAAAAGACTCTATACTTAACTAAACTAAATAACTAAACTAAATATTATTACCTTATTTGTCACATTCATTAATAAAATGATGTAGGGAAAGGGAGGCGCAAAGTAGGAAGTCAGGCGACGGATTATAAAGAGTGACAAAGTCTGCGTATGAAGGAGGCCTTGGTGGATATATTGGTGGGTCATTGATGGGTTTTGGGATAATTACTACTGGAAGTGTTGGAAGGAAAAATGTACTTCATTTATCGTGGGATTGTTCATGTGTTTCTTCTTTCTGGAAATAAGTAGCCTAAAGTATCGGAGAGTGGTTGCAGTAACCACTGGCAGAATCTCTCAGCTGTATTTATTAGGAGACGGGTCTCTGCCACTACCAGGTGCAGCTAAACAAGAATTTGGACTTGCACTGGCCGACCTTGTAAGAAAACTGACGATGGTGATTGTACGCTGATGTGTCTTATGATGTTATTAACTTAACACAGCTCACGTATAGGAGACAAATCAGTGAAGGAGAAACACGAAACAAACAAGAAACAAGTTTTTACACAATGGCAATCACAGTAAAAACGCTGCTTCTTATCAAACACCATTGACCTAAATGCTCAGTGTTGCAACACTATCATTGTGCGTCGTCAATCACCAGTAACTGGGTGACCTGACAGTTACATCGTAAATCGTGGAGGCGAGTCTTCAGAAGAGTCACCGGTTATCTGAACATATAAACAGCTCTCTTTTCTGTGGTGAAGGGAGACTGATTGTGGAAATGAGAAATGAGTTTCTCAAGGTTAAATACACATGGTGTGACGAGCGTTCATACTCCCATTAAAGAGTGGGAGGTAGAGAAGCTGGTGTCCGCAAATTAGGGGGTGAGAAAGAGGTGTTTACCTCCTATATAATTTGTGTCTAGTTTTAGTGCGGTTATCTCTCAGAGAGTCGGGAACTTGAACGCACCTGGAACTTGTTTTGAAATCAGGGATTTCTGCACTGGTACCTGTACATGATTTAAAAAACAACTTTCAAAGTTAAAGTTGGAAAAAGAACATACTTAACTAGTATTTACTTGGAGTTTAATGTTCAAAAATTCTGCAGCAACAGCAACCTCCCAGCTACGAAAAAACTTGAATCCTGAATAAAACATCTGTGAGTCGAGACTCTCAAACATCACTTTCGTTCAAGTTGTGAACAAATCCTGTATCCTTCAGGGGGACTGGTGGCCCTCAAACTTAACAGTAGCCTTCACCTTATTGGAAAAGGAAGGCAATAAATATTTTTTTGCTGTCAAGAAATATAATGAAAAGACTAAAACCAAAAATGTGTTTGTCTGTCTCTCAGTGCTTTCTTCCCTGTCTTGTTGGTGACTCACAGCTCCAAATCCCTCTGTCTGTACTGAAATTAACATATTTTGATTTTCCATGTGGCTAAATCATTTTGCTAAAATAGCACTTTAGTTTTTAGCAAACAGGAGTAAATATTGCTTTTGTTAGGGACTGTATTTAGCTGCAAACCCAAAATGGGTCGTGAAATATACCCGGGCCCACTCAAGTAAAGTATATGTGTTGGAAACACTGTTATACATTTAATAGGTCACATGTATTCAGAGACAGTCTATGTTTAAGGCGCCTTGTGGGCAACTCATGCTCACTGCGGGTGACCAGGCGCCCACAGGCACTGTGTTGCTGTCTTAGTGAATATTTTCAGCAGCAGGACGGTGCATGTGGGATTGGCTTAAGATAAACTACTGTTCATGGTAATTAATGAACATGTCATCCAGTGCAACAACGTGCTCATTTACAGAAGTTGAGGACACAGAGGAAGTTAGTTTAGGTTTTTGTTACAGACGATACTTCTTGATGATCAGTTCATTGTGTTTTCATGGGTTTTTTTGGTTGTCATAAGGAAAATGTGAACCAACTGCTAGAATAAACGTCAGCAAAGCATTTTTCAGCAAAACCGCACATAAGTTTCTTTATGTTGCAGCTTTAATATCTGTCTTGTCACAACAATGCGCTTATGCTCGGGTTAGGTTGAGGCACAAAAACCACTTGGTTAGGGCTAGGAAAACATCATGTTTTGGTTGAAAACACCTGGAGGTTATGGTTACCCTTTTGGGTGCCAAAAACACACTGGAAATGTCCCCAAGGTGTCATTTAAAAACCCTGGTTTTGTCGCCACAAGCACAGCTGGAAATGACCCGAGTTCCCAGGAAAAATATCTGTTTTTTGTCGCTGCAAACACGGCTGGAAAGGATCCCAAGAAATATCCCGTGGTGTCAAGCTTACAACTGTTGAAACGCCATGGTCTCCCATCAGAAGTATCCAGTGGTGTCACACAAACCACTGCTTGTTCAGTCATCTTCACATGATCATTTAATGTTCTGGTACAGTAATTTTCTCCCTGGTTGAACATTGGGCACATTTTTCAGGCTTTTAAGACAGAAATCATATAAATAAATGGGTGGATTGAGCTTTGACATTCACACAAGTGTTTCCGTCTTTATCACACGCATAAAAGGAAGTAATCACCCCACTGGTTGCATGATTCGGTCCATCATGGAGGTCTGTGCATCTCCCTGCAAGCAATTGAACATGTGTGGAGTTCGTGAACCAGCCAACATTAGTTAGGTTACATGCACGCAGTATCAATGTCGCTTCCTATTCATCTTCACCACAAGTGATGGGAAGATACGCCACAGAGACACCATCTGCATCAAGTGGAGGTAACTTGAATATGTAAATTACTGACATTATAATGATTATAGCTTTGAATGGTATCTATGGTAACAAGAATGATTGGGACTTCCTGGAAAATAGGTGGCTGGGGATGCGTAATTTTTCCCCTTTACTCCACACACTTAGAAGCATTACCAGGAAAGGAAATATAAAAGCCTCTTTAAATGATTGAGGGATCTTTGTCTTTTAAACACTAACTTACTTTAACTGCATTCAGGAAATAACAAAGTCACATCGTCTGCTTCAAGAGAACAATATGCACTTTCCCAAAGTAATCAAGTCTGTCTTCCAAAACAACTGCTCCCTCCTGCAGGGGTCTCAAAATATCATCACCATCACACTGGATTGAGCACGATATTTTATATACCTATATTTACCCTTTGACAGCCAATAGGATGATAAATAATGAAAGAAGGCAATGAGAAGGAAGGGTAGGAAGCACATTTGATAGTTTTTATGTATAATAGTAATCTAATTTGCCTGCCACTCTGACTGATTGCAATCAGCAAGGGTCCCTCGCCTCTGTATTGGGTCTGAGGCAAATGCTCCGGAAATCTAATTGAACAGCTTTGTGTTGTGTCTCCACGAGGCGGTCCACTTTACTGTTTATTGCCGCGCTGACTGACTGTGCATGTGTCATCTCTCCCTTTCCCTGCGTCCCCCTCGTCCTTTATTCTGTGACTCCGTCTTACCCCGCTGCCAGACAGTTTTCTTTGTAGAACTACAAAGTCCCCAGTAAACGCTGCCCAAACCTTTTTTTTTTTTCTTTTTTCACGGCACTCTAGTCAACAAAAACAAGCCTGGCAAACATTTATAAAATGGAAACAAAAAGTTAACTTGTTCCGGATAGAGAAGTTCTGGGCTGCAATTATAAAGCGGAGCGGAGTCGATAGTTGTTACTCAGGAAGATAAACAAAGACATAGATTTAAAAGATCACTTTTGCTTTATAACACTTTCTCCTGTTTTAGCCAGCTTAGTTAGAGAAGTTGTGGCTTTTCAGTAGGATGCCAAACGCCTCGCTAACGAACACCACCAGGGCTGTAGCCAGGATTTTTAAAAATACTGAAGTCCTGAGTCCAAGTCCACCATCTTCCAGTAAATTTGATAGTGAACCATTAATGTAGTCTCAATTCTTTCATCATTTTGGATTTTTGAAACATTTTCTGTATTCCTTTAACTGTCCAGTTTTATTTCCTGCACATTTTATTTGCCGTCATGCCCCTGTGCTGCAACGAAACGTGTATTTTCCAAATGTTACTTTTCATAAGCCAAGAAAAAATAGTTTCAACATGGTGACAATGCATTTTAAGATAATCCATTGGGTTTTTGATGATTATGATGATTATTCAGACAAAAACATGTAAGAATTTTCTCAGTGGACAGTTGGTCTCTGCAGGTGTTAGAAATAAAAGGTAATCAGTCTTCTTTTTGTTTATCTATTGGGCTAGAACTAGTCAAATGTAATGTTTTGTCTAAAAAACATATTATAAAATGCTGTAAAATACCCATCAATGTAGTATGCAAACTTCCTCCAGGTTTCTAAAACACCCAAATTCCCAGAAAGACTAACAGAGGATTTGACACCCGTGTCCTCAGTGGTAGCTACAGACCTGAACAAGACCTTTTCCAGTTTTCCATAAATTATCTACAGCCTCCTCTTCAGACACACATCATTTTAGTTTATACACATTTCTCTCAAAACATCATGTCTTTAAAACTTTTAATAAATCAAGTGTTGTTGTATGAAAAATGTATGACATCTATACTCATCTGTGGTGGCAAATAACTGTCGAATTTACAACAAAGTCATTCAATATACCCATCACAACTTTAATGTCAACGATATCCTGGGGGTCTTTTCTCTCTCTGGGGAAATTAACACTGACTCCTATAAATCCAGACATTGTAATTAGACAAAGATACTACTGACTCCCATAAATCCAGAGGTTATAAGTCTATTTCCTGCCAGGAGAGGGGCACACTTCCTGTCAGAGTGACAGAGGAGGTCAGAAGTCACGGACGAAGGTCAGCGGTCTGTTTCGCATCAACACCAATCAGCTTTGTCTCTTTCTTTGCGTTCAGTCGAGAGTCTGTTCCTGCTGCATTCTTTCATTGTTTTTCATAAATTCCTGAAGTTGTCCATCTGACTTCCAGCATGTTTTCCTCCTCCTCCTGTCTGCTGCTCTGCTACTCACTCTTCTCCTTTTACTTTCCATCTCTTGTTGCTTCTCTCCCGCTGACATGCTCTCCCCACAGTCCCCCTAGGCTAACACACACACACACACACCAGAACAGACCTGACTATATCACCCATTCAGCCTCCCAAATCAAATTACCATGGACAAAACAGAGTAATAAAAAGTAATGGGTTGTTATACGAGGTACACACTCAAAAGCAGAACAAGTCCTTCAGCACTCTGATCCACAATATTCTCTTTGTTGCCTACTTACTTCTACCTATGATTAACTGGTTATATAGTTTTGGGCCACAATGTACAGAAATGGTTTGGAATGATTGTTTATAACCGTAACTTTACTGTTAGTGTGCTGCATTTAAAAAATATTAAGCCAATAATCTGTAATATCACCTGTAATGCAATGTAAACATGGATATGGATGGACATATTGAAGTGGAATGGTATAATCCATACTGTTGTCCAGTATTTTTGATGGAAGTCCAGACATTAGGGCTGCCGGGGGACATGCTTTTATAAGCACATGACTGTAGGATGGCCACATCACATGAACTGACTGTGGACTTCATTTTGGACACAACTTCACCTTCAGAGAGATGATAATTGGTGGAAACGGCAGCAACACTTACAGCATAAAGGGCAACTTCTTTGTGAAAATGTATTTTGTTTGCTCTGAGAACAGTCGAGTATGTCATTGAGATATGCCCTTCAACTTCTCTTTCTGTGTTCCTTTGTAGAAGCATGTTTTCAGGGGTTTTCAAACCGATTTGCTTTAGTAGTAGAGTAGAGCGAAACCACACCTCTGATTGGACCCATTCCAGAGTAGACCCAAAGTGCAGCCTGAACACCACCAAGTTTTCAATCCTGCATCCCTGTTTGTACTGTCAGACATCTGCTGTATTTTACCGTTTAATCGTGTTCACTTTCAGCTGTTCTGGAGTCGTGTTACAGTAAGTTACTCCTGACGAAAACCCAACATTTCCTGATTTTGCCGCTTCATAGTAGAGGACATTTATAGTGAAGACTTTCCAAGAAATAAAACACATTTATCATGAAATTAGCAGAGCATTGTTAGCCGCTATTTCTGGATAGTACTGAGGGGAGGGAGTGAGTTTACAGCTGCTCCTCTGACCACTACACAAGACAAGCACGTCATCAGTTAGACACATCCTCAAGCAGGTAGCCTTCTTGTAATGGAAATGCCAATCCATGGCGCGCTGGGCTGACACGCAAAGTCAAAGCGAGTCAAGCCGAGGCCAGCACACATCCATGGAAAAACCCTGTGTGTGTGTGTGTTGAATGAGTCGATGAGAAATGTGTCTTCTAAGTGGGAACAGACCTGTCATTGTTCCTTGCTAACCTCTGTCTCCTGTGTTCAGGTGTTCAATCATCTTATCTGCAGGTGGTCTTTTAACCTCTGACCTTTAACACTGGCTTCATGCCAGAGTTCATGGTTGTCAATCACACATCTTCTTAAGATGTTATTAAAGCACAGTAATTCATACTGGAGCCATGTTTGAAATACTTTTAATGTGTTTTTACAAAGTCGTCAAGCGACAGGAGGCTGCACATCTTCCATGTTTCATTTTAACAACAGCTAAATCAAGCAGTCATGGCAAGAACAACACGTACCCAAACAAATACGAAACAAAGACAAAGCCTAATTGTTGACTTTTGTTGGGCAAGACCAAAAAATCGAATGAATATTCACCACTAACATATCTCAGATCCAAATGCTTGTATAATAGAGGAAATCTTGTTTTTTAAATCAGGAAAAATACGACCATTTATGAAAACCAAGCTCTATTATTAGTGTAATTTCTGAATGTTCCTAAATTGTTTATATTCTTGTTATGTTTTTTTTTAATCGTCCTCCCACTCTTGACTCATCCTTGTTTGTGTCTTTTTTTATTTGTGTTTTATTTTTTTTCCATTTTGTTCTAGCAACCCGCAGAGTGCTGACACACGCAACCATTCTGTTGTGCCACCCAGAAACATTTCTTGGCACAGCAGGGAGATTATTATGCGGCCATCTTCCTGGTTCAGTGGAAAGTTGGTTGCAATATTAAAACAACGTGGATGACTGAGACATAAAAAAAGTGTAGTTAATATTTTCCTATAAACTCTCTAGGATTTTTTTAGAGGGCTGGCATACTTGTTTAAAAACTTTGTGTTTTTATATGTGGGTACTAAGTTGTATTTCTGCCCAGGCACACATTCAGTATGTGCTGGGACCTACCTGAGACTATCTGCAAAGTGGCTGTGCACAACATTAAAGCACCATGGCTTTAACAGACCTTTACAAAGATGACCATGTGGTTTGTCACAATACACACCAACTGAAAAAGGGCAAATCCTCATATGTTGTTTCAAAAGGCTTGCAAATTTCTGAACTGTTCTTCAAACTTTTCTGTCGTCCTGCCCCTTGACCAGGTGCACAGATGGTCCTGCCCACTGCCTCAGTGGGGAATCAGGATCTTGAAGTAACAGGCTCTTGATGTAATCTCAGAGGACTGACGCTCATCTCTGTTTTCCCCTATCTTGAGCTTTTAGGACTGTCTTAACTGGACCAAGAGGAACCTGGAACCCTCTCATGGTGCTTATCCAAAGACGTGCGATTTGTATTACCAGTAACAATAGGGCTACTTGCTTGATGACATCTAGTCTTGAAAAGAGCGGCTGTAAACTCTCTTCCACCCCTCAGTACTATCAAAGAATAGTCACTGACTCAGCTAATTTTGTGATAAACATGTTTCATTTCCGAGCAATTATTCACAATAAAAGTCCTCTTTTTTTCAGGTAATTTAAAAACTTTTATTGAGAAGCAGCAAAATCAGGAATTTTGGGGTTTCCACATGCTGTTACTTAACACGGCTCCCAAAACAGCTGAAAGCGAACGCGATGAAGCCATAAAATACAGCAGATGTCTGAAAGCACAAACTGGGATGCTGAAAAGAAACCACATGTCAAACCGCAGAGATTCAGTTAGAAGCTACAAAATTACTGATCGCTGAACACACAGAAAGGATACAAACGCCTGTCTCGTTGGTTTCCTGCACAGCCATGAGTTGAGTATTGCAACTCAGGCTCGTTTGAGGAGGAGACGGGGGTCATCACGGGTCGGCAGTGGTCACAAAACGTCACCATAACTTGGAGGTGGGCTGGGCGTGCTTTAGCCACACTCCAGTGAGGGTCCAACCCGTACAACAAATTCAAGCGGTAAAACTGGTAACGGAAGAACAATACCAGTGCGGCACGGTCTGACTCGACATGGCCAAAAGTGCCAATGGAAAAGCCCCATCAGACAAGGCAGTTCCTAGGCCTAGTGGTGAAAAGTGGTCAAGTCACCCAGAAATATGTTTGTGAAGATCATTCAGGTCATGGTATATCTGAATGCTAAGCAGAGGAAATGGACTTCACAAGAAAGGCAGCTGTTACACAGGGAGTGCTTCTCACAGTTAAGGTGTGGGAGAAGCTTTGTCCACCTGACTTTCCAAACAAACTCAATGGTATGAAATGAGTTTATGGAGTTTCATTCTGAATGGTGCTATTATTATTGAAGGTACTAACGCGACTCACCAGATGGTTTGTTATAGAAGACCATCTGGGAAGTCATCCTTGAAAACCTTTTTGGAAAAGGGGAGGCACTTTCATGTAATAATTGGCAGATTATTAGACGAACTGTCTGTCACCGTCCATCACTGGACAACATGAACCAATCAAATCAACAGTAGGAGAGTGCTGCCATTTGGTAATTACACTCTTACAGTCAGGAGAAAGTAAAAACATGTTTTCCATTGAGAAAAGTGTCATTATTTGCTCTTCTTTCAATGAAACATACTCTCCAGTTCTGATTTAACCGATGGCACAGCGGCATCCACGCTCACCTTTTCAGCCACCATTGCTGTCACTTTCATTCTGGTCGTCATACCTTAACCACGCCCTCGTAGATGCCAGCAGTTCCACATAGGATGGAAACTGGTATGAACCACTGTTCGCTACGGCCACAAGCTCATAGCTGGAAGCCTGGCGATATTAAAATAAAGGTACAGAGATGACAAGAAAAGGGGAAGAGGGACCAGAAAACAATAACAGAAACAACTGCAGTTCCTGTCATTTTTGTTGTCTGAGTCAGAATAGCACCGGCATACTAAAGCACACTCTCCACAAACACTGTGCGTGTTGGTAACTTTAGCTACAGCTAACTGTTTGTTGGTACAAATTGGCTTTCAACACAACTTCAGATGAACCAGAGATTTCTCTGATTTTTATCAAATAACACCAAAGCAAAGTTCTTAATTGCGGCAGATGTTTGTGCTGTAACGTCAGCGCCCTGGCGGAAAAGTGAGAAATAGCCCGCTGAGTGAAGACCAGGTGTGCGAGTGTGTCCTTACAGCACTGAAAGCAGAGCGAGCTGGGGACATCCGACTGAAACTGTGAGTCATTAGGCTGTTGAGACGTTGTCCACACACACACACACACACTAACACACACAGAGTCAGACAGGCTGAGTCACTGGTCTGTTCCTGTGGAGTGCTGATAACAGCGTTTGCTCTGGGGCCTCTGGAGCAGGGAGCATGTGTGTGTGTGTGTGTGTGTGTGTGTGTGTGTCCGTGTGTGTGCAGAAGCAGTAGAGATTGAGCACAGGATAGAAAGAAAGGATCAAAACAAAAGGTGAGAAATAGACATACTTTTTAAGAGGGTGTGTGTGGCTGTGTGAGGGAGTATTGTACACAATCGTTAGTCTGGTTGTCTGTGTGTGTGTGTGTGTGTGTGTGTGTGTGTGTGTGTGTGTGTGTGTGTGTTTGTGTGTGGGCTTTCCTACATAAAACAGAAGCATCAAAAAATCTTTAAAGTGGCTTCTGTTATGCAGGATCAGATACTGTGTGGCGCGAGAGTCAGACAGAGAGAGAGAGGTAGAAATGGAGGTGGAACAGGAAGAAAGAACGGAGTGATGTAGAGAGATGGAGATGAATGGACGGAGAAAAAACTGGTGAGTCGAGGCGAAAGAAGAAATAATCAAGAAAGAAGCAACAGATGATGGAGAGAGAGAACTGTGACACACAGCAGCTGGAAAAGGGAGAAAACAGGTCTTTGTAGGTGTTTTTACCCACTATTGCAACAGTCTCTTTGCTCACAAGCCACCTTAGACTAAATAACAGCAACAAACCCCACAAGCCCGATAATATGGAAGAGTGAGCCCCAGAGAGCTCAAAGACGCTTCTGAAACTGACACTTCTTCTACCCCTAAATCATCTACATACACATTTCTATCTGAAGTACCTTGAATCTCATTATTTATTCATAATCTCCGTTTTCTGTACCTACACATCCTGCTCATGGTTGCAGTAAGACGAAACCTATCCCAGCATGCACCGGATGAGCTGCAGGGGACAGGTTATTAATGACAATCATACATTTTGTATGTATTATATATTGTGAGAACCCCGTACAGCGCTTCCTGTGACACCAATGGGTCTGTTAGTCGTCCACCGCCTGCCTCCTTGAAGGTTAACACATGCAGCCCCTGGCAAATACTACATGTTAAGCATACTACATACTAAGCTGGCTAACTCTGAAAATGCATTCACGTGTAAAAATAATGTTTAGTACAATGGTATAATGGTCAGTACAATGAAGTGGTTCTCATACAACATCTCTTTTTCAGCTGGTTAATCCTCAGCCAGGCCATTCGTCAGGATAAAATGTTGGCAGCTGATGATACATTCACATTTGAACATGTCAAAGGCTACGTCCCATGTTGACATTTATAAAAGCATGTCCTACCGTGTTTACATTTCATGTTTATGACCTGACTTTCATATCGGAAGGTGGAGGGAACGGTGTGGGGGGGTTAGAGTTCGAGAAAGCCGCCAAGCCACTGATCGCAGTTCGAGTGTTTAAAAAACAATATTTTTGAGAAGGGACCCTGCAAGCTTGTCACTATTGGATACTTTTAAGGAGACCTCGGTTGGCGTTTTTTGTCTCATTAGTGTCCATTTAGCGGTTGTAAAAGCCAACATAATCCATCTTCTCAGAAGAAGACAAATCAGAGTCCAGAAGATCAGTGGTTGAGCCCAAGACAGACAGTTTTGCAAAAACGATTATTTGACAAGAAGTCCGGACATCTCCAGTCGTGTTTGTGGCAATGAAAACAGGTATTTGAAGCCAGAGCAGGATCTTTTCCAAACCCTAACAAAGTGGCATTTATGCCTAAACCTAACCAGAGCATTAGCGCAGCTTTGTCAAAAAATAGAGCCCAAAGAAACGTTAAGTTACAAAATAAATGCAAAGTTTCAACATATCTGTGGTTTGCAGAAAGGTGCATGGCCAACATTTATTCTGGTTGGACTGACCTTAGTTCGGTCGTGTCCTGCTCGCCACAAACTTACCATTAGTTCATCTAAGTAAGGTCTGATTGTGGGCCTATGACAATTTTATGATCACAAAATTGTCTGGAAAAAATACCCTTGAATACGGGTTGAACACCTGTGCTGTGTTTAAATGGTTATATTGATATGCAATATGTGTGCTCACAGAGATGGTTTGAGGCAACACAAAGTTTTCTTTTAACTTTACTGCTGCACGGCTCCTGACTGTGTCTGAGCAGGTTTATAACATCATTCTCAAAAAACTCTGAAACTGCTGGCTTAGTGCGAACAGAAGGCCAAAAGAGAGACAGCTACATCAACAGATTCAGCTAACTTACAGCGTGAGCAGTCTTAAAGCATTTGGGACTACACTATAAAACATCCAGTGCTTTTACAAAAACATTGTCACAGCTATGGAACATTAATGAGTACTCCAGTCTGGTTCTGCTCACTCCAGTTAAAGTAAGTAAAAAACATTCAAGGTGTTTATGTGACCGTTGTAACAGTCACTGTGGTGCTAGAAAACTGGACAGAGGAGGAGGAGAGAAGGATTTCAGGACCAAGTGAAAGCAATAAAGAAAACTGGAGAAATTGAGACACTGACAGACAGCAGAGAGGAGCTGAGGAGAGGAGATGAGTGGAGTCCCTTGGGTAAAGTCTCATCTACCACTTCAGACAATCCAACATGATCCCCTCCAAAGTACCCAGGTATAACCCCGGTCTCTCCTCTATCTCTCTTCCACTTCACCAGTGGAGATGAGCACAACATGAATTGTGGGAGAAGTGCCTCTCGTCGCACCATGCACTCACCTATATGGTTTGTTCAAGCTGCTGACGTAGTTGAGTTTTCTCAAGATGATTTACTTCTGAGCATCACATCAAAGTAAAACTTTCAAGCCCGTCTGAAAAAAACAAGGAATCAGCCCACAAGAATAGACCAGTGGCTCGAGTTTGCAGTTTAGTTTGAGAGAAGTGAGCGAATGAATAACTTCTACATGTTTACAATATAGTTAAAGTTTTAGGCCACGTCCAGAACAAACCGTAGCAGTGCATCCAATAACAACAGCAGCGTGGGCCAGGAAAAAAAGTTGCTCCTGGCCTAGTTTTTGCTGCAACAGCACCCAATGTATTGTGCTTGCCAAACAATTACAGCAAGTTCCCCTAAGAAAGACTACCTTATGGAGTGTTCTCTGTTGTGCTAACGTAACGTTTTAGACAGACTTGGAGACAGAGATCAAATTATTGTACAGTCTAATTCAGTGTCTTGGCACCTTATAAGCCTTGGAGCTGGACTTTCCCAGTTTGTTTTTTATCTGCTCATCCGAACCTGAAGCAACGTGCCAGCATCAGTGAAGGCCCTTGCAATTTTTTAAACACAGCTCTTTTTGGTGGCAACTCAGACTAAGGCATCCTGGCAGCTGTCAAAAGGCAAGAGGATACTCCTCAGAACCATCTGTGTGCTTAACATCAGAGTGGTTATTGGCTTATTAAAGCACAATTTTGAGACTATTACACCTAAAAATACTTTTACCTTTAAGATTTAAGAAAAATTTGGTTTGCACACTACTTTTAATAAGGGACATGGTGTCTCTTTTATTTTGCCTTCCTCCCCAAATGCCTGTTCTTGCACTTTATAGCTTGGGTTGCGTGGGCAGAGGTGACAAACCTACACACATTCTCACATGACACTTGACACAGTGTAGGCTCTGCAGTGTACTCAGAGTATAAAAGTAAAAAGTATCCCTCTGAAAGAGAGAGTGACCGAGCAAGAGGTCGGACAGTCCCTCAGACATGCTCTTAGTCGTTGGCAAGAGAGCGAATTGCGCTCTCGAACTGTTGGTGCACCAAATCGCAAAAAAATATCAGTTTTGCATAATGTTGCTTTAAATGAATGTAAACACAGACACTCACCTGTATCATCCTATCTTTTTAAATATGTTTTATGTGTATGTTCAGTGTATGTGCTCATTTATTTTGCAAAGAAGGAAGATTTTGTTGATATGCTAATAAAACGACTAATATCACATTTAGTTTTACAGATTTTGTCTTGTTTTAGTTTAACCTTCATGTGTGCCTACGTACGGAGCTTTTTACTTAAGGCACTATTGCCCACCTTTAGCCTCCAAAACAAAAAAGTTTCTACAAAACATCTTTGGTAGCACGCAGGGCACCGTTGCCTGAGGAGCCATTTAATTGAATACAAAATAAAAAATAAAAAAAACAACCCTATTGTGCTGGAAAGTTTTCGCCGTTCATTTCAATCTGTTTCTATTTTAATTTATTTTCCTCGGAAAGATATGGTGTCGCATTACCCGAAAAACTTGTCAGTTGCATCACAGCTTTAGTGCTTCAAGGCAGCGCAGCCCCAAGGCTTATTACCAATGTGTTGCATTAATTACAAAGCAAGTTCCTGGTGTCCGTGAAAAGTCTACTGTGTTCTTTGTGATTTCTCATTTGCAGTCTTTGTTAATAACTATGTCAACTTGTAGTGTTGCTCAAAAAGTTGCCTTTTATGTTGAATATGCGGTTTTCCAGACTGTGGTTTGAGTTACTCAGTGTTACCATTGTCTTTCACTCTTCACTCGAAACCCAGTAAGTCCTTAACTAAACCCACAAGCTCCATGAGACAGAAGTTCAAACATTTTCTCAACGGTTCTGTTACAGACTGTTTTTTTTTTTCCTTTTTAAAATGACATGTCTTCAAGTTTAATATAATGAACTTTGATGTGCTTTGCTTGTTTTGTCGTCCGTCTCAAAATAACCACCATTATAGCCGACTTTGGCAGCGAACCCCACCTCTCCACCACCTCGCTGACAGAAGACTTCATTAACTTCATCCTCATCTGTCTCCTTTTAGTCGTTCCCTTTTCTCCAGTTCGCTAAATTTCACCTTCCTCCGCCTCATTTTTCCTTCACTTCCTCCTTTTCTTTTCCCTCTTCTCACTCTGCAGACACATTTAAAAAGTATTTGGTGTAGAATAAATATATTAATCAGAGTACAATAGAAGCTACAGCTGTGGCTTAGAGCACTACATGATTTATGAACTGCTAACTTCACAGCCACCTTCATGGTTCAAGATGCCTTCATGTGAAATCTTTTTCATACTTTTTATATGCTTTTGACTGGAATATCCTATAGAGAGTGTGCAGATGGCCAATTAACTACATATGCTAGTTTCTGAAGGGTCATTAGTGTGTATATTGCTCTTTAAATGAAGAGTAAGTTAAACTGTGCATTGTGTCTGATTTTTTATAAGATGGTTTTATATTATAGGAACACTAAAACACCAGAGGGAAATATTCATTCCGGGACATATTGTACGATAACAAAAACACAGTGGCTCCAGTAAAATGTGCTTTTTGTACAAATGTGTTCATGTTTGCTGGGTGAGGAAGGCTGGTTGTTTTTCATACGGTTGTGATTAATGCATAACTAATGTCGTTTTATCATAAAATGACACATGGCAAACATCAAAGGATCAGACTCGCCGAAAAATGTAAAATGCAATTTTTCATGTAAGATATAAGTAATAGGGAGAACGGATAGACCGAGCTCATTTGTCCTCAGAGATAAGAGCTTCTATATGAAGCTTGAAATAATCAGTACAAAAGCTCCTCCTCCACATGATACAGTGCAACAAGCTTATGTTAAAAGCTCATGTCATAGATATTTCAGTATAGTTTCGATCTAATGATATCAAATAGAAATTAAATTATCATTTAAAAAAAAAAATACTTTTAATAATTTATTATTGTCTTGTTGATTTCAGACGCGCAGACAGAGAGCAGCGTCCCTGAAGCTGGTAGAGATTCAGGACACTTCGGCCCAGCTGATGCAAGGTTCTCCGGCTGAAGGTCAGACTTTCTACATTCACTGCACAGCCCTGCTGTCCTGAAGATGCATCATGCAGCTCTGATTCAATATTCACCTGTCAGTGAACATTTTACAGAGATGATGGAAGTATTCAGATCTTGTACTTAAAGTGGCAGCAGACAACTTTTCCCCCAGTCGAGTTTCCAAGTGGTTGCAAAGACAACTGGATCGTTTCTGTTTGTTCCTCAGAGTCGCAAATGACAACAAAGGACAAAACTTGAGTTCATTCAACCATTTAGTCTAAAGTAGAAATAGATCTCTATAAAGTAGCAGCAAAAGGAAATACTCAAGTTAAGTACAAGCGCCTTAAAAACATAAAATAAATGTACTTTGTTACTTCCCACCACTGGCATTTTATCCTTGATCATATATGAATGACTGGTTATGGTATATTTTCAAAGTGAAAGCACATAGGTAACCTAGTTTCCGTAATAAAACAACCTTCAACGTGAACACTTCCCTAATTCAGCGTGAATCAGCAGTGCAGCAGTCAGACTTCATGATTCCTGAATTCCAAAGCAGCGCTGCTTTTCCGCCTCGTTAAAAGGCTTCTCCGATGCGCAGCGTTTCTCTGATAATCAACACTCTCCTCTACCTTCAGGCAGAGAGAGAGGGTGAAGGAGGGAGAAGCAGGCAAACATCCAAATGTGTTCCTCCGTCAAAGGTAATGAAAGGAGCCCCGTATTCTTTGATCACATGGCAGGGGCATCAAGCTTGCGTTAGATTTCTGAAATATCTCAGATGCTCAAAGCCTTAGCTAGTTTGCACACACACAGCCACACACGCACAAACAACACAAAACTCACACATTCTTTTGGGGCTGTCATGGGCTCACAAATATGCATGTAAATAAATCCAGCACATAAACACACAGGCGCACACACACTCTCAGTGCTGTCAGAAGTAGAAACAACATCTCAGACGGCAGAGATAAGTAGACGAGACAGGGTGGATTTCCATCACTTTTCCAAACGATGCTGACACCAATAAAAAGACACCTTTCTTCGCCTTTTTTCCTTTTATCCCCCTTCACCACCTTCATCCTTTTTTTCTCACTTATCTTTCGGGTTTAGGATCCTTTGGTGGGATATTTCATCTTCCTGTTTTGGCGTCCCATTTTCCTCTAATTTAAAAGCAGAAGTTCCCCTGCAAAACTCTGACGCTCACTGACATTTTGTGTAAATAACAAAAAAACACATTTTGAGAGACGACGTGGAGTAGTTACAGTATGTAATGTTTTTGTGTCATTTAAAGTGGCCGTTGTTTTTGTTCTTTCTCATTGGTTGTAGTCAAAAGACTGTGTAAACTATCAGCACGACTTGTCCTGTCTTCTTCTCTGTTGAGTCTTCTACAATCGATCTGTTTTCCTTTCTCTAAATCCCTTTTCTACCAGCGGGGTGCCTTTTAAACACACTGAGCAACAGCAGCATGTTTGGGGTTGGAGATGGATGTGGGGCTGCGAATTGACCCAACAAATATGGCACACTGGAGGAAAGATGTGAGCAGAGAGATGGAAACTAGTAGAGACACGAAACACGTTTTCAGTGTCAGATATTTAACCAAAATAAGTTTTATCCCTGAATGTACAATCAGAGATGATACCTGGATGAATGCGATGCACTGTGGTTAGGTGCAAAACAACAACGGTTTGTTTTCTGGTAGGCCTGAAAGCTGTGACTGGAGCATTTATCACATATTTAAAAGGTTGTGTGTGCAATTTTACTCGCTTATCAATGTTAAATGATACAATATTACTGTGAATCATTTTACATTTTGGGAACTATGCTTGTTCGCTTTCTTGGTAAGAGTTAGATGAGAAATCGATGCCACTCTCATGTCTCCATCAAGCAACGGCTTAGCTTAGCTTAGCACAAAGTCTGGAAACAGGGGGAAACAGCTAGCCTGGCTGTGTTTGAAGGTAACAAATCCACCTACCAGCACATCTAACGCTCACTTATGAACACGTTATTTTATTTGATTAATCAGAGTGTTTTTATAAGGGGGGTTGAGTGCCGGACTACTTCCTGGAGTCTCCTCCAGATGCCTGGCGTGAAATTTTTGGGCACAAAACCCCCTGCATAACCACACATTATCATTTTAACGCTTTGGTTTTTGTACATATTAAACAAGAAATATATATGACGCGTTAATTAGCAGATTTTGTTACCCTTGAACAAAATCAGGCAAGCTGATTCCCTGTTTCCAGTTTGCATGCTAAGCTAAGCTAACAAGCGGCCACTCTATGTGGATAGATATGAGCGTCTGGTATCGATGTTACAAAGAAAGTGAAGAATTAGCAGCTATGTCTAACTTAAAGATATAATGTTTCCAACAACTTTCAAACCCAGAGAAATCTGTAATTTTACTCAAGTTAACAGTGTGTTTCATTTGGCCTCCTGTTGCTATAACTTCTGGGAAAACATCACATTATATGTCAGATGTTGATTAAGTGTAATTTAAAACAAAACCTCTTCTGTGAACCATTCACGTCAGATAGATTTTCATCTGCAATGGTCGTTAACAGTGAGACAACAACTCCCATGATCCCACGTTCATTGTTTTCACAGAGAGACTCCTAGCAGTAGAAATACATGCAGTGCGTTGAAGGAAAAGGTTGTTAAAGAAGAAACTTAAAACACCAAACTGAGCGTGTTGGAATAACACACTTTTCTAGGGTGATTTAGAGGTGCATTATTAACTTTGAGGTAACGTTTGAAAGTCACAATCCGGAAACCATTTTCACCAAGATGAAGTCAAAGACAAAGGGAGAAGAAAGATGTTGAAAAATGAACCCATTAACTCAACAGCACATACACTGTCTGGAAGAGGGGGAGAGGTGGAGGGATGGTGGGGAGTATTTACGGCAAAGAAGCCGAAAGGCAATACTGTAAATCTGGGGGGAGAAAAAACTGTGTAATGAAGGAAGGTGGTGGAGTTACAGAGAGAGAGACAAATGAGAGAGGGCAGAAGAGAGTGAACGTATGGGAAAGAGCGAGAGGGATGAAAGAGAGTGTGTGGAGCACCAGAGAGGAAAGAGGAGAAGGTTGATGTGGACGTATAATGGCCGATGCTCAAATTTTAGTGGACGGCTACAGATCAGTGGACTGGTTGTAGGAGGCTTGGGATTTGATCCCTTGTCGAGTCATGTCAGAGTCTTAAAAAAACTGGAACTCTCCGGTCGGCACAATCTGCTAAAGGAGGTGTTAAAGGAGAACTAAGCCTCTATGAGACACTAGCGTCCTGTCCAGAGGGCTGCTTCATGCCACAAAAACAGGAAATTAGATTCCTGGCTTGTGCCACAACATGACTTCAACCAAGCATACATATTTTGGAAAACACTATGCCGGGAATCATGATGAATGGTTAACTCGAAAACAGCCATGAAATCAGGATGACGGAGGAAGGAGGGAGTTGAGTAGGAGTTGGGCGAGGGGGGTATAGGGATAGAGATGTGTAGGCGGAAGTGAGGACAGATAGAAGGAGAGGAGCCTGGTGAGGGGAGGGAGAGAAGGAGGTGGGAAGATAGAGAGAAGACAGGGGAGAAAATACTGTTCGGAGGGGAGAGGAGGAGGCGGAGAGAAAAACTGTCCATGTGTCTGTGTGTGAGGAGAGGAGAGAGGAGAATACAGAGCTGTAGCTTTGCTCCAGGCACCACATTTCTGTCAGCAATGGCATCTTTATCTGCTAAATGCACTTTTGATGCCTTGCCACGTATGTTGCTGTAAATTACTTTTAAGACCTATATTAGACGATGAGGAGGAAGGAGCCGAGATGGGGCCCGAAGTGCTGCGGTTTCGCTCTGGGTCATTTTTAATGGGAAAGAAGAAGAAGGAGGATTTCTGGCACCAGTTTGTCTTGGGTGTGTTCCCTCTCTTCCTCCTCTTCCTCCTTTCCTGTTGTTTTTGTTGTCTTTTTTTAATATCGTTTCACTCATGTTCCCACCCCACATTTTCTCCTTCCACCCATGCATTTTATGTATCCCTCCTCCCCTTGCCCTACATGCTCGTAGACACTCGGTTTATCTCAGTTTTGGATGTTATGGCTGCTGAGAGGCGCTCTCAGCCATATTAGGAACAAGAGTGCAGAAGATTTACTCGTGTGGGTGGTTTGATTTTGACAGTATTTTCTTTATTTTGAAGAGAAACAGCTGCTTTGATCATCAACCACTGTATGAACACGTCTTGTGTTACTTTCTCATGTACATCAAATGCAGATACACAGACAATTTAACTGAGCCTGGAAGTAAAGTAAGTTGTAGTATACTACCGATGAAGATCAATCCATACAAAGGGATCAGTTTCAGTTTCAGTTTTCTACGTTGTGCTCACGTATTTAAATTGCATCAACAAGTAGAGCTCCGTCCGAACTACGTTCCATTGTCATGAACACATGTGAGCCTTCTCTTTGCTTCTCCGCTGCTGTGCTGTTGTCCTGTTGTCCTGTTGTCCTGTCGTGTGGTGGTGATGGCTGATTGCAAGAGAAGGCGTGGTTTGGAGCTACTTAACAGCTGTAAATGAAAACGTTGCGAACTGTGATGTGTGTAGGAAAGCTGTTCACGACTGTGGCAACACAACAAACTTGTTTGAACACATAAAAAAACAAGACAAAGAGAACACGGAGCTGCAGCAGAGAAGAAGGGAGGAGGAATAACGTGTTCAGCCACTTGAAACCTGTTATCTAAATGAATGATGTTAATGAAACTGACAAAAATAATAAACCTGAAACATGAAAATGATTGAACATATTAACCTTTTAGTGTAACTGTGAAAGGTGTATAGGTGTATATTCCTATATGACTACATGTAGTCTATCATAGGCTATAGACCTACGTAATTGTTTTGGTATTTCACCAAGGTGATTCCCCAAGAGCCCAACACCTTTGTTATTTGCCTAAAAAAACCTGTCCTCTGTTTTCGGTATCGAAACAAAATTTTGTGGTCTCTCCCACCCCTACACTCCACCACAATAGGTGGAGGCCAGTGTATTTTTTACTTGATAAGCATTTATTCTTCCGATTCTGTCTTTGGTTCATGTTGTTGGAATTTCAGTTGTGACAGAAGTGTAATAGATTGTGTTAAACTTATTAATTTCAATATGACGTCAATTTTAAAAAGCTGAAATCACTTCCGTAATAAAGAACGCCCGTGCTTGTTATCACTAGAAACACACCTGGCATGATATGTGGCTAAAAGCCGAGTCATTCCAGTCACATTCCCTTGATCTTGAGATACAATGTGTGTTTAGGAATATGCGCGAACGAGCTAATGGGAACATTTTTAGCGTTAGGAATATGTTAGTATGGCGGTACTTGTGGAAACCGCCGTAATTGCATCCAGCAGCTTGTCTCCCTCTGCAGACTCCACGCTGCAAATCTGCGGACACAGCAGCCACACCGTGCTCCTTCAAAACGCAGCAGTAAAAAGAGGAATCAACACTAGAGATAAGTGGGACTGCATTTAATGCTCCACCGCTTTTATTGTGGATGTTGAGCCAATCCGGAACATTTTCTGTATTTATAGAAGCACAGTCATTATACTATTCTGGTGCTGTGGCAAAACAATTTAACAGCAAGCTAAAAGCTGATCTAACAAATGACGGGGAGTAACGACTCATTGCGGTTTTCACTTTAATAAGATTCCAAACTGCCGACAGTAATAGTAATGATCGCAATGTGCAAATGAGTGATATTACACATAGATAACTGCAACATACGACTATATAAAGTCAATTATGGTTATCTTTCTTATAATTTCTTATCATGTCTTGTATTTCAATCAATACCACTTTGGCCAAACATCCATACAAATTTCCATGCTTCCACTGTTCCTTTCTAAGGATACAAGTATAATTAATAGATTAATAGATATACAGACAAAGATAATTCAGTTTTGTATCAAAACACAGAAATACTACAAAGATGGAGAAGACGGTAGAGGACACAGCTCAGGATCAGACTGCAGTCTGACAGTTCCTGTGTAACTTCTGCTTTCCAGATGATCAAAACAGCCGCAAAATTAACAAGCGAACGAAAACACTTTCAACCTGACATCAGACATGCATCACGCCTTACTTTAATCCCTAACCTTTTTCTGGACGGACCTTATGTAACTGTTGCACAATGCTTTCATCACGTTGGCTTGCATTTTGCAGAGCTGACCATCAGAGGTATCGAAGGCCTCTGTGAAGAGTGTCGTGGGCTGCTCATTTTCCTGCCGCTTGTATGTTTCCACGCAGAACAAGATCTCCTTGGTGGATGTCACGTCGAGCTCTCTTCCAATTGAGACGGAGCTCAAGTGTAGTAAGGCTGTTGCATCATCAGCGATGCCACAGCTGGTCTGGGATATTTTGCTACACATTCCATCTCTGTTGAAAGGCTTGTTTTCTGTTTCCCGTGAAAGGGGCACACCAACCAACACAGTAGAAGGTGTCCCGAGGTCTGGTTAGAAAGATTTGGTTTTGTTGGCACATTTTGTCCCGGTGACTGGAAAGTGATGTTATGGATATCAAAAAGTACCCAAACGGAGGAAACAAAGACAGGCTGAAAGACGTAATGAAAAGCAAGCTGTATAAACAAAAAGCTGAATCCACAATAAATCAACAGCAGGCAACAAAGATGAAGAAAGACAATAAAGGGGAAAACCCAATGAAACTAAAGAGAAATACAAAACTAAGTGATGTAGCCTGCAAAACAGGATGGAGCTTGGGGAACACAGGCAGGATGGCAAACACATGAGGGCAGGAAACAGGAGGAGCAAACGCAGTGACACCAGGGAAAAAACTGACAAAGAGTGAAGGAAAAAGACAAAGACAAGAAGTGGAACGACACATGGGGATTAACCCTACAAAATAAAACAAAAAAATACTTAACCAAAAAAACCCAAACCATGACAATCAAGACAACAGTTGGCAACCATTTTAGAGTTGACAGAAGTGGGCATTTTCAACCAAGACATGCAACCAAAGATGCAGCTGTTTCAAGCCAAACCATTTTCTGACGCTAAGCCAAGTGATTTTTATGCCTCAACCTACCCAGACCTTAACCACAGCCTTTTCACGATATTATACTGAAACATAAAGATTTCACAAGCTGATGTCTGCAGACTTGTAAATCATTGATTTTTTCTGCAATTTGGTTGGAAATTTGTGTTCAATCTTGTTGTGAAAGGGACGCAACAGAATGCCAGAAATGCTGTTGTGTCCATGTACGATGATGGGATTTCATTCACCACTTTCTAATGAAGTGCCTATCAGACCCAGACTACCCTAAGAACGACTCCAAGAGCCATATAGCACAGAAGCAGCTCAACTCTCAAAATCAATTTATTTAGATTGCAGCAAAAAGTCAGTAATTAGTATTAAAACATGCACCACCAGCCTTCTTAGTTTTAGTACAGGCAGTCTGCTCTCCACAAAGAGAGACTGTGACAACACCCTATTGGGAATCCTACACATGGTGTGTTGCTCCCTGCTCGTGGACTCCTCTAGCTAGGGGCATGTTTTAACACCGCTCAGGTCAGTGATGAAAAGGTCGCTCTGCAGACCTCACGCTGTCAGGTGGGCGACCACAGGCAGGGCTCTACTTACTGAGGCAGCAGCTGGAGAGTGAGAGCGAGAGAGAAGCATAAGCATTGCACTTCATTTCAATCGCCGCAATACAGCTTGATTCACACTTGTCTTTTCGTCCCTCCCGCTGGGTCACATCAGCCCGAGCCCGGAATTGAATTTTCTACTCCCTTCTTCCAGGTATTCCTCATCCATTCAATCTGGACGAATCAGGCTAACATGTAAATAGTAACCCGAATAAACAACCCCTTGCACAGACCAAGGAAAGAAAACACTGTTGCGAGATTTATTCCATCACACTGTTTTATTATGTAGCTGTACGAGCTCCTTATGAAGAAGCACGACTGCCATTCGTGGCGTTAATTAAACAGAACAGTTTTTAAGCTAATGACTACAAAGAAAGATCAACACAGTCAACATAAAAATGTCATATCTAATTAATCCCTTTTATTAACTAAATACACAACCGTACACCATCAGCTGCGGCTGGTACGATTCAGAGAAACCTTGTGTTTCCACACAGAGCAGTGACACTAAAAAGGATGTTTTGTGTGGCTACAAATCCATTAACACTGTTTGACCTGTTTGCACTTTACTTGGGCAATTAAATACGTTCAGAATAAATGTATTCAAGGGCAGTCGATGACAGACAACTTTATTCCCATTATGTTGAAATACATACTGGAATACTTTGTAAAACACAAATTATATACAGTTAGCTATGCTTGTCAGACTTTTATCACTTTACAGCTGGATGTTATTTGACTGTATTTCAGTACATTGTAAACACAGCGTGTCTTAAGGTGTACACTGTGCTAGATTGAGATGAATAAACCACAAGTCATCCTTTATTTATGTACAGTTACAACACATTTTCATCCCCAACTTGTCGCATTGGCAGCTTGGTCAGTTTCCTTGTGCTTCAAACTATGACAGTCCACCTACCTCTCTTGCCTCAGTTTTGGCGTGAAGTTAGCAGTAATACATAAAATGCACCGCCCAGAATAAAGCTTCCTAACAAACATTTAACATATTATGACATATCGTGCTTTGGTTAGGTTAAGGCACAAGAACTACTGGGTTAGGTTTAGGAAAAGATCATACTTTGGGTCAAAGCTCCTTCAGATGACACTCAAGTCATGTAAGTTATGCCATCTACGTATGTTAACTTACTTACATAACTTGAAAACACATCACTCTTGATTCTTGGTCACATACGGGATGCAGACCCCAGGTCTTCCAAAGGGAAGTCCAGTGTATGACCCATCCAACTAGCCCAGCCACTACCCAACATTTTTGTTGCTCTATACTACAGCAGCAGAGGGACACTACAGTGTGTGACAAAGTGTGTATATTTTAGAAGAGTAAGTCCATTGACTGTATTTGATGAAATGGGCTGAAATTTACCACCTTTGTTACTTTACTATGGCAACAGAAGAAGAAAATTGCCACAAAGTGTACAGCCTGTATTGCACAGATTTGCCTAAAAGAAATGTTTTACAATCCAGATTGGATGTATTTAACTTCTGTCTTCGCTATTATCCTCTGTAAAGCATCACGTCTGCCTGTCCCTTTTCATCTGGGATTTATAAGCCTCACCTTCTTGAAATTGGGATAATGCTTCCAGATCACCCATCAGGTCAGAGCAAACTTTGCTGTGATCTCAGGTGTGAAACCATTTACGATTAGTGCCCGTCTTCCTAAATAATAAATCTATGCTTTTCTAAAAGCGATATAATAGAGAAGAAATGACTGCAGTCCAGTCCCTCCCCTCCTCCACTCATTCCTGGGGGGAACACTTTATTATGTCTTAATTCTGTCTTTCTCTGTCACCCCCTGTTGCGCTTTGACTTGATGTCTAAATCCCACAGCTAATCTGTGAAACATGCTCAACTATCCAGGGGAAAAGTGCTCATATAGGCATCAAAGGAGCTGAATCCTGTCATGTATCCTTCTTTTTTTTGTCTCAGTGTCTCAATATTCAGTAAAGGGTCTAGTCTTCTTTGTTTCTTATGTTCTTCTGTGCAGGACCTTTAACTTTTTCCTGACCTCTCTGGCATACTTCATCAAAACATCCACCTCTGCAGTTCCACTGGAACAAAGAGCAGATTGGATCATTCCTCTGGTATTTCTCAGCTCCTTTGATTACATTTCTGTTTTTTTACACGCCTAGTGCAACACAGCACAGCACAAACTGTGAACATACTTTGTAAAATTGTGTGGGCATTTCATTCAGAAGCAACTTGCTTAATAAAGACTTGATGTGCCTCTGCAAGGTCGAAGCCTCATCAACACCCTTCTCCCTGTCAGACGAAATGTCATGGCATTGTAACAAAACAATATGTCTGCTATAGATTTTGGTAGTTTTTAATTGGATCTGTGCAAAAAGATAAACACTGAAACATTATTTCTCAAAAGACAGTTTAGCTCTCAGTATCTCAAATTATGTCTGGTTTTTAATGCCATCAACCTGCCAGGGACTGCAGTCGAAAATTAGCCTGTATGGGTAATTAATGTGCATTGTCCCTTCTTTAAATAACAAATAAACCAAATAAATTATAGAGCTTTCAGTCTGTAGCCATGCTATGATAGTATTGTAGATTAAAAAACCAAGGTTGAAGTTACTGTACTGACTTAACTTTAAGAAGGGAAATTTTCACTTGCTTTTTTAAATGCAGTACCATTAATCTGTTCACGTGTCCACCTTTCGATACCATATCCAATATTTAATTATAGTTGGATGTAAATCGGGAAGCACAAGTTCACTTCATACACAAGAATGTAATTTAGCACATTTCCATCTACTTTCTCATAAAAGTTCCTACAGTATTGGACATCAAGACCTGCATTCAACGTAAAATAAAACATTACTTCCTTTTTCGTACATGGTAGTCATCTTGAATTCGGAAACGGACTCCATTAAAGTATAAAAATATCCATCGGAAAGCTCTTAGAGCATTCAAACCACTATAAGCTTTTTCCAACTGGTCGTATGAAACACTGCTTCAGTCTAAATCCTCCCCTAGCTCCCGAGCAGACGTGTGCGTTGCTTCGTGCGTGTTCGAGTGCTCACCTCCTGTTGCAGGTAACACTTCAGCGGTTGACTCATAACTCCATAGCTTTCTAACGTCACAACAGAAAATCTGCCAACGTGCATCACGTTTGTAGAGCTCAGATTGAATCTTGGCTGGACATGTTACTTGGATTTTGTGTCTTTATTCCGCTAGAAATTTGTAAAACATTTGAAGTTTCGGACAAACGTTTCCAAAAACGTTTAAGTCACAGATGACAAGACATTTTTTTTAATATATATATATTTGTCAGATGAACACACAGCACAGTGTGTGTGAAAACCTTCCCAGCCTTGAGGTTTACAGGCAATGCCAGATTGATGATGTTCAAACAGCAGCTGAAAGAGCTGTGAGGGATTTTATAAAGAGCTCAGGGGGTGACAGCTGAGTCGAGCTGACATGAACCTTGACCTTACACCTCTTTAGAATGTCAGCAAGCACGCTCACGTGCACACACTAACACACACGCACGCACTCTGGCTCGGCAACTCTTAAACACACATGCATGTGCGTGCACGGACACATGTCGAGGCTTTCCGTCTCCCTGTCTCACACACACACACACACACACAGACCTGCAGTCTTTGAAGGCCATGGCAGTAGCTACTAATGTGTTGCAGGGTCCCAGTAAGTAGCTGCGAACTGTTTTCTTTCATCTTCGGGGGAATAGATGAGGAGATAGGAGCGCGGGGATGGAAATCATCAGGCAACCAGACTGCCATCGCATGAGCAAGTCTTATCTCCAAAAAGCCAGGTTTTCAGGAACTCCCTTGTTTCCAGATGAACGGCAGCAGATCCTTTCTATATTTCTTTATTGTTTGTGTGCCTTTTCCTGTTGGTTTTAAAATGTTTTGATGAAGGCAAAGAGAATATTCAGAGCAATATCAACATTGAAATCAAGGAAACCACAGGAAGAATATTAAAAATTAGTCTTGAGGCAAGGAGACAGGATAAGCATGGCTTTCACGATATTTTTCTTTTTATTAGAGCGCCGAATAAACATGCACAACAGACTTAACAAGTGTTGTTGAGTGGAATTTTAATGTTGATGGCACAGTAGGTGAATTCGAAAGAAAAACAGGAAAACAAAGACTAACAAACTGAAGCATTAGAAATCAGCGTTCGACTGACAGAAAGCAAAGTGTCGCCTCTTATTAAAGCTAATGTGGCAGTTTGCCTATCGGTACTGTTCTGTGGAGATCAGTTGGAGTTCTCAATCGATCCTAAAAGAACATTCAGTGACATTCTTCATTCAAACTAATGTCTTTTAAAGTTTTCTCGAAGTATTTAGACATATACATCCCCAGTCTTTCTCTCCCTGCCCCTCGCTCTTGCTCCTTATCATCAGCTTAGTTTGCTTTTTTCATTTATGCTCTAAAAACATAATTTTCTCTCTGTCTCCTGCAGCCACAAAGAGGATGCTGCAGCAGCAAACTCCTAATTATTTAATTACATCAATATTGGTCACTGCTGGATCACTGTTGTAATTAAGTGTGATTTGAGGTTCCGGGAGTGTGCATGAATTAATAATGAGCTAATCAAGAAGCACTTGGGCTGATTGCCACAACGTTAACACCTAGAAAGAGGAGGGAAATTAGCTGTTGTCTGTTTCTGGCTCGTGGAGCACATCTGCATCTGTCGGGGCCTCCAGTGGTTTATTGTTTTTACTTGAAATCCTGCAATTAACTCATTTTTGAGAGTGCTAAGAGTCCCATGGCTGTGCACAGTTGAAGTCTGTTTCAAATCGACTGTGGATTAGCAACAAGAAGCAAAATGGGGATTTTAAGTTGGACACCCACATGTGCACACATAAATTGAAGTGTCATTTGAAAAGGTGCAAGAGTTTTCTCTGGGGAAATATGGCAGAGGAGATCTAAGTGATGCCGTGACATCTCTCTCAAAATGTCATTTTGTCCCCATGAGCCACCTGTCGAAGAAGCACATGATCAGAAAACATGCTTGCGTCCTGTTACAGGTAACAGTGAGGATACATCAGCGATTTCCCAACAAGCTTAGATCAATATGGGCCGAGTGTCCAGCTGTAACACAGGTAGAAACTGGTTTGATGAGTACTTTACCTTCCCTAGTACTGCAACTGATCCAAACACTTTTTAGTACATAAAACTGCAGGTAAGGTTGTCGTAGTTTACTAGTTTCAGTGTATACCATCCTATGAAAATTGCAATTATCACACCATGTACATGTTTGCTTAATTTCTTTTAATTTTTTGTATGAAATAATAATGAATGGTAAATGGATTTGCATTTCTATAGTGCTCCCCCAGTCTGCTGACCACTCAAAGGGCTTTACAACACTTGTCACATTCACACACACATTCATGCACTGATGGCAGAGGCTGCCATGCAAGGTGCCAACTGCTCATCAGGAGCAATTTGGGATTCAGTGTCTTGCTCAAGGATGCTTCGAGATGCAGCCTGGGGAGCCAGGGATTCGAGCCAGCGACCTTCCGATTGCTGGACGACCCGCTCTGCCTCCTGAGCTTCAGCCCCCAGAGCTGAAGCATTTGTTCAAGCAAAGACACCCCTTCTATTTGGATTTCTTTATGGGTCATTGTTTTGTTAACGTATAACTGAAATCACGATCTTTCCCTTACCTTAGCGGAAGTGAATCCTATAAACAAATCGTGTGACCAGTTTTTGCGTTTCTCCATCTAGTGTCACTGCGATTACTGCAGTGGCAAGTTGTAGTGACTCGGTGTCTGCGGCTGCCTTCTTACAGTGACAGCAGCATGGGTAGTTGGATGAAAGGCATTAGACAGTGGCCCTTAGTTACTGATTAAGATATATGTAAAGCGACAACAATAGCCTGAGTAAATAATGGAGAAACAGAAAAATAACTTGATCATCCACTACATTTCAAGTGATGAAGTGAATGTAGAGATGTTAAGAGTTGAAACACATGGCTTCACTCTGGGAAGAAGACCATCTAGTATGAGTGCAGCCCTGTGAGATACAAGCCAGAAAAGTTGTTTTGTTCTGATTAGTTCACATCACAAATGGCTTACTCATATTTAAACGCCTCAGCCTCTAACAAACTTTGTGCATGTGGGCTGTTAACACAGCTATTGAAATTCACCTTCTATTGAACGAGCAGTGTTAAATGCTCAATTTACTAAACTGCTATGGTGTCAACATTTCAACAGTGTTTGCTGACAAAATGCTGCAAGGTAGAAAACAATTGGCTGCAATCTTTTAATGAACATTTCACACACAGAAAACAAAGTAGAAAAGCAGATCCAGAGAATGTTTTAGATAATATCATAAACAACAAGTTATATGTATTTTTAATATCTTCACACACACCAGAGAATCACTAACGGGCTTTTATTTGAGCTTTTTCGACTGTCTGTGTCTGAGCTTTGTGCTTCAGTAATAAAATTCTTCATAGCGTCGGTGCCACAGTGAAATGGGACCACCCACTGACCCATGGTACAGCAGGGTGGCATATTCTGGTAGGCAGCAGAGGCAGATGGTGGGTATCCAGCCTCCTCTTGCATGACAGAGCTGGATCTGTCAAATGGCTGCGGTGGGACAGAGAATGTTGTTTGGCCACGACTCTGCGGTGTCTTCTTATGAGGCTTCAAAGACATTCACTACAAACAGGATCCTTATTTCGGATGTTAATTTATTTCCTCATCTTGATTCTTTTGGTTGCAGGAAGGAAAAGTTAACAAGATTAAGTTTTTGGTGTTACAGGTCCAAAAACTGTTGAAACAAAACACCATCAGTTGGCCCTTTTCCAACAACTTAAAGTGGATCCCTTCCGGTCCCCACACCTAATTTGTAACCGGCTGAACTAACCCTGAAGTTGGTCTCCAGCTGGAACCAAAAAATTGTAGATTTTTCCTCACTTGAAGTGGGAACGGAAGTGTGCGTGTCATAACATAAAGACTTGTTGACTTGATAGCACTCAAAAGTCTCAAAATCTTGAATGGAAGTGGTTCAAGAATTGGAGCTAATTTGGTGGAAAAGGCTCTGGTGTGGCCTTCAATGCCCTTAATCCTCCTGTGTCTCCATCTCACCAATGGTCTGAAGGAACACTAATTGTTATTTTTGTCAGAAATTTTGAGCAGTACAATCTTTCTTTTCCTTCAGAAATTGGAACTCGTATGGATGATAACAAAACGCAGGCTGTAAATAATAGCTTTCAACAAGAACAACCTTCTGCTCAGCATGTGTGGCGACAGGCCTGACATGAGGGAAGCATATTCACAGACATGCCAGCTTGTAGCTCCAGACCCGCTGGGAAATTGTTGCTTTCTGCACCACTTCTCTTATCAGCCTGTCAGTTACTTTGTTCATGACTTATAATCTGCCACTGAAATTGAGTGAATTATTAAAAACATGTTCGTACATTTATACTCGTATTTCCCATTTTTTGAAGCCAGACATATATATTTTTATATAAATAAAAATATATATGTAAATATCAAAGTGTGTTTATATTCACTGTTTCTCACCAAAATGTATTATGTGCATACCTGGGGCCTGATGAAATTAGTCCATTTTCTCATAGAACATTTGCATAATGCTTAAAATTGTGCATTGTTTACATACAGTACAAGTTTGCTTGCAGACAGCCACATCCCATGAAGAAAAGTCATAATCTACCCAAAATTTTGATTCTCTCTGTCTCCAGTGCTCTATGCCTGACAGTATCCCTCTACTAGACAGAAGAAGAAGAAGGACAACTTGCATCTCCAGACACCTTTTATGTAATCTGTGTTAGGGAAAATACAGTAGATCAAGTGATGGAGTCTTTTTCTCGATTAGCTCTGGGCTGAGGGCCGAGATTCACACCCTGGCTATGATCGAAGATTCCCTGGAAAAAGGTGGATAATTAGGTAAATTAGTCCATCACCAGTATTAGTGTCAGTGAATTTGTAAATCAGATGTTATCGGATGAAGAGGGGACACATTATTTTTCATTATTTTTTTTTTTCTGGCCGGTCATCCTCAGAGGAAATCTGTTTTGGTCTTGTCCCTGTCCTTGATTGCTTCTCCACCCTGCTGAGATGTGACGGCTACGGCTTTGCCTTTTTGTTACTTAACAAGAGATGCTAATTGGCAACCATGATGTGTACTTGATTCTGCCTATGTTATGCTTCATCGGTGCATGGTTAGGTGCAGTATCACTTAACGAGGACAACCAATACGGCATACTTTAAACTTCTTGTAAACAAAGTTTGTCTGTAATGAAAAAAACAATCCAGGCACTCCAAAAATGAAAATATCAGGAGACGAGGAGAAAATGCTAAAAAGCCTTCACTGTAGTGGCTAAAT
The DNA here is from genome assembly GCF_040436345.1 of Pagrus major. Taxonomy (NCBI): domain Eukaryota; kingdom Metazoa; phylum Chordata; class Actinopteri; order Spariformes; family Sparidae; genus Pagrus; species Pagrus major. The sequence continues at coordinate 35,506,863 of NC_133219.1, read as the reverse complement.
CATTAAAACTGCAATAATTAAAAAAGCATAAATACATATAAATAAAAATATATATGTAAATATCAAATTTTGTTTATATTCACTGTTTCTCACCAAAATGTATTATGTGCATACCTGGGGCCTGATGAAATTAGTCCATTTTCTCATAGACCATTTGCATAATGCTTAAAATTGTGCATTGTTTACATACAGTACAAGTTTGCTTGCTTAATGTCATTTTCTTGTTAGCTATTAATGGCTAATGCATGTTGGTGCCACCAAATGTCAGAATCCAGACACCAGCAGCAGGAATGTGTACTGCCCTCCCTTTTATAAACAGAGCGCCCTCTTCCAAGTATTGCCCCATAGTGCTGTCAGTGGGCAGTTTTTACCCATCTGATCTCTTCATCAACATGCAGACATCAGGAGAGAAACTGACAGAGTGCGCGAGGACAGACGTACAGACGTACACCTGCGAGAACACTGAAGAACATCTGCATTATTCATGTGCACACACGTTAGCTATTGTATCTAAAGCCTGCCACACTTTCTCACAAGTATCCATTCAAAGTATGCCACTTAGTCTTTGAGCATAAGTAAAGATACTTGACATTACCACAGAGAGCCTCTTGATCTGCTCACTCTCAATTACCACACCACTAACTTGATGTTCTTTGACTGACAAGAGTTAGATCTGTTTCAAAAGGCTGTTGCTGTGTGTCATTTTCGTGCATCTTCCCGTCCTCTTTGTTTCGTCAGAGTTCTCTCCGTGTGTCCTTGCTTTGTTCATTTCCTTTCAACAAAACTATTGTTGATAAAACCATTTTCCTGTTTATATAATATCCCACTAATACGACGTTTTCCTTCAAAGTGCTTTCACCCTGTGACATTTCTTTGAGCTGGAGGACTTTTATTGGCTTTCATGTTTAATTATCACTAAAGATACGATGCATTGGACAATGTCACAGCCGTGATGAGGATGAAAGGGGCCAACTTACAATCAAGAAATGAACGCTGCATTGATTTTCTTCATGCTCTCTAATGTTTTCCTCTTCAGACAATTACACAGATTGTAGTTATGTAAACAAATAAAAATACTAACATTATTTTATGATAAATGCGTAATACACTCTTTACTGCCTATGAGCTCACATGCTGACTGGAACTTTCAATTACTTTATTGTAGCCACAGCAGTTTGTATTTCCTGCTAAATCCTCCCGTGTGTGTGTGTGTGTGTGTGTGTGTGCATGTGTGCGTGCATGTGTGTATGTCTGTCAGGAAACAATTCAATTTGATGAGTCTGATACATTCTCTCCTTGTCTGTCTGTCCGTCTGCCCATCTGTCCGTCTGGATAATTTCTTGATTCACTTTTGTTCCCGCGGCGATGTTGCGGCCCGTGTACAGGCGCGGGTCACACAGAGCCATCTAGGGAATGAGATTGTCAGTACTCATCACCAAACAACCTGCCAAACGACTGAAATCAAAAGTGATCTGAGAGGATTGATATTATGGACAGCGTGTTTCTCAATAGAGGGACGGGGAGGCACTCTCGCGCACACGTGCCAAACGCCAGACAGCCACATCCCACGTCTCATTTTCTCCATCTCGAAATAACACACAAATAAATCCTCCTACAAACACTCGCTCACATCGAGGTGTACCACCTGTGCCCCTCCTCTCCCTCGCCGCTCCTCTCTAATCCACTTGAATGTAGCTGGATATTAGATTAGAAAGTTATAGATGTGATTATTCGTCCCTGGGTGCAGCCATCTTTTCGCTGATTAAAACGTGAACTGGGGGCCATTATGTAACTGCTTAAAGAGATTAAACCTAGTCACCCCCGCGGGGGCCCGCTTCTGCTGTGGCATACAATAGAGATAGCACAGGAAATGGCACACATGACAGCATGTTGAACCTCTACAGGTTGCAAGATAGAAGAGAGAGACAAAGGACTAATATTAAGAGACAGGAGACAGGAGAGAGGTAATGTGAGCTTGTCACAAGTTTAACTTCCCGAGGAACTGAGTGTCTCTTTCAGTCTCTTTAATTAGTGAGAGGAAAGCAGCACGAGAGCGGCTCCTCTTTTAGAAAAGGATTCCCACAAAAACACGCTCACGACACACATCACGGTGTATTTTTTAATTGCGTTTGAATGCCAAAAAGTGTAACGATCATGATTGTGTTTCCAGTCTTTTGCTCGAGGCCCGTGGCAACATTTCTGTTGCTCTCATGACAGCAAACAAGCGAGCAGCCATGCTCCGCCCGGGCATAACTGGACTGGTTGAATGATGAAAGTCCACAGTCAATGTGATCACTCAAGCTGAAACATTCATAAGCAACATGCTGGTTGATGGCTGCTCATTGTGAACCCTCTGCCAGTTGCTGCGAGGGGCAGAGCACTGAACTTTTTCAAAATGCATAATCAAATGAAAAAAGATGAGCAAAAGTTGAATAATGATGCTCATTCATCTTTTGTGTGGACCATTATTTCATCTTGTTAGCAAATGATCCAGTAATACTCAAGATTTCAATCAGTGTGCAAAGTCGTCAACTTCACCACGAGAACAAGACGTCTGAGATGCTTCACACACTTTTAATGCTGTTTCTAGTATTTGTACTAAACACATGAAGCTGGAGTCGGTAGTAATACTCTCAGACAACGGTGGGATATGCATATAGCTCCAGTTCAAATTTCCACTCTTACCGTATCTTGTGTTTCCAATTATAAAATGATTTATTCTGATTACAAGGCAAGGAATAATGGAGATAGCAAGTAATTCCTGCTGGGTTTAATTAGTTACTGCACACTGCACTTTCACATCCAGACTGGGGTGTTCATGTTATTTTTTTCCCAAAGCCCGTGTCATAAGCAGTTTCAGACATATGTGTTAAGACTAAATAACTTGTACATTCACACAAATTGATTTCATCTGTTGGAGGGGGCGACTGTCGACTGTTTTCTAGCACTGTTTCACTGTCACTGTGAACGTGTTCAGGTGAAGGTAAATTAACCGTTTAATTTAATCTAAACCCACTACGATCACTCAACAGCCGACCATCGATGGCAGAGACGCAGTGATGGTACACTTTCATAGATTTTTTTCCCTCACATCTAATCCTGCTAAGTCTTCCACCTCTGCACACCCGGCCAACCCCTATGTGAAGTAGGCGTGCTTGTTGGATTGCCAGTCTCAAAAAGTTACAAACTTTTAGATGGAGCCTCCTCACTTATGATGCCTGAGAGGTGTCTGTGTGCATGATATAGTCTAATAACCCTAACCCAAAATTATACTTTGTACGTAAATCGCAACCATTTTGAAGCACATACATACTTATTTCATTACACTGCACCTTTGACGCTGGTTAAGGATATAGTTGAACATACAGTAGGCTTGACTTGACTTACAATTCCTATGGTTATATGGCAGCTGGCTAGCTTAGCTTAGCATAAAGACTGAAAACAGCCAGCCTAACTCTGTCCAAAGATAACAAAGTCTGCCAAACCAGCACCTCTAAAGTCTGCTTAACACGTTTTATTTCATTTGTTTGATCTGCACAGAGATGTAAAAAAAAACAACAAGTTTTGGTTTTCACATGGCTTTTCATGAAGTCTCCACTGGTTGCCTAGCAACCTGACGGTGGCAACAAGACTCCAGGAAGTCACCGTGCCCGACATCAGAGTGGTATCAGTCTTCTCATCTAACTTGGAAAGAAAACACTTAAATGTATTTCCCATGGAGCATTCCTTTATCCTTTCTATTGAAGGAAACTGCTGTGCTGAAAACAACAGTGTGGCATTAATGGAAATGTTGCGCACTGATGTGCATCGGTGTTATACACTGCAAACAGTAGAGTTTGATATACAAACATTTTCTTTTCGTAATTATGGCTGTACTGTACATGGGGACATACCTTTCTTTCATCCTTTTGCATTATCAATGTGATGATATCCTTTAATGTCTCCTCCGCTGTCTTCCATCTGTCCCTCTCATTATTGCTGTGTCTTTGATGCTATGTTTTTACAGGCACAGGCAATGGGAAATATGTTCCACCTTCTACATGCTGAATATCTATCTCTGCAATGATGATAAACATGAAAAAAGGTGATGTTGGATTGCCTTTGATGATTCTCACATTCAAACGAAATAAGGAGGAGACGGTGTGACAAAGTCCACGGGGGGTTCAGTTAAAAGTAGAGCTGGTGGGCTCTGGGGCAGACGGGGCAACACACACACACACACGCACACACACACGCACACACACACACACACACACACACACACACACACACACACACACACACACACACACACACACAAACTGCAATCTGAATTCTTTTCAGCGTTAAGTGGAGGAGTTCACAGTGGTGGAAATAACAATCGTAACTGTGAAAAGTGAGGAGGAGGAACCAGATTCACGCTCATCGTTTAAAATAAATGCTATAGTGGCCTGTCTGCTTCTGTGTGAATATGAGAATATGCAATGTGCCTGTTAACTACCTGTTAAAATCACATTGAACTGAGCAACAGGGTAAAAGATATTCACCTGACACTGCTCAATGGCTCTCTTACTTCCAGCTTTGCAAATTAACTTCCTGTCTTAGTCTGAGAACGTGTCTGTTGTTGAGTAACACTCAGCTGCTCCGTGAGGCTGCACTTACCCACAGTGGTGCTTTAAGATGAATGCTAACACGCTCACAATGCTAACACACAGCATATTAGATTAGCTTGTTAGCATGCTAACATTTGCAGCAGTTCAGCTAAGGCTGATGGGAATATCATTAGTTTTTACTGGTATTTGTAATAAACCATATAAATGGTAGTGGCATGAATAATTAAGGGATCACCAAAGTGATTACAATTCATCCTGTGAGAGACACGGATGTGTGTACCAAACGTCACGGTAATCTATCCAATAGTTATTGATACATTTACAAATGTCAACCTTATGGTGGCGTTCAGCGTTACCAGATGGGAAATGTTAAGCTATCGTACCAGAGGCTTAAAATTATCGTATTTTAGGGAAAATTAGCAGACGTGGGTCTCAGCCACAAGACTAAATGGTGTAAATGTGTCATATTGCAGAACACGTATTTAAAGTCATTTTGAGATGCCTACAAATCTACCCAAGCAAGCTGATGTTGCTCATGATGCGTGGAAGGGGATGTCCATAACCCCATCAGGTTAACAGTTTTGGTAAAAGCCTGCAAAATTAAATTACAAGACTGGAAGCCTGTTCATGTTCTGCATGGAAACAATTAAGACCATAAGGTAAGCTAATTAAATTAATAACCGGGCTTACTCGAGCATTTCAAACAACTCGACTTGAGCACAGCATACCTTACTGCTCAAAGCTCACCTGATCATGTCCAGAAATTAATTAAAACAGGACAGTGTAGACCGGAATGGACTCCTAATATAAGCTTAAGGTCAAATTATTGTACATTGTGGCTTTTTTGGCTTTATTGATCATACATCGTACAGAGGGCAACATTATTGTACAAATACGAGAGACATCTGCAACACTGGTGGCACAAGAGGAAAAGTTAAGTGCTGTCTGTACAAACTTCCATGACAATCTGTCCAACAGTTGTTGAGATACTTCAGTCTGAACCAAAGTGATGAAACAATCAACAGATCGACTTTGCCAGTGTTTCTCTTTTCTCTGGATAATCCACCAAACACTCTGACAGCCGTCTTCGTTGGGATTTTGTCATAAAATAGATCTGGCAGAAACACAATGATCCAATGATTAAAATGATCCATCTAAACTATCATGTAATACACTACTTAAATATTATGTTTAAGTCATTGGCCATGAATATAAAGTATATATGTGTTATACAACCACATGGAACCATGAAAATCCCATCGCCATTGACTGTTGCTGGCGTAAGTGCTGATCCATATCCAAGTGTGCCATATGTTTCGAGTGTAACTTATTGCTTTCCCATTCCCAATAAAGTGGCAGAATAAAAAGGCTTTTACAGGTCCCTGCGGGTAGCAGCTACTTCCAGTGGTAGTCACTGAACTGTGGGGCTGCTGTGGTGACAAATGGCACCAAGCACATATTTTACTATTGCCATTTACAATGCATGATCCAGGCTGTGCAGCTCAAATGACTGTGCAGCAACACTGTGGAGAGTTATGTTGGCTGGAAGAGTGTGTGTGTGTGTGTGTGCGCGCTGCGAACGCTCATACAAATATGTTTGGAGTTTATACCCCCAGCCACTTACATGTTTATCTTTTTCTTGGGGTATTTCAAGGTGACGGTGGGGTTCTACATGGTGGTCGTGAAAACTGAACGTTTGCGAAGACGATAAACAGAAAAAATAAGATGCATTGATTTACGGCTGCGTGGACGTAAATATGTGGAAATGTGGGATAGTGGCACGAAAACAAAACCAGTGGCCACCATGTTTGAAGAGGATGTGGCTACGACATGGGTTTTCAGTCTCCAGGAAGGAATCGGCATCATTGTGTAGCGAAACGACTTCTCCTTAGTTGTGGTCGTGATGAGGGACATCCTGTAAAATTAACTTTCTTTAAAATGTGCTTTTGTGAGCCTTTGACTCTTTATACAGTTTAACCCATGTCTATGTTCTTGTCTGTTTAGCATTAATATCTTTTCTCAGTTACCCAGTAAAGGTGAGTGACCTCCATTTAATGGTCATTACACAGTAAATGGCACAGCTGGTCGATGCACACGATCACTATGAGCTAAATCATTTATAAAGTGCTATTATATATTGTTTATGTAATATTGTATAACCCAGTTATACAAGATTGCATCGTTTTTTTCTTTTCTTTTTTCAAATAAGTGTCATTTGGCTGCAACACAGCAGATAAACTCTATTGTGGAGATGTACCTCTCACAGCACATCCTCTGCAGGTCCGGCGGACGTGGCCGTCAGGGGGCAGACATCAGTCGGTGATCTCTCGGAGAAAACGTGGCTCTCTGGTTTTGTTCCACACCGGCGGCAATCACAGGCGCATGCACACTCATACGCGCGCACAGAGGAGATACAAAAAAGCAAACGACAAAAACAAACAAAAAAAAAAAACACTTGGCACATGTAGTCCAAGTCTTAAAAATACAGCAAAAGATTAAAAACACCAGAAATAAAATGCGTAAAAGTCAAGAAAATGTGATGAGAAGGAGTGAGGATGGATGTGCTTCATCTTAAATGTGTCAAACAAATAAAGTGACCCCAGTCAGGTGTTTTTAAGTGATACTTTATTATTTTTTGTATTCAGATGTTCTGTTATTAAAGTGCGGAACAGGAGGAAACGAGGCAGGCAGAGTGAAGCAGAGCAGGAGGAATAGAGACTCTAGTGTTGTAGCCAGAGGGCGGTGGCATTTCTCTCTCTCTGCGTAAACGGAGAGAGTGGAGAAGGAGAGAGCGCACGGAGAGAAGAGCAGAGCTCAGTGGCGAGGCAGCAGTGCCGCTCACACGAGTGAAGGGACCCCGTGGTTATTTCCACCACCTCTGTCTTCTCACAGCTTAACCTGCGCCTTCTGAGACGGACTCAGACACCGGGACTGGAGGCGATATCCGCAGCTTTTTTTGGTTATTTTTTTTTTAAAACTCGTTTGATTGATCAGCAGACCCTTGTGGTGGAGGGGGGGTTTCTCAGTTCCCCCGCCGTGGACCGAGGAGTTTTTTTTGTGTGTGTTTATGCGTTTTACGCGTCGCTTGTCATGGGCAAAAGTGGACAGAGAAGTGGAATAGGACGCGGGGCTTGCAGCTTGGTGAGGATGTGCGCCACGCCGGGGATCCTGCTTCTCCTGGTGCTCGCACACCGAGGAGTCGCCCAAGGTAAGGCTGGAGAGCGCGTCTTCTCTCGGAGCTCTTTTTTTTTTTTCTTCTTAAAACAAAAAATACACCTTGATTGTTCCGAAGCGGTGAGAGCTTTTCCTTCACTGCCGAGATGCGGCTGTGAGGACGCGGCGGCGTGTCTCACAGGAGGCGGGGAGGCAGAAGTAGTTCCTGTCGGAGGAAGAGATCTACTTTCTTTTGGTCATATATCCATTTAAACTGAGCTGGTGCTGATGAGTGGGTGGTTTGCGGTCAGTGTCTTGAGGTGTACACGACATATAGGTACCTGCGCATTTCCAGCAGGCGATGCTCGAAGTGAGGAAACTGAGAGAAAACTCGCAGCTCACTCACGTTCTCCCTGCGAGAAAACGAGGAATGGGCTGATTATTTTAGAAAGACCGATAACTATATGGTTAATTTAAGAAAGCCTGAGAGAAAATATAGTCCCAACCTGCCGCTGAGAGCCGGATAAATCCGACTGTGGCTGCCAAAACTCCCGAGGAACACAGACAGGGACTTGAACATTGCAGTGATTTTTTTCGTCAGGACGTGTTTCAGGTCTGAACGGGTGAAAGAAGCCCGACGTTGCAGTTAGATTTAGGTGAAAAACTATGAAGGGAAGGACTTGGGGAGTCCACGACTGGGCGACTAACGTCTCATTGCAGAGCACTTGGCAAACACTGAGGCGACGCTCCACTGCTTCGATTGGAAAATTGATCAGGAGTCACAAACACTCACAGCCGCCAGCTGCGTAAAGGCAATTACACAAATCTCACCAGAAAACCTGGAGTCTCCAAGAAGAAATACGCCTCAAAGCAGCACGGCCACACTTAGATAAAATGCCACAGTGTCATGAACTCACCACCATTATCCAGAGAAAACAACATATGGGTATTTAAAATAGCATGCAGTTAAAATGATGAGGTGTTGTGTATTCCCACCACTGTAATCCCCCGCTGAGGCATAACAGGAATATTAAAGTGATATTTCTGAGGAGTGACGTGCAGCCACGCAGGGCTGCTGTTTGTGGAGGATGTCGCAGGTCACCGGCTGCATGAATCCTGAATAAGTAGCCTGACTTCACACATTTTCTCTTAAGAGCTCTCCGAGATCCCTCACAATAGGCTGGAAAAGGGATAGACAGACTGTCACACTCCCGGTGACCTTCTCAGGGGGAACTTGTGGCTTGTTAATGTTCATCCAGAAGTGTCCAACCTCTGTTTGTTCCACCGAGCTGCTTAATACACACATCCTTCCCTGTATGGTCTCACTAACCTGCAAAGTTTGACCTTATCCTGAGCACTCATGGTGGATATAATCCCCTCTTATTATAGTCTGTATGCGTAATATTCTAATATGCCTTCCTGAGTCAGTGTTGCTGTAATCTTTACCCTCCATTATACATATATATTACGACTTAAACTCCACTTGAAAGCCTCTTTAAAGGGTACAGTCGCTTGTGTAGCCTCCACTAGAATGTAGTCAGTAAATTGGTATCGACATTGCTGATTGGCCCTGGGTTTTTGTGCCGAATTTGGGGCCATAATTGGACATGATGTCGCTGCCACCTTTCTCTCGTTGCCCCGGGGAACAACATTTCAGCAACACCCACCGATATTCATTATGACCGCTCTCTATTGGTTTACTGTTAAATCAATACGTTGCAATTTAGGGACACAATTTGAGTAGGCTTTTCACCCACCTCTGATAAATTGCACCTCGCCACCAACATGCGGCTCAATTCGACTTTGGTAGAGAAATCTGATAATTGGAAACTAAAACTCCCCCGATCTTTGCACATTCCCGCACTCCTGTGATGTATTTCTCTTGCTTCTGCCTCTCCCTCCTCGTTTGAGGCTCGTCTCTTATGTTCCTGTCTGTTATTCCTCTGCTCCAAACGACTTGACTCATGTCTGTGAAGCTGGTTTGCTTTGTGTGCGAGGAGTCACTCCATTAGTTGTTCTATTGAATGGGGCCCGAACACACAAACACACTGACCCTAACTGTGGGGGAGTGTGTGTCTTTGTGTGTGTAGCTGATCCCCTCTGTGTGGATTCAATGCTTGGTTCATTCAGGTAGAGAGCATCCTCCAAATAACAAACCTCGTCTGTCCAATGTGCCTTTTTTTGTCTTTGAGTGGAAAACACAAATAGTTGCTTTAACCAAATCATTGTTCTCATGCATAATTGAGTCTCTTATGGCCGATTTGTGCCTCCAGTTTAACCGCACTGTTGAATATGTGGTCTGATAAGTTTTAATGGCCGAGTTTGCTGTTGAGGTCTAACGACTAATGATGTTCAGGATGATGGTGTTTGTGGAAATGATGCTGGCACCGCTGAGGACTCAAATCCAATGATGATGGGAGATGAGAACCCTCAAATATTCAAATTTTTTCAGAAGCTTTTTTTTTTTAAAATCCATTTAGAAAACCCTCACCCCACACAAAATGAATTAATTCCAAGTCGTTCTACTTTTACATCCAGGTCTCTCCTCAGCTTTTTAATTATGGACCTTTTTTTAGCACTTAGTCATTTAATCTGGCATGAAGTCATCTTTTCTGCCGGCATATAGAAACCATGTTACGCTATGGAAAGGTCTCTCGCACACACACACACGGCGAGAGGAGAGTGTTAGTTGAGATCCTCTCATGCCAGTTTGAGTGCATATGTCAGGCGTCCGGCGAAGCCCCACCCACCCTCGAGCCTCTCGGCCTATTAAAAAGCCATTAGCTAAGCCTCCTCACATTTGATCTGGGATGAATGGGTGTCAAGATCACTCTACAAGGTCTGAAAAGTCCCCTTGTTTTTTGTGATGACTAAGCAGCGATACGGCCAGGTTGTGAAATTCAAGCTGCTGTGTGTTGCTAGTTGAAAACATTTGGTGTGTTTCTGCGTTACACGGCCATTTTAGATTCCACAGTTCGGCTGCTGGGTTTCTTTTTGTTACAGATGTTCATGTTTCTGTGATATGAAGCACTTTTTTAAATTTAACAACTGTTCTTCCAAGGGTACATTTTCCACTTTGTGTAAATTAATGTTCTTGAACTAGATAGCTGATTTAAAGCGACACACTTTGAGATAAAAATGTGTGTCTATGTGTTCAAGTTTGTCTGTGCAGGTGGGTGTGTGGGTGTATATGTGTGAACCTGGTTTGTGTGGGCATGTGTGTGAGTGTGTGTATGTGTGTGTGTGTTTGTGTTCATAAACTTGGCAGCTCGGGGATGTTCTCAGCGAACTCCTGTGGTGCGTTTGTGTGTGTTTCTCTGCACACATGTGTGTCTGCACCAGAATGTCTATACGTGGGAGACTGTGTGATTTTCTACATGTGTGTGTCAACTTGGCACCACAACGGTGCTCCAGCAGAGCTCACATGGTGTTTTTGTTGCATGTGTGTGCATGTATGTGTGTGTGTGTGTGTGTGTGTGCGCGCGCTCTTGGCATTATGATATTGCCAGAGCTCCCATGCCGTCTCCCATTATGCTCTGATCCTGTCCCATGGTGCACTGCAGCCATCCAGGGTTCAGTGCTTGTAGAGGGACAGCTGGGAATTATTGGAACTAAATAGGCCAATTTGATTGGCTGTGCAACTGCAGCCAGCGCAATGCGATTGGCCGTGCAGGTTTTATGTGGTAAATTTGATGCTTTTTCTGTATCAGAGCGAGGGAGGGAGGGAGGGAGAGGGAAGGGAAAAGGATGAATGGATGAGGAAGGGAGAGATCTCTCTGGGTGGTTTGTACCAGCTTTGATCACTCCACTAGGACTTGACAAGCTGACTGACTGCCACACACACACACACACACTCGCGCATAGAACACACACACAGCAAGATATGTCTGTGGTCAAACAATGCTGCATTCTGTCTGCATTCTCCGCGTGTGTGTGAGTGTACTAATGCGTGCGTGTGTGTGTGCTCGGACAGACGTTCACAGGAGTGTGTGAATGGAAGTCTTTGACTGTGTCTGGGGTTGTTTTGTATAGAAGACCCTCCTGCTGCTAGCAGAAGCCTAGTGATGGCAGATTTCCCTCACCCTCTCTGCCTCCTTTTTTTTTTTTTTAAATCCTCGCATACTCGTCCTGACATACTTACTTTACTTTTTTCCACTGGCCTTTTCTTTATCTCTCTGTCCTTTCAGTGTGCATCCTCTGTTTACTGCTGAATGGATTACCAACCCTTTTTCTTTTCTCCTCCTGCCTGCGGCCTCGCATGTTCATCCATCCACTCAGTAGATTTTATGTTAGACTGTGAAAACGCTCGACCTTCTGTCCGCCGACAGTTCTGTGCATTCGATGTATGGTTTACTTGGAACACATAGCAATTACAGCGCTGCCCGTTTCAAGAATCGGGGGCCTGAACGTGGCTTGTTTGCGTTGCGACAGAAAAACTTTGCTGACATGTTTTTCTTGGTGGAAAGCAGAGACGGGATCCAGTTTTGAAGGCACAAGTGTGGTTTTCAAGCGGCTGTGTCGACAAAGCTGCGAGCGGTGTGTGCTTGCGCCATGTCCTATCTCTCACTCTCGGCAGGGGAAAACCCAGGATGGAACATAAGAATGCGTCCCTCTGTGTATATGTGTGTCTCTCTATGGGTGTGCGTTTGTGTCTGCGTGGCGTGCACGTACACAAAAGAGACGGGCTCGAGCTGGAGAGAAAGAGTAAGGAGAAGCTAAATGTTCTGAAACTGATTCCCAGCGTCTCCTGCTGTCAGGGCTAATTCCTTCTAGAGTTTCATGTAAAGATCTGGAATTATGAATTTTTCATGGCCTGCGAAACCTAAGGCCTCATTTGGGGCTCTCATTTCCAGGCTTTTTGTTTTAGTTAGCTGTGTGTGTGTCTGTGTGTGGGGTGGCTGTTCTGAGACAACGCTGTTTGTTCCCAATCAATGGCCTACTATATAGTTCCCACTGGTCCCATGCAGTCCTGCGCTGCAAGAAATGGAAAGCACATTTTGGTGTTTTTTTTAATCACAGATCTAGATGTTTTCTTGGTTCATTATCTTTATGTCACTTTAAAGGTAAGAATGTGTTCAAGAGTGAAGAATCTGACTTGATGGTTTTAAATTGCTCTCTGCGAACTTGCACAGACAGACATAGAGCTCAGAACAAGGACAACAAAAACTGAACAAGGTCAAAATTGGAACAGAATAACAAAAATGGGACTCGTCAGCACTGCACAGTACAAAAGCATGTGAGAAGAAAGTAGTATTAAATCACCAGCGCCCAACACCATAACTGTGCAAAGAGATACATACTGGATTTATATGTGGGTTGTATGGATTATGTAAATTATGTGCTATATATACATATTGACAGTGATGGGCCCGGTCCTCACGTCAATGCTCCAACTCAAACACTCTAATATCATAAAACATAATCTGATTTCGCCAATGATGAGTCATCGGTCCCAAAAATCTCTGTTTGTGCCTGTCTACACTAAAAACAGAATATCTTCAACATGGAAGGAGTTTTTCAAAGACCTAAAATGCTGTTTACGTGCGTACGAAATGCACACGTGCATGTTAAAAACAGCATTTATCAGCTTGGTCGTGGAATGGCTGAAAGTTCTGACTTGCCTTTGCCATCACAGTTGAGAGAAAGATCTCAACATTATTTGAGGAAAAGCAAACAATCCTCTTGTCGTCACTTTTTGCAGCCTGCTGCAGAGAGAAACTGGGCGTCTTTGATTCCCATAATAAACAGTTGGGCTCAGTGAATCGATGCCACCGAGTGCCAGGCCACAGATTTCTGTACTGTTGTCCATCGTCTCAATTCCTCTCTCCTGTCATTTGTCCCCATTTCTCTCCCTGACTCCAGCTCTCATTCTCTCTGTCCTGCTTTCTCTCATTCCCATCTGTTACCTCTGACATTCTGTTCGCCTCTCTCACTTTTTAGCTCCCTTTTTTATTATTCTCTTCCTCTGCTACTGTCTCTCGCCACCCTGTCCCTTTCTCTAGTTAGATTTACACTGTTTAATTAGAGTGTGGCCCAAACAGTGGACATATTGTTGTGCTTCTGGACGGGGCCCACAAGCAGCAGGACATTATGTGTTTGTGTGTGCGTGTGTGTGTGTTTGTGTGGTCACAGAAACATGGTGGAAACTCATCCGTCAGCCGGAGGGAGGGAGAGAGAGTTTGCCTCCAGATAGATTGAGGGAGAAAGGGAAGGAAAGGAGGAAGGAGACAGGTAGAGAAATGGAGCTCCACACCATGCCAGCTGCTCTCCATTGAAATCTCGGCCTGTATCTCTTTGTTTAAAGGTCTCGCCTCTATCCACAGCCGGCAGCTTAGGCTTTTCATGGTCTATATATTCTTTTTATTTGCTACCGTAAAACCTCCAGTAAATAGCCCGGGCTGGTTTACTTGCTTCAAGAACAATGTGCAGCACACTGCGCTTATTGGAGACAAGCGATTACAGGAGACACTTTTTTTGTCTCTGTGAAACCAACTTCTGCCTCTTCAGCTTGATCCCCTGTCCCTTCCCGTGTCTGCCTCCGACACTTTTGTTTGGATTCATGCCAAAGCACCGATCTGCTGCGTCTCCAGATTTTCTGCTCATGGCGCTTGTATGCAAGACAGTCTGCGTATTCGAGGATGTGTGTGTGTTGATTTTACAGAATTATTTGCAGATTTCTGCGGCGCCCAAATCACACACTTGTGCAAAGACGACACATGTCCACATACGTGTGCTCTGCTTAAGAGGACAATTCCTCGAGTGCAGACACACGCCCAGCAGATGGGTGCTGGGTGCTTTGGCTCAGCGGTATGTTTGTGTGTTGAGGCAAGAGAATCTTATTTGTGTCACCATGAATATGTAATTAAGCCGCCATTGAGAAAAGACGGCGTGCCGCAACAGGGGGTCCACGAGGCTCCGACTCGGGTCCTTTTTTGTTTCCAGTGAAAGCTTGTTGTGGGCATTGTCCTGTATTGAGAGAGAGGAGGAGGAGGATAAATGAAAGAGGGATAAGGTTAAGAGCAGAAACATGAGGGAAACTGAGAAATGGTGACAGAGAATGAAGCAGGAGAGGAGAAGAAGAAGAAGGAACGGGAAAGTTTTTTTTTTTCTTCCCTTTTTTTGTGCGTGGAGAATTTGACATTCACGCTCCTTTTTGATGGGAAACAAAGCTGCACTGTAAAAGCCCATTCAACTCCTGGTTGAGTGTGGCGAGAGCATTGGAGAGAGGAGGAAGAGAAGGAGGGAGCGGGCTGAGAGGCGTTGGGAAGCCGCCTGAAGGATTAGTCTTTCTCTTCTTCGTATCTTTCGCCACTACATTCTCCGTGCCTTTGTAACTCTCTTTTCCTCTCCTGCTCTCCTTTCCACATCCTCCCCTTTTTTAGCCATTTTCCCCTCTCGATCACTCTCTCTTGCTCCTTCGAGGCGACCCTTCCCTCACCCCCCTCCCTCACCCCCAACAGTAACTCTTTTCTTCCCCACCCTCCCTCTCGCTCTGTGCCAAACCTGTCTGGTAATCTAGTGGTCCATCTGAAGGAATATGCAAAAACCTGAAACCATAATTACTATAATCACCACTGTAACTTTTTACCTCTTAGGCTTACGTCTGCACTTTGCACACGCGCGTGCACACACAGACACACAAACCTGACGCACACAAACACACAAGAGCTACGCCTGTTTTGAAAGAGCACATTGTAATTCTGTAGGATGCCGTGAAAAAGGGGATTTAGCATGTGTTGTAAAAAGGTTTCTGGTTGCCTGTTCTCCTGCTGTAGACATGATGTAATTTACTGTACTGTGCCCGTGTAGGCTTAGGAAAAACACGGAGTAACGCACACACACATATAGGCTGGCAAGAATGCACAAAAAAACCCACAAACTCTGCAGTTTAGTTACTTCATTGTGTATGATCTGTACTAAGACACACGCACAAAACACTCTGTATAATAAACACACATATGGTAGTCCACTGACTTATTCTGGCTCCAACATGGTATATTTTACTCCTGGGGTGACAAGATTACGTGTAAGCAGTTTGCTGTGATTCATTTGAACACGCCGTTCTAAGTGGCTAATGAATATGAGCGCTACTTTGCTGAGAAGGCACGTTTGTGTGTCCATTTTGTGTGTGTGTGTGTGTATGCATGTGGATGAAATATCACATTGTTATTTTCCAGAATTATCCATGCACACTCCCCCAGAGGGAGCACAGGTAGGAAGGCTCTGTAGGTGGAGAGAAAGGAGAGAGAATAATGACTATCCACTGTAAAAACCTTGCTTCCTGAAGTCTTTTGTTCTCCGGGATAAAATGATCGTATAGGGGTGAAAGGAGGCAGGGAATCAGAAAAGCCAGGCTGAGCAAGTGGGAGGGAGAAAGATATAGTGACTTATAGGGACATCAAGCGCAGGAGCGAGATAGAGAACGACTGCGGGGTTAGTAATTAATCACAGCGCTCAGAGAGAGGGGAAACGAGATTTGATGAAACACAACAGTGAAAATGGGACGACTGAATAATTTCACTCCGTTCGAAATTAGAGTCGTACGGCCGCTTTGGTGTTTGCATCAGACTCACTTTGAAAACCATCCAGTTTCTGGGCCATGATGAGAGGGATGGTCGGGTTAAGGGATTCATCTGGCCTCTAGAGGTCAGAGGATACATAATTCTAAGTTAGTAGATGAAGTCCCGGAGGGTAAGGTGTAGCAAGGAATGAGTCAGACTGGCTTTTTTTCAAATATGAGAAGATACAGTAGCTGTGAGGTGAGCTGGTGGTATTGTGGTATTCACTGTGTATGTCAATTATTGAAAAAGACGTCCACATAAGCCTCTTTATTTCACTACTTTACAGAAGGAACAGTCAAGCTGCTTCTCACAGCGCCCAAGGCGAAGTGCTGAACTGTTAATACTGTAAAGTGTACTTTTACTTTGCTTGATAAGTGGTGCAACTTCTGGACTAAAAACTAGAGATAGGTCTCTTAAAGCAGAAAAGTTACCTTTCCCTGGTCTAGGAGTCAGTTAGCTGGAAGTCTGAGAAAAGTTTGGTCTATGCTACCCAGAGTGAAAGGTAGCAGTGGTGTAGAGGTGTTCTCATACTTGCTAAAAAATATATCAGCTTACGGTCTGTGTTGGTTAAGTTTTTGAGAGTTTCTGTATCAAAAGATAGAAAGTGAATTTATTCATCACTTGTTGCCCAGGTTGGGCACCGCGTTCCCGCAGGTTCTGCTTCAATTCATGATGGTGTCGGTTTCATATCTTGAGTCTTATTGCATATTTTTGAATGCCCTTTTTTTAGTGTTTGGTGTACATCATGTTATGCAGGTTTTTTCCTATAGGGAAATCATCACTTTAATATTGAGCGAAATGAAAAAGGTGCAATATAAATAAAAACATGAGTCACTCTGGTATTGGTATCATGTTGTAGGGAAATGCAGACTGACTTTGGACCCTTCACTGTTGAGAAAAACTACTTCATGTGCACCAGATTCTTTAAAATATATAGAAATGGATCACCTGGATGGGAATAATTCATGAAAGCATGCAATACATCAAACAAAGGATCAGTTATTTTTTATATTTAACAGAGTCTGATTAAAGTAATTTGGGATAAAGATCAGATTAAAATGATTATTTAATTTTCATATGGAGATAATTTTAATTTGTTGATGTTTAACTTAAGCCATTAAAAGCCTTTATTCAGTGGCTTAAAAAAATCCAGGGGGTCGACTGTTTGCTACCAACTTTAATAAGCACTGACTCAGCCGCTGCTGGAGATAATCAGATATTACTTTTTTGGGAAAAAAATGTTTCCAGAGACGCTGGAATTAAATGGGGTGATGATGAGGTCAGTGGATTAAGGCTTTAAAGTTGTTTCTGAATGATTGAGCGATTTAAGATCTTCTCTCCTGCAGTGTCTCACCAACCTCTGAGTGAAAGTCAGATTTTATTATGGGGTGCTCAACATTGTGACTCAGCAGTGCAGCTATAAAAGTACAGACCCACTGACTTGTTTTGTGTGTAGTTGTTTATAGCACGTTTCAACTGTGCTTTGTTTTCATTGATTCTCTCCCACACAGACTTTGTGCGTGTGTTCAAGTACACATGACTTTAGTATGCGTGTGTGTGTGTGTGTGTGTGTGTGTGTGTGTGTGTGTGTGTGTGTGCTAACTTGTTAGCTGTGCTGCTCTGAGTCCTCTTGCTCTCCAGGCTGTATTGTCTTACAACATTTATTGATATTTATTAAAAAAAAGCCTTTGGTTTGACCCTAGAAACGCTCTTTCTTTCACTTGTTCTTTCTCCTTCTGCTTTTGTTATTTTGTATTTCCATCCCCAAGGATTTCTGCAGGGCTGAAGGTCACGGCATGTACAGTACAGCAGTGGTAGTCTTGAATTCCACTGCTAGTCGTTTTGCAGATAAGAAGACGTTCACTATTGCTCATTACGTTGTTTCTCGATGGAGGTCAGTTGAATTTAATTAATGTTGATGTGACAGTCCTTCACTATGAAGGGCCTCTTCAGTGCAAATATTTTGTTGACAGCTTCTGCTTCAGGGACAGAAGAACTGAATGTAATCTTTTAGAGATACACTGTTCCACGTTTTTTCAATTTTGATATCAGCATGTGGACATATTCCCTTACTATTATCGGTGGAGGCGGCGTCCTTGTTGGCGTCGTCGGCGGTAATATGTGTATGTTGCAAAACCACACAGCACTTCTAAGATCAAAAGAAAAAATGGGCTTTAAAAATGAATTAAATGTATTTAAAAGCACTTTATTTGAACTGTAGGTTAAGTAGGCTTCACATACAAACAGGTGTAGGAGAGCAAATTGCAAGTAGTTTCTATTCAGGAGTTGAAAAGTAATTGGACGGTTTCAAAGAGTGGAATAGGATATAGACAATTATCGAATTATGGAATCTGGATCGGCGATGTCCATCCGATATCTAAATCACGTCAGTATCATCGCCCTCTGATACCGATGTTGGATCAGATCGGTCCCAGCTATAACTGCTCAAAATAAAATAACCCACTATGCGGTCATTTATTGTCTCAGCGCGATCAGTTTTCAGATATTAAATCAGCGGCTGATGTGACGAGATCACTAATATTTAACTGTTTGTCTTGGACAGACTTGATGGAACTATAACACTACATTGCAAATCCGGCCAATCAAACAGCATTTAAAGCTCATTTGATGTCTCATTGATTCAGTTATGGATTTTAAACTCCCCCACTCCACACTTATTTTGATCATAACGCATCCTTAAGAAGGATCTACACTGGTTTAAATCAAATACGCGGCTGTGTCTCACGCATTATTCATGAAATGTTGAGGTATCACATCATTATCTGTGTTTTGGGAGGATGGAGATTGGTGCTCCCTGCTGTGATCTGACAGCTGATGAAATCTAGATGCAATTTTACATGAAAGTCACAAGCAAGCGCACACACATGCTTGTTCAGGGAAAAGTTATAATGACAAAGTTCACAAAAGAAAGGAAGCGGTAGGTTGCACCCCAGATATGTAAGAGACAGACATGATACTTGTATGTTTGATATTCTGCATTTGTTTACGAGTAACACAGGGGAATACCGGAGTAAAATACAACTGGAACCGATCCGATCCGAGCCAGGCTTCTCCCCAAATAACTTGCAGTGCTACTTTGAAGTTGTAAGCAACTTTGTCAGTAATGAGGAACACTGTTTTACTCCGTCTGGAACAGCATTGCTTTTAATCAGGAGGGTGTTTTCCCAGCACCATTTAGCTCTAATGAACGCTTTTATTTATTCATTTTTATTTCCTGTTTTCTACATCAGATCGGTCCTTTTATCATTCCACTTTTTCTTGCACGTGTCAAACAAACTTGGAAAGATTTAATCCTTTCCGTCACATTCCTTAATGAAAGAAATGAACATCTACTGCAGATGATTTAAATTCTGTGAAGGTCTTGAGGCTTTGTCTGAGCACATTTTTACATAAATATAGAATTCACTTCATTCCAGCGCTGTATTGACTGTATAAACAAAACCTTTTCTACTGCTTAAGGATTTCCATTCTTTACGTGTCAAACTGAATAATGGTGTTTTCTTTTTGGACATTTTGGCTCAAAGAAATGTTTCTTGTTTGCGGGTTCGAGCTCTTACTGTGACTTTTGAGTGCTAGTGCAATTTCTGAGCCCCCCCCACACCCGCTCTTTTATTCTTAGCTCAGACAGATTAGCTGTCTTTTCACAGAAATCACAGTAAATATCTCTCTGACTGTCGCAGTGTAGAGGAAAGTTCATTTTACGCACAATGGCACCCAGATGTTTCCGAGGTTTCAGGGACTTAATATTCTTGTTTTCTTTTTTTAATGTTGCTTTTATTTTCTTTTTTTCTTTTGCCATCATGATCATCATCATCATCATGTCCTCCCCAAGGCACAGCTGGCGTTGTGGTGCAGTAACGGTTTTTTCAGCACACAAACTGGCTCACTGTCCAATGACATGTGGCTGAATTGGCTCGCCAGTATTGGGAACACACACACACACGCACGCATACACGCACACACACACACACACTATGTATACTAAGGGACAAGTGTCTCTGCCCTGTTGAGCACTTGCATACAAGGGGGTTTCCAGACAGGGCAGCCAACACACACACACACACACACACACACACACACACACACACACACACACACACCCCAACACACACTGGCACTGAATGGCTATTTTGGCAAATAAAATAGAAGTGCAGATAGACACTGTGTCTCCATATGCAGTCACTGTTGTGTTCTTGGCAGGTTTGGTACATCCTGTCACTCTCTTGGACCGTGTCTGATATTTTGGCAGTTGGAGTGTCAGAAAGGCGGGAAAAGCCACCTGCACAGTTGTAGCAATTCATTATCCTCAAAGTTAGATGCACATCTCTCAGACTAATTATTTTAAATTATTGTAAACTCTTACATACAGTTTTAGGTATCAACCTTGACTGTTGGTAGGATGTATATCAATTTGATTTTGTGATATGAACCTCGACATCATTTGGCATCTTGGTTATCATAACATTGTAGTTTTAGCTTGAATGCTGTCTTTTTGCTGTGCTGTTTTCACAATCTGAATAGTGCTCCAAGTCAACTGAACATCCAACATGTTCTCATACCCAAATGGCTGAATAGGTCGACTCCCAAACAGAGAGATGTGTTTTTTTTCCCACAACACATGACGGTTGGAGAGCACCAGCAACAGGCCAAACAGATCGGATCCTCGACCGTCAGATGGTCACGGTTTGTCCAGGTTTAGGACCGAAAACTAATTAGGGTAGTAGTTGTTAAGGCATCGTAACTAGTTGTTAGTTTTAGGAAAAGAGCATGGTTCATCTGTGGGATCTAGAGCGACAGAGTCATTTATCTCCACGCTGATATTAGCTGCTAAAAAGTTTGCCAAAGTTTGTGCGTCTTTGTCAGATTGTGTCCGTCCTTTTCAGGGTTTCATAACCAGTCTTGGCTTTTCACCACGCCATGCCTGGACATCTACCTCAAATAAATTAGCTGCAACTGTACAAGCTGCACACAACTGCGACATTGTTACCTACTTGTTGAAATGTGCTTCGTAGTACAGTGTGTACTGTGTGGCAAGTAGCCATCTGTAAGCCATATATTTTGCGCTTGTGCGAATGACATCATGTGTATGGGGTTACTTTTTTTTCTGTGAGCAGATGAATGAGCGCAGAACTTATGTCATGGTGTCACAGCAGGGTTATTTAACCACATCAGAAGAACATGAAATAAGTGTCTGTGAGTCTCTGTTTCTCTTTTACACTGTCTTTTGTCAGTCTCTACTTCACTCCCTCTCATCTTTCTCCGCCTTCGTTCGAATCTCTTCCCTTCCCTCCTTTCTTCTGTCCATCCCTCCTTCTGTCCTAAGGGAAGGGGAGATTTAAACTTTGAACAAAAGACACAAGGAGGAAAACTTTGCAGAAACATTTGAAGTGTTTTTCCCCCTTCTCTGTTCTGAGAAATGTCATCCACACCCAAGGAACGGTTTCAAAAGAAGCAGAAAGTAGCTGACTAAAGCCAGACAATGCCCACGGCTCCCTCCAGCTCCTCCAAATCCTTGTATTGTTGCTGTGGTTATTTGTGTTGCTTCTTCCTCTGGGCCCCTCTAGGGTTTTTGTTTATCTGCACTCAGTGCTGAGGTCTTGTCAGAAAATGAGGGCAGGGCTGCCGTTTTGGCCCCAGGTCAACTTGCAACTCACAAAAGTTTATTTTTAGCTTGAAAAATGAACCGAAACTCGCAGCTAATGACAAACTTGTCAATTTGTTCTGAGTTCAGATTCGGTTTATTTTTCCTGACTTGGTGGTAGCCTCCGCAAATATTTCACTGCATTCTTTCAGACGTGGTGACCTACAGGATGAAGAGCATTTGCTACAAGGCTACAGAAACATAAAAACAGCACCTGCTCAACAGGCAGCAAGTCCTTCACACCTTGACTTTTTATTCTGAAATCACATCTTGCTAAGGAATCAAAAATATGAAAAAGAAACCATGGCTGAAGCTATGCATGAGATCTTTGCAGATTATTTTCAGTAAGGTGTGGTTTACGCATCAAGCACAGTTTATTTGATTTATGTAAATGTGCAAAATCCTGCGATTGAGAGCACGGCACCGTTGAGTTTTAAGAAAGCAACTGTTGTCACTCTTCATTTAATCTTCAGCTGACAGGCAGCTATGTTGCAGGATTCAAGGGAAAAGAGCAGTCCTCACCTTCCCAGAATAGTTTTTTCCTCCACACTGTGCTGTTGTAGAGTTTAGTTTAAGTCCTTTAAGCTTTTAGTTCCATCACTTTTGGTCTTTAGGGCTGAGGAGGGGAGGTGTGTCCGATGAATTATTTACAGAGCGCAGAGTTAAGATAACAAAATGCTTCAGAGTTTCAGACAGACTGGTGCCATCAGGGTTATACAGACTCTGTAGTGGCCTGTGCGTTAAAGAGATTAGGTAAGGAAAATGTCAGAATCCCGGTATCGTAAATTATATCTTAAAGGGGTCTGCTCATTCAAATTACAAAAAGAACATTTACTCAAGTGGTATCTCACTGTGCAGATGGTGGTAGCTTTAGTCCAGGTTTTAAAATATGTGTCTCGAGATTTCTGCTTCGTGATGGGCAGAATTTCCACTGTGGCACTTACACTGAAGAAATAGTCCCTAAGAAAACTGTTTACAATAGGCTCTGGTTGTTATCCATTGCCTCTGGAAAGAGATGCTACTCAAATATTTTTTTTTTTTCAATAATGCAAGTACCGCAACCACAAACTGAATTCTTTTTCAGCTCCATTGTGTTGGTGAGCCTGAAGAGGTTTCAGAGAACGATATTTCAAAACATGTGCAACCAAAACTGTGTCTGCGTGGCGAGATACCACTAAAGAAAGAGAGAACAGGCAAGAGAAGAGAGAAAGTCTGCTTTTTATTTCTTAGTTTTGTAGTCCACAAAACACTTCTGGAGCTTCACAGAAAAACTGCGTTGCAGCAATCTTCTAAACAATTGAAGTAGATGAGGACTTGTTTAAAGACAAACATACAAAAAAAGAAGAAAATGGCTTGATACAGCTTGTCCAGTGTAATCCAAGTCTCCAGAAACCCAAATTGATTTGAAAAGATGTTATGTAAATCGTTTCAAAGCTGAAATTTTCACTGTGGTTGCTCAGTCAGAAGCGTCAACGCGCACCCAGTATGAAGAAGGTACGCGAGCAATTTGGGATCTCTGGTCTTTCGGAGACTTTGATTAACCTGGACGATCTGTATGGAGCCATTTTATGGGTTTCTTTGGTTGTTTCCTTTTTTACATTATAAAACAAGTCACCATCTACTTCAGGTGTTTCGGAAATGCTGCAAAAGTATGTCGCTCCAGAAATATTTTGTGGAAACTTAACACCCTACTTTCGACTGGCATCGGGGTGAGTAGCAGTGAGACAGACTGTTTCAAAGTCAGTTAAAACGTCCTTGTATTGTGTTATTATTTTTGTCTATTTTCACCTACAGTACAGTTGCAGGAGTCGCTGTAGTCTTGGTCGTGGTAGCTGTAATAATGGTTGCAGGAGGAGCATCAAGGAAAATGTCAGGGTTCCAATAGAATCGGGTCAATAAGATGGGAGGGCCGATGGAAAACAAAGTCGCCACTTATAAAAGACTGAGGTTCAAAAGGTGTCTCAACTTTAAAGTGTTGTTAGGTGAGGTTCCCCCTGCTCTGTCTCCAGTCAATACTGTGAATCACACTCTTTAATCTGTGGCAACAAAACAGATTGTATTCTGGTTTTGTAGACCAAGTGTTGCAACCAATTTGCCTGCAGAAAATCAATCATGGCAGTTTTACCATTTCCCCATGTCAGATACACAGAACTGGTTAACGCACACGCAGACGCACGCACGAGCACACGTACAGATGTCTCGGAGGTCTGCTTAAGTGGACATTTAATCATCAAGGACCTTTTCCTGCTGGCTGCTCCACTGAATTGGTCAGACACACACATACACACACAGTTCTTGGCTGTTGTGCACACACACACACACACACACACCCTGTTGTGTGGCGGTGTATTGATTCTCAGTGTTGTTCTTGTGCTATTGGTTAAACAAGACAGTAATAATGGAGCAACATTGTTTAGTCTGCTTATTGAACTGTGACTGGCCGACATTGATTGTTGTCTTCTACTTTGGGAGTGTGTGTGTGTGTGTGTGTGTGTGTGACTGTGACTGTGACTGTGACTTCGCTGATGAGCGCAATTGCGGGTGTTTAGGTGTGTGTTTGTGTTGTGTGTTTGCAGCTAGCCTTGAGAAAGAGACGGTGGACAGGAGAGATTTCTTTCTCAACCTCCTTTCACTAATTTCTCATATTTTCTCTGTAGTTCAGAGGGTGAGGCTCGTTCAAGGCTGCAGAAAATATCACGACAGGAGCGAGTAAAGAAGAACGGTGAGGGTGGAGGAAAGAATTGGTGAGGGGAAAATGGTCACAGAGGTGTCTGACCACACTGACATGTCAAGAGAGACAAAGGGTTGAGAGAACGAGGACAAGGGCACGAGGTGAGAGAAGACGAGAGAAGCAGGAAAAAAGTGAGGAAAACTCTGGAGAAAAGGGGGCGAGCTACATATTTCATTTCAAGGCCTTTTTCAACTTCAGGAGCACTATTTTAAACCCCATTTCATATCTGCGCTCCTCATACAGATCTATAACAAAATCACTGCTGCATCTCTCACATGACTGATTCTGAAAATAGAGCTGTTTTTATATCCTAGAGCGAGAGTCGGAAGTCAAAGGACAACTGCACATCGGGGTTAAAATTTGCTTCTGATCCGTGCATTTCAGAGATAATTACTCTGGAGTTATTCCTCAAAAATCCAACTACCTCTAACCGAGCTGCATTTATTGAATAAATGCCCCGTTTTATTCTGTTTTTTCACCCGAGAGGCAAACCTTTTTAAGAGTTAAAAGTAAAATATGCTATCTACTTACTGTTATATCTTAAGCTGCAGTGTTTCCAACAGGGTTTTTGTGAGACTGCATGGTTTGGCATTGACCCCCGAAAAGAAGATTTTGTACATTTTAGTTCAAGGCAACAATCTATCAATTGATCGATGCAACAATCAAAGGTAAGAGGCTAGATCTATGTCAGCCGGAATAAGCGAGGAGAGCGACGGCTTACGTTGTTCGCTAATGTGAATGTTACCCAACGTATGTGGTAACATTATCTGTTCAGTGCTGCACATTGCTGATGAAAACATATAAAAGACATAACGTTTTATTTTCATTTAAGTTATTATGATAAGTGTAAAACGTGTTATTATTTCATTGTGGCACGGCAAATTAGATTGTGACGGGCTGCCACAGTCGAGGTAATTAATGGGAAACGTTGAGTGACTGCCTGTTGCACAGCACCATGTAGTGCTCAAGTAAAGAGTGGAATAAGTCTTCATAAATGTACCTGAGAGCGTACTTAAATCTTCTCATGTTATTAACTTTTGAAGTGCTATCCTGTAAGCTTTAAAGTAATTCAATGAGCTCTGTGCCTTTCCATTCATCACAAGCTGTTTTGATATTACACAAGGTTGTGCCGTCTAAAATTTCCATGCCTAAAGCCCGACAAGCAGCCATGAATAATTCATGAGAGTTTAATATTGAAATTGGTCATTTGTTTCCTTGCCAAAGCACTGTGAAAGGAGAATTACAGAATGCTTTGGCACCCAATAATGAATCATCAAGATGTTTTGAAATGACACTGAGAGAATCGAGTATTAGGTATCTTTTATTCTAATGAACAGAGACTCAGAAGCAACTCAGACATTTCAGCGCTCCCCACATCTCCGGTTGAATTGGTCTCTCTGAGACTCGCAGAGGGAGATGCTTCGTCTGCATTTTCTGGTCTATCATTAAAGCTCTTCCCGGTTTCCTGAAACGCACACGCATGGTCAGACGCGCACATACACACTTATGTGGCCTATGCTGTAATGTGTGCTGCGAGCTAACGGCGTGGCGATGTTTGCTGAATATGATTACGTCGCCTTCATTTCCTGAACGAAGAATATAGAGTCAAGGGGTTTTCTTTTTGGATTTATTTGAAAAATTGGAAAAGAACAACGTGATGCTCGTCTGAAAAAAAAAGAAAAATGCTTGTTCAAGAGTGAAAAGTTTGTTCAAGAGTGAAAATGTGCCACTGATACAAACGGCTAACTGCAGCCAAAGCTCACTTTTGTTGCGTTTTGTGGCTTGGAGCTGTGTCTTGTTCGTCTGGAGCTGCTTGGGATGCTGCTCCAGTCTCTTTCTTTCTCACTTGCTCTTTCTCTTGTCTTGTTCCCACTTTTCTTTCTTCATTTCTACCGTTTCAGCGTTTTTTTCTCCTCCAGCCGCAAAGGCCAGAGGCACAGTCCCCAGGGGGAGTGGGGGTGTGTTTGTGTGTGTGTGTGTATTTGCGTGATTGCGTGTCTTTGTGCGTGTATGTGAGAGAGAGCCCAAAAAGATTGCGAATATGCAGAAGTGTCTGAGAGAGAAAGATAGTGAGACACACAGATTGTATGAGAAAGGGATTGTGCGTCTCCTTGTGTGTGTGTGTTTGTGTGTGTGTACCGCCGTTCCTCAGGCTCTCTAATTGGGACATGGGTTCTGTCTGTGCTGTGCACCAACCATTTTGATGTAAGTCCCACATGAGCATCGCTGTAAATCTTGATAATGGTATTAAGCTTGTCGAGCCGGTCTGGGACTTTAGCCTGCAGTGCGTGCATGCATGCAGAGATACACGCACACTCACACACACACGTACAGGCAGAGAGTGGTGAGGGGGCTGCTTATTAATGTAGGAAAGGCCGAACTAAGCATATACTTTACACTGTAGTCCAAACTCTGCCCATTACCATAGCACAGACGGACCTCTGTGGCACTTAAGACAGCTTACTACCTGCTATAAATGTATTTTGCAGAGCTTTGGGGAGATGTGTGCATACATATACGCGCACACGCTGCATATACAGAAATGCAAAACTGAGCTCAGTTCAAAGATAAGGGCTTTATGGAAAAATCAAAGTGCTGAATTTGTAATACATCAGCACATTGCAGGCATCTTTCAGGTGGAGGGAAGGTACTTCAGCAGCAGCTAATTAAAATGCACAGTGAAATGATGTGATGGTCAGACGTAAAGTGACAGTACTTTATGCTATAGAGCTGGTTAGACATGTTCTTTTGTTGAATGTGTCACAGCGGTACGTATCATCCTGTCAGCATGTGCAGTGGGCGACGTCGGGGAAATTACAGCACGTCTTGATTGGTTTTGAGCGACTGTGTCTGGGCGGTGAGAGAACTGAAATTGTTGCATTACCTCAGCAGGTTTCAGACATATTGAGGCTAGTAGGAGACATAATTTTATTTGAAGCCTGTGCCTTTCCAACTCCGCTTGGTGGTTTTTGTACTTTTTTGGGAGACAGTTGGTCCATAATAACATAATAGCCGTAACTATTGTCAGCGCTCTGAAATAAATAAAAAAAATATAGAGAATTGTGTCTAGTGCTGTCTCACAAAACCGCTAAGCAAGTGATGTCGCCTTGGAATAAGGTGAAACGAGTTTGTCTGCGTCGAGAGGAGGTGAAATTATACCATCCACCCGGCTGATTCTGTGACTCGACTGGTTTTTGCCTCTCATGAATACACAAACAACCGGCTCGTCAAGCCATTACAGCATGAAGTCAAACCGTCTGAAATAAGCTCATTCCAAGACGATTTGAGTCAAATTGTGTTAAAGCACTAGGAGGCGATTTGGCTGCTGCACTTCTTTGATGTTAATGCAAATGTTTTCATCATGTTTACTTTAAGGCAGTGGAATTACCTCACAGCGTGCTCCTCGACATGTTTATTCAAATTTGTTTATTTGTTTTGCTTCCTGTTGTTGATTCGAAACAAGCCGCGTCATGACAGGTGAATTTTTTTCGTCCGACTCCGGGGAAATTATCCTCTGATGTAGGAACATAATTTGGTTTAATGCTGTGAGATACGCGTCATAAATCTGTATAAACCACATAAACAAACATTTCGCAGCACATTTGAAATGGGATGTAGGCTGTTTTGCTGAAACTATAACGGCAGTCCGTTCCTCTCGCCTCCCCGCAAATGCAAATGTTGTACCAGCCAAGTGCTGTAAAAGCTAATGAGAGTAATGGGGTCCAGTGTACTCGGTGATGGGCTCCACATAAAGGGAATATGTGGGGGTTAGGCATACTGTAATATATGGGAATAGATGCCTGCAGCTGTTCACGCTGGCCCGGCCTGACTTTATGTCTCCATCTCTCAGCGCAGATGGAAAATATTATGATACTGATGATGAGGGAGAGGGAAAAGAGTGAAACACGCAGACTACAAGAGAATGAATAAGAGGAATACTGACAACAGAGGAAGAAAAACAGTTAGGAAGGTTATGTTGCCCTCATTCATTGTTTTTCGAGAGACTTCTCAACTGTCAAACTAAATCTCGGTCGAATGTTTTGCTTCCCTCTTGTTATTGACATAAGCACTGGGCTCAGAAAAGGGCTGCACTGTAGTGTTAAATCCTAAGGACATCTCCCCCCTGAGATTTTGTGTTGCAGCGGCTGTAAAGCACAGCAGTGATAATGCCTCATTAGTGTCGACAAAACTCTTAATAAAATAAGTTTCATTTCACTGCACTGAGACACAATATGTGTCTTCAAATTGCAACTTGGAAGAGTTGTGAGAAAAAAAAAAAACACATTTAAGAAGCTGTGCATTAACACACACACATAAATACGCACAAGCACACAGGCCTCTTGCAATTCCCTATAATCCCTCTCCTTAACAAATTGTCTGCGAGTTAAGAGTTTGTTAGGGGAAACAAGGGGGAATTTAAGCAGCGTGACACCAGCAGGGGAATCTAATAAGGGAGACACCAGTGGGGCTTGTTTAATGATTTTCTCCTTTCGCCTTTTTCAATTAGGATACCTTGCTGTGATCTCTGCTGAGTCTGTCTTTCATTTTTTTTACTTTTTGTTGCAGTTCTCTCCCCCTGTCTGAGTCAATTTCTCTTTCCCTTTCTACCTGTCTGCGTGCTGCTCTCTGACTCTCTCCGTTGGGCTGTTTTTCCCTCCATCGCTGCAGCAAACACACATTTAGAAAACTGCGATTTGATTACGAGTACTTAGAAATAGTATGCAGGGGACATTTAATTACATTAATGCACTATTTAGTTCGTAAACTCCCACGTTGAGGTCAGGTTGAGGTCGAGGGGTCAGCTCGGTGAACTGGAGGTCACGGAGAAGCTGTATTACAGATTTGTGGGCATTCGGACCGAAAAATTATTATGTGTTTGGAAAAAATGCAAAGAGGTGCGTTGGCGTGGGTGTTAAATACAGCCCAGGAAGTCTAGTGTGGGTAATTACAACCCTGATTTTAAAGGTTTCCTAGATGTCAAAACACTGCACAGTGGTTTGTAATATTCCAAATCACAATGCACCAATCTGATTTGCTGGATCGCAGCGCTTGTGCTGACAAGCAGTTCAGAAATCCGCCATTATAAGACCGATCTACGTCGTCCAGCTGAATTTTTAGTGCCACAGCAATCCTCGGCCTCGTGTTGGCGAGGACCTGGCAACTGTAAATTTTAATCTTGGAGTTCATAGTGGCAAAAGTGGAAACCAGTTCAAGGATTTTTTTTTTTTTTTGTCTTAGCTGTGCCCTGAGAGTCAGGAGAGGTGCAGTGTTAATGTAAGTCTAAGTTGTTGTTGTGGGAAGAGTCTGATCTGCTTTTAGGACTTACTGGATTCACATTTTTTTAAAAATCCTGATGGATCTCTTTCAGCAGACTAGCCCACGTCTCTGTGACTGAAATGCATTCGGTTCAACCGTGCAACAGACTCTTTTGTCAAGGAATCGACCATTGTTAGAATATATAATGTTACAAGTCAGCTGTTAGCCAAACAGCTGGTGAATGAGCAAGTGACTGTGAAGCATGAGACGGCAACTAATACCAACACTGCATCCATTTTTTAAACTGCGGTCCGAGAGGAGATGGAGGGTTGGATGTTGGCTGCATCTATCACACATGCATTTTTTATAACACAGATATACAGATACTGACGCGCAGCACTTGAGCAGTACTCCAGAAAAAGCATCTGTTAAACGTGTCAACTTAAAAGTGATTGGCTTACTGTGATGAATGAGAAGAAATGAAAGGATTTTTTTTGTTGTGAGCGTACGAACCGAGCGTCTCTGACCTTCTAACAGTCAGTAGGTCACATTACTTCTGACCCATTAGCTAACTGGTACTCCTGCTCCGATCTACCCTAGCAACATGCCCCCCCTCTCTCTTCCTCTGTCACTTTCTTTCTCCCTCTCTCGCTCTCCATATGTACCTCATGTCCTGAAGATGCGTCATACCTCCATGTCTGTACTGTCTTAGACGTTCATGTCTTCAGTCCGTTACCTCCGGTGGCAGGGCACTCAGTTTCCCCCGGGTGACGGGACGTTCTGTTGCCCACGGTGACAGGGCCGGCAATCATCAAGCTTCAAGCGTGAGCAACGAGCGTGTGCAGAGAGGATTCACGGGCACGCCGCGGGTGACTTTTCTGTGTGTGTTTGTGTGTGATAACACGTTTCGTTCTAGTTGGTGAGCGAGTGGGAATGTGTGATTTTTGTGAAATTGAGGTCCTTTCTGGTGTATATAATTATTCCATAAGGGAAAAGGCTAAAAAAGAAGTTTGGTGCAAAGAATAAAGGTTGAAATCAGAAGGCAAGAAATGAATGCATGGTGCCCAAAGTGTGTGTTTGTGAGTGTGTGTGTGTGTGTGTGTGTGCCTAGAGAAACGGGGAGTAAAGAGCGACGGGGAAGGGTAGCTCTAGGAAACAAAGAGTAAAAGGGCAGCGGAGGGTGAAGGAGGATGCACTTCACAGAGGAGAGCAGCGCTGCATGACTGTGTACTGCCCTAAATCTCAAACCATTTCCCTAATTTATTCACCAGACCTGCTGTTTTTGTCTTAAGACAAAAAGTCAGTAAATGAGTTGTACAGCAGCTGACGACTTCAGCTCTACCAAACTGTTTTTGTCTCATTGTGGACAGCAGCAGACGCAGAAACAGAGAGACGCATTAAGACTTGTAATAGAGGGGTAGAGGTGTTGGTGTAAGAATCGTGGCATTATAACTAAATACATTTACTCAAGTACTGTACTTAAACACAATTTTGAGGTGCTTTACTTGAGTATTTTCATCTTCTGGTACTTTATACTTCTACTCTACATTTTAGATTTACTTTGCAGATTGCATGCTGCATCGGAGCCAAAGTTATACGTCTATTTTGCGTTAAAAAATCATAAAATCATATTTTTGTGTTTTTCTTTCCTCGTTTAGATATTTCAATTGTGTGCAATTTCACTTGGTCAATATTATTTTTTATTTTTCCCACTTCCTAATTCTATTAAATGCGATCTTTGCTAAGGTTTTTTTTAATGTATGTATTTATGGAGTGTTATGTGCGCTTGTTGTTTTATTCAAATGAACACCAGCCGATAAAAAAATAGAAAAAACATTAATTACTAAAATCACAGATACAGATGATATGAAAATTCTGAATATTGCGTATGGTAATTTTCCAGGACGATAATCGACCGAGCCATAGTATACACTACATACAGTACTTACTTGTAAATATATGTATAAAATACTTGTACTTTTGATACTTTAAACAACTCATATAAGATACAGTTAAGACTTTGACTCAAGTAACATTTTTATGGATGACTTTCACTTTTACCAAAGTCAAAATTTTAACCCGATATCTTTACTCATACTCAGGTATGACCGTTGGGTACTTTTACAACACTTGGTTTGATTGAGCTGTAGTGTTTGCAGACAGTTGTACACCATTGCCAGGCTCGCAGCGGGAGGGTGGCTATAAATCAGAAATTTGATCCTTGGACCTAAGCGCACACACACACACACACACACACACACACACACACACACACACACACACACACACACACACACACGCACAAATGCCGTTTCTATCCTTGTACCCTTAACTGAACTACTTCATCCTGAATGGCAACACGAGCTGCTACTTTGTTTTTCCCAGGTTTTAAAAAACTAGTTTACGCATCATAATCAATCCCAGGTAGATTAAATGATGTAGCTGTGCAGGTAAGAATTAATTTACATGTTCTGCCAATAGTGAGTGAGTTGAGTTTTATTCTACCTTCCTGTTCCTACCTACCTGTCTGCCTGAGGCTAACACAGCTTCTTCTGTTACTATTCACTTACCACATACTCTGCTGCCTACATGGGATGTGGCCTCTGACATTCTGCTGCGCTCCGTCTTTTAAACGTGATTATTTTTATAATCTGATACCCTAAATATAAAGTCTATTGCCTGTTGTCTGTGGTTGTATTTATTCAAATATGCATCCATATTTTATAAAACCACTAGCCACATTTCTTCCCCACTGTTGTCCAGTGTGCATCATTATTCACATTTTTGTGTCTGTACAAAGTTTGTACAGACTCGACTGAAATTCAGGTCATGGAAAAGTCTGAGAGATTCTCTTCTCAGAGATGGCAAACTGTGTTTTTTAATCATTCTTTTTCACTTTGACACAGAAAGTTTGTGTCTTGTCTAACTGAACGCCGATTGAGACGGACGATTATTTTATTGTTTCATTTAAATAATGAGAAAGGAAATGGTAATGACCGGGACACCGAGGCAGTCAGTCAGTGAGGGGAGACGGGCAGAGCTCATCATCAAGACGGAGAGACAGACAGAAAAACATGCAAAGATACATTTTGACTTGAAGAGGAAGGCATCATAAAACTAGAAACCATTATCAGCCATTAGGCTGGTGTCAGTCAGCAGCAGAATAACAACCCAGCAGTTAGCCGGCAAATGGTCCACACAACTTTGACTGCATGGATGGAAGAAATGTAACTTTCTGCCGGCTGGACTGTAATGCCTCGACATCGTCTGATATCAGGTTTCCACTGTTGCGCACACACATTAATGGATTCCTTCTTTTGTACTCACCAACAGAGATTTATAATGCCATACCCTCACTGACTACATTACAGTAAATCTTAATCCTTGTTATAAATATATAATCTCAAACCGGTGCCCTAACTCTTCCTTAAAGACGTGGGTTTCCCTCATTGTGTTGTCCCAGTAAAGAGAACACAAAATACCTATACGATCGAGGACGCTGCTGTCAGAAAACCTATTTGTACGCACACACAGAGGCTCGGTTTGAGATACACCAGGATTCTTTTGCCTTTCACCAAAAATGGCTAATTTGCTTCCTGGGCATATGTCATATATTCAGCAGCGGGGAAAGAGGTATCGGCTTACAGGAGACACGGTCACAGATGCTTAAACACACACACACACACAGACTTACTGTCAATCCCCTAACTGGTTAGAATTACTGGGTTTGGAAATAGATTGCCTATGCGTTCCTATGTTCCTAGCGTTTAGCTTTAAGTATAGTCTCTACGTGTAATTTATTTTCCACGCAGAACAAAAGCTCCTATTCATTTGTGTGCCTGAAATGGATTCTTTGGGAAAAACGACACCTCATCTGAGACGGGCATAATTTTGGCAGCATTAATCAATCTGACGTTTCTCCCTCTCCGGCGTACTTTCTCCAGTTCCTGTACCTTTTGACTGCTCACCGAAGAAGTAAAACAGTTTGGTCAAACAGTCAATCTGTGCCGTCGGCCTTTCCTTCATCTTTGTCTCTCCTTTTTTTTTCACCGTCCTGCTCCCTTTCTGTCTCCCCCATACTCTCTTGCTTCCCTCCTGGTAAAGGAAACAGTTTAGGGAACGGTTAGTCAATTGGACCACTCCGTCCCGCAGAGGGAGTGCAGAATAACGAGCACTACCGGTGGATAATGGCCATGATTTAGCTCCCCAGTCAAAAGGTTGCACTGCTATTGCTCCAGAATGAATGGATGTAATAAGATACCCCTTGGATAAGTAAGTCTCACATGAACTGCAGTACCGTCGATCCCCAAAAGCCTACTTGTAACAGTTATTTTCAGTTTTAAAGGGAAAGTTAAGTTCTTTACTGTAAGGAATACTTTTTATTGAAAGAAATACAGTTATTGAGAGATGGCATTAAGTGCAAAGAGAAGGTGATGGATGCAGAAATTAAAAGGGGCATCACAAGTGCTATTCACATTATCTTGACGTACATAGAAGGAGATGGGGAACCATCGGCCTGATGTAATGCTCTCCCTGGGAAGCGTAGCTGAGCACGGGAGGAAAGCGGTTTGATTTCTATCTCGCAGCTGCTGTTAAAAATTCTGCGCATGATGCCAGTTCTTCAGTCGGTCAGCAAGTCAGCGAGTAAGGCAGTCAGTATATCTAACAGTCGTATGTTGTGAGAGATGTCTTGTACGAGACGTCCCTCCACCCACCCACACACACACACACACACACACACACATACACACACACATGCACATAAAAACACACACCATCTCAATAAAGTAATAAGAAGCCGCAGTAATCAAGGATTTATTCCACACAACCCTCGAGCTTAGCTAAATTTTACAAGTATTTTGCAAGTGTTTGTTGTCCACATATTGATTTGATTAGTCGTTGTGTGTGTTCCTGCCTGTTCACTTCAGTGTGTATAAGTTTACATGGTGTGTGAGCTTCCGCGTGTGTGTGTGTTTGGGAAGCTGTTGACATGCGGTAGTGATTACGTGTATATTTCCAGCGCTGGAGTTGCTGGAGATGACTATTTGAAACACATGATTTCTTTGTTCCTCTGTTGGCTACTGTGGAAGCTGAGAGGGTGGTATACACCCACACACACACACACACACACAAACACACTGAGGCAGGGTGGTAACTTGCTACTGAGTCAACACTAATTAATGCCATATTGTATGTTTTCAAGCCAACTTTTTCCATTCTGTTATTTTTTCATTTCTTTCCTCCAGTGGATTTGTGCCATGTAGAAAAATTCTGCTTTTTTCACCAGCTCATAATTTGACGCTGATGCTTGGAGAAACAAAAAAATTAATGACACCAGACAAAAGAGGTCAGTCAGTAATTTGATCTGAAATAAACAAAGCTTAATTAAGCAGAGAGCAACAGCTGAGAGAGTTCAATTAATTGATTGGTAGGTTGTGATCTATAGTTGACTTCTGACTCCTCTTTCTTCCTCAAAATCACAATCAAAATCCCCAAAAAATAATTATTTGGCTTGGTGACATTGTTGGTACTACTCGCACGGCCAATAGGAAAACTAGCTTGCAAGCTAACTGCTAACACTCTAGTCCTAGCAAGCCAGGACATGCTAGTGCTAATTAGTCACAAAGTTGCCCCAAGTTTTTTTTTTTTTTTCCGACTTTCTATGTTCTCTTGATTTTACAGCATGTACTTCAGTCAAGAGTCTTGGCTCGCAGAGCTAACAAGCTTTCCAACTGCTAGCTAACTGTCAGTTAACATGACAGGAAACTAAAAAATAGCCGTTGTCTCGTACCTGTATGTCTGCAAACCATTCCTCTTTTGTGGAGCAGTTTAAGCTTGACAGAGAAGGGTTGAATTAAAGTAGATGGTTCAACGCTGCTACAGTTTGAAGGCTTTCACTGTTTTTTCACCTCCTTTCTCTTCCTCAAGCTCTGAATGCGTCATGACATTGGTCACTGGCAGGGATTTAGGGGTCGACATTCACCACAGTTGAACTGGAGACAAAAATAAATGTGTGCATTTCCTCTACCCTCACCAGTAAATCCACTAGTTATTATAATTGTATTTATTTTGCTGCATTTACTTTGCTTTCTCACACTCTCGTCGCTCTTCTTCTTTCTCACTCTTTTGTCTTAAGTCTTCCTTTATTGCTTTTATCTCGCGTTTGATTATCTTTGTACCTGTCTTGTTTTCTTCCATCTTAATTAGCATCCATGTTTGAGTGAGTCTGAGTGTAAAGTGAAAGATAACCATCTGCTCGGTTTGTCAGTCATTGTCAGTACTATTACGGTTCTTGTCCTCGTTTGCCTGGCATGTATGTGTGCGTCAGAGAGATGGAGCGACAGAAGGAGGGGTGGTTAGCATTCAAATGGGCAGACGGCACTGAACCAATTAGTCTGACTCTCTGTCTGTCCTTCTTTTCTCTTTGGCATTTCTTCCTCTAGTCATCTCTTGGCCCTTCTTCTCCGTCTCCCTCCATCTCCCCCACACAGTGACATGAAGAGACCTCCTTCTAGTTCCTTTTGTTTTCTTGAAAAAAATGAGATATCCAAAAAGATAAAAGAAAAACCACCTACACTTACAGAATGATTCATAGCACAGGGGAGACAAATGGTACCTTTTTAAAGAACAGTAGCTCGGCCCTTAGACCAGATGATACAGTAGAAGTTGTCGTTGAGTGATGAACTTCATGTATTGATTTTTTTTTTTTTTTTTCTTTCTTAGTGGAAGTGGACATTTTTAAAATGAACTCCTCACTTCAAGGCTCACCTTCACTTTCAGGCAATCTCTCTTAATTCTTTCCTCTTGCCCTCTTGCCCTCTCTCCTCGTTCTCCGCCTTCAGCAATAACCCTTGTAAGATAATGGAGAAGAACAGTTCTTTCACTGCAGATTTTCTTCTGCAGGGACACGTGTCTGAGGAATCGCACACAGGTATTTTTATAGTTATTTTGTGATTTTACTTTATTCCGATCCCCATTTGCTCCAACAAGGTGGTTTTGCTAATCTTCCTGTGGTCTTTGCAACACAAAGACTGAAGTTAATTGTCGTGTTGAATTTTATCCAACTTGCTCTCAAACAACACTGCACAATGCATAGTTGGATTTTCACCCACATCCTGTAACGCCACCCGACTAAACTCCTGCGTCCCGGAGAGTTGAAATGTTCGCCTGTGCTTCAGCCTGAGAAGGAGACTATATAATAATTAACTATATTTCTTCAGAATCGCTTTAAAAGTTACATGAATGTCACATAGTGTTGCTTTTATTATCCACCTAATGCATGTACAATTCAAAAGTATAAAATGCTAAAATGGGTCGCCAGATATACTTGGGCAGCTGTTACTGGGCTGCCTGCCTGAGTAAAGTATATGTGTGGGGAACACTGTATATACTACTACTACTAACCCAGTGTGGATGTTGTGGATGTGCTTGAAGTTACAAAAGTCGCCTGCTGTTTCTTGATATTGACTATTTGTGTCGTGTGTCGTTGCAAACAGGTGTGCGGGGCGCTGCTGGGAAGTATCAGGGTCCAGTTCCAGTTTCTAATAAATAAATGATGTGGTATGAGATTGGTGGATAGAGTGATAGGTGAACGGGGGACGTTGTCGCCAATACTGATTCGAGTATTTTAGGCCGTATCAGAGCTTTTTCCGATATTGGCATCAGTATCAGAACAACCCTAGAAGCAAAATGGCTCATTTCTGGTGCGTGTGCAGTGTGTGAGTGTGCGTTATTGTGCTTGCACTCAGTTTAACATTTGCTTGTGTGCGTGTGTGTGTGTATTCATGCATCCGCACGTTCTGTATGTGACCTTATTGTTTTGTTTAGCACCAAACACAAGTTCTCACGAGCTAGATATAAGGTCTGTGTTCAAAGTCAGCGACCTAAAATGTGACTTACACACACAGTATCTCCAGTGTACATCCGCCTCGTCGACTACTACTACATCTCTGACATCCAGCTGGCTCCGGGCAGATGATTGACATGCGAGACAGCCAATTATAAAAGGCCGGGAAATCAACTTAACATGTAGCAGCGGGACGCTTGTGTTGGTTTATGAATAAAACATTAGAAAACTGGCTTATGGTTTGATTTGGATTCTGTTTCACGTTTGTTTGTTGCTGCATGTTGTTGGCTGACTGACAATATTGGGGGGAAAAGTGTCAGGTAATGGTGTGTGTGTGTGTGTGCGCGTGTGTGCGTGTGTGTGTGTGTGTGTGTGTGTGTGTGTGTGTGTTACAGAAAATCCCAGACTCTGACACATGGCAAAAATAAATGCCAAAATGTCACAATAAATCTACTTACAAAGTTCCTCCTAAGGGTTCCTCCCTCATAACCGAATACAAATCTGTGTCTGCTTTTCTCTTTTAATCTTGGCAGTTTAATTGCAGTCAATTGATTACCGTTTGCGGCTTCTGTATGTTTTCCTAAATTGTCAGGTAGGTTTGTTGTCGTAAAATGTAGTGCTTTTGCCAAAGTTTGATTTTCTTGGAAGACAATATTTAAGGATTTTACGCTCCGTTTTTATAACCCTGCTGGAGGAGTTGCCGCTTTGTCTCATAATTGAGCTCTGAAGATCGGAGGTATCTGGGGAAGTCCAAACCCAGATCGCTGTTCGCTGAAAGCCGAAACAGGGGAAAGAATGTGATGTAGGAATGTGAGGCTGCCTGGGAGCGCTGAGCCACAAACCACATGGTGACCAAGGGGGTGGCAAACCTTCTCTCTCTCTCTGGCTCTCTCTCTCTGTATCTCTCTCCCACGACCCTCTCGGCTTCCCGAGCCACTGAAAGATGGAACCCAGGACACACACCAGTGCTCAGATGGCAGCACTTAGTCGGGATGGTTGCCCATTTGAAAGTGTAACTCCACCCTGAAGCCATTTACAGAGTGGGGCTGCCCTCACTGACTGGACGTTAAACAATTTTATGAAAAGGTTTTGCCCTCTGGGTGCTTTTAAACAGGACAAACAGTGCTGTCTGAGACACACATAACCCGTGGACAACCTTTACGGGGACAAAGACTTGGTCGGAGGCTAACGCTCACGTATGTGCAAGTGCAAAAAAGCTTGCTTGATTTGGGGCAACAGAAGCCCCAAGGTTACATTTGAATAAAAAATGGTATTGTATTTGGTTTTCAATATCAGGATTTGAATATTCTTGTTTTCTTTGTTCTGTTGTTATATCTATAAATACAACAGAACTTCAACAAACATTTTATCAGCACATTCTTGTACTACATTCTTTAATTATTTGATTTATTTATTCATTAACACAAATAAAAACAATACTGCAGAATAACAGAACCCAAAAATGAATGCCCTGAATTGAATTCAAAGACTGGATGCAGCACTACGGCGTCCATCTCCGCCAAAATAGACGGGCGAAGCTTCGCATATTTGCTAATCATTTCTACTGAAGCTGTAAAAATTACCGCTTCAACTACATGAACTCTAAAATGGATTGTTTTTTTAATGGAACCTTGCTTATACAACTGTTACTCCATAGGTACAATGAAACCTCTCAGTCATTTAGCCCTCAATTTCCTCAGAAGCTAATGCAGCGTGTGCGTGTGTGTGTACACCCCCGGCTGCTGCTGCAAAAGAAAAATCATTATGATAAACTTTTTTCCATTAATTTCACATATCCCCTTATCGCATGTAACAAATCACCTAGAGGAATGAAATGGATGGAGAGATGGAGGGAGTCCAACTGTGGTCATTTAAACCCGGTAATACTTTCCTAAATGCAGCTCCAGAGCAATAAAGCAAATAGTTTGGGTTTGGAAAATATCAACTTAGTAAAACAAAAAACCTTTTGAGAGAGATGGAAAACAATTGTGTTTTGTTGATAACTTCTATGCAAACCAACCAAACTTGGAACGAGTCATTTCCTAATGTCCTCACTGGCCTTTCTCTTCTTTTTTTTATTTTAGATTTTTTGTTAAGTGGTTTGAAATTTGTTTTGCAACCTCATTTCTGTTTAGAGACATTTGAATACATAATGTAGAGCAACACTAGCTTCATTCTGTTGGCAGTAATGTGACGGATTGTCATTAGGCTCCTTATTATCCTATTATACCAGCACACTAAAGGGAAAACTGTCTCCTTTCCTTTTCCTATTCAGTCCTACTCTGCCTGTCTCCCCCCTCCCACCTCTCTCTCCCTGTTTCCTCCCTGCCTGACTCTGCCTTTTAGCTTTGTTTCCAGGGGATTCTGTCTTTTTTGACTTTGCTGTAGTCTAAACTCTGACTTTCCAATGTTCCCAGAGAGATGAAGCCAATGAGTGGGTGGCTTATCTGTATTTTATTAGTCTCTGTCTTGTCACTCCTGTCCTGAAGTCTTGTGCATCACTTGTGACACACAGGCAATTTGGCGAATATGATTTCTTAAAGTTTCTTACCGTCTTTCCTTGCCCTTCTGTTTCATCTCTTTTGTGTACCTTCACACCCATGTATTTGTTTACTGTTATGCGACAGTCAGATATTCAGTGATTGATTGGCAGCTCATTTGAGCAGATATGAGCTTCTATGCCCGCCCTAGAGCCTGCAACAGCCAATGAGTGATCGTGTAGACGAAGCGACCCACTCTCTCCTCTTTCTACTCTCTCCTGAGACACATACATACCAGCCTCCAGATGACTGATGCATCATGTTACCACTGAGATTTTATTGTTTATATCAGTTTTTAAAGTTTATGTGTAAAAAAGGAAATAAAGAGCTGTAATGATTTTTTTGCCCCTGATACACGGACAGGGGTATTTTAAAAACTTTATTTCAGATCTTAATTTTCACTTAAAGAAGCCCTTTACTTTGAACAGATGATTTTCTCTATCTTTGCTCTGGTAGCTGTGTGTTTAGTGGTGTGTTTGCTGGTGGTGGGGGGGCCCGACTGCAACACTACAACTGTCTGACTTTATTCATGCCTTTAGTGTGCGAGCGCCCCGAGCACTCGTTTTATGCTCTGACCTCGTAAACGCGCCTCCAGTGGACACTTAAAAAGTGGAAGGGAGAGGAAAGAGGTCAAGAGAAAGAGGAGAGAGAGGAGGAAGAGGGTGATAAAGGAGGGATTGAGAGTAGAGGAAGGCGGAGGAAAAGTGAGGGATGATGAGGAGGAAATGTGGAAAGATTGAGAAAAGTAGTGAGTTTGAATTCTTGATGAATGGCTGCTTTTGTTCCTGCTGCAAAATGTATTATCATATAAACACACACACACACACACACACACACACACACACACACACACACACACATATTTCTATATATTTACAATATATAGAACCTACCTCTCCATATTTATGGCTGAAATGACTTTT
Organism: Pagrus major; assembly: GCF_040436345.1. Lineage (NCBI taxonomy): Eukaryota > Metazoa > Chordata > Actinopteri > Spariformes > Sparidae > Pagrus > Pagrus major. Next base: position 35,465,599 of record NC_133219.1, on the reverse strand, counting down.
CAGTCTGTGGGGTATGTACTGTAGGCGGGTACTTAAGCAGTGTGCTCCCTGGGCCCTTGGTATGGAGCACACTCCTTCTTTGTGTGTGTGTTTGTCCGGGGAAATTCGACATTTTCTCCCACATAAATTAAACAAGGCGCAGACACAGAAACGAATGGTTGTCTTCCCTTTTTGATTTCCCCCCTGGAGCTCACTTTTCAACACCTCTTCTCTCCCGCCATCGCTCACAGACTCACCCCCGCAAACGTCCACACGCCGCAGTCAAAAACATTTTTTTTGGTCCTGAGAAATGCGCCCCTTCTTCCTGGTTCTCACAAGGCCAACCACTCAGGGGACAGATAATAATCTGTCTACCAATCAGTGCTAACGATTCCCAACCAATCACAGAGTTTGTCAGGTTACTAAATATTGTTGACTCAATATTTTTTTCCTCCCTCTGGCTACGGGGTGTCGTGTGGAACAACAGAGGACTGGAAAACCCTTGACATTTTCTCACATATATTGGTTACTTAGTCTCTCTTCTTCACTTCCTCTCTCGCTCTCGTCTTCCTCTCTCTGTCACACGCACACATCCACACAGGCACTTAAAAATGGGGACAAGCACACACATGGGGATTTGGAAAGTGGTTTTGGACATTTGCTCTCCTTCTAAGCACTTAAAAGGGATTTCAACAGGAGAAAATGGAGAGGGATGAAGGAAGGAAGGAGGGAGGGATGGGAGGGAGGGAGGGAAGTGTATCTAAATAGGATAATAGAGGAGTTGTTCTGTCCTCGGAGCTGTTTTAGTACCATCTTGCGTGTTCTCCGTAGAATTTGTCTGAATGGTATTTTGGATTCGCTTCCATGTGGCTTCCTGTCCTGTAGAGCCTGCTCTTTCTTAAACTGCAAATTATTTATTAAAATGAATGCATTTCACTTATACGTCCTAGTTGGACTTTATGATATACTTTTTTCAAACCGCTTTTTTTAAGCATCGATTATTACATGCTTGCAGTGATGGACACCTCCGGCTGAGCACACAGGCGTACGCCAACAAATGAGTTTGTTTAAAGGTTTTTTTTTCTCCCCCCTCGGTTTCCTTCCCTGCTTACTTCACTGTGAGCCACTCCAAATATTATTGTTCTAGACTCAAAAGGAAATCAGGAAAAAGTGGGTGAGGGGAGGGAGAGATTGGCCTTAAATACACACAAACAATTGACCTTTTCAAGACCTGCGCACACTTTATTAATTAAGCGGGAAAAAGAGTCCTGCTTCTGTTTGTTTTCTTTATTTGATCATAGAAAGGGAGACCGGTCGAGAAGAGATGCATGACAAGAAAGGCGTTGTTGGCTTCTGTCCATGTGTCCTCCTTATTCACAAAAACAATTTCTGTCACATCCTAACAGATTTATTTCTGAATCAATTCCAGTGCTTAAATATCCAGTGAACAATTTGTCACAGGCAGCACAACACTAGTCTCCTTTTGAAGTGTGATCTTGTACACATTCACACCATCCAGCTCTACCACCCATTGTGCCGCCAGCGTTACAGTTTAAGAGCAAGACAGAAGACGGAGATGGAAAGAGATCGGGAGAGAGGTGCAGGGAGCCAGAGGCCTGCCTGCGTTCACCTTCATACTGATGCATTCAAAACACATTACGTTGGAGGGAAGGAGATTTACGCTCAAAGATAAAAGCCCTTTCTTCCTTTTCAGCCACCAATAAGTTCTCTCTTATTTTCTTAACAATGCATTATACGCATGTGCAGTGTAGTGCGCTTATGTTGTGGTGGCGCATCCCTAAATACAATATGGTAACGCTTCCGAGTATCTGAGCACCAGATGTCTAAACGGATGGTCGACTATATGGTGGTGCTGAATGAAATGTGCTGCACGGCAGGCCGACTTTATTTTTCATTACTTATAAGAAAGTGAGAAAAGAAGAAAAGCACGTCTCTGTAATTGAATATGAAAAGTGATTATCCTCCAGCCTGTGTGAGCTTTTTTTAAAAATGATGTTTCTATAAAGGACATCAGTTTCACTCCTAATGCGTCTGACCAATCCAGAGGGGTTGTTTAGTTCTAGTATCTCAGATTCTATCATCTATTTCTTCAGTTTGGTCTTAGGATCAGAGCTGACGGGTCACATTATCGTAGTCTTTTGATGAGGAAATACAATATAAATGCTGCTGACAGCAGACGCAAACTGTTGCTGACAGAGAAAATCTCTCTGAAATGAATAAATCTTTACATGGATAGATGTCTCTGCATTTTATGCTTTTTACCAAACTTCATATTAATAGTAACTGATTGAATGAAATCTTGGGAAAAACCTTTTTAAGCACTGTGAAGACGATAAATATTGTTTCATGAACTTAAAGGACTTCACAGACACTTGAATACGGCTCGGGGGCTCCTCAAAGGCTTTTCAGACAGACAGATGTAATATATGTCAACAGATGTAAACGCAGCTTTGACACGAATATAGAAAGTCAGGGAGAGAAAATGGCAAATGCATACTGCTTACACAAACATTCCCTATTATTCCACTGCATACACTCACAGCATCGCATGGGAAGATTACATTCCCAAGAAAATAACCTGTCAGCGTTTGTACAAGGACCAGACGATTTTTATCATTTCCGCTCGTGTATTTTTGACATTTCTCCAAAGTACATTCATTGGTACGGTCATGCAATACTTATCTGCTTGAGGGGGACGTTTGTCGCTTACAATAAAGGAAAGAATGGAAGTTTAGGAGCTATGTGATGTCTGCGGGACACAGAGTGATACGCTGAGTGCAATATGTGTGTATTTTTCCCGACAATCCCATAAGTATCTCAATCGTTTTAGCGTACACGTAGCTCAGCGCTGGCCTATCTCCACACTCTATCCGTTTTATTGACAATGACTGCATGCCTTAAATATGACATGTTCATTTATCGCACAGATCCCATTGCAGGTTGAAATGATAACCAGCCAGATAGACCGAACTATGGTGGGAATGCACACAAGGCTATAAAAGTGTAGTGGGAATTTAATATGTATCACACTGAAGAGGGAAAACACACACACACACACACACACACACACACACACACACACACACACACACACACACACACACACACACACACACACACACAAGCTCATAGCCATAGGCACATATCAGAATTGACAGGGTAATGGTTTCTTGCATTTAGTGACCAAGAAATGCATTATGACCTCCGTAAACCTTCTACTTCGGTGTTGAAGAGATGCCAAAATATCACAAACACACACACACACACACACAGAGACACACACAACCACACACACGCATACATCCATGAAGCCATGTGGCGTAGTAGCCCCTGTAAACACATTCATTCCCACTGTTAATGCCCTGCCATAAAATCTCTGTTACATGCGAACATGGGGGAATGCCCTTAATACGCACACACACAGACACACACACAGACGCACAAAAACACTTAAAACACACACACAGAGCAGGCCGCCTTCAAAATGTTTTTATAGGGGCAGACGTACCGAATGAGAGGTTTCTTTTCCTGAAGTAAGACAGGAAGCCATTTTGTCATTTCGCAGCCCGTCCCCGGGCTAAACAATAAATCGCAATTCGGGCACAACAAGTACAAATGTGGGCAGCAATTAACACGCTGACATTTTTGTGGTAATTACAAAGTTTTTATAAGGTTGTTTGGCTTTATTTGGAGATTCTTTCCAGTGTTGAGTGCAACCCTCACAGGGTGTTTGTTTTATACTCGAATTAAGAGTGTGCATGTCTCTTTATGAGCTGAGCAATTTAAAGTTTTATTCACCTACTTGGAATGTGGGGGAATAAAAGTGAATGTGCAGTTAAGTAAGAGAGAAGAATGGGTTTATTGTCTCCTTCTTTTTTCCAGCACACTGATGATATGCGGTATTCAAGGGGGGGAAAAAAATAAGAGAGCGTTTTGGCCTGTAAATTGCTCAGCTTTGTCTCAGTAGTTCATTATTAATGTCACCTCTAGACTCACCCCGGCATTAATCAATAAATCCTGTAATCACTGCCTTAAGATGATGTAAGAAAATAAATGAAGGGGAAGAGGAAGAGGGTGCGAGAAAACGATTTCTTGCAAAAAATTAACTCCGGCGTTGCTGTGCAGCTACATCAGTGTGTAAAGAAGTGTTTTCCTACATGTGGTGGAGTGCAAATGCAACACATATACACAATATGTTAGAACAAGCAACCTGAAAGCTAGGGTTGAATATTGCTTTACCGAAGGGATTGTGTAGTCATGGTCTACGTGTGCAGCATGTTGGGTGGAGGTGGAGGTGGAGGCAGAGGTGGGGGGTTGAGATTAGAGAACACATTACATGTCTGGTGAGATATTATGGAGGATTGTAAGTCTATAAAACTTGTAACAGAATAAATTGAACATGCCCATGTGTGTCTGTGCATGCGGTGTCTCGGCGCCCACGCTCAGAAAAAAAAAAACTGCTGACCTTGTGCATGTGAAGAAGACTCCACAGAGGGGGAGCGGAAGCCTTTGATAGCACGAACATACACAGACCGCTTTGATCACATCTAAATGTCTGCATTGAAAGAGAAATCCAAGAGTCCGATGATGTTTTCTACTCAAGTGATATAGTGTGTGCGCGCTGTTCTGCTTCATATATAGTGTTTATTGCAGATATGGCTGCTGTCTGCCTATGATGGATCTATAGCACCAGTACGGTATGTTATATTTGCAGTATTGACGTTCATTGTCCATCTTCACTCCATAAAAATGGGCAGACATATCAGAAATGCATCCTTACAGACACCTTCACTGGTTGTCAGATAGGTGTGGCAAACATTGTAGTTACTTCCTGAGCCATCATGGCTGCCTGACCTCAACAGCGCTTCCCCTCTCAGTGAGTTTACTCTTCTGTCTGGCCCCATGGACACTCAAGATGGTGTTGTTGAGTCCGCTACTTGTTGCATCTGAATTCCCAGCATGCTCTGCTTTATGAAGCTGGATGAGATGCCTCGCGGCAAGAAGTGGTTGAGAAACTCGTTTAAAAGTGTGTTTTTGTCTGTTAAAAAAAAAAAAACTTCTTTTTTTTTAGCTTCGAGAAAAAAGTCTCACACCGCACTGCCACAGGGCTTAAGCACTCAGTGGACACATACTGTCTGTCTAACAATGGAGACGTGACTTGCACATTCATTTCGTGCACTGCCCTCATGCATATATAACACTTGTAATGTCTGCGTGTCCATTATTTGTTCTTATTAACTTTTTATGGATAAAGGATAAGAATTCCCCGCCACAATTCTCCTGAATCCTATTTTTAAATCACTCCACAGAGACAAAGAACGGCCAAAACAGAAGCAAAACTAAATAAGAAATTTTGTTATTGACTTTAACCTCTCTTCTAAACTCTTGTGCCTTGTCTCTCTTGTCAAATTGCAAATGCCATCTAGCTGTGTGCAATGATGCATTCAACCATTTTGGCGCCGGACTCCAAAATCTGCCTGCTGTAATTGCCTAAAACATTTTTTCCCTCCTTTATCTCTCCGGCTTTCAGTTAATGTATCTTGTATCTGATACTGTCGCCACATTGTTTCTTTGCCCTGGCAGGGTTGGATGTTTGCTTTCCATGAGTGTGAAGGGGTCTTGACTTTAATTTAATTGGATTGTGCTGTTTTGTGAATATCGTTCCAGACTCCGGGAGAAAATGATCCATGAATGAGCAGAAATGCAGATTATCAACTCATGAACACAACGCTCACACACACAGACACACAATGGAGGCACAACGCTGAAATACGCATGCACACACAAACACGCGGAAACTAAATAATCAGCTGTCATCCATGCTGCTTGTGTTGAGCTCCGTCTTGTCGGCAGCGTTTTGCTTCGCTGCTTTACTGACTCGACATCACTTTAAACAGTTTGGACATTTCAATATTTTCACTCTCAGTAAGTGTTTTGTGATCTGTCTCTCTCTGTCTGTTGCTCTCGCTTTCAGTCACTTTCACATCTCTATTTTTCTTTTGTCCTCTTTTTAGTCTTTTAGTCTCCCTCGTCCTGTGTGTGCAGCAAACTTGCCTTTTTCTGACCCCATTTCCACCTGGTGTTAAAATGCCATCTTGGGTTGGTGTAAACGCAATCTCTCCATCGTCCTGGCGTCCGTCCACAACGTAATATTGATAACATAACATAGTAACGTAAAATTTAGGTTGTTGTTGTTGGAACAGAGAGCGAGCAGAGGAGAAGCTGTGCCATGGAAATGCCAAAAAGATGTGTTATTTAATAGAACAGTGTGAAAAATGAGAAATATTTGCATGCTTGTGCGTGATCTGCTGTTTATAATGTGTATAATCGTCATACAGTAGCCTACACATGGGTACTGCAACATACTGGGACAAACTGACACAGTACTTTTTATAAATTAAAAGGAATAATTTGATGTATTACACTTGCCAAATTTACAAGAGGGGACAAATAATTAAGAATTTGACAGGGCTTCACAAACTTTATAAAATTTCCCTTTACTCAACAACGCACAAAACCATGTGATATTTTAAGGGGATCTGGGGCCGAGTACCACCACTTCAGTTACTCACGCGCACATTCTGCTCTGGAGGATGGAGATTCGATCTCACTATGGATAAGTGGAACACAATAGAAAACCAGGTGCAAACACAAAGGCAAGATTGTATCTTTTATCATTTATTATCCGTAGACCGTATACCTCCTCCAAGGCCCGAGAGTATCGTTTAATTCAATGAAGCCTAATCCAATATCAAATAAAACATATTTTAATCTAGATCAGTATTTTTAATCCGATCCACATCAAGTTGCGCTCGCTCGTAGATGCCAGCCACCTAAATACACCAGAGAAGAACAGGTAACACAATCCTGCAGCATTCACTCCTTACTGCTCTTCGCTCTCATCCATTTATTTTGTGAAAAGTTTTAACTTATAAGAGTTACAGACATTGACATTCCTGGCATAGCTACAGAACTGGAAAAAATATCGATTTGAAGCTGTTGAGCCTTTATGCTGTCTCACGCACGCGTTCTGCCTCCATCATCCAAACTGTGCTTGTTTGTTTCTCTTTTTGTATCTTTTTATCTGGCAGCTATACAAATATTTCATGTGCATGCATGTTGTGATCTCAAAGTGAATGAGGTCACAATCCGATGCTTAAAAAGTTTGTCTGTTGCGTTACTTTGGTTTGTAGCCAACGTGAGTATTATGCTGAGGGATCACTGTTGTCTATTAGTAGCATCAGCCACTCAGGCATGAATATAGCTTGTATGCAGTATGCCAAAATTATAAATGACTATGTTGCAGTGTTTACAGAGTGCTTAAGTACACCGCTCAGTTCATAGGCCCTTCATATTTACTCTTTTTATATATCTTGACACACACACGTACACACACTCGCCCCTGCAGACTGAAGACCGCCAAAGCAGCTGGCCAAACTGATAGGGCAATTCATCAGACAGACCCCCCCGCCCCCCCCACACACACACAGAAACACACATAGAGGGAGTTTATAGAGGAAGGGATTAAGATAGAAACAGCTTAACAGATCAACACAGAGACAAATTACGCTGGAAGAATGTGGGATGAAATAAAACTATTGTAAAAGTGAGCGATGATGAGCTCCCACCTCGCCAAACGTTCCCTGCAGCACCTCTTTCTGCGCAAACATAAAAGTAAGAGACATGCAGGCTTTGATGCTGTAGCTTCATGTTTGTGTCTTTTGTCATTTCCGTGTGATTTTAATCAGTATGTGTTTCCTTTTATTCTCTATTACACAGCTGATTGCAGATGTCTTTGTTAAAGGTGCTTTTACTGTAACTACACTCGAGTCCCCTGACAGTGTGGCCGTGTGTGTGTGTGTGTGTGTGGAGGATTCACACAGACAGGAGGAGCTAATTCTGGTCTAATGAGGATTTTGACTGGCCTTGACCCCAATTAAGGTGCCTTGTTCGATTTTAGAAGACCCCGGTGAGGATCCTGCTTCGCTGTTTTCTGGGTAGAAACCACCGATCTTGAACATTTCCGTGTGCCTCAAACCTTGATTTGATTAAAGTTTAATAGACTCTAAACTTACAATGTGCATGCCTCATTGGCTGGTTTGAGTGCAGCCTGCGTCATATTAGACAACCTTGGCTGACGTGGACGCTGATTCATGGGATGTGTTTGTGCCGGATCGTTTTGATTAAAAACAAATGGAACAATGGAAATTGTCATAGTTGTATCTGAGTCATTTGGATGTAACAACCATCAAAACTTTTTCATTTCCCTTGAGAACTCCCGGTCGCAGTCAGAAGGAAGTTGAATTCACCTGTGAGCTCTCAGATGAGCTGCGTCTACCACACTGCTGAATCATTTGAAATGGTTGGAAACAGTATGGAAATTCTCTTGTAGCTCAGAAATTAAAATCCAGGCTCGGCTCACCGGGGGAATGACTTGGGTCCTCGACGGAGCACAAAGTAGACCTCCACAGTGTAGAAAATCTGCACATCCTCCTCTCCCGGCCGTTTTTGTACAGAATTTTCATTTTAATGCACATTCATCTGTGACTGAACATTCAGCTTCAGCACCTCTAAAGAGATGAACCATGTGTGATAACGACTGCTAGACCTTATATTCTTCTCTTATACATCGTCGCTTATCTTTCATGCGTTGGGTTGATGCTGGCGCAGCTACAGAGAGCTTTTTCAAGTGTTAGATGGAGGAGAGAGGCTTGTTGAGGAGCAGTTATGGAATGGTGTTTAATGGTTACCTCACTAACCCTAACTGGGCTGTTGTTAGTATGTCTTCTTGCAGATTTGTATAGTGCAGCCTACGTAACCAATCCTAAAATACATTGTGGCTATGATAAACGCGGATATGCTGCCAATCGCAAATTGATCCTTTGCGGCTTTGCAAATCTGATTAAACTCTCAGGTTAATGAGAGTAAAGTGTTTGATGAGGCGCAATGCAATTTCCAAACTTTCCTACACTTTTCCTTCCCCCCCTGCTTTCTGGTGGGTGAAATTCAAAGTGAGCAGATGATTACAGATGGAATTTTTCATGAATTAAAAGTTGCAGTCCTAGTACAGTTAAATGACTTCATGGTGGTGGTTACTGATAAAATGGTTATTAAAGTACACAAAGTAATACCTGGTCTGGCAGCCCACAGTGGTAGCTGTTCAAGAATTCACCCAAGCATGGTAATAACAGCAGATGCAATACTAAATTAAAATATCTGAAAGGTCCATGCTATTTTTTTTTTACACTCTTGTAGTTCATTCTCCAGTCGCAGTGTTTGGTACTATATGACTGAGGCACTCGTGCAACAATAGGCGGGAAGGAGAAATAGAAACTAAATGAGACATACTGAATGCGAACACGCTCCTGGGAATACAGATACAGACTGAGCGATACAGCAGGAGACAGTGTACAGCAGAACAAACGAACCAGAGAGTGAATAATAGAACAAGAGGACAAGCAAAGGAAGAACAGCAGTACTGTGTCGAGTTTGTTTTAAAAAAAAAAGGAATCGTACCACGCCACCTGAAAATGCAACAGATCGGTTCCTATCCCAGTTTTACAGCAGATCAAATGCTTTTTTTCCGGCTTGAATCCAACAATGGAGTAATTCCCCCTTCATCTCTTACTGAGTTTTACATCAGCCGTTAGATCTTCACCAACACAGGCTGTCTGCGCCTTCATTCACATTGATTTATTAGTGGTCGCTGGTAGTTTATGTGCTGTCCCCATTTTAGATGTTTCAAGATGAATATTAGCACAGTAAAAAAGCTTTGACGGTTAGAAAAACCATCTGATATGTAGAATTTAATGGTTTAACCCTCTGAGCCTCAAACAGTCTCACTACAATACAGAGTCCTGCACCTCTATGGAAACCGTCCAATCAAGGCCGGCCAGTTGTGTTTAGGAGCACATCATTTAATGCCTTGCAAGCATGCAAGCACTTCATTTTGGTTGGAAATTTTAAACGAGGAATGTAGAATAAAGTTATTTTGTAGGAATGTCATTATTTTAAGATTAGATTTGGTTATTTTTCCTGATGGAATGTTCATATCACATGATTCATTCAAGGACTTTGAAAATCCTACAATAATTTCTTTTTTCCAAAGTTTATGATGGGGTAACTGGAGTCATTTAGGTGATTATTGTTATTTAAAGATACATGCCTTCAGAGGTTGATTAATAACGTTCTTCCGGAGTATAAAGCTTTGCAACATTGTTGAAATAATTCCCAGACTCCCACAGTCATTCATTTTTAGCTTTAATTCTACATAGATTCTTGAAAATGTAACATTTTTCATCATTCCCACTCAACAACTGTGAAATAATTTATCACTAAAATGATAAAGTGTGACTCATTATTCAGTTTCCATATTTCTCACATCGTCATGAGCAACGATGGTGAGATTCACTGTTGAGTCAGGCACAGCTAATAAACCACGGGGAGTAACTTGTGCACTGATTTAAAAGCTTTAATAAAAATGTCCTCAAAATAGGTACTTGGAAATAAATCAACCCCTTGAGTTCTATTTGCTTATTGATTGTTGATAAAAATGGATTTATCTATTACTGGAAAACTGCCAAATTACCCTCCCATTCTCGTTTTCCTCATCTTTCACCTTTCCATCTCCTTCTCTCTTCCCCTCCCCTCCTTCAGATTCCCTCCCTACTGAGAGCGAAGAAATAATTCTTGCTAAATTACTGTCTGTCTTTTCCTTTTGTCTAATGGTTTGAGGCTTCCGCGAATTCTCCAAGATACAAACATCAAAGATCCTTCAAACCACTTTACAATTAGACCAGGGAAGAGAAGCTTAAAATGGAAGATCTATGATTGCACTTTGAAGAGCGAGTGTTCAATGAAAAATGTCGGCAGAGAAGCAGAAAGTTGTTTAGAGAGCTGATAGTTGTGGCATTTTTCTTTTTTTGAGGAGGAGGAATGAAGATTAATTATGTATTATGCCTGATTACCTTAATATTTAATTTGGAGGGGAATTGGGAGAGCCTGATTGGTCTGTTCTTCCAACCTCTGTTGTGGTATGAACTTTAAGTCCGTGTGCTCTAGTTTCAAACTTTCAGAACGATTCAGGTGCTCGAGGTCGTTGAAATCCCCTGTAGACTTGAGGGTCAGTTGGCAGGAAAACGGGTCAGAAGGTAGAGTTCAACACAGACACTGAAATAAAGTGAAGAAAGTACACAGGAGAGAAAGTTTGAGTTATTGTAGAGGGTTGTTTGAGGTATAATGAAAATAACACTTTAGAAAGACTGAATGGATTATTCTTTGAAATTTTACATTATTGTTGAGATATTTCAGTTTGGACCAAGGCGATGGAAGAACCAACAGACTGATGTCCATCCAAAGAGCCACGTGTGGATAAAAACTTATATATATATATATTTCAAGGCTGTTTCATCTGTTTTTCAAGCAAAAATGTCAAACATTTGTTCGTTTCAGCTTCATAATTCTAAGAATTTGCTGCTATTCTTTATCATCTATGGTCGATAAATAAAGAGTCTCTGGGTTTTTGAACCCTGGTTGGACAAAAGAAGCAATCTGAAGATGCCAGCTTGGGCTCAGGGAAATTGTGAAAAGCATTTTCCATCAATTTATCGTGAAAATCAGTTGACTAATGCATAATGAAAAATAATTGTTAGTTGAAGCCCTTCTGTCTTTTGCGTATAGAAAATTAAGCTACATAAAATATTTCTTTGAACAGAGCAAACAGGCTGTGAAAGACAGAGGTGAGTACCACTTTTTTATTTCTACTGTGTCCGAGTATTGGCAGCCAAACATTGATTAGTCATGAGCAGAGGGCAAAGCTAGTTTCACCCTCTGTCCTCATGTCCTTCTGAGAGACACACAGAGATGGCTCCCCATAAATACTGATATATGAAGAGGACACAAGGAAGGGAGACGTGTACGGCTCTGCAGGAAAACAAATCCTGCGAGATTGATGGAAAAAAAAGGCAGGCAGACAGATAATCACACATAATCATACACTCAGACAAGAGTTTTAGTGATTTTCTTTTTTCTTTTTTCTTTTTTGTACATTCTGGTATGCCATCCTTCCATCCGTGCATGTCTCCTGCAAATCAATACTTCATGGCAGATGGAAATGTTGGTACCAGCTATAAACTGAAATGAAGAGATGGCTAGAACAGAGATGGGTAATTTACATGAGAGGAGATGAAAAGGAAGAAAAAGTACAGACGGATACAATTGCAGGAAGGAAGTAAGAGTGGACGTGCTTGTACAATGCAATCTTCAACAACAACCCCACAAACAAATCCCTCAAAAATTACCATAGTGACGCACAGTCAATGGATATTAAACAGTGTCAGCTTCACACAGTCCAGATGTGTTGCTGGTAGGATTCTGACGATTCTGACATTGAGACTGAGGCTGCAGCACTGGTGTCCAGTCTCATCTTCATCTATTGTAATTTGACTTTTAATGGGGACATGTTATGCTCATTTTCAGGTTCATAATTTTATTTTGGGTCACTACCAGAATAGATTTACATGCTTTAGTGCTTGAAAAACCTGTTTTTTTTTTTCATACTCCCCAGTGTTGCAGCACTGACCCTCCCCTCTGTCTGAAACGCTCTTTTTCAACTCCTGTCTCTTTAAGACCCGCCTCCCGAATACCCAGTCTCCTCTGATTGGTCAGCTCACACATGCCTGACTGGGCACTGCTAACGACAAAAGAGCAGCTGTGCTAAATTAATTCTTAAGTGCCAAACTAGCTGCTAGGAATAAATCAGGCAAACGTGTGACTATGTGACGTAGTGTGATGTCACAATGTCACAGAATTAAAGGCAGGACTTCTGACGAGGTGTTTCAGGAGCAGTGTTTTCTGTGGGAAACAAGAGCTTATGTTGGTGCAGACCTTGACCTTTTTAACTTTAAAGATCTTTTAGGGGTGCAAGAACCTATATAAGATTAAAAAGCATGATCGGTCTCCTTTAATTTGACTCACTTTGTTTGTGTTTGTTTGTGTCCTTAGTCTGTGTCAGCCCTCCATAAAGAGCTCCCTGACTGTGCTCTGCATGGTGCATTCAGGGGCTGCTTGTAAAGTGCAAACATTGTCTAGCAACGTAACGTTTGTAATAAACAAAAAAAACCCAAGGTATGAACTCTACCATGGCTAAAAAATGTAGGTCTGAACAGAACCGTGCCTTTGGAGAATCGTTAACACCTTGCTGCTAGGCTGCTGTATTGAATTAGACCGTGTAGGTGTTGATGATATATTGTGTGTGTGTGTGTGTGTGTGGGTTTTGGAGGTAGGCAGACGGAGAGCAGAGCCACCATGCCTTGCCTCAGGGGGAAGACCTTTTCCCACAGGAGCACTTTTTTGATTGGTTTGCAGATAGTGGTGTCTGTGAAAGATGCAAATTAAGCACATTTGAACTTGAGAGAGTGAGAGGGTTCAATATCTGTTTACCTGCAGTTACCTTCATGTGGCTCCACATCTGACGTCCTTCAAGCTTCTTGTTCTGTCAGCACTTAACACCATATTTACATACGTGCAAACAACCTGACAACTGACATTTTCTCTCCCACTTCTTCCCCTTTTTCCACGACCATACAGCAGCTCACGTAACATTTGTCTAATGTGAATGTATAACACAAAGCATTTAGGTGTGTTGCCTTATTAATTACAACTGCTCTTATCCATTCATCAGGGCCAAAGCTGTAACTAACCCTGTGGATAAACTGCAGAGATAAGCAGTGTCATGGGCATGCTGGTGCCTGCTCAAACTTAATGATAGCTGCCTTGTTGATCGCTCTGAAGCCAATTACGGCGCTAGGTAATTGGGGTTGATTGCTTTGAGGCCAATTATGTCCGCTTACACACCCGGTGCCTTTATTTTTCTGTGGTGGCGCGTGAGGTGCCATTATTTAGTGTGGTCAAATACAGTGTGGTCTTAAATGATACCATCAAGCTCTTGTTAGACATTTTACTTCCAATTTGGGTGTTTTTACTGTGACCTCTCTTTTTTCACTTGAACTAAAAGTTTTCTCGGGTTCTTATGCGCCGACTTTAGTCGCAGTAACCCATTGAAAGCCCAATTAGAGCGCTGTGGTTTTCAGCTATCACAGTAGTCGTATGAATGTGCTCATTATCCTGTGTGGTCATACAGTAGGTGTCATTACCATCCATTCGAGCCGAGCTGGAGGAAAGACAGTGGGTCGCAGACTGGAGGCTGGGTGGCTGAACACTGAGGATCTGTTCACAGCTTGCATTGAAATGAGTCGTGGCTGAACGGAGTGTTTTTGAACTTTAAACTTGCTGAATCGCTCTTAGATTTGGCGTAATGCCTGAGAATTGGGCCAAAAACTAGGTTTGTTTAGTGTGTGCTAGTGTTTATTTTACAAAAAAAACATTTTTTGGAATAAAAGAACAATCTCTTTGTGAAAGCAAGAGCTGTTTTTTTAAACCCGATGAAAGAACACACTTCTGTAAATGCAGCCTTCAGTATTTGCAGTCTCCTTGGTGCCACGTCGTGGTGAAATGGCCGTTTGTGTGACTGCACAACAGCTGCTTGCACTAGTCGGACTGAAGGATTTTGTGAATTGAGTCGCAAGAACTCCAAAGACTGTTTCTGCTCCATGTTATCAGCCCTTTTCTAATGACATTGTGTGTGTAAACTCAACTCCACATTAGTCTTGGAAAACAGATTTTCGAGTCAAATTACTCATTGCTTATTTCCACGGTTGGTTTGTTTGGCTCATTAGCACTTTTTTCTCATGCGATGACAAAAAGTGCAGTAACTATTTATAATAACAGCAGGATATAAAATCCCACATTTGATAATGAGATGTCTCCGAGTAACACCCACAACATTTTTCTCAATTTTTTTTCTCCTACACGCTCACTACAACACTGCTGACTTCATTAGCCTGATAAACAAAACAGGTGGTCTTACAGCAATTATAAGCAACTTATGTGGTCATACAGAAAGTGCAATAATTGCCTGCGGTTGCCCTCTAAGGCAGCGAGTGGGCTTTTATTTTAGGTATCATTATCTTCAGTGGTCACACAATAAACATCTCTTCTACCAAAGAGGCTTGTGTGTCTGTTATGAAGGAAACTGAGCTAATTGTGGTTTTATCCAAGAGGAAAGGAAGGTAGATGGTGGATTTTGAGTTCATTTTGTTACACAAATGATATAATGATTAAATCCAGCAAGATCTGATAGACTGAGAAGATGAAAGGCTTTAGAGGAAGAGTTCGATGAAAAGTCGGGTGGAAAACAAAAAAGAAACCTGGTTAAGCTGGTTGTTCATGAGGAAGAATGCTCTGAAGTGAGGAAACATCCCTGAAAGTTCTTTGAGGGAGCTTGAAAAGACTTATGAACATATTAAACGCCTTGATGTTCTCGCAAAGAAAGATGATATATTGGCAACGCGTGCAGTTAGCGAGTGCTTTCAGATAATTCAAAGAGGAAGAGACCAAAACCAGTTTGTTTTTCCGGGAGTTTGCGTTTAGAAACTTTGCCACTTAGTGACTTTTTTTTTTTCTGGCTAATATGGTGCAAGGAACCTAAAAGCTCTGACAACGTAAACATGCACGTTTATTGGTGCCTGTTCAGTGGCTGGAAAGGAAGCCTAAAATTGTCGGGGATGAAGTCAACATCAGAGACAGATTTGTGCAGAGGTGGAAGTGGAAGATGCTAGAAGGAGTGAGAGGCAAGAGAGATGAGGGAGAAAGACACAAATAGCCCTGCTAAAGGACTCTCAAAGATGTTCCCCGTAGGATCGAGGCTGATGTAATATTTAGACGTACAAGGGGCAGTGGTGTCACCTCCACTAGCTTTTAGACCTCTCTGAATAGCAGTCAAACACCGCCGACTCCCCCGGTGCAAAATGCCTGCACAGAAGTGAAATGACATCAAGCAAAAGCAAAGCAAAGGTTTATTGACTATTTATGCGAATATGCAGCCTCTTAGATAGCTCGGCGTTGGTGTGGCTTCACATTAGCTCATCCCCCTGTTCAGCAGTATTTCAACCTCCTAAACTTGCTAAACACAACAAAAGCTGTTTTTGAGTGAGTTCTGTGTACCTCTCCATGATACTGCTAGTTTTAATTAAAGGCTTTCTACCCCAGATTATGTAAATGCATGCTAAATTTAGTCCTTTATGTGTCCGTTTAGCACCGCTGTATATTCTTCAGTCGGTCGTGCCGATGCTCGGGCTTGATGCCAGTTGCTGCAGCTCTGGTTGTTCATGACACTGAAAACCCATTTGAAATATAGCACCAGTGACATTATGGATTAAACATTTTTCTTTATAGCTCTAGCTTTGGCCATTTTTAACTCTGAGCGACTGTGTCTATAGAGGGACTAACAGCAAGCTCAGCTCGCAGTTGTGTCAGGTGTCACATCTGTTTCATTGTTAATGAGAGAAAGAAGGCAGCACTTTGTGGAGGTTGACTGCAGACTAACAGTATAACAGATCCCTCCCCTCCACCTCTTGACTCACGAGAAAAACATCTCGACTGTTAGGTAAAGTATGTTTTTTTTTTAGTTTCTGCTTTGAAAGTCAGACTGAATCACAAAAACTGCCTTTATCTAGCAGCCTCCATCTGTTGGCAAAAGCTCACAGGCCAACTCGAAACTCTAACATCTTCATTTTCCTTTCAACTTTCTTCAAAAACCACCAAAATTCACTGCTGTTCAAACTGTAAACTCCAGGTAAAGCAGTGCTTACTGTGTGAGTTGACTGGGGTAAAGTTCAGTTTGCACTCATGTGCAATGAGACTGTTTGAATTATTGATATGGCAGTTGAAACAGAGTATGACAAATACTCACACACAGACACACACACACACGAGCACACATATTGTGAGACAGATTACATGAACTTTCAAGCCCCGGGCCCGTGGGACCTTTCACCGCCTTCCTCTAATGTCTAGAAAGTTCAGTGTGTGTGTGTGGTGTGTGCGTGTGTTAGTGTGTGTCTGTGTGTGTGTGTGTGTGTGTGTGTGTGTGTGTGTGTGCATCCGTCCTGAGCGTGACAACAGGCCCTTTCATAAAGGTCTTGGCCCTTCATCTACCTTGGAGCTTAGACTGCACGCTGGCTGCCCCTGGAAAGACCTACATCGCTGTGTGTCTTCCCCTTTTTTCTCCCCCCCTCAGTCTCTCTTTTATTTCCCTCCCCCAATCTCCACTCCCTTTGCTGTCAGTGCAATTAGTATCAAAAGACTTAATGGGCATGGCCTGTCTTACATCTTTCTTTTCTTGACCTTGTCTTTTGTTATTTTCTGTTTCTTTTCTTTTTAACCAATTTGCTGTTCATCCTTAGCTTTTCTTTCGAACAAAAGTACCCAACCAATACACCTTTTATTTTTCTTCCCCTTTTCTTCATCCTCTCTGTTTCCTCACATTTTGATCTCTCTGTCCCATCTGACTCAGTGGTTCTCAAAGTGTGGTCTGGGAACGCCACAGGGATCCTTGAGGGGGGTTTCCAGCAAAAAAGAGAAAAAACGTATTTTCGCTATAATTCCATCCACAAGTAACCCAATGCCAGAATATATCACTACTTCGGCCGTGGGTTTCATGCACTTTCTCTAATAAAACATCTGAAAGCAAAACTCTCTTCAAACAGGGGTCCGTGGTCATATTTGTGTCAGTTTAGGGGTCTTTGACATTCACAAGTTTGAGAACCAATGCTTTCCTCTCTCAAATCCACACACACTCATGCATATCGTCTTTCGAGGAGTATCTCCTTCACACTCTCAGCCGTCTACAAGTTCTCACACTTGTGCACATACTACTGGCCCCTGTGAAATCTTCCGCTGATATTTACATCTCATGTTAAATGGATGAGCTGAGAGAAGGTGTCCTGTCTTGTCTCCAGTGCTGGCTGTAGTGACACGGGAGGACGGGTTTTGAGATTACATCTCTATCTTGATCTCTATCCTATATCAACAGCTGCATGCAAAATCAGACCGCATTATGATGTTATAGTTATATGTGGGTAATGGGCACACCGTTTATGGGATTTAAGAACTTTTATTTTGGAGAGTACAAATGGACATTTCCAGCCAAAGCGAGAACTTCTGTCTGTTGATTCATCTGAACTGGCTGAGGAGCTTGTCAAAAGCATGTCTCTACTTTCTTCTTCTCATCGTCACTTTTGTTACCTGTCAACAACTTTTGTTATCTGTCAGCCCAAACTTCACTTACAGGTGTGATGTGTTGAAATCCACAGCCGTTTTTAAGAATTTCCCTTTTTGATGTTTAAGACGAAAAAAGGTGAAAATCTGGGATGTAGGTTAGAGAATGTAAGAGTGGTGCACAGACTTTGCTTTCTAGAGTGACCTAAATCATTCAGAAAAAAACAAAAAACATTTGGTTTTACATCATGTCACGACAAAACAGATTTAGAATAATACTTTCTGCGAAAGTCCGTCGAGTCACAACCTGAGCCAGGTCACAAAAATAAGCTGTCTGTACATGAAATGTCACAACCCGGTCAAGTCTATGTAAACAACATACAGTGATTATATTAATGTGATTATGTTGGTGGATAAGAGGTTAGCATTGTATCAGTTAGGCAAGCTGTCTGCTGTTTGTTATTACTGCTCCGTACATTTAGCAAAGAAAAGGAAATAATAATGGGACAGCCCTCATAGGTTATCATTGTTTATTTATCTTTACTACAGAGCAGTGACTAATGCCACATCACATAGAAATTCGTAGCCTGAGCTTGTCTGCAACAGCCGTCGCTGCATGAGCCTTTATAAAAAAAATGAACACAGCTCGACAGGAGAGCAGTTTACAGTCTAGACTGATCCCAAAGAATTATTCATTGTGAAGGCCTTCACACACCAGGGACATCAAGAATAAACAACACAAAAATGTGTAAAAAAATACGCCCTCAGAGTGTAAGGGCCTTGAGTCTAATATTAAGAAATCTAATTGATTGATTAAAACTTAATATATTCCGTTTCCCCAGACATGGCAGAGATGTTTTCAGTTTTCTGTCCAAATTTTTTTTTTTTGAGTTTGCAGAAAACAGGATTCATATAAAATAAGCGTGACAAACAAAAGCTGCATTTTATTGGACCTGAAAACAAGGTGCATGTACATGAACTCGAATTAGACTAGTCTAATGTGAATTTGCATATTACTCTGACTCATACTCACTTCGTATACACCACACGTGCGCCCAACCCTACATACTTCCGTCTGACTTGAGTTCTCTGGTAGGAAAATATGCAGATATAGCTTGAGAGTGCTACGTATGGTCAGCGCATGTCTGTAATTCAGATGCATGCTGTATGATGGACCAACCTTGAATCTTGTACGTACAGATAAACTCTGATAATACAATTGAATGGACTAATGTCATGTCTTTAGACTTAGATTGGTTGGAAGCAAGTGGAGCAATTCAGGTTAGAACACCTATACAGTCGATAAAGTGGAAACACGATGCCATAATGATTCCACTTTGCCGCATTCATAGAAAAGTTCAGTAAACAGCGTGAGTCACCGTGAGGCTGACGTGACAATCGGTGGATGGAAATGCACTTTGCCAGTTAGATGATGGTATATAGATAGTATGATTTGATGTCTCCTCTTAATCTCTCACTCTCTCTTGCTCTCTCTCTGTCTTTATGTGTGTCTTGTTGTTGACATCTCTCTCTCTCTGCTGCTCTGTCTCCTTGTCTGTCTCTTCGTCACCTTGAGATTCTGAGTGTCCATTAAGGCTTTCAACTTTTCTGAGGCACAGTGCTTTCAAAGCTTTTTCTGGGTTTATATTATTTTCACCCACGGCTGACTTACTCTCATCCCGGCATAAAAACCACATCGGCAATCACATACACGAGGGTCACAGCATTGAGTACAAAACTCATAGTGTAATTGTAATGGTCTCTCTGGGTCCACTTTCTGTGATTGAATGTTGTTTTGACCATTTTCTATTAGAATATTTTCTTCCACATAGGCCATTCGTGTTTTTTTTTCTACGTTTAAATCCTGCAATAATGATCCCTGAACCTGGGACTGAGCCTGATGGCCATGTGTCCCTTATGCATCCAAAGCATAAAGACACAAAGAGTGTGGATAAGAGGTTTTTCTTGCAGTTGCTGGGGAAATATATGTTTTGAGGGCCATGCATTCTGCAGGGCAGCATAGATATGCCTACACATCCACACAAAACAGATCAGGAACAATGACAAGTCTGAAGTATTGAGTCCTACGTGTGTGTGTGTGTGTGTGCGTGTGGTCCTGTCAGCTTTTCAAAGCAGCGCCACTAGATTGGTTTGTCATGTTGCTGACTGGGTGCTTCAGTTTTTTCCAGGGCGAAGCCTTTTTTTCTCTGCCACACACACATAGGCAGCACAGTGGGTTTGTCTGTCTTTGCTGGTTCAAACTGCTGTCCTGGTTTTCAGAATAGCCATTTGTCAAAGTCTCTCTCTTTATGTGTTGGAAAGTTATGTGGAGCTTTCTTTCGCTCGGCGTGCCTCCCGCTCCGTCTGGGCGTGTGTAAATGTCTGTCACCCATTTTCCTCTTTGTGGCCCTGTTTTTCTCGGCCCCTTTGTGTTTTATTTACACTTTGTGTCGGTTGACATATATGTTGTTTTGCAGTGGCTCTGATATTGTTTGAGATTTTACATTTTCATTTAATGCCCGGAACACTGTCAATATATTGTGAAACAGGGTGGGGAATATTTTATTCATATTTCATGTATTGACCAACATCATTAACATAAAAATGATTTTATGAGTCCAGCAGTACATTTGAAACATGGTGCTTAAGGGTGGATTTGTTCCTGTTTAATATGGGTGAACCCTCCTCTGGTAGCCCAATTGACTTCATCATAAAATGCAGCTTCAATATTCAATAAAGTGTTTTAATTAACTGGACATGCATCATTAAAGGTGCATAATACCTGATCAAGACCATTTAAATGCCACCGATTAACACAGCGAGGCATGTGTGTGCGCGGACACAAGTTTGATTAGTTATTTATTTAGATCCACTCCAACATTTGGCAGTTGTATGAAGGAGTATGTTTGTCAGCATATGTTTTTTTTTTTTAGATATATAGTTATAGTGTATCTACCTAAGCTGCATAATTTATAAATGTTAACGTGCAGTACGCGTGGGTGTCGGAAGCACTGAAACAAGTATTTTATTAGTATAATCTTCATGTAAGCTAACGTGCATCCATTAAACTGTTAACTTTATGAACCATCTCCTTAGCGGCAAAGGATCTGACGGGTGTGTGTGTGTGATCTGTGTGTATATGTGTCTCTTGAATCCTATTAGCCAAGATCAGTTGCAGTGAGGAGGTGAGAGAGACTGATGCTGATTTGTGCTCTAATAAAGACAGCAGCAAAAGAAAAAATCAAACTAACAAATAAAGAAGCTGAATTACTTCCATAGCTAATCACGTTACAGTGTGGAACGATATTAAATCAATTTTAATCATTGTTAGTGTTCCCAACAGTAAGTACAGTGCAGAGATTTGCATGATGCTCATCAGGCAAATGAGTTTTAAATGAATTGAATGAAGAGATGGATATATGAACTAAATGCAGACAGAAACAGAGATTACCATACTGTTGCACTAACAGCTCCTCAGCTATTACTTTAGATTCAGTAGTGAGCATTGGGGGATAGTTTGTGTGTGTGTGTGTGTGCGCGTGTGTGTGTGTGTGTGTGTGTGTACAGTACAGCCATCAGCCAGCTGCTCCCCAATTATACAAATGGAGCTCTGAACAGGTGGACGATGGAGGAGGATTCTACACGACCATCCATGTCTGTCACAAACATACGGACAAACTTTACATCCAGTCGATATACTGTATGTGCACAGATAAACAAAGCACGCCGCCCACTAAATGCAGGAGTATGTGCATATGAGTGCGTTCATTTGTACTTATAAGATGGTTTTTGCAGCCTAGATACATATCATTTGATTATATTTGCAAGCCCGCAAACAGATTCCTCACAAGAAAGTTGGAAGTCTTGGATGTGGGTTTATTTTTGCATTTGATTTGTTTTTTTTTCCTGGTTTTTGAGTACACCTTGCTGTGCGTGTGCTCCCTTGTGTGCATCTGTATAAGAATGTGTGTGCGTGCATGTTGGCAGGGCTCTATGGATGTGCACAAACAACCCTCTGTGTAAATAGCTCATTAGCGGTGGGGGGGCAGACCCCTGTGTGTGTATGTGTGTGTGTCTGTGCTGATTGATGGGGTCACAGCAGGGTGCCAGGCCTACTTACAACCTCCCCTCTCCCCTTCTCCCCTCGACTCCTGTTCCTCCCTCCCATCGCTCTGTTCCATCCTCGTTTAATCTGGCAGCCGAGGCGAAGGAGAGCGGGAGCGAGAGTCACCGAGGGACACTGCTCATCTTCAAACATCGCACTCATGCCTCCTTTTCCCCCCTCTCTCGTCACCTTGTCTCTTTACTTTGCCCTCACTTGTCTCTCCTCCCCGCTCGCTCCCATTCCTCCTCCCCGTAGTTTTGTCTCCGTTTTAACTTCACCCGCCTCCCTCGTCTTCCTCACGCTGAGATACAGAGCGTACAACCTCGGTGATGCAAGACACCTTGTCATTTTTGTTTTGTGCTCCGCACTTTTTTTTCTTCTTCTTTTTGTCTGAATCTGAACTCATCAGCTCTCAATGTTTTTTTTTCTTCTTCTTCTCTTTCATTTGAACATATTTCACATCTTGGATACTATTGGGAATGTCACCCAGACAGACCCGGCCTCACATATGGGTCTCTATCTGACATTCTTAAGATTTTTTTTTTTTTTTTTCTGTCTGCATATTTACTCAGATGTCTGATACCCTTCAACCCCTACTGCTTCCTTATTCTTATTTTTTCTGAATTCTTTGTGTTTCACATCTTTCACCTGAACTTGTAACCTCTCACTTTCTCAACAGCTACCATGGGTTAACTTTAAATCTAGAAAGTGTATGTTTGATTGTGAGGAAAAATGATGAAATGATGTGTGTGTGGAGACAAAGGGGGGAAAGAGTGACTGTGGAGTGACCCGGAGACAGAAAGACAAACAGAAATGTTACAATAATGATAAACATTGTTTGCATACCTTTAAAAAATAGCGATACATGAATTTAAAAGTCAAGCAAACTTTGTGATGAAAAAGCAACATCCACAGTTTCGTACTTGTATATCGTATCATCTCTTTGTGCACTTTTCCATAATGCACACACACACACACTGCTAGGAATTCCCTGAATGGCTATCCCTACAACTTATTCAAAGCTATACAATGTTTTTGAATCAGCTGTGTGGAGGAAAAGTAATTTTACTCTTGAACTGTTTTCTTTCCCTGGAAGATTGAAAAAATAATTTTCCGCTTTATGTATTGGCTTGAATTCATACAACAAAGTAAAATACATATTTATATAAATACATATATATATATATAATAATATATACATAGAAGGTAGTAAAGGAGGGAAACCTTTCAACGTCTCAGTTACAGATGGCTTCTATGTACAAGCTGGTAAATGCTGTTAGGAACAAATGAAAACCACATTTATGAACTCGGTGTGTCTCACGGTTTTGCTTCTATTCCATTAACTAATTGAGCGTTCATGATCGTTCCTGAAGGCTTTACGAAAGACAGTCAATCAGTAGATTAGTGTGTAGATTATTTAAGTGTGTGTGTGGTCGGAGGGGAGTGTCAGTGTGTGTTCTTGGACTCTTTCATTCCATGCATGCGTGTGTGTGTGTGTGTGTTTGGCCATCAAATGAAGAAGAAGAGGGGGCGGTGGAGGCTATTGTGTTGAGTGAATGACTACTTAAAGACCACCACTGCTGATGAACACACACATACACACACTCACAACCACACACACATGCACGCACTCTCCGAAAAGGCACTAAAACACTTGACCTTTCACCTCACGTCCTCTGGAGCCAAGTCATTTTATTGGCTTTCCATCTTTTCGCCCAGACCAGTCCAAACAAACGGGCTCTTTGTTTATGAACTCTGGCTTTGTTTTTCTGTGTCAATCTACTGCTGGCCTCTGTGGCTGCAAGTATGTGTGTGTGTCATGCTGGCATGCAAGTGATTTTGTGTGTATTTATGTTGGTTTCCTGACAAAGAGAAAGTGGTTTTTGATTGTCTTCCTGTTTTAATGTTAAACAAAGGTTTAACCAAAGCCAGCAGTAGCTAGACAGAGCAGGCGGGGGGGTGACTTAGAAAGAGACACCGTCACAGTCGGGAGGGAGACAGGTGGACTGCCAGGGCCAGGAGACAGACAGGCAGGCAACAGTCAAACATGCAGACAGGCAGGGGAGTAAACACAGTAAGAATGTGTGTTTGGAGAGGAGATTTACAACCAGATAGCCTCAGTTAAACACTCTTCCAAAAAAGAGTAGAGTCAAGTGAGTAGACGGAGACATGTGTCTCAGAGAGAGAGGGGGACAAATGGGAGTCGTGGGAGGGTTGGACAGGAACAATAATGAAATATGGACAGGGGTGAATTGGCATTAATCAAACTTTATACTGTTGCTATGGAAACAATGGCAAAAATAAACCTCTGGGAGAAAAGGTTCAATAGACTCGGATAGTTAAAGTGTCTGTATGTGTGTAAGAATAGATCTCGTCTTTCATCTTTTCATCTTGTGTATGTGTTTCTCACCAGGTGTGTCTGTACTCATGTATTGATATTTAAAATAGTCCGGATGCTAATGAATCCCAAAAGGGATATATGTAAACATAGGAGAGAACAGCAACAGGGATACCTACTTTGGGTCAAAGTAAGTACAATAGTTACACAAGCTCAGTTCTGTCTGTACGTAAGGAGCGATTGACTCCTTTCCCACTGCGAGGAGATGAATTCGCCTTTCTGTTTTTTTGTTTTCTTTTTCTTGTGCGTCACATTCGTCGTACGGATGTGCTGGGAAAAAAAACAGGGAACAGTCGGAAAAAGCAGCAGATCATCTGGTTTTGAAATGAATGTGAAAATCGTGCATGTTTGTGTGTGAAGGCATATCTAAGTTTGTGTGTGAGCAGTGGAAAAACTCTTAATAACATCCTCCTACCTCCAGCCCAGCCGCCGCCTCCTCAGGTGATTATCCTGTGAAACTAATAAAAATGGAAAAAGGTAATTTGATGAATGAGAGAAAATGAGAAAGAGAGGGTCTCTCATCTGAGGGATAAAAGGAAAAGGGGGAAGCTGAGACCTATATTTAGCCTTTTATTGTTAAGAGAACAATGTGCTGGCAGATTGTAGAGCAAGGTTGTCTGTTCACACTGGGACTTCAGTCTAAATCGGGGGGGAATCGTTAATTAAACAAGAAAGTATGGAAAGACAGGATGTCAGGGAAATAATTTCATAGGTACTGCTGGAAAAATTTCAGCATCCAAAACAACTGTTCAAATGCAGCGCTAGTTCAAACGTGCTTCGTATGCTGTTGCTTTTTCCAATAAATATAGTATCTCTGTGCCTCCCTGTGCTTTTTACAGTACTTTTTAAAGATTAGAAATATGAAATCACTATAATATCAATTTCATATGAAAGCTATACTTGATGTAAGAAAACAGAATGTGGTAGGCGAAAGGGATCCATCCAATATCCCTAAAATTTATAACACATGTAACATGAGTCTGATTTTGCGACATCATGCTCAGGGTTGGATCGTCGACATATTATATTAAAAGTCTCAGCAGCCTGTGTCTGCCTCCTTTTGTTCACCTCTTATTGGTCACCAACAAACTTTTTCTTCGTCTCGTATCTCCTCTTCATTTCCTCTTTCCCTCACTTTTTTTTTCTTTGAAGCCGTCTCTCTTAACATTTGTTTTTTTCAGGGGGAGGATTTATTATAGTTGTCACAGCGATAAAATTGTCTGGAATGGAAAGCCAACATTTGAAAGGCTCCATGAAAGGAGATGGCTTATGAGGGGGGAAAAAAAGCATGTTTTTGTTTTTTTCTTATTCAACAGAAAGCAATTCTCCTGTCAATCTTAACATAATGCTGTTTATGTGTGTATGTGTGTGTTCCTATGACAGCATCTGATACATTGTCACAGTTGTTTCGTTGTCATGTCAGTGAGTGATGCAACGGATGCAGTCAGTTGACCTCCGCCCTCAAGAGTTAACATTTAAAGGTTTAATTCTGCACTTTACTGAAGCTGAATGTTCCAGCGCCAGACACACTCGGGGCAGCGCTGCAGCATTATTGTTTCATGTCGATCTAGAGAGGCAGAACAACTACTGTCAAGAAGAAGCTTGACTCTACTCTACATATCGCTTTAAAATAACATTGCACTGACAATCGCACTAAATGGGATGCCAAGAATAGATGTGCGCCAACTTCACCGTTCACACCCTGCAGATGTATCTGTCTGTTCTTTGTTTCCTGAGGGAAGAAAAGTGGAAAAGAAAAGTATAATACTCAAGAAGCTGCATTAGTAATAATCGTATAGAGCTATTGCACAGTATGAAGTCAGTAATGCATTGAAGTGAGCAAAGGAGGGACACAAAGCAGTTCCTGTAAAATATTTTACAAACAGGACATCAAGCGCTCTTTGCACAGCTTGACATTTGGATGCTGCGTTTGATGTGAAGAATTTAGAACAGAGACATTTAGTGTTTGCTCTGGTGGTTCTTTATAAAAGAGAAAAACTTCATCTTTGGCCCTGTGGGGAAAAGAAAACAAATCATCTCTGCGGTTGAGTTTAATTTGTGGTTCTTTTTCGACTGTGACTCGGCTACATAAGTTAGTTGGTTAACAAAAACATGTTGGTTGTGAAATTATAGGAGAGGAAAAAAAAAAAACCTGCTTTGCTTTGTGTTGAATTGGTAATTTCGCCCTTCGTCCGTCGTTCCACTCAGCTAGTGATCCATTCACTCATTCAGTCATTCTGCAGCACAATCACACAGCCGGCAAAGTGTGCTCCAAATTGTCTGCTGTGTAGTGAATACCTTACAGACAATCAATAAGGCTTTAATTCATCGCTCAAAGATAATTTCATGCTCTCAGAAGCCCATTGGTTATATTAATACATCTATTAAGGCGCTGGGCTATGAACTTAATATTACTCAGCCTCAGAGGGAGTGGAAGAGCTAGAGAGGAGGCAAAGTGAAGAGTGCCATGACCACGGCTATCTCTGCGTGTTAAATGAGAGTTTAAACTGTTAATCATCTTGGTTAGCTTCCCTCTCAGACGAGGTCCAGCACTCTTAATGGCTAATAAGACTCTAAAACCCTCTCTGCACTGCCAGAGGAAACGGGCAGTTCAGCGCGTACTGCTCTTCCCTTTTTGAACTCTCGCTGCACAGAGATAACATCGTCAACCTCGTTCACCCTCCATTGTCATTTGTGACTGATACCTGTGTTCTCTATTAACGTTCATTCAGAGCTAACTGTTCAGCTCTCTGGAGAAAAACGCGCAAAGCCACCTATTTCAAGAACTTGACGATTATGCTAAGATGCAATTTGTATGGAATAATTTGAGTGTCAAACATTAAAAAAATAACTATAACATTATGAACAGAATGTGAAGAAATATCAGTTTTGATTTTATATCAAAGGTGACCATGTGCTGTGTTGTGGAGGTATCTACTGTAGTTCACACGCTAGCCAGCTAGCACCAGCCAGTCCTGTCTCGTAGTGCTTTACAGACTTAGGAATGCTACTTTTTTGTTTGCCACGACTGCATGTCTACATGTCTACAATGCTCTCCACAGATGAAAACGGTGATGTGGAGGCAAACAGGAAAAAGGGAAAAAAAGAAAAGAAAAAGGAATAAATGCCACACAAAAGGAGAAAGCATAAAGCATTATCTGAGAGACCGAAAGAACTTGGCGAGAAGAGTCGTGGGTGGAACAGACGTGAACAATAATGACTGATGAAAAAGTCGCGCTGATTGATGAGTCATCTTTCACAGCAGATAATGACAGCTATCACTGTTTTGACTTGATGGCTTCAGGCCCTTTTTAGCTTTTTTTTTTTTTTCTTCCACTGCACTTTGTGTTTGCTTTTTCCTCCCGGTTCCCAGTATTTTAAATGCAGTCACTGAGTGAAAATGTGCCGGCAGACAGCTGTTTTGGGAATAGCTTGTATGAGTGAATGATTGATGAGTGATACGTGCGCCGCTTTTTGCCGCCTCTTATCGTCACAGAGGTTGTTTCGGGCTCGCTCAGAAAGTTGAGGAGATGTTTCTGAGTCTGGATTTCTATGGTGGGTTATGTCAGCTAGTATATATATTATTAAAGGTCGTGATCAAAGGAAGAAATTAATAGTCCAGGCTGCTTTCTGTGTCTGTGCTTTATGCGCCTATATGAGGCCAGAAAGGAGGGCATTGTTAAGGAGTGAAACTGGAGAAAGGAGTGCATTTATCTTGGTGGTGAAAGATAGGGCGGGCCTCGCAGTACTGTAGGGTTAGGCTGTTTGTGTGTGTGTGTGTGTGTGTGTGTGTGTGTGTGTGGGGGAAGAGAGAGAGAGAGAGAGGGACAGTCTGTTCTGCTATATGTACTGTATGTGTGTGTTACGCGTCATTTAAAGGGCTTTCTGCACATCATATTTTCCTCGGATCCTGTTAAAGTGTGTGTGTGTGTGTGTGTGTGTGTGTGTGTGTGTTGAGAGGTTGTGTGGCCTCTTGTCAAAGGTCTTTGACTGATGTAGTGTGAGGGTCAGCTGAGTAACAGTGATAATGAAAGAAACAGGCCACCGTGTCTTTGTGCGTGTGTGTGTCCTGACCTGTGAGAGACAGAACAGAGTTACAGCAGCAGGGGCTCTTCCTCACTATTACAGAGCCACACACACCTGGCTCCCATTACACACTAGTTTGCACGCAATCACACACAGTCACACACTTTCACTCTGTCTGTCTCTGTCTCTCTCTCTGTCTCTCGGCCCATCACGCTGTGTAGTGGGCAGTTGGAGCCATCAGACTCCATAATGGAAGCACTTTCCCATCCGCTTTAAGGCATTGTTGACCACTTACAAATGCACACGTACACACAGACACACACCGACAAACACTCTTAACAGAGGCAGCCACGCAAACAACATATACACACACACACACACACACACAGAAAGAGCTATAAGTCCAGGCCTTTACTTAAAAAATTACAGACCACTTTAACCCTTTATTGAGTGACAGTGGGCAATTTAGCTTTTCTAATGTCACTAAAGCACATCGCACACACACACATTCACCACAGGAAGTGCTTTCAAACACCCAGGAAGAAAGCTTCAGGGCTTTCTTTCTTTTTTTTTTTTTTTTTTAGAAGAAGAAAGCTTCTGTTAGAGACGGAGACACAATTTTTCTCAATATTATAGAACGTTTCATATTTTTTCTTCTATGAGCGAATAATTTGTCAGATGACAAGAAATTGCCAGAGGAATACATGTGAGGTCATATGAAACAGCCATTGCTCACTGTAGTTTGTCCACCAGCAAGCACCGTCAACTTTAGTTTTACTTTATATTTTTCACAATATCGAATATTGAACATTTGCTTCTGACTGTATTTTAAGTTATTTCTCACCTGGCTCGCCCTCTAGAGTTTAGAGGGAAGTGAATCAGTGACAAACTAACTGCACTTAATATATTATCCTATTACACTTTCTATATACTGCATCTAATTTAAAAGTTCCTGTTTAATATTACTTATATATGTATGTGTTGCTGCAAAGGGATACATTACAACAGCATATCAACAGTCAGTCCTTTATTTGTCCATACTATTCATGCCTCTAATTAACACAGAATACAAATAAAACAAAAAATACTTTAATTATATATTAGAAAAACCTGACCCCCCCCATCCCCAATGACGATATTATTGTGTTTCCCCTTGTTTGGATGGGACGATATCGGGATATTAAAGTTTGGATAGATCGCCAAGCCTAACAAGTTGCATATGGAAAGTGTTGGATACAGTATTTTTTGAAGTTTGAGACTAAAGGTCATGTAACATCCGTCTCTGCCACTTCCATTTGGACCCTTCTTTTTTATCTCGCCCCTCAAAAGTGCTGCAACTTCACTGGAGTACTGCTATAAAGTTAACTAAATACCTCCATGAACAGATATTTCAACTAAATAAATAAATATACTGTTAAAAGGTTTACAATCTTTTGCATGCCTCAGAGTGAAAACAAGTCCTTAGTGAAAGAAACCGATGAAACATTCATGGATAAGCAGTTAGCTGAGACAAGAGGGACAGACGAACGTAAACAGAGAGTAAAGGGAGAGGAACAGAGCAGGCATGTCTAAGTGGAGGTGTACATTAGCCAGCCGTTAGCAACAGGAGATGTTGACACAGGCCCCCGACCCACTGCCAGCTACACACAGAAGACACATGCTTTCACACAGTAGCAGCAACACCCGAGATTCCTCACAGATCAATTACCTCTATATGCGTGTACTGTATGTCTACAGTATATGTGTGTTTGTGTGCGTTACATGGAAAAGAGAGGCAAGTGTGTGTCTGTCTGTGTAAAAAGAATGCATTCATTCTGCCTGCAGGTTCCTCTCAAAGAGTATATAGCGCAATGTTTCTCTCTCTCTCTCTTAGACTTAGACACATGTATACACACACCCTTGGACACACACACATAGAAGAACACACATGGGGCTCACCAGGGCTCTCTGTGATTGGGCTTAATGACCTCAGGAACAACAAAAGGCCTTTTCAGCTTTCTTGTTTGGTCGTCGTTCGCTGCATCGCTCATTAACTCCCACAGGAAGTCGTTAAAGGCAAAAATCCACCCTGATAGGTCAACAGCAGCTGAAAAGGTTCCCAAAACCAGGAAGTAATCAGGTGCTGATTATCAACATGATGCCAAGTGTAATTAGGCTGTTTTTTCTTTTTTTCCCCGCTGTGTTTGTGATTAAACCTTCCATTATTGAGAATGCTCCACACGATTTAAAAAAAAACAACAAAAAGAAACGAACCTTGTGTTACCGGTGTAAAACTTTAATTCCGTATTTAACTTTTCATGTCGGGCTTTTTGAAACTGGAGCTTTGAACAATAGAAATCAAAACTGATTTGGACTGAAGAGCGAGTTCCTTGCTGTGAGTTCTTTTCAACTCTTTGCATCACTGATGAAAAACAACTCCTTTGGAAGTTAGAAACCGCCTGGATTCGGGTGTTTACTCGAGTACAGATTTCTACATGAAGCCAACTCGTGCTTGAGTTGGATGAAAAGGCGGGATGTTTTGATGAGCTTAGGCTCTCTTCTAACTAACCGATTGTCAAAGTGAGATATTTGCCCTCTTTTTCTTAAAGGCCTATAGACTTCCCTATAGATCTCGTTCTTTTTGAACTTTAAATGTAAAGAATTTCGGTCGTGGGAAATGAACGCAGCATTGAACTCTTGAACCGCCTCGCACGGCAAAGCAGTTACTCACAAGTACTCTGGAGTGCTCTTGCTGTTGTCTCTTATCCTCCCTCCTCTCTCTTCCTGTGCTCAAAAATCAGACGCCTATGAAGAACAGCAGAGGTCTGAGTGTGAGATGTGTTCAGACAGAATGACAGCAGTTGCTGTTGTTGTTGTTTTTGGGGACATCAGACATGTTGGTGACTGTCTGTGAATCCAGCAGCATCCAGTTGTGCTCAGTTCCTCTGCTTAGCTCGAAGGGTAGTGTTGATCAAGCGTTTCCAGCGTGTCACAGTGAGACGTGGACATCTCGCGCACACGCTGACGCTCACATGCACATGAAAGCGCAAGAACCGGCAAATGCTCAGCGGCAAATGCAAAGCCCAGTTAGTGCAGAAGAAAAACACATAAAAATCCAGTTTTGTAGAAACACAAAAACACCTGTGCAGATCTGTACATCTTTTATGCTCATGCAGTACTCAGAGCACATTACACACAGCTCAAACAAGCACAGGGTTGTTGAAATTTCTGGACGGCAGAGGCCCGTGAGAGTTGGTAATGATAAGGCATCCACAATACACACACTCACTCGGAGTAACGATAAGGCATCTCTCGCACACACACACAAACACACTCACAGGGTAATGATAAGGCGTCACTCACAAAAACTTCCAAAACAGATGCGAGCGGGACCAGAATCGATAAGCAGCAGCATCCTGGGGGAAATGTAAATAACGCTACGCTACGCGAAGAGCCACCGCAAGTTTTTTAGAAGTGCAGATTACTATTTGAATGAGTACCAGAGAGATACAGAGAGAGACACACAGTGAGAAAGAGGGTGAGAGAGAACAGGGGAATGAGCCCAAGCAAAAAAAGAGGGACTGAAAAGGGAGCGCCAGGAGAGGCATGCAGACTGAGAGAGGGCGCAATGACATTAAGTGTGAAATATTTTGAGGAGATGAAAAAGCAAGTAAATATTCCGGTGAGGGAGGAGACGAAGCAAGTGAATTTCCCCAGTCCTCTGTGAATGTCTGGATTGGATATACGGCCCAATTGTCTCACCTCAGAAAATTCTCTGTGTGTGCGTCTCCCTCCTCTCTCCTCGGTTCCCTCGTCTGTCGCTCTGCGTTTGAACGGTGAAAATGATTTTTCTGTATTTACTTTGCACTCTGAGTCTTACTCTGTCTTCACGACCGTCTGTGCTCCCGTCTCACATGCAGACAGACACACACACTCACACACACGTCTCACTTTTGACACAAGCCAGGCAGAGCAATTATGGTCAATATATTCCCTGTGCCCCTGTGTCTCATCACTGTGATCGGTTCAAACAAGACATTGCCTCATTGGGTCTGTCCCCATCATAGTGAACATAAAGCAGTGAACACATTTAGCCCCCCTCTCTCCCAGCTGATGCCTGTAAATGAACACATCACAGGTTTCCATTTTTTACCCATTTATCGCCCAGTTGTGTACCGCAGTGTTTGGTAAATCCTGTCCAGACAGATGCAGTGCTGTAAAATACACCGGCTCTGAATTACCTTGTCACAACTGAGTCTGGGGTTTCACATTGAATTATTTAAGTCATATGTTGATGGGAAATGTTCTGAAAATAGAAGTAGAGTCTGGTTTGACAACTGTAATTGTTTTGGAGAGCTTCGAGTGCAGTATTTAATAATCTAACAAAAATGCTGTCTTGTCTCTTTCTGTCTTTTTTCCTTCTCTCCCGCTCACTGGTTCCTGTTTTCCTTGGTGTCTGCCTGCCTGCCTGCCTGCCTGCTCCTCTGCTGCTGAATTCATCCTCAGGTAAGAACATTTCCTGTAATAAAAGCTGATGTGTCAGGTCTGATTCAAAAATAGCAATATAGAAATCTCTGTCCCACTTTGCAGTCCATGCTGCTCAGGTGCTGCTTTGCAAATCCACAACCAAGATGAATTTGATTTGGAAATCCAGCAGTGCTGTTACTGCACAGACCCAGGCTGAGAATCCTCCATAGAACTGTAGGATAAAGGGACTAGAAGCTATAAATGTATACAGTGCAAATGCTGCGTCAAACCATGTGCATGTGCAACAGCCAAAAAATGTGTTAATAACCTGTAAGTTGTTTGCTGTATACTTTTGGGGAAAGAGGGTTACTTGCATATTTTTCTCCAGTCCTGGAACAGGACATCTTTATACTGCAGAGAAGTCAAGGGGAGGAGATTGGGGTCATTGGTTGTGGCGTTCAAAGCTGTCATCACTGTAGCGTTAAAGTTTAAGCTAAGGTCAATGTGTCCAATGATTCAAAAATGAATTGACTTTCTTCATATTTATAATATTAAACCAAGAACATAATCAAACCATAGATATTTGAGTTGTCTCACTAGGGCTTAGCTTACCAATATTATATCGTTATCGTGATAAGAGACTACATATCATCTTAGATTTCAGATATTGTTAGACCGTGATATGTCATTTTTGTTCTTGTGCCCTGATTTCAAAGGCTGCATCACAGGAAAGTGATGTAATTTCTACTTCTTCATTGAGAAATTTCCCCATTTGCGGGACAAATAAAGGAATTCTGATTCTGATTCTGATGATCTAATACTTGTCGTACCCACTTGGACATCATTACATCCACATCACTGATGATTATTTATTCAAAATCTGCATCACACTGAGACAACTAGAGGCGTGGTGGAGGCGTGGTGGAGAACATAGCCAAAAAATATGTTTAATGCCAGCAAATGTTTTTGGAAAAATAAATGGTGACCATGAACATTATGCAGCATTACATTAAGAGACAGGTCAAAAGTTGACAGAATGCACCTTTAAGAAACACAGGGAAAAAAAGTCTGTATACATGTCTGCTGTAGAGTATGTCCATCTTTTTTATTGTTACCCCACAGTATCCCTGTTAAAGCAGCACATATACTGTGTGCCATGTGTCCCACTCCCACTGTGATATAACCGGACTTTATGTCCTTCATATCTTGAGCCTCGCCAAAGCCAGATTCCTATTAACTTCTGGCGTTATGGCAGCGCAGTATTGAATCGTGTTGGATGACAGCGGCTGAGAGATACAGTTTTCTGATTCTCAGAGAAATGGCTTTGGACAGGAACAGTGGTTCTCGATCTCCAATTCCCCTCGGGGTGCGTTAAGTTTTTGTTCCAGCTTATCCCTCCATCTAGTCGACTCAATTGTGCTGTTCAGTGAACAGTGAAATGGACTTAGCAGCTCCTCAGTACTGTCAGGTGTGTTTGTTCTCTGAAATAAATGAACAGATGGCTCACAAACCAGCAACGGGTCATGGAGGCTAGAGGTGTGCATTTCTCTCTGTGTGTCTGCTCGCGTGCACGGAAATCTGCGAACCTGCGTGTGCACACTTCTGTGTGTGCCCATGCATGTTGCGTGTGTGTTTGTGTTTGCATTTGGGCGAGTCCAGTAGGTATTTTGGCATTGTGGTACTTGGCTAAGCTTTGAGTTTTGGACTTTGGAGGTCTGGCAGAGTAGAGGGAAGCAATGATGAGGAGGGGAAAAAAAGGGAGATGGAGAAAAAAAGCAACTGTGGGAGCTGAAAAAGGGGGCAAATTGAGGGATAATTGAAAGAAATGGCAGAGGAGAGAAAATGAATTGACATGGAAGGTCCCC
The DNA here is from genome assembly GCF_040436345.1 of Pagrus major. Lineage (NCBI taxonomy): Eukaryota > Metazoa > Chordata > Actinopteri > Spariformes > Sparidae > Pagrus > Pagrus major. The sequence continues at coordinate 35,430,642 of NC_133219.1, read as the reverse complement.
AGGTGTGCTAAGGTACAGTAGGAGGTGGAGAGGAGATGGGAATATATTGGCAGAAAGAAAATGGATTGAGGGGAGATGAGGACAAGGAATAAAAAAAAAAAAACAACAGAAAGGGGTGAATGCCTTTGACTTCAGGGCTAAAGAAAAACGGGACAGAAATAAAGAGAGGAGAAAGAAAGATGACGAATGATGTGCAGAAAAGAAAAACACAGGTGGACGTAAGGACAAGGCTAGAGTTGTAGAGTAGATTTGACATCATTACAGAAAGAGCTCTAGAAGTATGGCGATAAGAGACAAAAGAAGAGGGGAAGATCTAAAAGGAGCAAAAGGGCAACCGGGGATAAAACAGAAAATTGAGCGAGAGATGAGGAAGTCAAGACGGATCACAAGGACGGGCAGCATCAGGATGAGGTGCGCAGTGGGGGCGTTGTATGATTATAGGAAAAGGAGAGACGGAGGAGGGAAGGTGAGGGTTGCACAGGGAGAACTCAGTTTCTTTTTTCCCCCCAAACAAAGAAGAATCAAAGAGACAGCTTCCTACTTTGAAAGTAATAAGGGGGAATAAGAGGAAGGAGGTGAAAACCGGAGATAGACAGACAAAGAAAATGTGGGCGAGGACAGACAGAAGGTGTGGAGGGAGCCCTGACATGAAGAGCAAGTGACCCAAACAGAAGTTTAATTAGCATATGTAAATCTCAGCTGCCTCGTCTGTGCCGGCTCTCTCGCCTGTCCATCCTCTCTTCCGTCTCTCACCTTTTTCCTTTTCATTACCCTAACCCATCGCCTACTCATCCTCTTCTCCCTGGCCCTACTAATCTCTACGTGTCTCTCTTCAATCCTATTTGCTCTGTCACCTTTTTTCCTCTACAGCTCCTTGTATTTGCTCTCTCTTTTTCTCTGCCTGTCACCTTTTGATTTAGTCCCTGGAAAACCTCCTTCTTTCCCCCCCTCAGCTCACCTCCCTACCTCCCTACCTGCCTCCTCCTCATCCCCCTTATGTTCGACTTCTCCCTGCTCTCCTTTTGCAGTTTCCTGGCAGATAATGTTGGCAGTTTGCGAAGAAATTGTTGACGGTATTATGGCACACTTCACTGAGATATTTATGTGGTCTGTAATCTGAGCCTCTGAATAAACCAGCCATAGTGTGAGCTTGCCAGTCTGACAGTAACACAGGGCGAGTCAGCCTCTCAGCTTTTGCAGCCTTTCAACTGAAGTGTGAGCAGAACCTGGTCACCTTGAACTTATCAAACGCAACACGCACGTACACGCTCGACTACACACATGTAATGCATGAGACCCTGTACTAATACCATGACCCTTCCAATAATGCTGAACCATCTCTCTTTCATTCCCTTTTATCCTCTCTTCTCTCTGCGGTGTTGACATCTAGTGTCACACACACACACACACACACACACACACACACACACACACACACACACACACACACACACACACACACACACACACACACACACCTGCAGTCCTCACATCCTATTTCCTTCCTTCCTAACAACTTGGCTCGCTGCCTAAACACACCTCTCATCTCCAATTTGAATTGTTTCTGTTACTGGCTCTGAATCTGAGTTAACCTTTAGGTTAAAGCCCTGCTTCAGCTAAATCTGCATCATATGTACTGTATACTAATGTGGTAATTAAAACCGCTGCTGTATTATTTGATGAATACTGTGTGCAAAACACTTGAGGTTTTAATATGTGTCAACTATATGGTCAATTAAACACATCCCGCTGTCATTTGTGCAATAACACTGGCAGCCCTGTGATCAGTGGACAACCCGCTCTACCTTCTGAACCACAGCTGCCACCGTGTACTTTTGATCAGGGATGAGTACAGAGGACCAGTCTTGAATTGGTACTGGTTTCCTGATTGGTCAGAACCATAATACTGATGAGCTCCTGCCGCAGTTGGTACTGGTATCAGTATATATTTATGTTATTTATTTATGCCACGATGGCAGCTGAGTTGCAAGAATTGCTGAAAAAGACTTTATGACTGTAGTTTCAGTTGACAAGTTATAATGCTTTGACAATTGAGCTAGCTTTAGCAGCGCAAAGGAAAAACACAGCTATTGCTATGTGTGAGCAGTTGTTGTCTGTAATTGGGTAACTCTGTTGATCTAAAGGGACAATACACCACAGATTTTTGGAGCAAAACAGCTTTCTGTCAAACAGCAACTGCTGAGTTATTAACTAGAAAGTCACATTGCAGTTTTTAAGCAAGCTATTGCTGCTGCATATGATGTATACCATGCAGTTTCATAGGCTTTCTTAAATCTGATGTCTAACTTGTTTTCTGTATAACTACTACTACTAGTGCCAGCAATCGTATTTATATGATTAACAGTAAATCAAACCATACACACCCCTGCTTATCTTTCCTTACCTGCAAGCTCATTTCTTCATAAAGCTGACTTTGCAGATGTATTAGTTATAGGTGCATCTGTTATAATGCTAGAAGAAATACAGGAGAATCAGAATACAGTGCATGTACATCAACTCAATTTACATAGTTTTGTAGCAGCTATGTGATAGAATATCCACTATTCAACAGAAATGTTTGATCTGTACATTAGCATTACAGCCTTGAAAATATACAGTCTTGTTTTCTTTTAATTGGCATCATAATAAACCCGGACAGAAAACTTGCTTCAGGTGATAGAAACAAAACAAACAAACTATAACCGTGGCGAAGGCCATTTCAGAGTCACAGCTGAAAAAATGAGCACAGAGAGTGTGTTATTAAGCCTAAATGAAAAAATATGTTGATCTTTCTAAGGATCCTGCCGCAGTAGATTTGGGTGCGGGGCCTGCATCCCTGCACTGACTCCCTGCACTGTATATCGCTTAATGTTTGTCCTCTTTTGTTCAGTAAACACCAGCTCATTGCAGGCTGTTTGTTAAACAGCATCTCATTTTCCATCTCATCCCAGACATCAAACGTCTGTGGAAGCCCTCGGGGTCCTAGCATATTAAAAACCTTAACAAGGTGTACAGGCAGGGAGGGGTCTCCATAAACACTCCCTTTGATGTCTGTGTGCTTAAGTTCACTGAGGCAACATCATAATATCCGATATTCCTGCAAGGCTTGGTGTGTTAAAATGATTACAGATCACTATTTTACCTGAAGTCTTATATTTGTGCTCTTTCCGCTGCCTTGTGCCAGAGCTTGCTTTTGATTCTGCGTTGTGCTTTGTTCTCTTAACTTCTCATTACTGCAGACACTCAAAGAAGAAGTGAGGATATGAGAACTCTTTGAATTACAGTAAACAGTATATTTCATTACCCAACTGAGCAGACTGCTCATCTGTGGTCTCTGGTGTCACATCATCATGTGGCGTTCAAGCTTGGAGACTGTAGTCACATTTGTTGTGCTACAAAGTTGCTTTAATGTGTATAATAGGTAAAGAATGCAGTATCCAAGAAAACAATGTGAGGCTTTTTGTTGTACTTTTGAGTGTTTTTACAAAAATGTAATAAAACCGAGGAGGTCCGAAGTGGGACTGTCATTTTCTAAAAACGAATTCAAACAGATTTTGAAATGACGCATGTGTGGCCAGCGATGTGTGTTCATATGGTGGTGATGATGATGTCATGCTGAAACATGGTGGACGAAAGTAAACATTGGGTCGATGGTAAGAAACTTAATAAATCTTGCTAACTTATCGGTGATGATGTTTTTACAAGCTTCTGGTGAGGGGTCTGCTGATGTTCAGTGTGCCGCACAGTCGGCGGTCAGACGAGGTTGTACACTTGACGATGCGTCGCTCGTCTGTTGCGCCTCCGCTGCTTCACTCGGTTGGAAAGCTGTCAGGTGAGTCCACAGATTTGTCGTTGTCGGACAGTCAGACAGCCGCTTTGAACAAGGTCGACAAACAGCCTTATCTTTTCTCATTAACCCAAATTACTTCCACACTCTGCCTCTCAGATGCCGTGTCGTAATTGTCTGCTGAGGACGGCTTTGCTCGCGTGTGCCCTCCATTACAGTAGCAAATGTGAACTTTTGCCCCCGTGTTCCACCAGATGTCTAATTTCCTAATAAAGAGTGACAGCCCTGATCCAAGGATAGTTGTATTAGATAAGTAACAGAGTACCTGTTAGTGCTCACTTTTTGTCATGGGTCCTCTGATTCTTGATCAGATGTTCACTCTTCACCTTTCAGTGTTTTCCTCCTCTTTATTCTTGGCAATATGTTTTATTCAGATTTGTCTCCCCATTGCAGTTTAGTTCCTCTTTTCCTCTCTGTTTTATCAGTTCAGTAGACTTCAGCTCAAATTGATGGGTGCTTTATTGGCACGACACAAGTGGAGCATACTTTGCCAAGGCACGAGCTGACAACTGAGTTGTGTTCATTGTTGAACAGTAATAATCCCAACAAAACTAATTGGTATATTTGTGTTTTTCTTCTTTTTCGTCAAGCATTTTTACAGCCAAAATTACATTCTGAATATCTGCTTAACGTGAAGAGACTTTTTCTCTTTCTGCAGGACTGATTTGACTTTTAAACTCTGGGAATGTTTTGCCTGCTTTGTCAAAATAAATCACCTCTCGTTCTCTGAGTAACTCAGTGCTGCGCTGAAACATTCAGGCTGATGCAGTGACTTTGTCACAACGGCTTTCTATTTAGAACGTAGATGCTCTGAATTTGTCCTTAGTTGTGTTTTTGTCTGGCTCCGTCTGGCAGTATGTGTCACCCTGTTCATGACAAATAATGACATTTATTTGTCCTCCGGATGTCTTTTAATTTGTGCTCGCACTCATGTGTGAGCACATCCACTGTAAACAGTACGTCTGTGGGCAAAGCTTGTCCTTAACGTTGCTGACACAAAATAAAAATCGACCTGTTTAATTTTACACAGTGTTTTATAATAACAATCTTAAAATAAACCCAAAATGCATTTCTCTCTTTTGCATTCACCTTGTCTTTACACTCTTTTGGTCTGTTTCTCCTTCCAAAAGTCCAAACTCACAGTCTGTCTATTTCCCACTTCTTCATTCAGCAATCTTTCTTTCCTTTGCTCGGCTCTGCTCTCTATTTCTTCCTCATCCGTGCCTCGTTCTCTCCGCCCCTCTGTTCTGCTCTGGTGTCCGGGGGCCTGAGGGTGGATTTAGTTAGACAAATGGTGTGAGAATGACAGAGAGTGAAAGGCAAGAAGGCGAGGGGGAAGAGAGGAGCAGACAGCCATACCTGGTGTCTCGTGAAGCTCTTGACGCTGGTCCAGTAAAAGTATCTGATCCAGTGTCATCCATTTCCCTGCACCACAAGAGACCGGAATAAAAAGCTGATTTGAAATTGGTCCCAAATTGGAAACGTCCTCTGTTGGCTGCCATACTCCCTGTGACATTATTCGGGATTTACAGTAAATGAGGAGCCTGAATATCAAAATACGTGGTGTCATCTTTTTTAGGATAATCATTTTTCAGATTCCAGCATATGAATTTAACATGAACAGAGCGGCCACAGACCGCAAAAAGCAAATATATTAGTGCGGTTGATTTATTGGTCTAGCTTTATAAGCTGGATTACCACTAAGGGAAAACTGAGAAAGTACATTTGGGTTCTTTTTGTGGAAACATTAGTCGACACTCAGGGACTGATGGGTGCAATCCAATAATTGATCCAGCGTTAACATGCGTCCTTTGTGATCCAGTTACGAGGGGACAGCTCACCAGCTCGAACCTGGCATTAGGCGTTTCTGCATGTGTCTTGCGTGACCACTTGTGATCGAGTCTCTCTTCCCTGCTGTATACGAATAAACACGTACACGTACCGAATTAACCAGAAGGCCTAGTTGATAAAGAATTTGATATAGACCGCATTTCACAAAGTTTATGAAGTTTCTCCTAACTCAGAAACTCTTTAAATATTGCGATTTTATAATGGAGTCTGGGGATTTCTTTCCCTCTTCATCTCCTTGCTTCAGTATGTTGGTGTTCAAGTTTGCCGTCTGCTATTGTGCAAAACCATCCCATGTCCCTGGTCACCTATGAACCATGTCCCCAACAATGAAGAGGATGCTGGATGAGGACTGTCTAGTTGTTTTGCATTTAGCTGTTTTCCCGTTTGTGAGAGGAGTGCCACATTTCCATACCGGAGGTTGAGAGACGGCTGTCGTTAGCTTCGTATTCCCAATTGTGTTTTGAGAGACCTTCTTCAGCTGGTCAGAGAACACAAATACACACTGCACATACACACATGCGTGCACACAGGCCATGCACTCATTATAATATATAAAATGCCCATTATTATATTGCTAATTTGCACCCGAATGGTGGAAGACACAAAAGGGATGGAGGGGACGGAGCACAACATTCCACAGCAGGGTCATAAATCTTGTATCCTCGCTGCTCCCCCAACACACACACACACACACACACACACACACACACACACACACACACACACACACACACACACACACACACACACACACAGGCATACATCTGTCAGATGTGCACTGCAATAATTAGGTCTTTCAGGTTATGATAATGTTTGTGCTGTTTTCCGGTTCATCTGCTCACTGGTGCACAGAATGTCATTAATCACACCAGTCTAAATCACATGCTGATTCAGCCACAGTCTCTCACTGCGTATGTGTGTGAGTTTGTGTGTAAGTGTGCATGCCTCATTTGATGCTGTACGTTTTCGTCTTTGTGCCGGCAGAGGCGAGAAATAAGAGAGAGAGGGGGAGAATGAGGGAGAGCGAGGGACTAAAAAGAGGCCGAAATCCACATGGGGTCAGGCACAAGACACATGTAATGAAGGAGTTTTCCCCTAATAATGTACCCCAGACAGGGTCTTTTCAATGTGTATCAACCCTCTTTCTTTTTGTCAGTCCACAACTGTATTTCTCTGTCTCTTTGGCTTTTCTTGACTTCCTCATTCCCATTGTTCCTGCCGTTTCACTGCTGGCAAGCAAGTCATCAGGACTTGGACTACTACAGCTGCAGCTCATGTGATATCTCAGCATTCACAGGAAAAGGCACCTCAGTCTGTTCTCCCATTAAATTATTTTCTTTTACTGAAAAAGTTGTTGTTGGAGAGTTTTCACAAGGATTTGTTTTTAACAGTGCTTTTTAAAGAGTAGGGGTTCAACCTGAGGACCAATCAGGCCCCACGCATCATCCCTGTTGTAGCGCCCGTGAGCAAGACACTAAATCCCTCCCAGAAGCCCCAGGCGTACTGCTGGGTAGCTGATCTTGGACTCTGACCTCCCTGCAGGGGCAGGTGAAAAGAGAAATTTCTCTTGTTGTATCAAAGTAAAATATCTCTTCGTGTTTGCCCCCACTTAGCACTCTCATACCACACCGCCGTCTCTGTCTAATGCTTTGCTTTTGCCTTTCTCAAAGACCACAAGATCATGTAGAGTTCACGCAGTTGAAGAGCTCCACTTAACCGTGAACTCGCGTACACGTGCGCTTAAAAATTGAGGTTGCTACTCCTTGTCAGTTTGGAGTTTTAATATCACGTCATCCAACCCATTTGTCACACCAACCAAGCAAGCAAGCAAGCGTGCATAGTTTGCATGTAGGATGAGGAGTGTTACGTAAAGCATTATCCATTCCACAAAGGACTCAGAGACGCACCGAATTAACCTCTCGAGAGCTCTTTTGTTCCTGCAGTATAATTCTCATCCCATAACTGCCACTCCCTGTCAGCGCTGTGGAGCCACTGGACGAGCACCATGGAGGTCATCAATTTAGTGAACTGTGGTAAACCTCGTAGATAATCAGGGGAGTGCGTTCTGCTCTCTCAGGAGTGTGCAAACACACTCACACAAGAAAATAATGTCAGTTCTCTTTAGAATAAAAGCAGGGTTAGTAATTGACAAAAACGATCTTAACAATACATTCATTTATTAGTTTTTTTGTTTCAAGGATTTTAGCTCGCAGCAGAGTGGACCTTGAGTTAAGATTTGTTTTTGTCAAACTACTTTGTCATTGTGTCAAGAATGAACTCGGGTTAATGTTGCATAGATAATGAAGATTTTTATTCCAAGATGAAAGGATATGTGTACATTTCTTTTCACCCTCAATCTTCCATCACCTATTTTCCAGGATATAGTCATATCCCTGTCAGACAGATTCTTTGTAGATAATTACTTCACTGATGAAAGACGATTTCAAGGATTATGAGGCTTTGGCGCCTTCAGTGTTAAATGTATTCAGCAACCTTTTCATTGTAAACATGTTGTATTTTTTAGCCTACCAGGCTCATTACCAAAAGCCGCAGACATGGTTTTAAAATAAAACCAACGCTATGGCGTTGCTCTCTTAGGTCGTATTCTACTCTGTATTCTTTCATGTAATAATTTGTACGGGCTGTGCAGTGGGAAAAATGGTTGCACAGCATACCTGAATGTCGAAAGAAAACACAGAGATCAATGGCCATAGGGGAAACAAAGCGAAATAGCAAAAAGAAAAAGAGCATCTCCAAGGACTCTGGATCACATACGGTCTCGCACCTTTTTTTTTCCTGTACCACCTTTTCTTTTGTTCTCTTTCTTTGGCTCTCTCTGCCTTCCATTCCCCTTTTTATTTCCTCCTACTCGCTGTTCTTTTCTTCTTAGCCTTTTTACTCCGTAAGCTTTTCCCCCTTCACAACACAAAGACGCACCGCATGCACTTAGACTGTAAATGTACAGTAAAACATAATGATATGTCGACAGAACATTGTGTCCTTACATAGCAGAGGAAACCACGTAAAGGCCTGTGATGTTCCCTGTATCCTCAGTGTATTTGTGCATCTGGATATGAGAATAAGGCAGCGGAGAGGGGATTAAAATATCTCCTTGTTAAAATGACCCCAGACTGTGGTTAAGAAAATGTGTCAACATATCACTGCACTCTGACAAGTACACCGTGGCCTTGTGAGACACCTGATATAACAAGAATGAGTCTTTGTTCTCTCACTGTAAAAGTAATCTAACTCCAATTACAGCACTGATACGGTGCCACAGTCTGCAGAACCCGTCTGAGTGGATCTGTTTTACTTTGTGTTTTCATTACACAAAGTTCTTTCCTTAATAAACAATAGATCATATTGTGCATGATGACTTTTGTAGGTTTGTCACGAGACTGTGTCTGTTCACTCACATCCCCAGAGGTGTACAGCAGATCAAGGTGGATCCACGTCTTTATTTGTACATCATTGTCTTAAACTATTGCTGAGCCGTATTCACATTTAAATTCATTTACTGCCTATTTTCTGCCTTCTGCATGTGTTATTGGTACTCCATGCTGTTTCTTTGCACCTTGCATCGGTTTATTTCTCAGCATGGTGAAGGTTCACCTCGTTAGCCGTATGTTTTATCGCCTGGAACTCAAGAAACAACAGGACCCTCATTGCAACTGACCATTCAAGTTTTTGTAAAGTAATAGCTTTGTGATTTGGGCAAAAAGAGCAGAAAAATACCCACATGGCAGAAGTTATCTAAACCTAATCAAGTGTTTTTGTTGCCTAAAGTTAACCAAACAGTGACAGAAAACTGTAAAGAAACAGATAAACATTTAGTTTCACAGATGAGTTGAAGTTTTATTTTACTTAACATTGCAACTCTACATTTCTGTAGGCTCGATTTTCAATTTTTCTCTTGTCACAATGCTCTGATTATGCTCTGATTAGGTGTTGGCACCAAAACCACTTGGTTAGGGTTAGGAAAACATTATGTTTTGGCTTAAAATACCTGTTTTTGTCGCCACAAACACGACTTGAAATTGTCCCGAGGTCTCCTTAAAAATACCCAGTGGTGTCACGTTTACAAATGTTGGAACATAGACTTGAACAGTGGTCACTGGCATGGCAGCCTTGTCGCAGCCCTGCAACTCCATCACAATCCCCTTCCCCTCCCAACGTGAAAGTCAGGTAATAAACATGTAATGTGATACGACACGTTTTGTGAAAATGTCAATACGGTATGTAGCCTATGACACACAAATTTATGTGTATATGTATATCTGTTGTAAAGGGCATCCAAAAAGTAGTGCCTTTAAAGCTGTTAACATGTGACTTGCCCTGGAAACAAAATCTGGACTTGGTTTAGCTTCCAACTTCTAATGCTGCAAAAAAAAAACCACTTGCTCCAATCAACCAGTAATAATAGCATTAATATTCAACGGTCATAACAACACATAGGACATTTGATTGATCTTTTAACATTGTCCGAACTTGCACCATCCACAAGCGGATAATTTCCACATGCCAGCCCTCTGAAAACAATAGTATTGGCTCACTCAGCTGTAGTCCATTACCTTTGAGCTTACAAGCCTGAAACACTTAAAACCCATTCATCAGCTCTCTGACAGGGCGACCCGCTGCAAACAGATTCAGTCATGCAGTGAATTTTCTCCGTTGGCCCCCCACAACATTCAACTTCTGACCTCAGCGTCCACCTGCACAGAGCCTCTTTCATCGCACAGCACATCTTCTTTATGGCTCACTCAGCCACACACACACACACACACATAAGACATACACACACGACGACGGGCATGGACTTCACATAACTCCCCTGCGCACACACACGCACACACACTTAAAAGCCTCATCACCTTTGCCCTTGTGACCCCAGTTAACTAACTAACCTCTTGTTATTTCCCCTGTTCACTGCACCTCTTTGTGTGGGGCCTCTCTGAAAAGAGCCAGTCATGCAGCACCGGTAGCCCCGGGGCAACTTCAGCTTCCAGCCTATCAACATATCCATACATCTTTCTCTTACACTGAGCCACACATAAACACAGTGACTCAGTCACTTGTTCACTTGAGGATTTGAACTTCTAACCTTGCTCTCTTAGCAGTGGTCATTTCCTGGCATCACAATACTTTCTGGTGGCTCTTTTTATGTATGCCGTTCATGTTGAAGTGAAGCTCTAGAGTATGGAGCCACATGCAGTGGACTTGTATATTTGAACTTGATCTTGCAGTTGTGTGACGTATAATGAAAGCAACATATTCAGCGTTTTTTGGGCTTTGTTTATTGTCAGATCTTCATGAACAAAAGTCGTTAAAAGATCATCCCTGTAGGTCATGTTTAAGAAATGAAATCCACCTCGTTGTTCCCACATTTGAACTCTTCCCCCTTCTTGTTTATTTATGACCATGTGTTACTAATGCAGTGCGTCCCTCAGCGCTATGACGGGGCCTGTTAAGAATCTAGTCCTCAAACTAGTCAAGTAAAAGTTAATGACGCATACAGTTAACTCCTTCCCATATGAACTGGATCTGAACTTCATACTCTGCTGCATAATGCCACGATCTATTTTCTGACCGGCTAAGGTTCGTAAATACATAATTAACCGCACGGTGACTCTCTGATACATGGAATTAAATTGTGTCTGAATAGCCTGAAATGGAAATGAATGTTACAATTGAATCACCTGAGAGTGAACTCACGACCTCTAGCCATGTTTCCGCCGCAGTAGTTTCCCTAATGTTCAGTGATGTACTAATATCCTTACCTTAGCCTTTCCCCCACCTGAAGTCATGGCCTTTTGATTTGGCTGCAATTACTTCTATGCTTTGTCTTTTGATTTGAGGTGGGATGGCTTGTAGTGTATATTTGATAGAAGTTTTAGTTGTGTATTATGGATATCAAACTGAACGGGGAGAGATAAATTAGGTCCCATGCAACCACTTCCTAACTATCATACAGTCGAGCTAAAACAGAAGGCAGAGGGATATTTGTTCCTGCATATGTTCAGGTAGGGAAGGACTCGTTATGGTAGCCAATAGCATTAGCACTGAATGTGAGTTACACCCATCTGCTGCATGTCAAAGTAGCTGTCTCTGTCGGCAGCTCTGTGTGAGCACAGCTGATTAAGTGATCAGAGGGCCGGTCAAACATGAGCGGGACCTACCGTGGCATCCAAGAGTGATTGATGGGTGGATGGCACGGTATTACTGATTGAAATGGGTTCGGACAAGCTTTCATAAGTGCACGTGACTTTATATTGTGTGACACATATTGTTAAATAGATGCAAAATGTCTGTGGATGCGATCTAAAACTGTTGAGAGGCATTTTTTTCATTTCAGCTCAACTTGAACTTCTCCTGAATTACTTCAGTGTTCCTCCTGTAATCGTTTTAATCATGCATTGATATTCTTTTTTATTAATATTCACTCTCACAGCTTGATTTTTTATTTTTTTTGGCTTCTCCATTATAATGGAGCTAAACCTTTTGCTACAGAAGTATTATCTTTTGATCCGTCCAGAAATCACATAAAAGCGTTGGCCACGTTTGAGCTTGAATTCGCCGTCTCATTGAGGAGTGTGAAAACATGGAGCCACGGGGCTTCAACTGTTCTCCTGTTAACAATGGTCCCACCACTCACGACACCACTCTGCTGCGCCAAGCCGCAGCAATGGGAAATGTTTCAGAATAAAGTCAAGATATCTCTGTGAGGTGGAAAGACTTCACTGGCAGAAGTTAGTCATTATTCCCCTTGCCCCCTTGAAAAACATTTTTGTAGTCTTACTGCCTGCTGCCATCTGAGCTTGTGAAGTCTCTCGCAGCTTTGAACTGTATACCCATGCCTGCAAGCTTCACTATTGTTTGTGCGCTCACGAGCTTCAATGGGTTGCATCTGGGCCAGATGTCAAAATGGTTAGCGATCAACCACCAGTCAACAAACCAATGACACAACAGAGCAAACTCACACACTCCTTTAGCTATCTGAAGCCACATGAGTCCATTTATTTCCTATGAATTGGAGGCCGTGTTTAATTTAAGTGTGAGTGAACAACTAGGACACTTACTGAGCGAGGCGCTACATGTTTATGCCCCTGCTTACTGTTTCTAGCACCGGGAACACGGAGAGGGCATGTCGAGGGTAATGTTGAAACCATCTTAGACCTAACTGTATGTTATAAATGAATTTTTAATGTTCATGCAAACGTGTTCGCTATGAATAGCAAACACGCAGTCAACACAGCTCATCTGTTGAATCATGTATGAAGTTTCTCTGTATACAGCACCACTCGACTGCTGTATACAATATTGATTATCTTGCCCTGTAGTTTATGTAAAAGATTAAAAATATATGTTAAATTCCGCTTTATGAAATGTAATACTGCACAGGACTGAAGTTTCGGCCCTACAGTCTGATCAAAGCCAGTTTAGTCCGCTTAGCCCTGATGGATAATAGTCAGACCATTGCAATTACACTGCCGTCTTAGCAAGATAAATATCATTAGCATGGATAGCAATTGCATGGATATTAGCAAAAGTACCAGTGGTGGTCACTAACATAAATTCTGTCCTGGGTATTGAGTAGCTGCAGAGTTTATTGACGGGCAAACTGTAACCTGCACGTACATTTACTGTCATTAGACAACTTTCCATCTTACCTGTCTGCTCCGAGCACAGCCACCGTCTCTCCCTCCCTGTCACTCAACCACACACACACACACAAACACACACTCTGCCCTGTCCCTTAAAGGAGCCACGACACATTGCCAGTGCACCTATGGCTTCTCAAACTGACTTCTCGGTGCGCATGTGCAAGCTAACCATTAGTTACTAGTAACTTTGCAGGTTCAGATTATTCAGTGGTGATAGGCTTTTACTCGTGACCTGTAACCAATCAGATGATGTTGTGGGTGGGACACAGAATGGTGACTACAGACAGAGTGGGCGGCTGCATCAGAGCCAAATCACCACATTTTTAATTAATAACACTGTTTACTATGATTGAAAAAATGCTGAATATCAGATTCAATAATCAACCACACTGATAATCGGTCTGTCCCTATAGACGAGTGCCTTTCATTCATACTTGTTCCCTAAATTTTCATCACCTTGCTAAATCCTCAACGAGAGCTTCTCTAACCACCCAGAGCAAATTCAAAGTCAGCTCGCTGGCATGTCACAACCTGTTGGCTTCTTCTACTGCCCAGAAGTGCATTAGTGTAGGAGCATCACCGCACTGCAATTTATGTACCACTGTGATTTAATGACCAAAAATTACACTTAATTGTGACATTTAATGTCCCAGTAATTATGTTTTAGGTCTGAACCTGTCCCAAATATGTCAGGTCGTGTTGAGTTTGGGCGGAGACATCTAGTGTGAAAACCTCCATGACAGATTTCATTCAGGCCCTCTTTGATTTCTTTTTTTTTTTTGTCACTTAAATGTATCATTGATTCAGTCTCTTATGGTCTGGGAATGTTTTTCTCCCCTGAGGCCGATGAAACCCATTCAAAGCCCATTGTGTCGTTTTAAAAAGCCTCAGGATTTGACCAAAATAACGCTGAAATAAAATAAGGCAGTTTCTCTCGTGCTGTTTCGTCGGCCTCTTTCTTTTCTCTCACACACTCTTGAGATTGTTGCGCTCCTGCTCAGTAACCACTGCTCCAGTTCCCACAAGCTCGAGCACAGCTCATTTCAGAGAGTAGTACTTGTGAGGGTAGCGGACCCAAGATAAAAGTTAATTAGGACTCTGGCAGCAGTGGATCAGACAGAAAGAGGGACAAAATAATGGAGATGGTGTCAGAGGAATAACTTGACATTTTGCACTTCGGTGTTTTCTTCCTCATCGAGTTCCCTCCATGGCCGGCCGCAATTCCCCGCATTGGCACTCGAGATTCCAAAATGGCATGCTAGCAGAGCTGGTGTTTATCATTAAAACCAATAGGTAACACAAGCTGTGAGCTAGCTCATTAGTTTGCACCAAAGCTTCTGGTTTCAAGGAGGAAAGCAACGCTAATGATGTGTTTTTATGTTAGCTCAAGAACAAATTAAGATTTCTCTTATTTTCATGATGTAAAAAAAAAAAAATCCCCAGAGAGGACAAATAACACACAAGCGAATCCCAAGTGTTGTTAAATCTTGTTAAGATTATGAGGAAATTAATTGCGACAAAATGAGACCCACAGGACAGCAGAATGGTGAAAACAAATTGCAAAGGGAGAAGCTGTGGTGAAGAGTAGAAGAAAGATGGAATTAGAGATAGATTAACCATCAGGGCTTTAGTTTGAGTATAGAGGGCATGCACATTACTGAGATAAAGGGGAGATCGGAGACACAATCGTATACTGTGTGTGAGTATGCATGGAAGAGAGAGTGAGAGAGAGAGAGAGCAAGAAGAAGGCAAGATAGAGAAGTATGGTCAGTAATGTGTCTGTAATAAGGTCAGATGCAGAAGTCCATTATGAAACCCCCTTGAGGCTCTATTTATAGTGGCCTAAGGAGGGAAGGATGGAGGGAAGGATATAGAGATCAAGTGAGATGGTGAAAAAAAAGAGAAGAGTTTGAGTTGAAGATGTAACGGAGGGAGGAGGGCTGAGAGAAAGAGGCTGGAGGGAAGCAGTGAGTAAAAAGATGCCAGAGACCAAAGCGGGGAGGCGAAGTGTTGAGAAAGAGTGAAGATGGGAAGGCGAGAAATGGGGATAGAAGATGAGAGCGGGAAGTGTGGAAAGATGCCAGGGAGAGAGAAAGAGGCAAAGGATGGAGGGAGGACGAGAAGAGGAGGAGAGGAGGAGAGGAAGACAGCAGGGGAGAAGGAGAGTTTGGCTCGGCGAGGGAGAGAGACGGAGTCGTGCGGTCGGAAGGAAGGGGGGTGTTAGGGAGGGACGGCGGAGAGAGGAGGGATAAGAAGGCGAGACAGTGAGCCTCCAGATGGAGAGAGGCATGAGCAGTGAAATGTCTGATCCAATTTTATCTTCAGCTCTGAATAAAATAGCCAAAATATGGGAAAATCTTCAAATGAAATAAGCCCATAAGCTGTTCTTTATCATTTGAGTTGAGGCCATCTTTATTATTTTATTGTGTGCTTGTGTGTGTGTGTACGTACACGCATGTGTGTATTGTGCCAGTTCTTCAGCACCAAATAGATAATCTACGAAACTGGGCTCGGCGTGGTGTTTTAATTCCTCTCTGTCAGAAACGGGCGGAGCAATCGGACGCAATAGGGATGAGGAAGATAGGTGACAGGGGAAAGGATGAGAGGAAAACATGGAAACACAGATGTATCAAAAGAACAGAAGAAGAAAGGGTGGTGAAAAGGCCGTGATGAGGAGGATTCGGAAAGTCTTTGTTGCTTTG
The DNA here is from genome assembly GCF_040436345.1 of Pagrus major. Taxonomy (NCBI): domain Eukaryota; kingdom Metazoa; phylum Chordata; class Actinopteri; order Spariformes; family Sparidae; genus Pagrus; species Pagrus major. The sequence goes on along the minus strand of NC_133219.1, from coordinate 35,414,581 downwards.
GTCCCTGAGTGAAATGACTCAGAAGTATATAAGTGGCAGCCATGACAAGAGCTGGTTGAATTCTCTAAATTGAAAGGTGCTTTAGTGCTTCTTTTCTTGTGTCCTTCAGCAAAGGCTGCGCTGCCACATCCTTTACAAAAGGTAAGGATATGTTGCCATCCCATAATTCCTGGGAAGTCTTTATGAAGTCTTATTCACAACATTTCTTGACCTCACAATGTTTTCCATTGAGGTGAAGGAAAAGTGTTCAGGAAAAAAACACAAACGATGTAGCGACTCAGCTGCAGCCCTAGTCATGCACAAAGTGGCTTGGCAAGTCGGGGTCCACGTGAAATGTGCCCCTGGGGTGGAAGAAGAAGAAGAAGAAGGACGGCTGAATCTATGTCAATCCACCAAAGCAAAAGGAGCGTGAAAGTAGGCTGCAAAGAACAGACAAAAAACGAAGAGAAAGGTGCATGGAAAACATGAAAATATAAACAGGGTTCGTAAAGGACTCGGGACAGACATCACAGACCGAGATAGAAAGGAAGCAGTCATATAGACAGATAGATACTGACAGGTGGAAAATATGCAGACACACACATTGAACACAGAGAGAACCAGGTTTATAGTGAGACATGGATCATAGAGCGCAGACGTACACACCACCACTATCAGTTGTCAGGCACCCAGTAAAACATTATCCTATCTCCCTGAAAACAGAAGTCCTTCCCCGGCCAATGTTTTGATATTCTAATGCACTGCCCTGCGCTGGCTGCTTGTATTAATAGTGATGCTGAGCTGTGATAGTAGAACATGAATGAAAGCGAAGCCTTGCTTTTCCCTCAGGCCTGGGATAAGGGAGGCAGAATCCATCTGGAAGATAACATTACACAGCAACTCGCACAAGTTTGTACCCCCACAAGCTTACATAAGACTATGCATATGAATGAGATATTACATCTGCATGTGGATAAGTGTGGTGTGCATGCATTTGTGTGGGTAATACAAGGGGAAATTTGTGCGTTATATAGCTGATAACCATTCTTCACAGTAAAATAATGCTTTTTTCTCTGACTGTCCATCAGGGAAGAATGTTTTCTCCTTTTTTTTCTCATCCATTTTTTTTTCTCTTATGGTGTTGCCACAATATTACTGCATATTTCAGTTTCAGACAGACCCTGTGATTAAAAAGCTTAGTGAATCACACTGGGAAAAGAAACACACAAGCATTATGTTGTGAACTTGCTTGGCCTAGTTTTGGAAAAAAAATCTAATATGACAAATTTTTTCTCTACTCGAGTTAAGTGTTGTCTGGCTTTTACCTTTAGCGTGACTGAATAGAGTAGAGGACTTTGAGAGATGGCTAGAGAGGAGACTTGCCCTAAATGGCCTGCCATTACTGGTCCTCACACCACTGACCTAGTTCAGAAGGAGGTGGAATTAAAACCCGAGGACTGAAACAGATTGGCTCTCATCTGGCCTCACCACGATCGCAGCGGCTGATAGTGTGACATTTAGAGTTCTGCCCACGCACGGACACATATGAAGGACACGTAGGAAAAAGCTGTAACCATTGATTTGTGCTCAGCCAGGAAAGAGAGGAATCAGATAAGAGCTCCGTCTGTGGACCAGCTTGCGCTGTCCACTGAGGTGTATCAGTACACCAAAGCTGACTGGCACCACAGAACCTGGAGATAAGTGCTGGCTTAAGAACCATTTCAGGACAAACTAGGCGTACTTCCTCCCCAGTTCTTCACGTGGAACGGTGCACTGTATAACTCCCCCCCTCTCTTTGTCTTGAGCATAGGAAGCTGCTTTTCAAAAATGTTGCGGAGTGAAAAAGAAGTAGCTGAAAAGATCACATTCAGAAAAGATGCTTGAAGCGAGGAAGCTGGCTTTAGGGGAGAGAGTAGGACAAAGACGAGCAGAAGAGCGGAAGAGGAAAGACAATGACAGAGGAAGAGAGGGAAGCTGTAATGCAGCAGTTGTCAGTCAGGACGTACATAGATACACATGCAGTCCTGTGAAGTAGCTGTGCATGTTTGTGTGTGCACGTAACGTTTGGCAGAGACAGCCATGAGAAATGGCAGCCGAGTGATCTCACACTGCCTACCTGCAAACACCCACTCATCAGCTGCTCCTGTGCTGTATGTGTCCTTGCTTAAAATGCGACTGTGCCCGATTGTATATGTGTGATGTATGTCCAACTGTGAGTGTGCTGGTGAGCGCCTCAATCTCCACCAAGCAGCTTCTGAGAGGCTGTTTATGCCTCGAGTCAAGTGTTGTAAATAAACGTTTTTTCTATGAACAATCTCTTTATTCCTTCCCTCGTTTTGTCGTTTGATAAGTCTCGTTTCATCTGGAGTTTTGTGACCTCATGACATAAAACTGAACAGTAAGATTCAGATCTTTCTGATTAGCTAAATCAGCTTTTCAGCTCACTGGAGAGTTTCTCGCAAACGATTAGTATTCGAGCAATTAGTGTATCTAGTATTGTAGCAAAGAAGGCTGATTAGGTTGATCATGAAAGTCAGTAGGCTTCATTCCTTTGGGATCTTGAATGTCTGGAAAAATGTAATTTAATTGTAATCCATCAAGTAGCTGTTGAGGTATTTCAGCTTGGATTAACGTGGCGGGCCGACCGACTGACCGAGCATCCCTCGAGGAAGGCTGCTTGCACAGCTAAAAACTCAAATAAAGCTTAAAAAAAGAGTAACTGAAAGAAGTTACACATTTCTGAAGCATGCTGTTAGCCCTATTGTAGCCAAGTGATGATTGATCAGAGACTTTAGTTATCATAGAACGCCTCCAGAATGATGCTAAAGAATATTAAATACTCACCGACTGTATGTTCGTGTATATTCAAACGTACAATATACACCAACACGCATCTGGGGCACATACAGATGCATAAACATGTACTGTTACATAGACTTACTCCGTGCCTGTTTAAAAATGCATGCGCATTGATAGCTCTCCTTACACACACACACACACACACACACACACACACACACACAGTTATCTGACCTGATAACTAGAGGCAATGCAGCTTTCAGAATTATAATTTGGTAATAAATAAAATATGCATGTCACAGACACCATTCTGTGTGTGTGTGTGGTTGTGTGTGTGGGTTTAATATTCATACACTGTAAGTGGCTGGAGCTGAGTGTGTTGGTGTGTGTGTGTGTCTATAATGTAAGTATTCAGACTGAATGAGCTGGGTTTTACCCCGCAACTCCAATGAATGAACTAACAGAATAGGGAACATGAAAAGGTTTGCTACTGTTAATGGAAAGGGACGTAAGAATCATATGAAACGATTGTAGATCATGATCAATATTCAAGGTGTCAACAATCTTGCTTTCAGGCATCTGTAAAGATTGTGATATTTACTGTCTTCTTTCTTCTGTTTCTGAACCTCAAATGACCTCATTGTCCAGCAGATCCATGCTAGGTATGTGGACAAACATGAGCTATAGCTAGCAGCATGGCAGATGAGGAGCTAATTACCTTTAACGCAGTATTGTGTTTTAATGGTGCAATGTCATGTGCAAACCTTGCTTTCACTAAGGAGTCTGTGTAGCCCGAGGAGTTCTTCACTCTGCATGCGTAGATGCTACGTGTCCTGTCCACTAGACCACCAGGACACCCCAGATTTATTCCTCTTTTCATTCCACAAAATAGTGCCCCTCTTTGCCTCTTTCTTAACTGAGCCCAGCTGTGGCCTGACAGAGTCACCCCTCTGCGGGCCGGGTCGTAAATCTAGTTCCAGGCTTTAGCCGGGGCCTTACATGTCACACACAATGAAAGTCCGAGGACGCCAACCAGCTGTCGCTGTCTGCTCCCATATTGAGATACTCAAGCTTTCAAGTACTTTCTGCTATTATGAATCGCCAAGTACAGGCCCTGAAAGCCTGGTGGATATATAATTGGCTGTGACAAGGAGTGCGCTGTGAATGCTATATTATATCTTCCCAGAGTAATTTCTGTCATGGTTAGCTACCCAGTCTTTGTGGAATTCCTCGCCCACATAGAATAATTTGATTTTCATATGTGCTGGATTTGGTTAAAACACACAGAAAAAAAAGCAAATTTGAGAAAAAATGCAATATAATGCACTTTAATGCAACATCACATCGAAGTACATATTCAGAAATGACCTTAGAGTTGAATCGGTACCAAAAAATATATTTTATATACGTATATATGTTTGCGTCAAACTGTATATTTGCCTTTTTTTAGTATACACTCCCAAATATATGTAAATTCAGTGATCCCTTTGGACGAAGCTAATGGAGTGATTAAGTTCTCTCACTTTGCATGTCTACTCGTGTCCTGAATAATGTGGCTTTTATCAAAGTGCCGATTGAGGATAAGACCCTGATTAAGTTTCAGATGGACGCAGACGATGTGTAGTCGCCTGGTGTCTCATTTCAAAGGGGAATACGACACTCCAGGACGCGGTGAATAATTCCCCAGCATGCTATGTCAAGTAGTTCAACTGACTTAACCCGCCCTTGATCTCACATTTATAAACAGATTTGACTCTGAGTGATGCACACCCAGACACACCTGCACACTGGCAGCGTGCATTTTATCATGTATTTTGTGAACCAGCATAACTTTGCCGGTCCTTTACTTTATCACCCTCATCGGAACCACTTAGCATTTCAAAAACAAGCCTGGAATGAGGACGAAAAAAAAGAAAGGGAAAAGCAGAAAGATGGGAAGATTAAAAGTGTGTGATTACTGGAACTAGTAGTTTTTTGTCTGCTTTGTGTCCCTTTTGTAAACAGTTGTGGACATTACAGACAGTGAATGGAAGTTGTTTTGCACCAAAAACTCATCGAGCTAAACGGGCCGTGCAAAAACACAATGGCATATGCTGCTGAAAGAAAAGAAAAAAACATTACTAAAATAGATTGAAAAGGCTCATCTTGTTTTTTCCCCAACAAATACCTTCCTTGGAGGTACAGGAGCGCACAAAATACTGCTCACAATAATATTCTGACCCTCAACGACTGCGGATTAACAGTTTATCTCGAGGCAAAACCAGATAAACAAAACCTCACCCACACGTGTAGGTATTGTTTCAAAGCATGAATAATTTAATAGTCAAAGAGTAAACACTTAAGAAAGTTGAGCATTGAATCCCCGACGGAGGGTTAGAAAAGATGATTCCGAAAAGAGAGAATTACACAATCCACTCGTCGTCGTCTTAAAGCTGTGATGTCTGCAAATTCTGAAAGAGTTGGAGAGGAAGAGGGAGGCAGAGAGGGAAGCAGGCGGTTGATTGTATTCATGGAGTGAGAGTGCTGCTCTACACTGAAGTGCTGCTCTATACCGTGCGTGAATAGCTGATCAGATAATTCCATCTTCTACCATGCATGCTTGTGTGTGTGCGTTTGTGTGTGTGCATGGATGAAGGATGAAGAGGTGCTCTTGTGGGTTAGCGTGCATGCTTGTGCACCTCCTGCTTGCATGTTTTTCTGCACTTGCACATTTGTGTGTGTGTGTGTGTGTTTGGGAAATGTGCGGCTTCATATATCTAATTCCAGAGCGGTGATGCACCATCTCCCTGCCGTCCCATCATCCCTCACTCACTCTCTCGTTTTCCACCTCTCCCTCAATGGCCCTAAAGTCCCTAAACGTTTTCAAGATTCTAATAGGGCTGTTGAATGTGTTCATAATAAAGAGTAACGGTGTGTGTGTGTGTGTGTGTGTGTGTGTGTGTTTTGGGGGATGCTTGTGGGCAGGAGTTCTGGGTAATGTAAGCGCCAGGACTGGGTATTTGTATTTCCCTGTGTTCGTTTACATTGAAATGGCATGAAAAAGGGAGAAATACGTGAGCCCGTGTGTTTTTTCATGGTACACAATTGTTTTTGCACCTTTGTGTTTGTGTGGGTGTGTTAAATTTGTGTTATTTTTCTCAGGCTATATGTGGGACTTGTGCAATTTGGCAGCACAAGTGTCTGAGATAGATAGGGATCTTTGCAGCCTTGTTTTCTTAGTTGTGTGTTTGTGAGTGCATGTGTTGTTGATAGTGGTTGTGGGAGAGGATAAGGGGTAAATGGGTATTGGTTTAAAGAGTGTGTTTGCATGACTATTTACAGTCTGTGTGTGTGTGTGTGTGTGTGTGTGAGAGAGAGTTTGCGTACATGTTTTCGCAGCTGCTGCTGATCCTAACTAGCTGATAAGGCGTTCTGAAGTATGACCTCATGATTTCCACGGCTACTGCACTGATACACATCACAGAGTGCTTACCGAGAACACAAGACCCTAACACACACACGCACACATACTGGAACAGAGATACAAAACCACACACTCCTTATCCATGAGGCATTTTGACCCTATATGGCCGCGTCAGGCTCGCTTTAGGAGGCAGACACGGCTGCATACCTCCGAATTCCTCAGACTCTTGCTAACACTTGTCTCAAAAGATGTTAGAGCGTCGGCTTGGCTGTAAAGTGGCTTCAAGGTCATTCTCCTTTAAAATTTGTTAGGAACTTTTTTTCGGATCGGCCAATATTCACAGTTGGAGCATCTCACGCCCCTCACTCTCCATCAAAGCAGTGCAGATAAAACACAAACCTGGCACAAACAGTGTTTCCCACAGTACTACAATTAACTTGTGGTGGTAATGGCAGTTGGCAGTTCTTCTATGTTTTTTTTTGTGAGTGCTCCGGCTTTTATGTGCGGCAACTCTGAGCGCATCGAGTTGGTAATCTTAACTTTTCAGAGAGGCGCTGGTGACGTCACTGCTACTTTGTTTCAAGCAACAATTCATATATTTGATTGGTCGGGAACTCATCACCTGTTGCCCTGGTAATCCAGAAAATCAAGGAGAAGCTTGTTCTGGCTGTGTCGGTCTATCCTGAGCTTTATCAGATGGAAACTCAGACAGAAAAGTCCATTTGTGGGAACAGATTGTCTGCACACTGAATGGTTGCTGGTGAGCGTTGTGCTTTTATCACCCTGCACGTTGTTTGCTTATGTAGTCGACCCTCTGTTACCATTAGCATTGGCAGCTGTTAATTAAAGCCAACGTGCAGCTTTGTTTCTCTCGGCGCACAAGTGCTTTATCCCAGCGCTTTTACTGGCCGAAAAAAAAAAAAGCGCTATGTGGACACTGGCCTTTAGGGGGGCAGGTCAACGGTCCTTGGCTCTTGAATCTTTAATCCAGTAATCTAGATTAGGTTGGCTTGACATCAACTTCCATTCAACTAAAAAAAAAACCCTGACCTACATTCATTCACATGGCCTAAATGTTCCAGTAGTCACTTGAAAAATGTTTTTTCCTTTAACTTTAACCACACATATACTTTACTTGTGTGGTCTGCCCAGGTATATTACTGCTGCCCAAGTATATTTGGCAACATCTCAGCATTTTATTGGCTACTTTAATTTTTTTTTTCATCCCTCTGAGAGAACGATGCCATCCACGTTCGATTAACTAATTGCCAACTACCCTCACTCTCCTCCTCCCGTCTCCTGTCAGCTGTTTATCGACCTGCGGGGAAACACTGATGAAGAGATAAAATATAAAATACTGGAAGAGACAGTTCAGCAGCACCTTGATAGAACAGGCACATGTTCCTAGCATCCATAAGCAAATGGATGCTTGTGAGTGTCTTCTTCTTCTATGTTATTTTTATAGTATATGACACATTAAACCATGACCACTAATGTTATTAATGGAGTCTTGTTTCATTATATTTTTCTTCCCTCACTCTACCTCTCTCCTTCCTTCCCCTCTGTCACTTATCCATCAATATCTCCATTCACATGATAGATCAGCTCACATTGTCTGTGACACATGAACATGATTGGCCACTTCCGATGACATCATTCTTCAGCAGATTTACGGACATTTATTGGTCGGGTTTGTAGGTTTTCTGAAGTGAGCGGGCCTACGGGCGCGAGCGAGGGGAATAAATGTGGTTTTTGCCCCCTGGTACATATTTACTACATACCGTAAATCGAATCTGGACATTGTTCTGCTACAGCCATCCATTATTGATGACAGCATTCAGGGCAGGACGTTTATGAGCTGGGCTGTTAGGATCGGTAATTCACTCTGTCAGGAGATCAGAAGAGAGCAGTGGGAGCAGAGAGGAGGAAGAACAAGAGGAAGGCAGAAGGTTTAGGAGGAAGGAGGACACACAGGGAGGAGAGCAGCAGAGGAGCAGAAGAGGGAGAAAATTGTAGGCTTTTTCTGAGACAAAGCTTTTATTCATGGGGAAATTTTCTCTCTCCTTCCCTCCCCTTTTCTCCATCCACCCACCCTTTTCTCTGGCTATCATGTTTCTTGTGCCAATCAATATTTTATAGCTGTCGCTCCAGAGCAATGAAGCCCCCCCCACACACCTCCAGCTCTCTGAATGACAGATGAGGGTGAGAATGGGTGTTGGGGGGCAAAGTGAAAAGCGAGAGGGGGCAGGAGGGTGTGAAGCTGAGTGGCGGAAGAAGCATAAAGTCACAAGAAATGGCAAGAGTGAAAGAGGAAGGCGGTGAGAGAAGAAGAAGAAGTGAGAAGTGGATGAATATGACATTGGATAAAATGACCGAGAGTGGAGGGAGAAATTTCCCACAGATAATGAAATTATGCAGTGAAAATGTCTACCAATTTCCCTGCTCTCAGAGAACTAATTACAGAACTAAGAGAGAAAATGTCAGCTTCATGACATCAAAGTGGCGACGCTGCCTACTCATTTTCCCCCTATTTGTGTCTTGTTGTGTTCTTACCTAAGCTCCTTTTAGCTTCTAGCCCACAGCGCACTGCTATTCTCCAAGATAAAGACCACAACTACACACACACACACACAGTCAGAGTCGAGGATTGTGTATGTGTGCACGGGAGTGTGATCGCACAATAATGCGTCAACTTTTTCGTATGTTGTTCGCCTTTGTATCCGTGACACATTAGTGATGGGGAAGAAAGAGAGTCAAAAAATGTTCTGTGCGCTACAATTTTCCCATGAGTCACAGCAGCTCCTCCAGGTGAGGCAATCGGCACACGGAGAAAAAGGTCTAGACAGTCTTAATGAAACTGGATGATGATGGAGTGGAGGGAAATTACAAGTTAGGAGAAGACGTGCGTGTGTGTGTGCACTTTTTATATACAGTATGTGCTTTGTGTTTGTGTGTCTGTCGGAGAGAAAGAAAGAAAAGGCCTCTTCCTCCTCTCCCTCCCACCTGCTCTTGTAATCCTCTGTGTTTTGGTGACCTTGGCAACCTGGTGACAAAACATTCCCGGGGTCCCTTTGATTGAGGCCACGGGTGGGCGTGAAGTTTGGACGCACTGAAAAGACGGTGGAGGAGGGCGAGCAGGATGGAGGAGGAGGAGGAGGAGGAGGATGAAGGTCTTGGTGCCCTGAAGGCTGGCTGAAGGAGCACTCTGTCTGTTCAGTTATTTCCTCCAGATTGTCTGTCTAGCTCAATTCTCTGATGTCAGCTTAAACATTATTTAGAGAAAATATTGATTAACACGTTGAAAAAGTTCCCAATTAGAATTGATTGTGGTGGAGGAAGAAGTTTTAATTAGACAGCTTTTGGTAAATTAACGCTGATGACCACTAGCAGCCCATCTTGGCAGCGATGACCTTTGAGTGAAAAGAAGAAGAAAGCTGGAAGAAGCTATCGTAGCTTATTAGCTGTATCAGCAACACGGTCTGATAGGGCTTCTGCGACATTTTGTTACCCGTAATGCCCTTTTCTGTGTAGGTTCACAAAAACCCCAACTTTTTTTTTGTATAAATGACTCTGATAGCCAGAAGGTTTCCACAAATGGACAAGACAATCAGGTGCTGATTAAAGGTGCATTTTATGGCTCAGTGGAAGAAAATTTTACTCTGTCTAGGTCAGCGGCTTGAGACATGGCAATTATTAGTGATCAAATGAGAACGACATCGTCTCGTACACACTCGGTTCAGGGTACAACGCTGCTCACTGGTGTGAATCACTGAAGGATAATGAACGATTGAATGAATTTCCTCTCTGGACCTCGCTGTTAAGAGCTCAAAGCGAGTCGATAAACTGATCTGAGTTGGAGAAAAATCTTCCCTGAGTAGCACAGTCATAGTTTTAACCTTCCTTTTTTTCTCCCTCCCACAGTGAGAGACGACGATGATTTCCTCAGTCTGAGCGAGCTACCGGAAACCTTCCCCTCGGACCCTCCTGAACCCTTACCTCACTTCCTGTTCGAACCCGAGGAAGGCTACATCGTCAAGAATAAACCAGTCAATCTCTACTGCAAAGCGACGCCTGCCACGCAGATTTACTTCAAGTGCAACAGCGAGTGGGTGCATCAGAAAGACCACACTGTGGAAGAGCGGGTGGACGAAAACTCAGGTGAGTGAAGTCTGGCAGACCAACAGTCACAAACACAGATCCAAACAGAGATTCACTGGAAGTGTAGTAGAGAGCGGACGGATCAGATACTGGGAGGAATGGCAAGAAAATGAGAGGGTTTGACATTTATTGTAGAATTCAGGACATTTTGAAAAAAAAAAAACACCGGTGGTAAAAGACGCCTTTGACATTTAAGTGCTTTCTCATGTCAGTTAACACACAGGAGAACTGAAATTACTGCTGTGGGTAAAAAACATGGCATCAACGCACAGTTCTGTTTCCACTGGGCTGGTAAAAATCCAACAAGGGTTCATGCGACAAAAAAAGTGTCAATCAAATAGATGGAGCGGTTGAAAACACATCATAATATACATGCATTTAATATGGAATATATTTCTACAACAGTTGTTGCTTTCAAGTATTATATGTAAGGCTGCAGCTGACGATTATTGTCATTGTCGATTAATCTGCCGGTCATTTTCATGAGTAATCGATTAATTGTTCCGTCTATGAATTGTCTTTTGTTGGACCAACAGTCCAAAACCCAAACAGTCTTAACTTACTATCATAAATGACAAAGAAAAGCAGAAAATCCCTTCATTTAAGAATCTGGAACCAGCAAATGTTTGACATTTTTCCTTAAAAAATGACTGAAAGGATTATTCGTTTATCAAAATAGTTCCCTCTTTAAGCAACATAATGGAGAAATTGGCATTTTGTCCGATTTGGCGGACAAAATGCCAATTGTACTGTAATTTGTCTCGCTACAAACAAAACTCATTACATCATCACAATGTTATGTGTTTAAAACTTGTATCTTGAAGTCAACATGTGTGCAACGCTGTTAAGTTACATAGTGCAGAAACAAGTGATGGGGGGCGGAGCGGCTGAGGCAGAGACACCATTCACCCTATTACAAGAAACTGAACCATCATCCGATCTGATAATATTGCTTTAATTTTCTTAAATCGACTAATAATTGCAGCTCTAGTTAAGTGCTCCTGTGGGCAGAACATTTAAAAGCTATTTTCTCATATCTAAGGTGCACAGCTGTGAAATAAAACCGAGTCCTTTTTTTGTTTTTCATATTTCTTCTGCTCCTGATGATATTTCGTTCTGCGTGTCATAAAATTGTCACGATCCTGGCATCAAGGCCGACATTTTTCCCAGGTTGTCTCATCGGCGCACTGTAAGCAAACAGGTTAAACCTATTATTCAGATGTTCAGTTATTTGTGCGCGGAGCCGGGTCACATGTCAGGCGTGTGTACGCAGCTGTCCCGCTACCAGCGCTGCACTGAGATGTTCACAGGACAGTTTAATAGGATCCACTGTGTTGTTGTACTGGACTGCGGCCAAACTTCCACACTTGTCACTTGACAGCACATGGTATTACTCTGCTGGCTAGGTAATGATGAATCATGCTGTTGGGCTTTGGCAGGAAGACAAAGACGTACACAGCCCGGGTTCTTGGACTTCAGGTTGACACAAGTTCAGCTTATGGGTCTCCACCTGCTTTGTTAATGAGCCTGAGTCCCCAGAGCTAGTGATTAAACACAGGCTGAAAACAGTTTGAAAACTCCTGAGATATATTTATATATAGTGCATGCTGAATGAAATATATCCAGGGGTTAACAGTAGCACAAATCATCATGTTGGTGTTTGGGTTGCTGTGCTTTTCGTCTTTTTCTCAAGGCAGGCGAGCAAAATATACAGAACGTATTTCATTGACTCTAAGTCTTTGATTTTTGAGTGTGTATATTGCATTGAAATGTGAAAAAGAAAAACTTGTGATTCAAGTTGACACATCGACTTCGCCCACCATAGATTTCCCCTTGTAAAACAAAGCAGACCCTGAAGCCAAACTTTGTGTGTGAGTGCATATATATGTATGAGGGGTTTTTTGGTGTCCTGGTTGCTGCTGCAGCAACCAAACCCAAGACAGAGACAGAAGCAACTGAGCAGTGCAGCTTGATGTTTCCCCCTGATTCAGCTGTCACACATGAATAGTCAAGGAAGGGGAGAATAAAAAACAACAAAACCTGCACGACGTAAACATGAGAGGAGCGAAACAACAGGTACAAATATAGAAACGCTCACAGAGATGCACACAGTGGCAGAGAATAGTTTGAAAAGAGGGGAGTGAAAAGATCATGTTCGAGTCTCTGTTGGAGGGTGGTGTTTCATATCAGACTATACTCCACTTCCAACCCTCCTTCATCGTCTTCGTCGCCGTATAGCTTGTTTTGATTTCTTAAACATGTTTCTTTTATCCTCTTTCCATCTCTCCCCCTGGACTCTGCCTCCCTGCTTTATCTCTCTGAATATTTAATCACTGCTCTTTCTTGCGTTGTTTTCTTCTCTTTTCTCTCCCTCTGTGTTTGTTGTCATTTATCATCCGCCGTCTCTTCCTCTCTCTCGTGTCATTTTTTTTAAACCCGTCCTTTATCTCTCAACAAACTTTAGGTGCCCCGAGGAGGTTGCGCACCTTTCATCTAACTAAGATATTACGATTTGTGTACGCTTCTTTCTCTTACAACCTGTTTGGGTTTCTCATAAGTGAAAAGTGAGAGATGTTCAGCCTGTTTAACATCAGTGCAACTCAGTAATCAGACATAATGTATGTGCATCTACAAAAAGGCATCAAGTGCCTCTTCCATACCCCGCTTTTTACTTTTCTCTTCCCATCTCCGTGCTCATTTACTGACATCATGCGCAGCTGCTAGTCATTTATTAGTCTCCCATCAGCAGTTCATTTGCTAGCTGCTGGATCCCAGACAGTGCGTGATTGAGAAGAAATTCTGCTCAATTAACGCCCCACGGATTTAAACTCTCATACTGTCTGTGATGGCCACCGTGAGGTTTTTTTCAAGGCTCGGGATCACTCAACCTGCCAAATACCTGTCAAAAAAACCACTATGCACAACATCCAGTCCAGTTAGTTCTTGACATTAGTTTCGATTGCAGCCACATTAACCACTGATGTTTTACTTTGTCCACAACTGAAGTTTTTAAGTGTAATTCCATTTCACTTTAGAGTTTTCTTTTTAAGTTGAAACAACCCTCAGGCTTTTTTAAAACCATGGGTTTGGTTTTTAAATTTCTGGACTGCGTCTGATGGGCTTTAATTATGCTTCATATCACATCATAATGTCACTTTAATAAAAAATTGATTGGTTGCGTGCCACTTTGCTCCAGGACACTTAATCTCTTAAGCGTACCATAATACATACATACAAATATAATGAATAAATAAATAAACAGGGGGGCATTATGCAATATTAAGAGCAGCTGAGGTTTGGAGATGTCTGGAACTGGAACATTTTCCAGGAAAATGGCTTCTTTAAAAAAAAAAAAAAAGAATCTATAATGAACTAAGTTTGCTGCAAATGCACTTTTTTGTTCTTGAACAAGAACAAGAACCAAAGACAATGAGATTATAAAGAGATTATGAATACTAGATGTACATTATGCAACATCGCTCTAGTGAATCACATGGAAAGCTACTGTAGGTCTGTGCCTGGCTAGATGCACAGTGTGTGTGTGTGTGTGTGTGTGTGTGTGTGTGTGTGTGTGTGTGTGTGTGTGTGTGCGTGTGCTGTTTATCTGTTTATCTGTGTGAAAACCTAAACTCCGTAAGCTGTTTTCTCCCCTTTGTTTCCTGCTGCTTCACAGACGCAGCGAGAAGCTATGGCCCCCATACTGCTTTTATTATCTCTGTCTCCTCGCTTACTCTCTCCCTCTCTGTCCCATCCTCTCTCTGTTCCCTTTTTTCCTCTCTCGTCTCTTCCCTTCTCTTCACTCCACGCTGGTTTGTGCTCTCCTCTAATTTCCACCGACTGAAACGGGAGAGAGCAGAGGCAGATAAAACCTGAGCTTGAGACCGAAGGAGTAGGGGATGATGGAGGGATGCTGATGGAGGGTGCCTTTGAGAGGGCTGGAAAGGCCAACAGATATGAGGGAGTCACACTGAGGAGAAAGATGATATGAATCCTGCTGTGCTGTTTTCTTTCTGTCTCTCTCTTTCTCTTTCCCCCTGTGTTTTTCAATCCTTGTTTGCAGGAACAGGAAAGTCAGCCTAAGCACAGAAACGCGTCTTTTCTTTGATCTCGCGGATCAAGATAAAAGAAAACAAAAGTAGAAATGTACATAAGAAAAGTAAGAACATAAATGAAACAAGCTTGAAAGTTGTCTCCTGCTAAGCAGCCTTTGCTTGTGATGTCTTGCACCAAAATACATTCATAAGGCCTGTATTGTCAAACAGAGTGAATAGTTATTTGCTTGTCATATGGTAGGAAAGGAAAACAAAATAGACCAGAGTTATTGGATGATAGTGAACAATGAATTAAAGAAGGTATAATGAAAGGAACAATGTGGAGGAAGGGCAAAAACAAAAGGACAATGCTGTATAATGAGACACAAAATTAACACAAGCACTCTCCACAAAGCGTATAATGCATCACATAAAACTTTATAATGCATCATCAGTCACAGATAATGCCTCACAATCATAAAGCATCGTGTATCTTCTAACAGCAGCCATAGGGCTTCAAAAGTACGACAGGAATTGTTCCTAATCACAGTCGACCTTTTTCGTGGTCGACACTTTGACACGTTTTGACAAGCAGGAAATACACCGAAGTAATTAATAACATTAACAATGGCTCCTTTCCATTTAGTGTCCCCTGTCTCCTTGTATCGTACATACCGCCTCACTGGAAAGGATTAATGAGACACTCGCAGAAACACGGCGACCATTAATGTCTTCTGTTCCACCTGTGCCGTTCCTGCTATGACAACTCTATAGACTGAATCACAGTGACATCGCACCGACAACAAAAGTCACTTCTGGGTAGACAACTGGAGGTTCATTTTCACTGCAGACATATGTGCAGTAACTGTAATGTTTGCAGATGTATTGTTAAACATGTTGATCCGAATCTTCTGACGTTTCTGCTTACTTTACATATTGTGTCGCTCTGCTAGCATCTTTGATATTGGCCCCACAGTGACATCATGGTTGGTTTAAATGTGTTATTTGATGCCATTTATATATTATATTTTGGCTTCATTATTGTACAGTAGGGAGGAAGTGGAGAGGTGTCCTCCATCCTTCTTATATACCTGCATGGAGAAACAATGCAAGCAGCAGAGACTTGGTGTTGTCGCTTGGATGCAATGAGTGCAAGGCTATTAATTTAGAGTAATGGCAATCAAGTAATAAAAGGATAGGAAGAAAATTCCACCTGGTGGGATACTGTTGTTAGCCCACTAGCTATGCTACCTCCCACAGTGTGTGCTCACCACTGTGCCCAGGCTTCTTTCCTCTCCTTCCTGCTTTCTGTCTCCTGCACTCGAGTAAGTTTCACCAGGTGTAATCTGGTCTAATTGCATTCTGTTAAACTGAAGTGCCTGCACTGCTTTACTTGGGTTACAAGCTAAAGTTACAATTGCATTTTACGAAGTGAGGAAACAGGGAGTGTATTTAGGATCACCTCCCACTGGAGAACAAGGCACCGCCTGCTGATTGAAGCAATATATTTAAGATATTTTCTTGAATTCTTATTTAAAAGAGCGACTCCCCTGATAAGCCATTAAGAACACCTCGTTTTCTGTATATTGGGCGGAAAGTGTGAGCTTCGTGACAGCTCAATAAATGACTTGACATGTAGTCACATCTGGAGGGAGGGTAAGCAAGGTGAAGGTCACGAGCAAGGATGGTGGGAGGGGAGTGGGGAGGGGGGCAGTAGGAAGGCCTAGGGGTCACTGAGGTCCGCTCCCAACTGGAAGGAACAGGCTTGGTTTTCTAAGAAGCTCCGCTGTCTGTCACGGTATCCTTGAGAAATGCTGTTAACTCGACCTGCTGCTGGGTCTCCACACCGCCCGGCTCCTCCCTGCATCACAGCCAGAGCAGGAAAAGGAACATGTAATAAACTACGCAGAACCAAAACAAGAAAGAAAACACAGACTGCATTTCTTTAAACAAGACAGTAGTATAATTAGCAGTGGCAGTTGCTAAAACACGCTTACCATACCTCCATCTGAATCCATGTGACTTGCGGTGATGAAGCAGCATAATTTGTCTAGATTACGTATCTTATTGTGAAGGGCATTTCCAGTGTTTGCTTAAGCAACGTGCGTACGACCTCGGTATATCTCCATTAGCCTCGAAGTGTGCTAATAACATATTGTGTACCAGGTTACTTACTTTGTCTCCATTAGCCAAAGTGTGAATGGTTATTAGTCTGCTAGCACTGACCCGTGACTTCACATCTACACACACACACACATACATTATTGGCACACACAGTATTGGCTTGGGTGATTTGTGACCTCTTTCCTCCTTTGCTGCCATCTCACTCGTATTGATTTCCTCTCGTCTTTTCCTTCGTCTATCCTCCTTTCTCTTCCTCCTAATGTTTCTTTTCCCTGCTCTCTCCCTCTTTCTGGCATCACTCCCATCCTCGTCCACATTCCACCCGTTCCTTTAAGCTCGCTCATCTTTTTCCCTCCTTCTGCTTTCTCCGTCTCTTTCTGTCTCTCCCTCTCTTTTATACTGTTCGATTTCAATTATTAACAACCATCAAGATTTATAAAGGAGGTCAATTAGCTTCTGTGCCAGTGACTCCTGGTGTTTGTCTGTATTGATTTTTGCATGTACATACAACTGTGTTTATTGGCTGATTGTGTGTGTGTGTTTGTGCTGTGTTTGTGCATATGGCAGATACTGTTTTATTTTGTGTTCGTGTGTGTGTATCTGAAAATGCAATGTTTGTGTGTACCTGTTTTCTTGTTTCCGTGACTGTTTGTGTGTTTGTGCGTGTTTGTTTGAAGTATTCTTTCTCCTGTGTCCTGAAACGTCCCGGTTTGCTGCCTCTGTGGAGCCACTGGAGGACACAGGTTTGCACGCTCAATGTCGTCCACATGATTACGTGCACCACACACACACACACACACACACACACACACACAGAGGAGAGGTATCCAAACATGGACTATAGGAAGGACTGTGATGATCAATCAGTGTCATAGAGTGGGAGCCATTAAGAGAGTGTACACACACACACACACACGCATGTGTGCACACTCAGTCTACTGCATGTGTTGTGATGTTGGTTACAGACCAGTGGCTGTGCTCTGTCGATGTCCTGGATGAGTTCCCTCCGTAGGCGAAGGACTCAGTTAACCCTCGCTCTCTCCCGCTCTCACAGTGCCTCTCATCCAGCCGCCATTTGACTTTTATAATTCTGTTTCCTCTTTTCTGCCTCCATCTTTTACTTTTACTTTTGTATTATGAATGTAATGGAGGGCTTTTAAGTAATTAAACATGTAAAATGTGAAATGCATTTTAAAATGTAGGACTAGGAGTCGAACCGTGTTCTGCAGATTTACGACACCCGTTACTATAAAGGCTGATCAATAATGTGCTTGCATACCATTATTTTTTTATATAGCATACACACTCTGTGTCTTGCTTTAATAGTAGATAGTAGATGCACATATTCCAACACGTCCTTATACCTAAAGGACTGAATAGGTCGATTGGCTGCGTCTCCAAAAACGACATATATCACCGGTCCCAAAACAACATGGCTGTTGCAGCGTAACAGTGATAAACACAAGGGACCTTTGTTGCGCAGCCGCATTTTGATTCAGTTTAGGCCAGAAGAGTACTTGGAAAACAAAGTGGTTTGGGTTAAAATAACTGTAACTTCTGTCAGAAACCTACCTATGTTACCTAAAGTAACTTCCGTTATATTATGTACGTGACGTAACTTCACTACATTAGCATGAAACGTCAGCTGTTGTCTTCTGGTTTCACACTGGACACAAACAGCGGTCGCCTGAAAGAAAGTCCTGTGCTCGTTTAACCCGACTGTCCTTCTCCGACCTCCCCCCATACCGACTTTTCCCTCTTCATGCTTCTTCTCCTCACTTCCTCCTTTTCTGCTGTAATAATTACTACAGCCAATAGAGGTCACCGCCTAGCTACACATATACATTTTGGTTGCATTAAGCTGCTTTAATTGTCGAAAAATATGATCTTTTTTCTGATGAGGAGAGGCTTGATAATCGTGGTTGAGCGTCATCATTTACATCGTCATACTGTAATTAGGGTTCAGGAGCTTCTTAATGTGGCAGGACTCAGTGCCTTTGCTAACGTGAGATGAAATATCCTCACTCTTGTATATTACCAGCAGCTCTTCCCCTTCTCATTACTTGCTCCAAGATATTATCAGCAAATTACGAGCCATCTTTTCCCCTCTTTGCATCATTTGCTGCCCCTTATCAGCAGGTGTCACTGATCGTTAGCTTGTTGGAGACGTGGTTGCGAGTTAGGCCGAGGGTAACCAGAGTCTATTTTTGTGAAACTGTCTAACCTGCATTAGACTCGTCTAAGTGTGAAATTAAGACTCGAAATTAAATTTTTTCACTTAATATACCTCTCATCTCATTCTATTCTCATCTATTAGCCTTTGAGCAGCATGTGATTATAAAGCAAACACATTATTCATTATAACTCTCAAGTTTTAACAAACTGTCTCACCATATAATCTCTTTTCTTCCCCCTGACCTCTGTCTCTATGAAATATCTGGTCATTAGCTGGCATCGAACAGCCCTCGTCACATTAGCTGGTTTTTAAATTAGTGACTCCAGTCAGGTAGCAGTACTTCCTGTAGGAGGTCCGTGGCGAAGCTTCAAAGCATGAATTAAGCCCTGCAGGGAAATAGTGTTTTCACTTGCAGCTCCTCCACAGGGAGGTCACGGTGCCGGATCACTAGCTGAACAACACTCGTTGAGCTGGTCAGCATTCAGTGAGCTGCTCGCAAACACTTCAGCAGGGGCTGAAACAAAGGGAACCAAACTCATGTGTTTTGATGTGTCTTACTCATTTACATACAGAGAAAATACTATTATGATGTTAATGCAATGGCTCTGAAACTGTTCCAACAAAAATAGTATTTGCTGCAGGACTGATGGTTTTACAGATGGTGACCTCATGTCTTTGTCTTATGTCAGACTGTCTCCCTCTGTGGCACAGATGAAATGATAATAGCTAGTGTTGGCTATTTCTGTATCCCTGTTCCTTTCCCCTGAAGGCCTGTCTGTTTGACCTGTCACTGATCACATTTAAACACCACAAAGCTTTTTCACTGCTTCCCCCATCTCCTCTTCTCATTTCCATGTTCTCATGTCTGTCCCCGACTCGCTAGCTTTCTTCCCGATATATTTTTCTTTCTTTCTCTGGTTCATGTGATTCAAAGGAATCAAGACTTTACACTTTTGTCTACATCGTCGCTGTTTTTGCCAGTTTTTTCGTCATTTAAGTATTTCTGTCAAAGCACAGTGGGGGGGATGGAGAAAAAAAGGAAGAAATATATCAGAAGGAGACAGAACGGACCAACAGACTGAGTGGGTTTAACAGCTATGGAAATAGGGAAATGGCAGGACACAGATTTTTTTGCCTTGTATTTGATGACACCAGCTCCCACTGCGATGTTGAAGATGAACAATTAAATGTACTCATTCTTCAAACCCCAATTATAAAAACTTGGAATCAGATGGTTGAGATTTAAAATGTATCGTCATAATGTCCTGAACAACACGGGGACATGTTCGTACATGTTTCTAATCAAGAACAAATCCAGTTAATTATGGAAAACATGTTTTTTTTCTTTCCCATCATCATGTGTTTCTCCCCTAACGTTTCCTCAGACAGCTCCTGTAAGCTTCTGATGACACATCACATCCATTTGAGCTCTGACGAATATTGTTTGAGCCTTTTATAAACAAACTAACTCCAGACTTGTTCTGAGGGAAGCACAGTGCATATTTAGATGAAAATTCAGTCTTTTCTTTTATAATCGGGGTCTTATTTGTTCAATTTTAGCCATCGGATCCCGGTTGGTGTGATAATAATTTACCGTGTAGGTTAATTGTAGGGACACCGGAGTTTGGGCAAGCAACATGAAGTGTTTCATGGTTTTAGCCAGCAATTATCTTGCAGTAGTTGGTTATTATCAGGACCTTTCTGTTGTAAATATACATGCTGCTACCCTCCTCGTCACATTTACCAAAAAAGTAAAAGTATTTGTGGGCAAGTATTACAAACAGCTTCATGTTTATCGGCCTAAATCTGTATTTTTTATTTAGTTTTTTTGAGTCCACACTTGACAAAGCTCGTCCACACTCTCTTGTACTTTTACTCCCTTGCTGACAAGTAAACTTTGTCATGAGAATTGACATTTTAGGACTAAGAGAAATATCTGGGGCTTGTGCTCAGTTTTGTGATTGATGGAACTGTTTATGACAGTCTCCACTTGTCTTGATACTTGTCGTCCATTTTTCATCTACTTCTTTCCCCTCACCTCCTCCCAGCTGACAGTTGTGGTTTTGTGGATGTGAAGCACTGTCATTCTACAAAGACCCAGAGCTCTGTATCTAAAAGAAATAAGACGCTGAGTGATCTGGGACTTTCTAAGCCTCAGGTAATTCAGTCGCTTTCTGCCTGGCAACACTGGCTTTGTTGGCTTTGCATTAGCAAACAACGGGACCGACATGGGGTTTACTGGTTTGAACAGCACAACTCCACAGATCCACTGATGTCTATCTTTATCTTCTTTGTGTGTTCCAACTTTGTTTCCTTCTGACGTGTTTTCTGTATTGAAAACGAGCGGTTCTGTTTTCACGGAGGATGTAGATTGGTGTAGATTTGTGATATGTCAACAGTTTGACATATTTCTTTAGCTGTTTTCATTTCTCCACACTTACTTTTAGTCCCCAGCGGACATTAAAAAAACACACATATGACACTGTAGGATGAAGCATCACATCGGAGTGAGTGACACCCCTTCTGGCATTAAATGGCATTTTCATGTAAACACAGTGGAAGTGGCAAAAAGTTGTGTGAACACAACAAATAAACAAATGTTTTTCTCCATAAAGGCAGATATATTTATGTTGCATTAGTAGCTTTGAACATTTAATATGATATTTAATCCTGAACTGTCATTGTTTTGGGCTTTTTCAGGGGGTGGTGGGAGCATTGGGACACAGAGATGCATAGCCAAAAGGAATGAGGTTACACCTGCCTGCCCTGCTTTCACAGTGATGCTTCCCTCTGTAGAAAGTCTTTGCATATACCCACAATGCCATTAGAAAGAAATCTAGCCGTGTTAACCAGTTTTCTGTCTTGTTTATAAAGTACTAGCCTTTGTAATCAGGTTACTGATTGCTAATTGGGTTCTCAAGCTGAGTGCCTACATAAGCATGCACAATATTTAATTATATAGGAAGAAAACATGATTAGTTTGACATGTTTTGGTGTATATTGTTAAATAGTTGCACAACACGACTGATGTTTTGATCTCAAAGGGTTGAAAAAGTATTTATTAAAGTGCTGAAGTGCAGGAACAACTCCTCTTTCCTTGTTATTTTGGCCTTCCTCGCACAAAGCCAGCAGCGGTGGATCTTTTTAGATTCGGCCTTCAACCTCTCTGAGAAATTGAACACATTTCATCATTGCAATCATTGTTTTCCCCCGCTGTGAAACCAACTCGGCTCTCCCTGATGTTCTCTGTTTCACTCTCTGTATGTCCTGTTCTTGTTTTTGTTTTCCTTCTTCCTTTTTGTTTTCTCATATCTCTGTAACACACCCACACCCCCTCCTCCCCCCTCCGCTCTCTGTTGTCCTCTAATATCTCCCCATTCCATTTCACGCAATACCTTGCAACGCACATCCTATGTTACCCCTTATTCACCTCCCCCTTATTCCCCAGCTCTTGTATGTGAGCAATCCCAGTATCCTCCAGTATTCTCTTTCAATTATAAACCTATAGTGGCTCCATTTCACTTGAAAAAAGTGAATCGCATCATCAACTTTGTGAGCGACTGGTTTTATGATCAACTAAATTAGATGATTAAACATCTCTGTGAACTTAAAGATGTTTTTTGGCTACATTTGCTTTCACTGTAATCACTGTCAAACAAACTTGAATTTTCGGCGTAAAGGGCGCTTGTAAAACTTGAGTTGGCTTCGACTATATTTACTAAGGTGTGTTATATAAGTGCAGCATGGAGCCCCTAAAAACTTATTTGGCACAGCTTTCTTCAGTCTGCTGGGAGAAAGTATCCTCCTGTGCAATGCAAGTCAGCTGAAGTTGTTCAGTCGGAGTACCCGACTGATTCTCTGAGCAGTAAACAGAGCAGAGCAGCTGAGAGCGCAGACTGATATCTGTAGTTTTGACTTTGTTCTGTCAAAATGAGCTGGCATATGACACCTTGTTTCTTACTTTCAGATTTCTCATGTTGTGATTTTGATTTATTTATGGTGAAAAAAGTGTGTTAATTCTTTATTGTTTATGATTTCTTAGCATTGCTGCATACATGTCTCGGTTTAATCAGAATCAGAAATACTTTATTGATCCCAGAGGTGAACCTGGTACATCACAGTCGCTCCCTCTAGAATCACATTATAGAGACAATAGACAAAATACAATAAGAAATAAAAGTGAAAATAAATTACGGAAGTAATAGAATATAGAATAACTGTAAAAGAAAAAGTCCATTAAACTATAATACGTGACAACTAAACATAAGTATTTACATTTAGAAATATAATTGCGACTAGAAATACAGATGTCAGATATGTGCCTTGTTCTTCACTATAACTTCAGTGTAGATAGTCTTGACTAATATTACACTATGTAGTAGCTGACAGAATAAATAAATGCTACATAAAAGCTACAAACAACAGCAGAATATTGCACATGATTGCATGACAGTTGATTCCAATGCAGAGTATACAGTGTAGCTATCGGCTGATCCTTGAACCGCTCCAGTTATTCAGTAATAATGTCCTGCTCATAGTTTTCATCTTCAGCTTTATTAACCTTTATGTACACGCTGCTGTAAATGTGCATATGTTCTTCCTGTATTTGTTCTCAACACAAGCTCGCTCCCTACCTCGTCCTGTGTCCCCAATCCAATGGTCCCATTTATGTACCGTTCCATACGCTTTCTTTGCATTTGTTTGAGGCCATTGGCCATAAATAGCTGTCTGGCTCATTTGAACCGTTCATTTTAATTGCCTTACCTTCCTCATTACTTCCACTGTAGCATGCTCACTGGCCTCCGCCTCCTTCCTATCCCTTTTGTCCTCTTCGTCTTCACGCTGTGTTTTTTTTTTGCTCGTTGCAACTGCCTGTCTGCTGGTTGTTCAGCTTTAGTCATGGGTTGCTTGCTGGTTATAATTGCCTCTTTAGCTGCCATTTTCTTAGCCTCTACCTCTCTGGCTGTATCCCTTGCTCTTTCATTTTAAGCTATGGAGCCATAACAATCTCCCTTGTTTGCTTCTTTGCTCAAGCGCCAGTATTCACATTATTTTTTATACACTCTTTGCCCTTATAGCCCTCTCCCCGTCACTGGCTTTTTGTCCCTTGTTGTGCCGGCAGTATCTTCCTGAAGCTTTTTACTTTCTTACTTTACTTTCCTCTTTGCCTTCTGTGCCATTATTGCTCTTTGAATTACCATGAAGTTCCCCCTTTACTTTCCATCTCTTCCATCTCCATGTCCCTTCTTATCAGTCTTGATTTTTTTTTTTCTAACTCAAAAGCAATGTCTCCACATCTCCCAGCTTGCTTCCACGAAAGCTTTTGTTACCTTTCTTGCTCTTTGCCCTTGTGGGTTTCTCTGCTGGCAGGATTTTTTACTTTTTGCCTTCCTCTCGGTCCCCCTTGCTTTTATGCGGGCATGCTTATTGTAACTGTCTCTCAATTTCTCTAGTGGCAAGAACTTACTGAGAGTCTTCGTGAGTAATAGGCCCAAGTCAGATTTGTGGAGCCCCATAGAGATTGTTGCTAGGGTCTTTGTAACACTGCTGAACCTGAAATAAAGTGCTGAGATATTTTCCCAGAGCGTTTTGCCCGTCTACTCCCCAGTCCCCACGTACTCTTACCTAAAACCCATTTTTATCTCCTTTCCTTTTCCTTCCCGTTTCACATTTCATTGCCCTCTCACACCTCTTATTCTGTCACCCTCTCTCTTCCTCTCACTGTGCCTCTGTCATGTTCCTCTCAATTACTTCTACCAATCTACCTTTTCTCTCGTTTCTCTCCTCTTTTTTTCTTCTTTCACCTCTTTCTCCTTCATCGGTCCCCTCCTTTTTAAAATAATTGTCACAATTTTCTCAATGTCTCTTTATTTCCTCTGCTTGTGCACCTGAGTTCCACTTGTCCTTCTACATGTCCTATATTTTCATCCGGAGTTTATCCCTCCTTATTTCCTATTTTCCACTGCAGACCTCCTCTATCTCTGCTGCCTTGCAGTCCTATCAGTGGGGTGCAGCTATTTAAACCTCACACTTATTCTTCACATGGAGCTGCTTTCAAAAAACCAGAGAAAAGAGGGAATTGGAGAGCAGAGTGAGATAAGTGGTGGAAGTGCAAAAGCAACAATCTCACAAAGTTTACATTAAATCCGGAGTGGATTTACTCAGTAAAATGACCTCGGTTTGTAAATCGGAGCAGATATTGTATGATTATCCCCTCTTCTGTTTACTTGCTAAGATATTTACTGTGCCCTGCTTTGACACTTGCTTCTTAAGCTAACATAAAAGCCATATCACCAGAGTAGAAGCTTAGTATCAGTGGCTGGCTGAGAAGCTGGAACTTGTGACTCATTCACCGTTTGCAGGAATCTTCTTTGGGCTTGAATCTGAATCTCAACTGATATTGCGAATGACTCGATAGTGATTTTTCCTTCTGCTGCAGGTCTGGTGGTGAGAGAGGCCAGTATAGAAATCACACGGCAGCAGGTGGAGGAGCTGTTTGGTCCTGAAGACTACTGGTGTCAGTGCGTGGCCTGGAGCTCCGCTGGAACCACCAAGAGCCGCAAGGCACACGTCCGCATTGCATGTGAGTACATGACCGTGAGCATGCCTTAGAGCTGTAAAGATTGGAAGATGCTGTTAACACATGCGTAAGCATACTGTGAAAGGGTTCATTAGTCTTATTCCCACAAACATACAATTACTCATGTGTAGGCATTATGCATTACAGTACATGAAAGCATACAGAACACACACAGTTATCACCTTTGTTCCATCTGGTTTAATATTGCAATATTTAATACCGTCCAGCCGTTTTGCTTTGTCGATTGTTTTTAAATCGCTGTCAGCGCTAACATCTATCAGATAGGTTGTGTTACTTGTCACAGCTTCATAATAAAAGCCACCCTGCGCCAGTTTGAATGCTTTTAATTTGACCCAGCATCAGTAGGAAGTGTTGGACTTGCAGTAGCAGTCACTTAATAGACCTCTAAAACGGCACCAGGAGAGTTAACAGTGAGGCCGATATAAATAAAATAGAATAAGAAACAGTCATGCTGAAACACATGCATGCTTTGTTTCCTCATGCGCAGGTAGGCAACTTAATTTCCATGTGGGAATGGCGGACCCTGACACTAACAATGACAGAGAGAGGTTAATAGAGAGCGTGAAAATGTGAGAAAACAATAATTATGGAAGACCATTGTCTCCATGGTATATGGTATATCCCGAGAAGACTGTCTGAGTCACGTTGGTTTGTCCATGATTTAATAATGGGTTTTTATAAATTATTATCAGAGCGCCTTGGATTCCTTTCAGACTGCCAACCAATACCATACCACACTTTTACTTGATTATCGACCCTACCCTTGAAGAGCACCTCATATTTTTTTTTTACTACTTCAATAATACAAACACTTCTGTTCTTGACCCAGTGAAACTCCCTATTTTTCTTCATAATTACACAATGTTTTCAAGGAGTATAAATAAAAAAGCAAGACCATAAAATAAAAAACAAAGTATTTCATGAAAATAAAAGGATTATAACCTTGAGTGTCTCTTTGGCTTTCCTTTGATGCTTCAAGGTGCATTACTGTCAGGAGATCTAACTTCCAGCTAGAAACGTTCAAGTATCATTGGAAAAAGCCTGTAGTTTTTGGTAAAAAACTTCAAGATTGTTTTCACACTGAATGAAACATGGTGGGGACACAGCACAGTAACTTCAGTCTGCCATCAGCAGCTTCCTGTTATGGTCTGGTGAAGAATTTAATATGACAACTGGGAGTCTGACTATAAGGTCACAGAAAGAACACAGGCCAGACTAAACCCGACCAGACTAAATATCACTCTAGCAGACAGCGTTACAATGTAACACTGCATACACGGTGATCACATGGGGAAATCATTTCAAGATAGTTCGACCCAGACAACAGATCCAGGGGAAGGAAAAGGTTGAATCCTGCTGTGAATGTTCGGCACTTGATGGCTACAGCAACTGTGTGGAGACGTTTTCTAGAAATCACCTGAAAAAGACGTTTTTGTTCCTTCAACTTAAGCCTCGTATAACAGAACGGATTGTTCCTTCAAGGCTCCTTCCACTGGCCTGAGAATTGGACCCCTAACATTACTTTTCCAAGCATCGTTGCTCTGGTCAATTCAGCCATATACAGTAAGACAACTGGGACCTGTCTGAGTGCTCGGGTTGTAGAAAGGTCAAGCAGAAAATAAAGACCAATAACAAAAATCGACCCCACCTCCTCGGTTTACCTGGCTTGTACTGACAGTGTGGCTCTGCTTGAGTGAACTCTCGAAAGGACAACTGGGGGCTTTGATGGAGTCCATTCAGCAGACAAACTGCACACTTCCTCAAATGTAGTACTTTAACAGACTGTATCACTCTAACAGACATGCACCCTGGAAATCTCGGTTCCCCAGGTTGGTCATATTGGTGCTGCAGGAGGAGATCCGTCATGTTGACCCTTAAATCTCATTCAGGTTATTTTATTTGGCTGTAAACATGTCTCACATTTTCACTGTTGCATGGCCTGGCTGCTTCAGTCATTTATTTGCACACTGAATTACACACATTTGTTTATTAATGTATTTGCATTTCAAAGGAAGCTAAAAAAAATACATCCATAATCTTAATAAAACAAATTGGTAAAGATAAAGATATGACGATTGAAAAAGAAAATGACATTTCTTAGCTTACACTACATTAATAGTGGAGATGTGGTGGGTGATTAGCAGATCTGTTTGATGTGAACATACCAATAGAGTGATGTAGGCAGGTACATTTAATTGTCAATTGTCCCTTTATGCCACAGAAGAAATGATAAAACCATTTTCTTATGATGAAGTGCTGAGGATGAGTTCAGGAGTCCAACAGCCTGAGGAAAGAAGCTGCCTCACAGTCTGCTGACAGATACTCAACCAGGATAAAATGTTGGCAGTTAATGTTTCTGCAAAAGTTGACAATGTCTTGGCTCCATAATTAAACTTTCTTAAGTTTCCTTACAAAGTAGATCCAAAGAAATAACTTAAATGCAATACTTTGTTTTAATGGTGCAAATGAAGAATTTCATAGCTTATTTAAGGCCTGTTTACAGATCACACATTGCATAGTGCACAGGTATTATACTGTAGTACAATAGTTCAGAGAGTAATGTTTATTCTCTTGCATCATGTGTAAATTGAACCAGTTATCTAAAAATAGTAAATATACATTTATAGAAAAATAGATAACTCAATCTTCTGTGAACACAAATGTGTTGTGGTACAATAGCAACATGTTTCTCAATGAATATGGCTTGTGAGCTTTAAAGACCATCTGAATTTAGAACAGAGCATCACCAGCTCTCTGCACTGCTTTTGTTTGTGAGGATGTTTTCCTGTCTGTCAGCAGAGAGTTAGTGACACAGTCAGAAATATCCTTCTAAGCTCCGCTAATAACATTCTCGAACGGAGTACTCCCTCCTCGGGGTGCAATGAAAGCCGGGTAATGTGCTGTTTTTGGCTTACGTCCGGGCCGATACACGCTGAGAGACAGATGTACGTATGCAGACTTCTGTGACTCTCCGAGGTAAACACGTGAATTCAGCACATAGCACTGAAGGCCCCATTGTTCAGTGGCTTACCTTCTCAACTAGGTAGCTGGTGTAGGAACATATGCATGAGTGTGTACACGTGTGTGAGAGAGTTAATGTGTGTGTCTGCATCACTAACTAACTTTCCTGTTTCTTTTCTTCTTCTACATCTGTTTTGTTTTCTTTTTGTCTGCCTGATCTGATTCATTAATGCATCAAAAGTCCTCAACTTCTCCTGACACTACTTATAATAACATGTCGCTGAAATTACTTTGCATCACTGAGAAGCTAAATTAGTTCTGAATATGCTCTTATCTGCATCATTTGGACCTGCCCAGTTTTTAAATGATTTATCTTCTCTTCAGCGGTTTATCAAAAACAGTTTTCAGTGCTTTACAAAGACATAGAAAAAATATAAAATATACAAAAGATTAAAGTAGAATTGATACAGTGATAATGGTAACAACAACCAGGTATGAATTACTAAAACTAAAAAGAGCTAGCCTGATCTCCTCTGGCATGCTGTGAGTCGAAGGGCCCTGACCCCAAAGGCTCGTTCTCTGTTTTTTAGCCTTGACCAAGAAATTACTAACAGACCTCTGCTAGACGTTCTCAGGTTGCATTCAGTCTCGTTAGGGGTTAGTAAGTTAGTAATATAATCAGGAGCCTGTCCAAAGTGTTAGTGTTGTAGTACTCAAGATCCGTCTTTGTCTCAAGACCACCTTTTGAAGGTCTTGTATCAGAATCGACTGCTTTTTTACTCAAAGTCTTGGTTTGTCTCGATCTAGATACACTCTGGTCTCGATCTTGGTCTTGGCTCGGTCTCAACCTCTCAAAGTCTTGGTCTTGTCTTGGCCTCGATACACTCTGGTCTTGGTCATGACTTGGTCTTGGTTTAGGAGGTCTTGACTACAACACTGCCAAGCGTGCTTAAAAAGTAATCATCAAACTTTTGAAATCAGTTCTAAAAACGTACACGTTACCAGTGCAGAGATGCTAAAAAATCGTGAGAACCTCTCACCTAAGTTCTACACTGTATCAAAAGCAAGCTAGCATGCTACCTATTTTGTTTTTCCCCCTTTTTCAAACGACTTCTTCACACTGGGTATATAGTATTTCACACACGTAAGACCTCTGCTGGAGGTTAGCTGGAGGGATGGTGATGGAGGATGCCTCTTAGAAGACTCGAAGGGCCAATAGATATCAGGAGGTGGAAGATGATACAAATCCTGCCTCTCCTTCACTTTACTTTCTCTCTCTTTCTCTTAAGATCACTCTCCTTTCTACCTTTCTATTTTCTGTATAGTATGTATTTCCCTTCTGACTTTGCCCGTCCCTCTGTCCTTCACTCTCTCTCTTTCTGTTACAACAGTGATTTTTCCCTTAACCAGATCTGATTACACTCGGCCCCCTCTTGCGATAACCTTTTACTTCAAATCGACCCAACCCCCTGACCTACCCCGCTTTCGACTCCTATTTGGATCCACTGTTGTGATTAAAATGCTTCCTGGCAGCTCGAGCTTGCTGAGCAAAGTGTGTTTTCAAGCGCACCATGCAATGGCAATTCAGCATTTCTCTCTCGCATTCCCATCTCCTCTTCCCACTCATTTTCTTATTCCCCTTTTCCCATTGTCTCCTCTCTTTGCCCTCTTTGTGCTTATTGTTTCCTTCTGTCAATTATGCTCCTTTTTTTCCCCCTCTATCTTTTTAATTCTCCAGCATCTTCAGGCTGTTTAAATAGCTGTAGAATTAACACTTCGAGGCATTAACTGAATACGCAGTTTGTAGCTGGATGATGGCAATCAGTGTCGAGGCTGTAAAAGTGTCAAACACACAATCAGAGATATTAAATCTCTGAGAGATTTGTTGGGCTTTTGGAGCAGGGCACTTAAGCAGAGTTATGGCTTGTGCAGGCAGCTTAATTCAAGTTTATAAAGCAGGTTAGGCGAACACACACACACACACACACACACACACACACACACACACACACACACACACACACACACACTCTCACACACACACACACACAAACACAAATCGTCACACTTGCTCATGCACAGCATTGCAGGCCCGTACACAGGGGTAAGTGAAACACAGACATTTACACACACACACACACACACAAATGTTCACGCAGTGTCAGTCATGCTCTCTGGCCCGGCAGCTTTCAGGTCAAGTCTTTCTCCTTCAAGGGATTAGCAATATGTCAAGGTCACACACATACGCACAAGCACACACACACACACAAAAACACACAAACATGCACATACAAACAGCCAGACACACACAAATTAGAGATGATGGCAATTTGTTCTGCCACCTTCCACTGAGACATGTGTGTGCATAGCAATCAGGAGTCCAGACACTCGGGGACGCTGAGACTCAGGCAGCTCCTTGTGTCAACTGGAAAATGTGTGCTTGTGAATTTCTGCTGTTTTGTTTATGATGCAAATGTCTCAGCTGCATGTGTTTACGTTTTCCTTCAATCATGGATGAATTGGACCAAGGAAAACAAGGCTCAACAGGGATTTTCTTGTCTTGGATTTTGAGCATTGATTGCAACCAAACTCTTCTACACTCATTTCGGTTCAAAAAACCTGCACATAGCTCTCAACAGCAAAGGCAGTCATTTGTAATCAAGCAGCTGGAAACAAATGCAGCGTGTCAGCCAACTTTTCTGGTATTAAAGTTGCTCGGCAGTGCACAGACTGCCCCAGAAACCAACCACAGGCTCAATAATGCTCGACCTTTTTTGCATGAAAAGACAAAACATAATATATTCAAATCAAGTAAAATATACATGCTGTTTATCTCTCTACACTCTGACAAACACTGTCAGTGGAAAACTTTTTCAGTGTTTCTGCCAGGATGACATCATCATTATCATCATCTTAGTTTCTGGCTTTTAGAGAGACTCGATGATGTACACAAACACTGAATAAATATTTTTATAGTGAGAACCATGGTGTGTGTGTGGATGTGTGGTCATGATGTCTCACCCTCACTGTAAGCCACTAAGCTTTTTCCCAGATGTCAAGGAATGCTTCAGCGTCCTCTTTAAGTGTTAAAGTGGTAAGCCACAGTGTTGATTTACTGACACAAAGCTACAGTCACTTGTCACTTTCCAAAGTCTGAGTGTGAGATAGTGTATACACACAAATTGTGTTTGTATATATGTATATTTTTAAACTATTGTTTGTTTTGAGGATCTAAAGTGAAGTGTGTCATTTTAAAAACATGCCACTTCTTGTCAGGCCCTTGAGCCATTTAAAAAAAAACAGGATCCAGAGGAAGTGTTGTGCTTCAGAGTGCTGATGCTATGTCAGCGAATGGAGTTGTTTACTTGTTCAAAACTTGACTGCAGCTGGAAAGACCTTGCCTGATGTCTCAGGCTGATCACAGGTTGTGAAGTGTTGAAATGACAGGGTGGAGAGTTCAGGGAAAGAACTGGTCTGAGTGGAAAGTCTAAAGTCACTTAGAGGAAATGACTTCTTCTAACGGCACTAAAGGTCACAGGCTGCCTTTACTTCTTCAATTTTGTGATATTTTGTAGCATCTGAAGTTGACATATGAGTGCGCAAGTACTGAAGAGGTACCCAACCACAGGCTGCAACAGCACTAACACTGAATATCCTATGGCCCTAGGACATATTTACGTCAAGAGTTCATATTATGCATTTTGGGTTTTTGCCTTTCCTTTATTGTGTGCTGTAGCATTTTTGTGCATGTAAATGGTCTGCAAAGTGAAAAAACCCAAAGCTGTAGCGGCGTTATTTTAGATCACACTACCTTGCTCAGCATGACCCGCCCTACTCTGCCTCTGATTGGCTACATCCTGCTCATTAAGCAATGTGCATGTGCAACTCTCACCAGAGATTGAACAGAGGCGAGATGCCTCACTCTGTAGCTAAAACGGAGCGTACAAGACGCAGTGTGAAAAGGGATGCTGCAGCAATGCACCAAAAATAAGTATGTAAACCTATTTCTACTAGGACCCACAAATAAAAGTATGCACCTGAAAAGTATTATAATATGACCTCTTTAAAACCTGTCAGATGAACACAAGTTTAATAGTTATCAAACTAAATATTATATGCAGCAGATAATAAAGTGATTCAGTAAGTACAAAGGCACACCATTTAATGAGTTTTGTATCATGACATCCAGAAAGCAACACAATCCCCCTCATTATTATAATATACAGCAGGAAATGTTTCATTGTTTAAACTTATCATCAAAAATGCATTTAATTAGCAATCCCTTTACATTTCCTCTTGTAATGTTTATTAAATATTATCTTTCCCCCTTGTGTGCTTTATCACTTAAGTGATTTCGTTTTTTCCAAACCAGAGGTCTGATCGTTTCCATTGCATGCCACTGTGGAGGAAATTGGATGTCCAAATTATCCTCTCTGAGACTAAAGTAGAGTACTTTTCTTGCTATTTTCTTCCCAAGTATCTCACATTGCTCTTTATTGCTTGAGCAGCTCCACCAGGGGAAACCGTTATGATTTGGCATGGGTAGCGTGCAGGCGGAGACACCCATTTTGGATAATTGCTCTGAAATGTGCTTATGTAGAGGTGCCTGAGGCAACAAGCTAACCACAAACATAATAACAGTTTGGACCAGTGGAAGAAGTTTTAGGCAGAGAAGAGACACAGGGAGGGAGGCGAGGACGCCGAGAGGGAAAGAGGAGTTTATGCAAGAAAAGGTCATTTTTTGAATAGATGCTTACACTGCTTCATTGTGTATTTTTGGAGAGTTCACGCTGAAGAACACTTTACAAGGTTGCCCTCTGTACTTTTCAACCCTTGTTGTTTAGTGAATTTATGATTTGCTTTTGTTATATTTATGAAGCCAGGATGGCGTTATCTGCAGTTCGGGAGTGAAGTGGGGTCAGTGAATTGATAGGACACAGCTGTCCCTCCTCTCCTGTGCACATATTTCCCTCGGGCACATATTTGCACGCAAGCATAAAAACACACACCTTCCATTGACATGAATTCATGGTCCCCTTGTGTCGCCAACACAATGTCACATCCTCTCTTTCTCTAAAGCACACACTCAAACACACATGCCCTATTGCTTACAAACTCGCAAAATCGTGTCTGTCATAGGCTGCTGGCTTAGCACTGTGTGTGAATGTGAGTGTGTGTGTCTGTGTGTGTCTGTGTGTGTGTGTGTTGTCTGTTCATTCCCCAAGCAGTTTGCTTTAATCTCCTCTAATTTCATTCTCAATCTTTATGGAAATCAACTCTCACAACCAACTCCTCATTTCACCATCTCCCTTACTAATTAAGACCAGGAAATTATTCCTGGAATTGGCTGGCAGGAGAGAAGAAGTGTGTCTCATCCCTCAATCACTTCCTCATTCTCTCCGTGTGTCTGCAGTTGTTATTTGTCTCGCATTTGTGGTTACGTGCCTGCTTTTCCGTCCCACTGCGAGTTTCTCAGCATTTGTGTTGTGCCTGCTCGTTTGTCTCCAGCTCCTGTGTGCGTTTCCCCTCACTGTGACAGTATCTCGTTCTCCCTTTGTCTTTCAGTGTCTGTACACGTACGTGCCTCGCTGTGTGTTGTGTGGGTAGCCATGTGGTGGATTTAGGGCTAAAGCTTTGGGTGATTACTCCCATAATGAACCATCATGCTCTGTTCAGGCTGTCATCCCCCAAAGGGATTGACTGTATTATGAAGTTATCATTCAGCCTCAGCAATGCTATGTGTCCTCACATAACTCCCTTAAAATATAGCTCCACACACTGAGTGTGATAATGATCAGATTTATATTGCATGAAATTAAACCTCATCGTCTAGTTTCGGAAGGTATTCGGGAGAATTTTGGAAATCTTAAGAGCTTTGTCGGTGGTGTATCTCCAAAAATAAGACGGCATTATCACGTCTAATGTCCTGTTCTCACATACAGATACAAACGTGGTAGACTGTCTCTTATCTGTTATCAATCTGCAGCTCATCTGCTGCTGCTTTTTAACTCGCTTTATAGTATTTGCTTTGCAATAACACATACTGGCAAGAATGATTGACACCGGGGTCCCATATCTGCCCTCAAGTCAGTCCTGCTCCTGGTGAAGTCGGGGTCAGGGTTAATGAGCGCCATTAGCTGTCGCTTACACATGTCAGAGGTGATTTGCGTGAAGTAGAAACTTCCTGAACTCCCTTCTTTGCACAAATGGGTGATATTTGACTCTTGGGGTCATGATTTCTGGCACCATCATGTGTTGTTGCTCAATAGGGAGTTTCCTCTTGAGGAGCAGGAGGGGAGAAAACACATTGCCAACATTTTCTTTATTTCTGGTTATTTGTAGTATCTAATCATTGATTCATTCCTAGATGTGAATTTGTATAAGTTACTTGTCCTCACATTTCCATTTTTGAACTGTGTTCCTTGCATCAACAATACGTTGGATTCAGGTTAATTTACATTTTTGCCAAAGTCAAACTTTTTGTGCTATTCCTTTACCATCCATGAACACACAATAACTGTGCAAGCTGTCTGACCTTAAAACATTTCTTCTTCAGTAGGTTCTATCCAAAGTTATGCAGCACTTTATTACAATTTTATTTCTAGATCGCTAAATGCAAGTAGCTCATTTGGCAATTTGAGCTAAAGTAGAAATTTGTGAGAGATTCGTGATATCTGCAGTTTAGGGCACAAATGTCCACATCTCGCAATAACAACACCTAGAAATTCAGCTAGTCGTGATAGCTTTTGCTTGTCCAATATTTTAGTATATTTTAGTCTGTATGAACTGGGGAGAGAAATTCACAATTCTAAAACCTGGATATCTTTAAAGGCTTGATTCAAAGTTTCTTTTACGTCTGGAAGCTGGACAACTATTATCTCCCTGCTTGTCTGTGGGATCTTGATAAAGGAGATGTAATCACAGTCGGATTGATGGCTGGGATGTTTGATGGATTGCTGGTTTGCTTTTGAGGGAGATAAAGCAGATAAATACAGATGATACAGGGTGGACTCACTGACATGAGCTTCTGTTGAATGGTTTGGTGTTGTGGACATGAAAGACCAAGCAGGTGGTTTTGGTATTAAGAAAAAGGTAAGGTGGTCCTGCTGTGTGCTGCCAGCTTCTCCCTCCTTCCTCCTCTCTCTTTCAGCCTCTCATCTTTCAGCCCTCCACCTGCTCTCCTACCTTCCATACCTCCCCCTCTCCTTCCCTTCCACTCTTGCCTCCTTCTATGTCTGTTAGCAGCTGTAAAGTGATGAAATACCAAGAGAGTGACTCGGAGTCGACAGGTTCAGCATTAAAAAATGTTCTATCTACCTTGTCTGTGTGTGCGCGCACAAATGGTGTAGCACAGCTGACGGGTAGGGTGATTAAGAGTACACCAGGGGACCACGAGAGTAAAAGGACACAAAGATACGTACACACACACTCACTCACACACATACACTGTAACCTCCAATGAAAGTTTTCTGTGTATGGTTTTTAAAGACTAAAGGACAGAGCAGAGAGGATTTGTCTCCCACAGCAGCCATCCTTTGCAAACTAACAAAGTGACTCCAAACTCCTCAAAGTGAAAAAGTTTTTCACACCAACATCTCAAAGATTTCTATCAGTTAAATGCTGCTGTTCATGCTGCCATAGCAAAACTCTGGATGTCACGTTGAAATACACACCTCACATATCTTCAGATATGTTGCCAGTGTCATTAATCATCCTGGATTGCTGGCTTTCATTAAATTCGTAACATGTGACACTTAATCGGGTTTAGTTACACGTCTTGCTATCCCATGCACGCAGGAACACATACCTGCACGTGCAAGACACACATCCATTTTCTTTTTTGCTAAATAACATATGTATTAGTCTTTGTATTTTCGTAATCCGGCTGGTTTGAGTAATCGAAAGTGTCTACAATGTTATGATAAAGAATGTGAATGGGTGAAAGAGGCAGTTATGCAGATCCCTTTATCCACATCATATTGAGACCGTATACTCTTGATTCCAGGATAAACCAGATCATAAACCTCTGAGTTACACCAAGGATCTAGAGTGAAAAAAGAAACATGTTTTCCTCCCTCCCCACTTCATCCCCTGCATATGTTCTTATTTAGAAATCCATCAGCGCCATAAATAAAGTCACCTGCTAAGTCCCGCAACACTGCCGCTCATCTCGGGTTACAATTTGTTTAATGGCCTTTTTCTATGGCGGGCTAATCATTTTAACATGTGTTAAAGCTCAGCTGCCAATAAAAAAGGATACATGCACACGGTGCAGCATATGGCAGCAGACTGGAGGTGAACAGGGGAGCAGTGAATTATGTTTTTTAACTCTGTCCAATAGCTGGAATCAATCAAACTAGAGAAGAAGAAGGTGAAGAGTGAACGACAGAATGATAGAAAGGGTTGCAGTGAAAAGAGGGAGATGTTAATGAAATGATATCATGAAAGAATCTCACTTAGAGAGACGAGTTGCAGAGTGAAGACAGGAAGATCACGGTATGTGTAATTTTATAACAGTAACAGTATAAATCACGATGCAGTAATCGTTCTGTAAATTCAATGAAGAAAAAGTGACCTTCATATAAATGAGAGCAGCTGCCTCACAAGATACGACGCTCGAGTTAAAAACAAACGACTCCGTGTCGGATACTCAAAATCCAAACCGTGCACGCGTGACAGAAGTCTCACCCTTTCAGTAACAGGTTCCTCCTCCTCATCTTGGGTTGGCTGCTTCCTGCTCTGCATTTACAGCGGGTCACTCTCCTCCTCCATATTTTCTTGTCACTTCCCGTCCTCTACGGTGGTTGGCAAACTGGCTTAGGGGTGCATAACAGCCACCAACTGTCACTCTCACCTCTCGTGAGGATGTTGTTGTCCTGCTGCCAAAATCATGTAACCTTGCGAGGCAGCAGGATTCACAAAATCGCGGGATCCAGCCCTGTTGTGACACATAGCCAGCCTCCGATATACTGTATAGCAGCAGATGCTAAGGGATAGCTTCTGTAGTGGGAGCAGTATCTCTGAATCTCACCTGATGGACAAGCTTCTGCCATCACATGGTATATACCGCTATTTCATCCAACTCTATTAATTACAAAAATTGTGTATTTTTATGTATAACTGTGTCAAAGTATGGTGGCGAGAGGAACCATGAGATATCACGAGGAAAATACATAAAGCACGAAGCATCAGTTAAACAAAACTATCCTTCCCTCCATTCATTCATCAATCCTCCCACTTGAGTGTCTCGTGTTTTCATTCATATCCTTTAACAGCTTTTGTCTCCCCTCCTCTCTTTTGTCTTCCCGTCTCCTGTTGTTCTTATTTAAATGTCTGGCTAATTGTCTTAAAGTCTGCTACTGTGAGCAATTTTTTTTTTTCTCCTTCAAAATGAAAACAGATGAAAAACGTTCTGTGAAAGAAATGGCAGTGCATGCCATGCTGCTTTGTAACGCTGTCATCTATCACAGCATGTGGACCATTAGTTTGAATCATTTATTGTCCTTGGCGTGCGTGAGATCCCTGAACTCTGGAAAAGTCTATATGGAATGAGAGCAAAGGTTTAAATGTTGTGCATAGTGATTGAGGGCATGCATACAACAATGCAGCCTGTGTTTTAGTGTGTGAAGTAGCTCAAGCACTTAAAAGTATGATCTGCAGTGTGTTTAAAACTGTTTTCACCGAGTTGTTACAACATGTATCTGCGTGCGCGTCAGTGTGTGTGCCCCTGTGTGACACTCAGAAATATACAGCTAAGTGTTTTTCCTTGTTGTGTATGTTTCTGAAGTGACAGGAGAGTGGGAGAAGTTAATATATGCATGGCTGACTTTCAACCGCCAGCTCCATAATTACTGTCATTGTTGCCACGGCAATGAGGTAATAAGCTCGCTTTACAATGACATGGCACCATCTCCTGAATTTGCCTTCACTAACTGCTGAATCACAGGATGCCGTTGCAAAATGGCCTCCCACACACCTCCGCTTTCCATTGAGGCGTTTTTTGCCCTCTGATATGATGACTGATGTTGCTTTGGTGTGTCATGTTTCCAGGGTTGTCCTCGTTAGAGATGAAATAATTTAATACTGGCTGGAACACATGGAGTTAACCAGCTTAAATTCGAGGCTTCGCCCTCCATTGACACATTTTATCAGCGGATCAGTGCTCCCATGTTTCACCGCAGCGTGCAACACGAGCTTTTTCACAAGCTACCCAAACAAAGTCTTAACTACCTCATCAGAACAGTTAAAGTGTCACACCAGATGGTTTGTTGCACAGACATCTGGTGAGACAGCCTCAGGAACTGTTTGGGAAAAAGGGCAGGCACTTTAAAAAAAAATGCTTGGCAGGTGATTGGGCAAAGCGTCTGTCACAGTCTGACGACAACCAATCAGATCAACAGTAGGAGAGTGCTCCCATCAGCAGAGCTCGTTGGTTAGTCAAACCATACCAAAACCATGTAGCAAAATAAAAGAGCAAAAACATTTAAAAAAAGCCTTCAGTGCTGTTTTTTGCTCTTCTTTCAGTGAGATATACTCTCCAGATCTGGAGAGCCGCCATTTTTGTCATAGTAGTTCCTCATAGGATGCTGATCAGTTCCATTACTGTTGTTTGGCCACAATTACATTGTGGTCTTGCAAATCCAGCTTCCTGGCAAAAAATTATAAAATCATAAGATGTACGTCAACCAGTATCATAATGATGTCATTTTCCGTGCACGTTCATGAAATTTAGTAATTAGTTACAGTTCTCACACCTGCACACAGACACAACTCACCACTTTATTTTTGTCTTTTGCGGAGGGAAAAATATGTGCATTCAGTACAGCGAGCTGACATCGCCTGGACTGTCAGCTATTGTGTGCAATCTAACATTGATTAATTGAAGGCCATTTAAATTGTACTGATTGTAATTACATTATTTCATTTGAAAAAGTCATTATTTACATTTCTAGGCACCACCACATTAACCAACATAGTCATATGCGCTCTCGTTCACTTCTATTCCTGTCTTACAGTGGTCATTAAGTTCCCTTTTCCTCTCTCCTCAGATCTGAAGAAGTCATTCGACCAGGAACCTCTGGGAAAGGAAGTATCCCTGGAGCAGGAAGTGCTGTTACAGTGTCGTCCTCCGGAGGGCATACCAGCCGCTGAGGTACGTGCAGCATTATTGTTAGCCTCTACCTGACGTGAATATAAAGAAAGATGTGAGATTACGAAAGAGGACTTGTAGAACAGAACGAGGGAGTGTGACTGAAGAGACGGCATGACAGAATGAAGACAACGGGAGGATGCAAAAAGATGTAAAAATAGAAATCATCAAGTGGAGGTAGCTTGAAAAGGCTACAGAAATGTCAGGTATTAAAGATGTGACATTGCCTGGAACTGTGAATGACAGACAGCAGAACAGAGTGGTTTGATGGGTGCGTGTAGTCTTTCAAAGTCTGCAGTCAGTGGTTGAAAGGTGTGCTGAATAAAAATGTCTCCTGACCCTTTGACAAATGTTGTTATACAGCTTTCTTTTCCTTTGCTAGTGTTATGCCTTAAGCAAAAACAGATAAAACTGGATATTTCAAACAGCGGGGATCACACTAAATTTTCATGAGATGTATCTGAGACCTGAGACTTGGACCTTATCACAACTATGAAGCCTTAATGCAAGTGAGGAGAATGTTTCAATTGTCTTGTTTTGAAACATGTTTTCAGAAAATTTCAGCATTGTTTCACGTTGCGCAGCAGAATTCATGTTGAATAGTCACCGGGGGAAACCGAGGGGAATGGCTTGGATCCTGTTTTGAGTGACGGTTGCTTGAAAGCTCTGCTGCAGCGAGGTAACGCTGATCTAAAGATCCAGAGTTTAAACTTAGACTTAGATGTCCCCAGAGAGCCAATTTGAGTTGCAGCACATTGCATGAAGTAATCTCAGAGACTGCAGAGGCCTAGCCTATATTCCTGTGTTATTGTAGACTTTCACTGCTCGCTCTCTTACTGTACCTGAGCTTTGCAGAAAATAATGAGGGTAATAAATGATGGCGTACCGTTTGCTTTCCTTCAAAAGGGATGAAAAAATGCTGCCATGTTCGTTTTCATTAGCAGAGATGTACATATTGCTGAAAACTGAACTGAGGTGAATCCATTTGCAGTTAAGAGGAAACCGTGAATGAGCACAATTGGCTTTGACTTCGCTAAGGGGGAATCTATGGTGGCCCTGAGGGTCAAAACACATTTCAGAAAGGCAACAACACTCCAGAAACGCGATATTTCGGTTGATAACGGTTGAGATTACAGAAAACAAGGGACAACACTTCTCGTTTGTGATTGGACAGAACCTAAGGCCCTGGCAACAGTACTATTGTCTGCAGTGTCCTTGCACAAACTTTAAACTGAGTTTGAGTTGTTAAAATATTCCTTTATGATTTCAGCGTGTGACATTCTTATAGAATAATTTTTGAGATGCTTTCATCAAATCATGTTATTAAAATGCCCCGGGGAACCCTGAAAGCACATTTGAAAGAACTAGATTAGATGGGGCGGCAACTATTCAACAAGTGACCTCTACGTCTGCTCTGCAGTCCTTTCAAACTCAGTTTGAATTCATGCAAGGACACTGCTGAGAGTAGCACACAATAGGACCGGAAAAGACATGAAATGTCGACAGTCACTTGGGTTCTTTCAAATCACAAACAAGAAGTGTTGTCCCACCTTTTCAGTGACCTGAACAGTTGTTGCTTCGTCAAATGTTGTGTGATGTTGTGTTTTGACCCTCGGGGGGCCACTGTAGGAATCACATTTGGTCCAATGAGCCACCTTGTAAAATCACGACATCATTCTTTTGGTCATTTAAGCCATCACTTTACCGCCTTGCCCAAGGACACTCTGATAAACAAGGCCGACTTTATGAGGTCAGAGGCCCCCGCCAATGCCAGTAATTTGAACAGGTGTGGGTTAATCACAAGCATACAAGTAACACTACCACAACGGTACCCGTAAGATAATATTTAGCGCCTCGAGTACATTGTCAGCACATCCACATTTTATTCCCTCATCAAACGTGTCGCGCAGTAAACATCCGCTTTGGAGGAGCCACACATGTCACTTCCACTCCCCGAGGGCCTTAACTACAGAGAAGAACGTCATTCACAATTCAGATCGTTCTTTACTTTCCTACTTTCATCTGGCTGCGTTCCCACCTGAATGGATAAAAAGACATAATTTCATTTAGTCGGTCACAGGGGAAGAGCAGCACAGCACTCGGAGAGGGCTGCGCTACCGGATAAGGAGTCTCTGAATCAGGTTTCGCTCCTCAGGGTTTGATAGTCGTTTTCAATTGCACCTAAGTACACAGCTCCCCTGAGAGAGCGGGGGAGAGAAACTGAAAGAGAGGGGGCGAGGGGAGGCACTCAGGCAGGCCTGCATATAAAGTGAGGGAGAGTGTGTGTGTGTGTGTGTGGAGGGGGGAGTCGGAGATGAAGTCGGGGAAGACTAAGAAAAATAACCAGAAAGAAGAAGGAGAGGTAGGGAATAAGAGAAGTGATACTTTCCTGTTTTTTTTTTTCACTTCTCGAAATCTTTAATCTCTTCTGAGGGAAAATGTGTGTGTGACATCGTGACATCAGTTCAACACGTCTCACGTCAACCTCGTCTCCTCGAAATAAAGATTGTGTATCACTAAATTGTTTTCATAATTCCATTGGTGACGGTCTGGATCATGTTCACAGATCACCTTTCTCTAAATAAATGTAACACTACATCTGTGTGGTGGGGAGGTGGTCGGGGTGGAAGGAGGGCAAACTAAGCGTGAGGCTGTGACACCAGAATCCAGACCTGACTCCTGTCTGTGGTTACGTTTTAGCAACAGAAGCACTTTGGTCATGGTTCGGAAAAGGTTGCGACTTTGGTTAAATGTAAGTAGATCTTCTACCAAATCTTAAGGGCTGTCGACACCAAGAACCATAACTATAACTATAAATATAAAGTCTTTCTAACTGTGGAGTCCACACCACAACCATAACGACGACAGTGGGGAACGATATCGTCGGGATCACTTTCAGAGCGAAAAAATCTACCGGGCCGTCACAAGGCTTGATTTCAGGGACATTTCCTGACAAAATAATGTATATAAGGCTGCAAATTACACATAGAAAACATAATTGTACCTACATACTGACATACTGCCAAACGATCTTTGGCAGTGATGTAGTCTCTGCTTGTTGTGATGTCCTTTATAATGATAATTGATGTTGACTCAGCCAAAAGTATGAATAAAATTTGTCTTCAAAAGACGACAACTCTCGTAACAGAGTGCTGGATTCTCTCAACTCCTCATCCTCGAAGTATTTCGTGAAAACTGCATCCTTCTGGGGCTTTTCTTTTTCGTTTCTCTGTGGAGTA
This sequence comes from Pagrus major, assembly GCF_040436345.1. Taxonomy (NCBI): domain Eukaryota; kingdom Metazoa; phylum Chordata; class Actinopteri; order Spariformes; family Sparidae; genus Pagrus; species Pagrus major. The sequence goes on along the minus strand of NC_133219.1, from coordinate 35,371,961 downwards.
TACAGCAGTTACAGGTCATTAATATCCATTTTCCTAAGCTGCCGACACAGCTGGAGCGTGATTACAGGACGTTATTGTTCATCAGTGTGGATGCTCACGTCGTTATCTTTATAGTTATAGTTTTAGTTGATGGTGTGGGCCGCCTGTTATTTCTCAAGTCACTGCTGACTTTTTCTGTATTACGGCAGACTGTGATCTTTTCCTAAACTGCCACTGCCAAAACACAACCATAAAAAAGTTGAATAACACTGCAGTCACCATGAATGGATAGTGTATTGCACGATTGCCTCCGTCAGTGAAGATTTCACTGATACGTTCAGTATCAACATTTTTGCAACTTGCCAGGTACATTAATGAACAACATTCCCTCATGTTGATATAAAACTCATTACATTTCCCTCAAACTGGTTTGCTGTGACAAATAAGTTGTATATACATAATTTCTCGGAGACAGTATGCTTATTTTGTCTCTATTTTTCCGCCACACGCCCACGTTGACACTAAAAACTCCCTCTCCCTCATCTTGGAGACAATTCTCCACGCTAATGACTCATTACTACTTCTGCTTCATCTGCTTTATTTATTTTTTGACACCTGTTTGACACGCGCGACACATTCGTTCACATAAGTGCGGAGGCATGCTCGCACATACGCGCCGACACTCAGAGCTATTTTTCCCGGTGCGTTCAATTTGCTACCTTTTTCCCATTCCTTTCTCCTGTCATAATGGGATCTCAGGGCAAATGGATTGGTCTGTCTCCCCCTGTCTGCTGAAGCTGATTAGAGGGATTTAGGTTTAAAACCTGCTGATGACCTCAGGTTGTAGCCCTGACTTTCCTTTTTATCTCTTCTGACTTTTCTATTTCTCTTTGTTCTTATCAAGCCAATTCTCTTTGCAGTTCACAGTCTCTTTTTCCTCGTTCTCCTCTTTCTCTTGCTCACTTCTCCTCCACACACACACACACACACACACTTTCACACACTCTTTTTTGATTGACAGCTATCGTTGGCGGTGTCCTGTGACCTCTCTCAAAATGTTCTAATATTAGTGGTTGCGGTTGCTGTGTCGACCAGTTGACGACTGTTGTAAAGTTGTCAATGTGATAGGGTCGGTGCCCTGATATGTGACACCCACATCGTAATACCCAGCTGGCATCACGTGGCCGTCAACATGCCGCACCGAAGCCTTGACTCCCTTAACGCACGCACACAAACGCACACACACAATTTTTCGTTTGTTTGCAGCATTTGTAACACGCGTGCCAACACACAGATGTTTGTCCATTCATTGTCACAGGTACACACACACAGACACACAAATACTAAAGTATAAGAGGTACACTAAGGGACAGATTAGCCAGCGATCATTTTAACTGCTGCACAACTGTTAGCCTTGAGAGGTCGGGGTCAAACCAATCAGAGATTGCAAAGAAAATGTCTCCGCATCAACTGACACACCCTTGCTTCCTTTTCACTCTCCTCTGACAGTACTGCTCTCGTCATCAATCAGTCTTTTCAGTGTGTTTTTTTTTATTCCTCTCTTTCAATCTAAAGCTCCTTAGAGACAAAATCTGAGGCATTGTGAAATCCTTGAGAAACATCTAAATCTCTTTAGAGTGTGATTGAAAGCCTTTAAAGGCTGATGGAAAGCTATTGGATTCAGCGGGGACGGTTCAGCAGTTCAACAGGAAAGGCTTGAGGACACAGACAGTGAATTCAGAGAACTTGCAACAAGTGCTGCACAATGTTCTCTCTCAATATTAAAAAAAAAAAAAATGTCTCCAGTTTTGATTTGATTCAATTCTGGCTCAGTTTATTTATTTTTTTGGTAAACTTTTTCTATACAAGAAGTACTTTTCTGCCCTGAGGTCATCAAAACCAGTCAGGATAATCGAATCGCCCACCTAAGCTTCCACTGAAACCAAGCAGCGCTGAAATGAACTTCAGATCCGAGCCGACTTGTACATTTTTTCTTCGTGCAAATGTTGCGAGCTTCATTAGGACATAGAGGCCAGAGAACGAGGCAGCAGTCTGACGGCAGGAATACATTTTCATCTTGAAGAGTAGGCGTGACCCTGCAGGCCAGGCAAAGCCTAAGACTGCGCATAGCAGGTGGGGTTATGGATTTGTGCGTATGTGTCTATGTGAATATTTGTGTATGTGCCTGTCTGCGTCTGTCTCTGTGTGTGAGTGATTACCCCAGCTGCAGTGAAATAAACACATCAGTGTGTGGTGACAGGCCCTCCACGTGTCTATCCCTAACACACACACACACACACATGCACGCAAACACACGCAGAGTCAGACAGTAACTGGATACGTGTCTGGAGCTGGGTCAAGTTCCTGTCACATTCTTAACCACTCAATCCACGGCCCTGAATTAGTGCAAATTTTTCACATGGATAGCAGCTCATGACCGACCCGTACATTATCTGCCTGAGGGTAATCTTTCACATCACAACATAAATTTAAAGTAAAGTCTGAGACCTGCTGTTTTTATTGGGAAACATTATTTAATATACATTCAAAGTAGCATTTCATTGATGTGCACACCATGGGTGTCACGGGGAGGTTGTCCTATAAAGATGGGATTTAGATTATCATATCAGCAAAACACACAATCCAGCTAACAGCTTCAAGGTTCCCTTTGTTTGTAGCTGATCACAGCCAGGAAGAGAAAGTTTTACCTTCAGGCACAACACACACACACACACACACACACACACACACACACACACACACACACACACACACACACACACACACACAAAAGAGGCAGCTGTGTGTGTTTGTGTGAATCCAGGAGGCACAGCCACACATCTCGCACACATGTTCACACACACATTTGGCCTCTATAACCTCCCTCAAAGTGACCATCGATGTCATTTTTTGTGAATGACTGACTGCGTCAAACACTGTGGGATAACTCTACACACATGTGTGTTATAACCAGTGTCTGTGTATGGGTGTGCCTCCGTGTGCTCGAACGACTCTTTGTGATGTAAAATAGAGCAGACTTTTCTGTCAGAAGTCATCAGCGGTGTGCTGCGGCCAAAACGCTCATGGCTTTCCTCGGCACTCGCACACTCGTACAGTAATACTGTATGCGGACCCCACGCAGTGCGTTTCAGTCCCTGAAGTCACCATTGTTAATGTGTCATACAATGACGTTTACTAGCAGAATCTATCTGGAGGTTATAACATCTGTGCCGGTGGAGTGCTTTAAATGGACAGTGGAGGTGACAGTGTGAATTAAACTGTCTAACAAATAAGACACGCTCTCTTCCTTTGTCCAAAGATAGAAGCAGATCTATTGAATTCCTTCAGCTGTAACACACTTTCAGATCTCACTAGAGCTCAGCATTTTTCTGGACCTCAGAAACAAATGTATGAAATATGTAAGGGATAAAGCCTGATGAGGTGTCTATTATCAGGATTGATACAGACTATGTGGAGGCTTGAAAATGGACACCTCAAAGGGCATTGTCACTCATATACCATGGTCACTTGCCAAAGGAAAAAAATGAAGACCATTAAAGCTAATGTTGGTAAGAAGCATATTATGTTATATTTGTAGAAAATCTCATAACGTCCAAATCAATAAATCAGCAGCCTCCTACAGCAGCTAATGTGGGAATAAAGCACATACCTACAGCAGTAAGGAGTAACTGTCGCATCGGGTAGCCTTTTTCAGACTGAAGCCCGTTTCTGACGGCTGTATGGTTTGTGTTTTCATGATGGTGGCATTTCTGCATTTAACAGAGTTGTTTGTCTATGTATTTATCAGTCTAAAAAAGCTAAGAGAGCTCACTGAACGTAGCGAAAAAGCTGCTAACACATCTCCCTGCTTTCCAGCGATAGCTACAGGGCAGTCGGTGTAGTCACTGCACCTTATATTTTCATGGGTTTTGTGATCAAAATCTAAAGTTTTTCCCAAACAATAACTAATGATAACTTAATGGCAACAGCCGAGGGTTTTAATAATACCTGGAACAATTATTACAATCCAGTAAGGTTCCTATGCAATGTAAACGTTCACTACTCCAGTGAATAGGATGAACCAGATACGACATGACAACAAGAGATATTTCTAGTCCGCTCAGCTGATAGGACCCTTTGGCTAAGCTATTAGCCAGAAGGCAATATTATGCGATTATGAAGATTCACAGTCAATAACATTACACATGTTTGACAAACAATAAATATAATTTGACAGTATGTCTAACAACGAGACTAGCTAGCTCACCAGCAATGTCAATGTCCCCTGAATCACCATCAAGATTTTCCCGGATAATTGAAAGACGCTATGCCACGTGTACCGTCGGTCGCAACCTGAAGTAGCGAGGTGAAGAGTGAATGAATCATAAGGCTCTATCCTGTGGTGTTATGCACTCAGGGACTTTACTCAGTGTTGTAAATAAGATATTTAGATAAGATACAGGCTACAGCTCAACAATTCAGAACAGTGAACAGACATTAACAACAGATTGTACATTTACCAGCAGCCAATCGGAGTCGAGTAGTCACCCACACCATGCTACAGTACAAGATAAACTATGTGTTCTAATTGCATCCAAAACATATATTTAACCAGAACACTCCGTTGATTGTTGCATCAAAAGCTCTGTCAATGGATATAAAGATTAAAATGAATCCTGAATGTATATCTGAATAAATAGAACTGAATGAACCCGAGGGGATGGGAACAGCAGTGGGTCTTTTTTAGCTTCATAAAACCTTGTGACAACCGCACCAGAAGTATTAAAGTCATTTTCATCCCAGCCCTGGAGAAACACACGTGTGTTTGTGTACCTGGGTGAGTGTGTGTTTGTTCGTGCCTGCGAGTGTGTGTTTTTCATGTGCACAAAAACAATTTATGTAATGCTGCTTCCTCCAATAGATCCTTACCTTAATCCTCTTTGAGCTAGCATAGTAAGCCCCACGGCTCATCTCCCATCACATTTTACCTTGATCCTCAACCTCTGTCAGAAATCATCACCGTAATCCACAGATTAGTCAGCAATCATTTTCATTCCGACTGCCGGTGAATTATTGAAATGGTGTTAAGATTATTAAAATGCTGTTGCGATGGCCTATCACTGCAGAGTAATTTACAAATGGGCCGGATGATGAGGAGCGGCTTTTGTGTTGTTTTCGCAATAAAAGTGTTGTGGCTGGTTGTTGGTGATGTAGAGGAGGGGATTGTGATCATTATCTAATGATGTGTGTGTTCACCGACACATGTACAGACACATACATGAACTTGCGTACAGTACAGTATGTTTTATCACTTTGACTGCTTCACTCCTTGTACTGTATAGCAGCGCAGTCTTTTATAACCACTTTGTATTTTGGGAGCCTTTAGAGGCTTTTCATCCAGTGATAAGCCATGTCAGTAAATCAGGCATTAGTCAGATCCCACTCCAAAAGCCAGCAGACTGTGCAGAACTGCATTGAAAATGTGTATTTTCCATTGCAGAATCTCTGCATTAGTGACTTCCTCGCTGTTTTATCTACCGACTACTCTCTCTCTCTCTTACTGTGTCTTTATACAGTCATAAAATGAGTGTTTCTGTTGCTTGTTTTCTCAGTTCAGTTCCATTCGGTTCCAATCACTGCTTCTGTCTAGACCAAAAGATTTAAATATATAATGTTTTTTTTTCTTTCTGCTTTTTCTTCCTCTTCTCATCTAATGCTTATTTCAGAGCACATGCATTATTTGCAGATTATAAGTGGAACATTTTCTTAAAAACACTAAAACCAGATGTTTATCTTGGCTTTTTCTCAGGAGTTCTGCTATTTCAGACCTCACAGTGACTGTAACTGCCAGCACTTACAGTCCATTCACCCGTCATCGCTGCCATTTAGGGAAACTATCAATCAAAATTCAAAGGGGGAAGCTTCTCATTACATACAGTCGCCCCTTGTGTTTTGTTTCTTAGCTGACGACTGTGTATTATTTTCTTCCGTCCTCGCAGAGGACAGGAAGTGCGCGGGCCAGTGATCATATGTAGTTTGAGTCCTCTATGGTCTGAGGTTTGAGTCTTTTAGGAGACGAGGACTTTGTTCTTTGTGTGTGTGGTGTGTAGAGGACTGAGTGGGTGCTTGAGTCAGAAGTAGGAGGGTAGGAGATAATGAACGTTTGTGCAGACTCCCCCCAAATTAGGAAAACCTTCACTCTCCCCTTTCATTATCTATTCAAAGGCTTTAGCAAACACTATAGGATAGTCCACCTTCTGCAATCAGCCCTTTTTAATGTCTTCCTCGCAGGAATGTGAAAGGAGTATTAAATTCGCTGGTGTTGAAATGCTGACCCTTTGCTTTCTTTCTTTTTTTTTTTCAAATTAAAGCTAATTTACCGACCGTTTTCACAGATTTACACAGTTTCTCAGCCATTTTCCGTTTGTCTGTCCTTGTTGGTCTTATGCCTACATTTCCACGTCTCTTTTTTGATATTTCTCACACTATTTCTCCTTTTTGCCACTGTGTCTCTTCCTGTCACTCTTGCTGTCTCTCAGTCTTCCTCACGCCCCCCTGTCTTTCTTGACACAGTTCGGAGACAAAGCTGCGGATTGATGGTGACATGACTGTGTAGAGTGTACTGCATTGTCAGGCAGCTACCCGCGCTGCCCTCGGCAGTCCTGACAGTGTTGTCATGGATGAATGAACACACTGTTTTGACACGGGGTGCGACAGTGTCAAATAACAAATCTCTGCTCTCTTCTGTCAAGTTTTATAAGTTGTTAGACCTTGTGAGTCTTTTAGGACTTTAAAAGTTGTGCACGTGAGCATGTACCATCTATAAAAGGCTTCTGTGTATTTGCATATATATTATAAAAAATACAATGAACATATTAGAAACTTATTTATGAAATAATGTGGCACCTCAAAATAGTTTTCAGTCCTGCTGGCAAGAGATGTGTTATCATTTTATATGCTTAACTACTAAAGCAATTGGGACAGTAAATTCTTCATTTGGGACCAAGACTGAAGAAGTTTAATAATCCAGGCTTTGAATAATTGCCAGCAATTAATTGCTTTTCACTTACGTCACTATTCAGTTTAGTAGTCTTCAGTGAGACACCAAAGGAAGTCGTCGTCAAATTTGTCAATGCAATTAATATTTATTTTATAAATCTGACAAGAGAACATTATCAGAAGATGACCGTGTCGTCTTTGTGAAGCGGAGAATATGTTTGTAATGATATGTCATCTTCTGCCATCTGATTGTAAAATCCATTATTGCTACGATGCACTCCTCGATTTAACACTAAGTGAAATGTGTTTGGTGGTGTGAAATCAAATATGAGTCAGTTTTTGCTGAGCTGTATTAACCACAATACTGCTTACACCCTGGAATTATATTGAATCATCAGTTTATCAAACAGTCTGCCAAGAAGCTCTTGGCACTATTGATGCTTTGCTGATTTCAGAAGCATAATTCTTTCAAAGGTAGATGGCTGGAGGCTACTTAAGTGTGACCTTGCACAGGCTGATGCGCAGCACTTAGAGGATGCTCCTGTAGTTATTTGGGGAACCATAAGAGATAACATGCTGATCATGATGGCATCTGCTGTCTCTTCGTCAGTGAGAAAATATGAAATCAGTGCTGCAGTATGAGAAACAGCTATGCAAAGGGGTGTTCATTAAAGTTACGATTTTGCTGAAAAAACACATTCAGCTTCAGCGTATTGTTGGCCATCACTGGCACTGGACGGCACTTGTCGGAGGCTTTTTGGCCGATTCAGCATGTATGGTCGGCGGTGGCTCATCAGTGAGAGAAATCACTCGGATTTGCTGTTCAGTGCACGAAAAGAGAAACGGAAAAAGAAAAGGGAAAGCCCCTTGAGCCGGTCTCTGTAGTACCCATGATTTTACCCCTTTAGCACGTTTTCTCCTTATTTTTTAGAACGTAGAAGCATGTTGGCTGCCGGCTGTAGTCTTTGCGGAGACGTGAGGGAGTATGGTGTGTAGGGGTTTTACTCACCAAGATAGAAAGCCCAATTTTTAATTGATTATTCCTACAATATTCATGCATAGCAAGTTTTAAAATGGCTTCTGGCATTATTAGAAATGGTTTGGGAAAGATCATGGTTAAATATGTTAAAAAGCAAACATTAGTTGTTAAACTGAGAAGTGAACCCTACCTCATCAGCCCAGCCTCTGTACCCTTATTACATAAAGGACACTAAATCTCCTGCATTTGTACTAAAATTTTCCATTGTACATAAATTGTATATTACAGAATGAATGTAATAGAAATGAGCGGTTTTCATACAATACCTTCCAGCAGAGGCACTACGTCCTGTGGTTTGTACGTCTCCATTTTGTTCTTTGTTTACCATGCTCATATTTACTGTACACCCCCTTCAACAAAATGCAACACTAACAAACAGGGGAGGTCTCCAGTAGTTCAGCTGACCCGGCTAATAAAGCAAAGCTGATTTTGTTATTGGGCGGTTTTAATAACACTGGAGAGCTGGAGAGTCAATTAAAAAGGATTAGCATGCCCCCAATCAGCTCAGAGCCTCTTCATGCTTTAATGATTATGGAGTGTCATCAGCACTCCTACACTGTACAGTGAATCAGCTTTGACATGCACACACTCACACACACTCACGCACAAACCCCCCAAAAAACACACGAGTGTGAATGCCGGCACAGACGCACGACTGTGTTAAAAAAGTAAAGACAGGGTTAGCTTCCCACACATGCATACACGAAAACATTTTATTAGTTTCACGTCCAACAAAAGCTGCTTTCTTTTTAATTATATAACAGAGTTTATTATATGTATTTTGCACTAAAATCCTACAGGAAAAACATATTAAAACTTACAAACTAATAAAACATTCCTTTGTTCTAAGGATGAATAATTAAGGAATAAAGGCGTTTGTTTTCGTGTGTTTTAATTTCCATCTCCTTAGTCGTACCTTGAACATGCATTGTGTTTGAACCACCAAAATAACAAGACAAGGTTAACTTGATGAAGAGAAGGATGCAGTACATCCTTGCTGATTACCTCGAGTATGTGAGAGGACTTTTGAGGACATACCTCTGGGAACAGAGTGAAAAATGGATAGGACGACGTGAAATATAAATGATCTTAACCATGAATAAAGCAGACGCTCCTGAGAAACCCCAAACACCTACCTCTGATTGAATTAATGTAATTGCTTCAGACGCAATTTCCATTTCCCTGATTTCATGTGCATAACCCCGAGAAATCAGATGCGTTTATTGTACATTAAAAAATGAATATCTCTGTGGAAAGTCGACAAAAAATGAAGCAAAATTAGCTCAGGTTGCTGAGGTTGATGGTGCTGCTTGGCAGAAAAGCATTCCTTCCCAGATGAGTCAGGCAATGCAGGTGTTTTTAGATCGTAATGCTGAAACACTTAAATGCTCTTTAGCAGTCGTGCATCCTGCGGTTTCTTCTGCACACTCTGCAATTGCTCTCATTTCATCCCCACTGTTTCTTCATTTCTTCCTCCTTGTCTCTGCCTCTTTGCGTCCTCTCTCTCTCTTTCACCTTTCTTTCCCTCCTCCGTCTTCTGCTGTTGCCATTAGTGATGTTAAAGTACTTACTGAACTGGAGGTTTCAGCAGGAAATGCGAAATACATCACTGTCCAGAGAAATAAAGAAAAGCAACAGAGACACACACACAGAGGGCCTCAACACTTTTTACCGCACTGACCCGTAACCACGCACTGGGCTGTTCTATAATTTAACAAGCTGTCAATCATTTCAACACTGGCTCACAGCAACTGGGGAAGTCAGTTAGACAACACGCTGCCTTTAAAGACTTGAGGAAACTCCATAAAATCTCCCTAAGAGCACTCGCTGCGTCTGCTCAAGTTTAGGCATTGAATTCATTATTTTTGGTCGCAGTAGGGGTGGTAGTCGTTTTGGTTGAAGGAGAAAATTTAATAGAACCGGTTGTAAAACATAATTAACTAGCCATTTTGTGGTGATGGTCCACCTGTTTCTGTATCTGCTGGGAATGTGAATTAGACTGCATGAATCTGCTAAAAGCTACCAGTAGTAATGTATTACGCTTAAATCAATAAAAGAATAAATCAGCCACATTATCATGGTCAAACATTTAACTGTTTTGTACCTTTTATATTTGAAGTCCAGTCACCAGGACATAATGTCAGCAGTTAACGTCTCTGTCCACACACGTCCAAGTTTGTATGTGCCATATTGAGATTTGTACAAAACGTGTCGAATCAAGTTCGCATCACATGATTATTACCTGACTTTCACATTGGGAGGTGGAGGGGACAGTGGTGGAGTTAAAGGCTAGGAGGCAGCCTAAACAGTCGACTGCAGTTCGAATCTGCATTTCAGAATTCTTGGTAGGCGTTTCAACATTTGTACACGTCACACCGCTGGATATTTTTACGGAGAAGTCGGGACAATTTCCAGCTTTACTTGTGGCAACAGAACCTGGTATTTTTTTAAGGAAACCTCGGGCCATCTCTGGCTGTGTTTGTGGTGACCAAAACCAGATATATTTTTAACTTGCAGTCAGGCCGTCTCCAGCTGTGTTTATGGGTGTTTGTGAGCAGACCTCTGGCCATCTACAGTCATGTTTGTGGCAACAGAACTGGGTGTTTTTAATGAGACCTCTGGACATTTCTAGCCATGTTTGTGTTAACCAAAACAGGTATTGTAAGCCAAACCATGCTATTTTCCTGACCATGACCAAGTGGTTTTTGTGCCTAAACTTAAGAAAACCATCAGCACAATGTTATGACAAGAGAGGAATAGAAAATTGAACCTAGAACAAGTGCAAAGTTGAAACACAAACAAACGTAAAGTTTGAACTTATCTGTGGCAGGAACGTACTTAGCTAACAGTTATTCTGCCAATTGGGTCGATATTTTTACAATTTCCATGGACGTCATCATTTTTTTGTCTACCTCTCGTTAATCTGTTCGCTGCAAAAATACCTCCAGAGCAAATATTACCTTGTGACATCCAGGGCTCGGAGATTAGCCAAGAACACAAAGTGCAGCACGCCGTATTAAAACAGAAGAGAGACCAAGTTTAATCTTTTAATTTCCGAACTTTCAGTCCCTCTATCACAAGTGGAAAATGTTTCACTTTTGAACTTTTCCCCGGTGATATGTGAGGTGTTGATTCTGGTTCTAGCTGTTACTAGGTCAGCGCCTGTTTGGGGGAACGCTCCCTCGACGTGTCTGAGCTGGTGAGTGGATTTGGATGTTTTCCGTCTTGCCTCCCTCTAATGATTTGAGCCTTGGGTCTCATTTAAGCATTTCGTCCCCTAACACACTCACCCCAAACTGTCATCTCTGTATTTATTTTCTCTTTCCTTCAGCTACCACTGTTGCTATCACAGTCCCCATGCCTTTTCATATATATCGTCAGAGCTCCCAGTCTGAGTGGTTTTCTATTTATTCAGTTTGTTTGTTCATTTATTTATTTTTATTCTGTTTGTTCCAATTTCCTTTTTTTTTCCTCCTTCTGTTTCCTTCATCAGTTCTTGGTTCTCAAAATGAGCAATGCTTCCTTTTTTAATTCCACCTATGAGGAGAGACGTGATTTTAATAATATTTCATTCTAAATGTATGAGTAATTTATTGATGCTTTCCTCTTCTATTTCACCGAAAATAGACCAGTGCTGCAAGTGCTGATAAAAAAAAACATCCAATTACAAGTGGAACAAGCTTGAACACACCATTAAAATGACATGTAACAGTGGAAGAGTCAAATTTTTACACAAGGTGGATTTTGCACAAGGAGGTTACCATACCATGCTCCCCCCACACACAAATAATCAGCGGCCCATAGCTTTAAGTGTCTCATATCTCAGTGGGAATGGCTTTGCTCCCTGACCCTCAGGTCCCGACTCATCTGCCTCTTGGTCGCCTCTACGCCCGCTTGCTTCTTCATCCTAAAGCTTCCTTTTTCCAGAGCTCTTCCCCGTTATATATTAAAGACCTCCACCATCATATTAGGTATACTTTGAGTGATCTGTAATGTAATGAAATCCAGAATATCTGCAGCTCCTTTTCATCTTCTTGGTTGAAAGTTCAGCCCTTTATAATGAATTCTCTATTTATTAAAAAAATGATCATTTGTTGTAAAAATGATTTTTTTTTTTTCAATAACTGAGTTTACAATGATTATTTCTTTAGTTAAATATTGGGCTCAGGGATGCTGATACTTTTGGAATTAATCTGATCCAAAAGTAATAGCATTGAGATAGACCAATATATTTGGCTCACCTTTAAACCACCCTTCCCAGATAACTTGGTTTCCCTCACATGCTTTTTAACCCCACCAAGGAGGTTATGTTTTCACCCATGTCCATTCATTGGTTGGTTTGTCAGCCGGATTACACAAAAACTATTGAACGGATTTTCACAAACTTGGATGGGAGAATCAGTAATAGCCCCGAAATAGACCCCATTAACTCTGCCATCTATAAGTGAGAACAATTTAATTGGGGTCCAAATAAAAATCGCACCAATTAATCAGATTACAGGGAATAAATAACGATACAACCAAAGGGGGAAAAAACAAAACAAAAAACCCCACAACAAATTAAATACGTGCATCCCTAATATTCACTCAACATTTCATACCTTCATTGGTCATTATTTTTTTATTTCCTGGAAATAAATGTATTGCTAAGCAACTTTAACCCTAAAGTGCTTCCTCACTGAATTGTTTTCTTCACCTGGCAGTGTTCTTTTATTGAATTGTCTGTCAGGACATAGTTGGAGGTACTGGGGCTTCGGTAAGTTCAGTATCACAACTCTCGGTTAATAAATGCCTCTGCCCTTTGCTTTCAAGTTTGCATCGCCAAGCCTCAAGCCCTCCTGCCTTGCTATCTGTCTCATACACTCTCTTCCCTCTTCGAAGGCACTGGCCTTCTTCTCTGCCTTCTTCACTTTTTGCACATCTCTTTTTCCCATTTACACCAACACACACCTGCCTCATGTCTCAAAAGCGCAGCCCATCTATCAGTGCGTCCTCCACAGTCATAGCCCATCTCTGTAATGCCTGGTTCTTTGATGCTGGATAGATGGGTCGGGGAAGCTAGCAGGAGCCACGGGTTACTGGTGGGTTTTTCTTCCTTTTTTTTTTTTTTTTTTTTCTTCACACACACTCACACAACTCATGTTTTGACACGAAGACACGAGGGAAAAATATTACCTTGCCAACTTCCTCCTGTCTTTTCTTAATTTTCTTTTCCTTCCCTCTCCCCCTGCATTCCTCACATGACTTTTACTTTCCGTCTCTTGTTTTCCCAAGTGTTTGGCCTAATGGATTACCCCAGTATATCTTCCCCCATCTAGTCTCTCCACTCCCTTTTCTCTCCATTCAGCACCTCGGTCTCGTCCCCCCCTCAATCCTTCTTTCCCTAATTGTTGACATAGCATGGAAATTCCAGATTGCTCCGTCTCTCCCTCACCTCCTCATTACCTTTTCATTTGTCCTTTTTTTCCATACCATTACTCTCTCTCTCCCTCTCTCTCCACGGGCTCCTTCTCTCCCTTCCTCTCATGCTTCCTCTCCCTATTTGTTGACATTGTCGGGTTAGCTTTAATGGATCACCCACAGCTATCTGCTTCGAGCCTACACTCCCTGCTTCCTGATCCTCCTCCACCATAATCACTGCCTCCCTAACTCCCCATCTCTCTCTCCTTCCTTCCCCATCGCCGTGGAAATACCTTTTCTCTATCCGACCCTCTCTCGAGATTGCTCCCCATCCATCTTTCCCTCTCTCTGTCTCTCTCCACTCTTGAATGTTGACATGAGAGGGTGAGTCTAATAGATCACTGTGAAGCATCTGCACCTGTGTTAAATCTCAGAGGTAACACTGTGTGTGTGTGTGTGTGTGTGTGTTGGTGCATGTGTGCACCCTAGAGAAGTCAGTCAGGCTTTCTGTTCAGCACATCTGTGACCTCCTTTATCGCTGAGCAACTTCCTTGTTTTGCCTCTTCTCGCCTCCGTTTCACCTGCTCTTACTTGTTCGCCCTTCTCTCCGTTCATCCTCTCCTTTCTATCATTTATAAGCTTAGATTGCATAAACGATCTAATAACACCGGGGATGTGCTGCTGTAACAAATTACTTCAGTTCTTAAAATGCACATGCGCTTAATCTTGCAGAAAAACAAAAAATGCTGCGTTGTGATAAAATGCAAAGACATGATATTTAGGGTCACATTCAGAAGCACAAGTCACAAGTATGAGTAAAATAATACCCGTGTATCATATGTGCGTGCCATGCATCATTCAGTGGAAGTGCACCAAGGTGCAGTGGAGTAGTGGGTTATAAATAGGCCTCTGTAGGTCCGTCCCAGTCCAACTGGGTGTCCTCTGGTGTCCCAGTTCTGTCTGTGCGGGACACCTTGGAGAGCGCTCTGCTATTCCTCACACTCTGCTGCACATTGGGGACTCTTTTTTTAATATATATATATATATATAATATATATAATATATATATATAATATATTCTTCCTCGATGCCCAGCTAATTCCTCCTGGTACTCGACTCTTATAAGGACATAAACCAAGTCCCACTTCTTCTTACGTACAAGACCTCTGAGAATTCTCTGCACTTGCCCACACAATCAATTGTCACTTTCAGTAGATTATACAGTGTAATGGATACATATTTTTTTCCTTCTTTTGCATTGTACAGTGTAAGAGTTTGCTGTAGAAAGTGCTCTTTGTACTTGAACATATTTCTTCCCTGTAATGTTGAGGAAAACTCAGACGTCATAGTATATAATCCGCTATGTCTGCATGTGTTGCAGAGCAAACATTCATTGTTATAAAGAAATCTCAATAATTATCCATTATAGGTATGGAACGATTCAAGATTTCACCATTGATCCATTAAAAAACAATTAACATTATTTTCATTGTTGAGATAATCGTGAATGCAGATAATCGTAAATATCGTCACATGAATGACTTGAAAATCTATCTAGATCACTGATTTACAGTCACTATTTTGGTGTTCTGATTTATTTTGAATTGCTTTGGCCTGTTATCGTGGCTGAAGGCATAGCTTGCACATTTTATCCCATGCCTAATCCAAAATGGTGGCGTATGGTTGTATGCTATGGTATAATGTTCAGGGCAACCTATAGTGCAAGCCTGTTGTCTGCCT
The DNA here is from genome assembly GCF_040436345.1 of Pagrus major. NCBI lineage: Eukaryota > Metazoa > Chordata > Actinopteri > Spariformes > Sparidae > Pagrus > Pagrus major. The sequence continues at coordinate 35,356,804 of NC_133219.1, read as the reverse complement.
TAGTTGAATAAACGCCTGCATTTCTTGTGTAACAATGTCTTAGTAAAATCACAGTGATAAAACGTGTTCCTAATTGATTCCTGGAAAGATAAATGTGATGCAAACTTTCAAACTTCAAACTCCAGACTGCTTTTTTTATCAAAGGTGTCTTTTAGAACATCAGAGTGGGATGATTGTCGATGCTGACCCAGTTATGTCAGTGTGGTTAATTGGGTCTTTATGTCACTTGCCTGGATCTAGTTAATTAAGCTGTCAGAGCCTCTGAAATCCCTTGTTGGCACGCACACACACTGACATCCGCACACACATCCGCACACACACCCACTGACATCCTGTATATATGCCTGCGCACGTACAGTGACCTTACGTTAACCTGCGCAATCTGCCCAGTCTGCCCAGTCCTGGCATGTATTGTATCCTAGTGGCTGGTAGATAATTCCCCACAGCAGCAGCAGCGGGCAGCAGGATTGTCCTAATCACCTCCCAAGCGTGGTGAGGATGCACACAGAAACACCAGGACATATGGCCAATTAAGACAGGGATGTGAAAATGGCAAAGGTATACTGTAGGTGACTGAAAATCACACCTCACACAGTCAATGTAATTCAGTGGCATAGCTGTCAT